>NC_064820.1:126775000-127400000 GCF_024166365.1 Elephas maximus indicus
TCTCTCTTAAACCCTTACTTGATATTTTCCCAGCCGTAAATCTATCCATCTCAGCAGAGGGAGAGACCATGTCTCCAACCACCACTCTGTTTCATACTGAAATTTGTTGTGTTTTTGCTGTTGTGCTACCAGGTACTACTTGTAGGGAATAGTTCTTCATGCTCAATTATACTCTGAATTTAATCTCCAGATTTAGACTATGTTTTCCTACTTCCAAGAATCAGGGCACCATTCTTTGTATCTAGTTATTTTATTTTATTTAAAGGTTATTTCTTTTTTACCCACCCTTAATGAAATTTATTATATCAACTGAGGATATACTTGAAAAATACTATTAAATTAGTCTCTCCCCCTTTCCTGCTTTAATCTGTTTTTTAAACAGAGATGGCTTCAAGTTGTGTCATGGTTTTAAAACAGTTAAACAGCTCAATTTGTAGGAGCTCTGTTTTCACATCTGTGCTTCTTCCACCTCCACACCACTTATCCTTACTCTTTCCTTAAGCATCCTTCTAGCATCTATTCTTTAAGTTGACCATATGTGGTCATGTTTTAAGCCTTTATTTTAGTATGGTATATCCTGAGATAAACTAGCTCCTACTGAGTAAAAGAGTCTCTAGAGTCATAAAACACCGGACTCAATCACAGTACTGACTAGCAGGGAGGCAGGTACATATTACAAAGTGTATGGATTTTAGAGTCTTGTGGGTGTGAACTCAAATGACAGGCTCAGTGTTGTCTTTTTGAGCCTCGGTTTTCTTAACTAAAAATATGGGGATAATAGTGCTTACTTCATAGTGCAGTAGTAATAACGGTGATAGCATTTGAAGTGTTTATCATAGTGCATAAGCACTCAATAAATGTTAATACTATCTTCATTTATACAAATCTCTGCCCTGATTAATGATTAAACATTTATTAAACATGGTTATTCAAAGTGTTAAGTGGTGGACTTCTGCTTCTGTCCATGATGGAATAACAGAGATTGGACATTTCTCTCACCTTGAAGAACTAAAAAACTAGACAAAATATATGAAACAGTAGGCAGTGAAGTACAAAGATCCCTGGAAAATGGGGGGAAAATGAGATAATCCCTGCAATTTTCCCATCTTATGCCAGAAGTTATTCTCAGGGTGTGGCATGGGGAGGGAGAACCAAAACAGACTCCAGCAGTTTCACTGAGCTCAGCAGATAGAGGTTCTGTTCAGTGAAGTAAAAATAGCTATACTTTGCAGGACAAAATATCAGAGAGGAGGAAGCTACAGAGAAGGAAAACTCTGGGGACCTATAGAAGGGTTGCCTTGACTCTTGGTCTGAGTACTGATTTGTGCCTATGGGGCGGAAACTACCTGAGAACGGAGAAAGAATCTTTGGAAAGGAATAGGTGAAACAATCCTCAGAACTCACACAAGACTCAAAATAGTTCATGCTCAAATCACCCAGAGTGCAAAGACCTAATTTATGAGCAATGAGTAGAGTTGTCAGAAGCCTGTTGATTCAGTAGTGGGGCCAAAAGAACTCTACACTAAAGGCTACTCTGGATGCATTTTGGTAAATCTTAAAAGCAAGCCTCAGAAGGTGCAAACTGATTCCATATAACTTAACTGCATTCTAGAATATAGCCAAATGATATTTAAAGAAATACAATAAATTCTAGCATCCCCCAGCATAAAATTTATGTTTAGCATCCAATAAAAAATTACCAGGCTTGCAAAGTAGCAGGCAACTACAGACAATAAGCAAGAATAAAGACTTATGTAATAGAAATAAACCTAAAAATGATATGGATAACAGAATTATCCAACAAGGATGATAAAACAGCAATTGTAAGTATACTCCGTATGTTCAAGAAGCCATATAAAAACATGAACATGATTAAAAGGAAACTGGAATATGGAAAAACATCCCAAATTAAACTTCTAGAAGTAATTAAAAAAAAACTGAAATAAAAGCAAAACTAATGGAATTTACAGCAGATTAAAAATTGCAGAAGAAAAAATTGGTGAACTAGACATAGCAATGAAAACTATCTAAAATGAATCATGGAGAGAAAAGAGATTGAGCAACACCTAAAACAAGGGGAACAGAGAATCAGTAAGCTGTGGGGACACAACAAATGGATGACGTACATGTAATTGGAGCCCCCAAGGAGTGTCAGGGACAGAAATATTTGAAGATATAATAGCTAAGAAAATAGAAGAAATAAAAAGCAAATAGCAAGATAGTATATTTAAACCCACAGTGAGATGATGTACATTGCTAGTAGAAATGCAAAATGGTACAGTCACTTAGAGAACAATCTGACAGTTTTTGAAAATGTTAAACATATACTTACCATTGTTGTTGTTGTTGTTGTTAGGTGCCGTCAAGTCAGTTCTGACTCACAGTGACCTTATGTACAACAGAACAAAATACTGCCTGGTCCTGCCCATCCTCACAATCATTGTTATGCTTGAGCCCATTGTTGCAGCGGCTGTGTCAGTCCATCTCATTGACGACCTTCCTCTTTTTTGCTGACCCTCTACTTTACCAAGCATGGTGTCCGTTTTTAGGGACTGGTCCCTCCTGATAACATGCCCAAAGTACATGAGAGAAAATCTTGCCATTCTTGCTTCTGATGAGCATTCTGGCTGTACTTCTTCCAAGACAGATTTCTTTGTTCTCGTAGCAGTCCATAGTATATTCAATATTCTTTACCAACACTATAATTCGAAGACATGGATTCTTTTTAGGTCTTCCTTATTCATTGTCCAGCTTTTGCATGCATATGAGGTGATTGAAAATACCATGGCTTGGGTGAGGCATACCTTAGTCCTCAAAGTGACATCTTTGCTTTTTTAACACTTTAAAAATGTCCTTTATAGCAGTTCGTCCAATGCAGTACAGCATTTGATTTTTTGACTGGGCTTCCATGGGCCTTGATTGTGGATCCAAGTAAAATGAAATCCTTGACAGCTTTAATATTTTCTCTGTTTATCATAATGTCGCTCATTGGTCCAGTTGTGAGGATTTTTGTTTTCTTTATATTGATGTATAATCCATACTGAAGGCTTTAGTTTTTGATCTTTATCAGTAAGTGCTTCAAGTCCTGTTCACTTTCAGCAAGCAAGGTTGTATCATCTGCGTAGTGCAGGTTGTTAATGAGTCTTCCTCCAATCCTGATGCCCCATTCTTCATATAGTCCAGCTTCTCAGATTATTTATTCAGCATACACATTAAATAAATATCATAAAGGATACAACCCTTATGCATACTTTTCCTGGTTTTAAACCATGCAGTATCCCCTTATTCTGTCCAGATGACTGCCTCTTGATCTGTCTACGGGTACCTTGTGAGCACAATTAAGGGTTCTGGAATTCCCATGCTTTGCAATGTTATCCATTATTTGTTATGATCCACACAGTACTTACTGTATGGCTCAGCAATTCCACTTCTGAGAAAACTGAAAGAATTTTTTCCCATACAGACTTGTACTCAAATGTTTATAGCAGGTTTATCATAATAGCCTTAAACTCAAAATAATCCAAATGGCCGTCTTTTGGTGAATGGATATACATATTTTTATATATTTATAAATCAAGATACTACTCAGAACAACAGGAACTAATAACGGATGCATGCCAAAACATGGATGAATCTTAAAAATATTATGCTAAGTAAAAGAAACCAACATGAAGATCACACACTATATGATTCCATTTACATGAACTTTTAGAAAAGGCAGATGTATAGTGAGAGATCAGTGCTTGCCAGTGGTCGTGGTGAGGAGAATGGATTGATCGCAAAGGAGCATGAAGGAAATTTTTGGAATTTTGAATTTAATTGTATGTGAGCTGTGCCTTAAAGCTGACACAAAATTGCTGAGTGGATTGTACTGATCAACAGAGAAATTCGAAAGGGGAGTCTATTATGAATGAGGCAAGAGTGAATATTAGGGTTAGTTGGTGATACAGACTGTTAAATTTAAGTGAAAATATATGGGTTAGCTAAACCGTATTGGAATGAGAGAAACAGCACAAGGAATGAATATAGTCAAGGCATTAGAATACTTTGCTTTATTACAATCACAAAGGTGAGGTCATACAAGAATACAGTGGGAGTTTAGTCAAGTATAATTTAGGCTTCTCAGTAGAGACTGAAACTTAGAATGTATCACTCCTGGCGGGGTATACTTTATAGCAATAAGATTAAAATGAGAAACCATTTGTAAATAGCATAAATGGTAATGAAAAGTAGAATTAAAAGTGATCCCATCATTTCCTTTTGAAAATATTTTGGAAGAAGCTTGTATGAAAATAATATAAAATACTCCTTTCTTGTGTTTTTTTTTTTTTTTTTTATTTGTGTTAGGGCATATATTCTATTTGTATGGGATTTGGATTTAAACATAGCCTATTGAAGAATGCAGTCTTGTTGGGAGAAAAACTCTTATTTTTGAGTAGGTTAAAGCTTGTTTGTGTAAACACTAATAAATATCTTAACTCGAAAAAAAATTAAATAAAGTGGTGAGGAGCTCCCTGGTTGGTGATACACTTCAGTGCTTGGCAATGATGCATTGCTTTTTTGGGATGTAGAAGCTCCACATTGTGGACCCTCTCAGGCCTTACCTCACGTATCTCTTTATTTCTATCCTTTTTGGTGTAATAAAAATGTTATTGTAAAAAAAAAAAAAGCAATGAGAGGAAAAAATTTGAGTCTCATAAAGAAAAGTTGGCTTAACTCTAATGTAAATCAAGAAGAACTTTTGGGGACTCTAACCCTGTTTTGGACCACTGACTCTGAAGTCTGTGTAAGTAGTATATTATGTAGTTGCCTTCAGCAATGTTTCTTCTCTTCCATGCAGTGGCCTCTCTCTAGAAGAGCCTGGGACTGGAGAATGGTTGGAGCTCACTATGTTAGGGACCCAACTGCTTGCTGCTTGGTCGGCTGGATTTTCCTTATCTCCTGGAGGACCAACTGGTATTACCCAGAACAGGAATAAAGCAAGATGTCTTCTTCCTTGGCTATTAGCAATTTTCTATTTCCAGAGGTTTGTTGTGAAAAGTCACTAGTTTCAGAATATTACACAGATGGCAAATTTGTAAGAGAGTTTGATTCAATCTGTCCTAACGTCAGGAGCAGCTTTGTTTTTTCACATTTGAAAGTTATTCAGCTTTCACGGTGAATGAGTTATTGTTTGTTCTTTGAACTTGTACATTTCTTTAACAGTTGGGACTCTGAGTGTTACAATTACTTTGTGGTATTGTTGGAAAATAATTTAATGACAAAAAACAGGTTAGGAATAAACTTAAAGAACTTTGATGAATTGGTAAAAATCGAAAAGAAAATTTTGTAAAATATAAGGTGGCATGGCATGGCTGTATGAAGAATTCTGTTTATGAGACTGATTTTAGGTTTCTTTAAGCCTCAATCTGCTGAGTAATTTAAATGATTTCATTTTTATTTAAGGGAGATACTCAGTATTATTCCTTTTTACTAGCGAAAACAAGCACAGTATCCCTCAATCATAGAGTCGCTGTATTATTTATGTTTATTTAAATAATATGAATAGTACAAAACAGACCTTCAGTAAATGCTATTTGAAAAAGCATTTCACCATATGTTGTGGTTAACTGTAGCCAAATCAAAACCAAAATGAAAAAAATAAATTGGGCAAATTAGTGGTTGTGCTGAAAGATACATTAATTTCTTATTTTTGAAAAAGCTATTTCTACGTGGGAAGGAGAAGAGTTTCCAAAGGAGACCATCTAATAGGCATTACCTATCTGTATTGCCAATCACAAATCAGTGACTTTATCTGATTTAAATTTGCTAGAGCCATGACTTCCCTGCAAAACAAGGAAATCATTTTGGTTACCAGTTTTTGAGAGTGTATTGCTCCATGACATTTAAGCAGGGGGATGACTGAAACTGCTGCTGAAATTGCTGCCATCATTAGGCTTGTGATTATGATTTTACCCCCTACGCTTCCACTTTACCCATAAGACAGCGTAACATGGTGGTGATTGCCTCTGGGATGCTCTACAGGGAGATTCACTTCAGAAAGTTTCAGTCATTCACTTCCAGCTTGCAGCACTGTAGTGTTCAGGGTAAATGGAAATAAGTCGTTGTTCTAATACATAGGAAGGAAATGATGGCTTCTGGTTAGCTATAGGTTGAAGTTTCCAGAAACATCTTCTGTATTAACCCTCCAGCCTCAATCTGGCTGGATGCACTGTACATTTCCTAGACTTTGTCTTGGGCCTTCAGAATAAAGGCTACATACAGATTTTCTCAGTGACCTGACTACTCAGCTTCCTAGTCCTATACATAGTAATGTCTGGTTTCTCTAGTTTCTGGCTACAAAGATTAATACTTTAGGAGTCAGAGGGGATACCTTCATATTATGAAATTGTTGACCTACACCAGTGACAGGCTGAGCTATGCACTTTTTAAAAAACTACAGAGTATGTGTCTTGAGAAATTTCTGTGCCCCTCTGAGCTAAAAAAAAAAAAAAAAATTTTTTTTTTTTTTTTCTGAGCTAAGCCATGCCCTGAATCTGCCATATGCAATCTATGTGACTTCATGGCACTTGCTTTACCTTCCTTAGAGCAAATTTCCTAATTATAAAAGTAGATAGTATTAATACTATACTTCATATTCTCTTTCAACATGTATTTATTGAGTACCTTCAATGTTCCAGGTTCACAGTGGTATACAAGTACAGTACCTCTTTCAAGGATCATATTAACTAGTAAAGGAAGGCAGAAAAGAAAATAGGCATGAGAGGTGAAAATTAGTAATATATGAGTGTTATTCAGTATTTCTTCTTCCCTTGATAGCTGTTTTAGTTATCTAGTGCTACCATAACAGAAATAGCACAAGGGGGTGGCTTTAACAAAGAGAAATTTATTTTCTCACAGTCAATAGGTTACAAGTCCAAATTCAGGGCATCTGCTCTAGGGGAAGGCTTTCTTTCTCTGTCAGCTCTGGAGGAGGGTCCTTTTTCTCAATCTTCCCCTGATCAAGGAGCTTCTCAGGTGCAGGGACCCCATGTCCAAAGGACGTGCTTTGCTCCTGGTGCTACTTTCTTGGTGGTATGAGGTCCCCCTGTCTCTCTGCTTGGTTCTTTCTTTTATATCTTAAGATGTTGCTTGAAGACACAATCTGATCTTGTAGATTGAGTCCTCTCTCACTAACACATCCTCCCTGCTGTCCATCCTCCCTCATTAACATCATAGAGGCAGGATTTACAACATGCAGGAAAATCACACAATACCAGGAATCATGGCCTAACCAAGTTGACATGTATTTTTTGGGGGACACCGTTCAATCCATGACAATGGCTAAAGAGTATTCTGGCTTTGATGCTGAATTTTTGTTTCTTTTCCTGAATTCTTCCACTCACCCTAAGAAGAAGGCCTTAGAGTAGTCAAAGTGATTATTTTGAGCTTCTGTAATAAAGAATTTGGAGAATAGGGCAGAAGAATGAGGATACAGGAATCTCACAGACCAAGGTTAGAGCAGGGAGTTTTGGGGTATCACTAGAGGTAAGAAATTCTAGTAAAGAAGTGAAATAAGAGGATGGGATGAAAAAGTGACTTTTCAGGTAACAGAATTAGGGTGGAAATTGTGGGATGATCATAGCCATGTCTTCTATCTTGCCTGAAGCCCCACTGAAAGAGAAGTTAGAAGTAAAAGAAAGAGTAAACTCATAGTACAGGAAAAGAAATGAAGACGATATACCAGAAATGAAGAGATTTCAACAAATTTCTGGAAGATGGAAAGTGAGAGTTTCCTGTTGACTGATGGAAAGCAGTGGCAGAATTGTAGCTCAGAGGATGCTATGAGGGGTTGTAAAATATGTGAGTCAAATACTGGAGAGACTGTGGAGTCAGAGACAGTAGAAGTGAGAGATGTAAAGGTTAGATGTGGGGCTGCAACAGTGGTGTGTGTGTTTAAGGGGGATAGATTTGAAGGTCTGTAAGAGGAACAACGTGCCCTTGCTTATTCTGCTTCCCTTATCCCCATATGCAGAGTGGATGGAGCAAAGTGTATGCTCTCAGGAAAAAAGAGAATTCTGCTCTGAAGAAATGGAATTAACCAGCTGGGGAGAGCTCAGGCTTCTAGTACTTAGTGTAGATACTTCCAAATAAAGCCCTTTTCTTTCAGGCTTTTGAAGGGCTTGCTTTTTGACAGCTGGAACTCTGTATCCAGCCTGCTAGTGGAACTTGGAGCCCTGGTGACACAGTGGTTAAGAGCTCAGCTGCTAATCAAAAGGTCAGCAGTTTGAATCCACCAGCTGCTCCTTGGAAACCCTGTGGGGCAGTTCTACTCTGTCCTATAGGGTTGCTATGAGTCAGAATTGACTTGACAACAATGGGTGGTGGACACTTATGTGCTTAAAGCTTGTTATAATTCTATTAGAGAAAGAACAAGGGGGCGGGGGGTAAAGAAAGACTTTACTAAGCATCAGAAGAAACCCATACTAGCTATTCTCAGCCTTCTAGTCCCTCTTTCTTAAATAAAAATATATAGATAAGGTCATTGGCAAATGAGAGGGAAAAACGAACTCTCTGAGGTTAATAAACCAACCACAGGGGAAACAAGAATACTTTAGGAAACAGAAGAGAATGTTATAAAAACAAAAACACTCTCTAAAAGAGATCTGGGAAGATTTTCCCTCCATAACAAAGAACTGAAAGCTCTAAAAAGGGAAGAACCAAAGAAAAAGAAAGAAATCTTACAGATTACAATAAATTTGCTGAAATAAAACAAACAGTTAAAGAGCTGGAAGACACAGTTAAGACAATTTCTAAGAATGTAGAATAAAACAAACCAAACCTATACAATGATGTGTTGGTTTACCATGTTGAAAAGTTTGAAAGCCCTCATTAGTCAGTGATAAAATGCAAATTAGTTTTCACCTCATAATTAATGAATACCCACTTTCTTTTAAAATGGAACCATTTTTAGATGTCAAGATGAGCCTCATACTGCACTTTTTCTTGTTAAGGGAAGGCATTTGTCTTAGGCAAAACCAGTGAAGTATATGTATAAATACATATAGAGAAGTATTAAATACATATAAAAAAGATTTATTTCAAGGAAATGGTTCATGCCATTGTGGAGGCTGGCAAGTCCCAAATCCCTGGGTCAATGGCAGGCTGGAGGCTTCTCCTGACTCACAGGGTAGCTGGGGCTGGCAAATCCAAAATCTGCAGGTCAGTCAGTAGGCTGCTGGCTCATGGGTTTTTGGGAGCTGGTAAATTCAAAATCTACAGGTCAGGCTTCAGGCTGCTGTCTCAGGTCCCATAAATTGGAGGTCAGAGTGTGATGAGGCAAATGCAGAATTGAGAGAGAGCAAGCTTTGCCAGAACATCCATATATATTGGATGCAGGTCACGCCTCCAAGTAAACGCCCCATTCAACTGATTGACAGCTAACATCAGATCACAAAATGAAGGATGATTACATAATAAGTGCCAAACCACTGAAAATCATGGCCTAGCTAGCAAAGTTGACACGTAACAATATTGCTCAGTTCTGCAGGGCATAATTCCTTTTGGATTTAAGATTAAGTCATCTTTGAAATAATGATACATATTTAATTTTAGGCTCTATAGAACCAAAAAACTAACCAATGATATCTTAAACAAATAGGAAGTTTTTTTCTTACCCAAACAAGTTTCACTTTACTGGAAGAAATCTTTTCCATGAGGTGGAGCCAACATGGCGCTCTAGACAGAAGCCACCGCACCATCCTTCCACAGCAAAGACCTGAAAAACTAAGTAAAACAGAAACAAACGTCAGTCCTGAAACCCTGACCATCAAATGAAGAGATAACTCAATGAAGCACCAAATGAAATAAACTAACAGAGAACAGAAAGCGAAGAGAGTTATAGAGTGGAGGTCCATTATCAGCTAACACAGTATGAATTTGCCATCTTGGACTCCTGTCAGAGATCAGTGGACAGGGAGTATGGGAAAGCGGCTTCACGGAACTCCCAGAAAACAGAGCACCCACTGGACCTGCCCTGCTGCACCATAACAGAGCAACTGGACCTGCCCATTGGATAAGGCGGTGAAAAGTATTGTGCTCACAGACTAGCAAGCAACAAAGAATGCACACGCTGCCTGCTCAGACATAACCAAATAAAAGAAAAAAGCAGGATGAAACAGACAAACCTACAATCAACAGATGAAGAAAGTAACTACTGAAATGTCCCAAAGACAGCAGATAATATCAAAACATTAAAAAAAAAAAAAAAAGACAGGATGGTTCCAGTAAGTGTCCAAAATAAAATGCCAGATGACTTTCCAGTAGAAGAAAAGGCACAGGAACTACCAGTAGAGAATTCAAATATACAGAGCTATCCAAGAGTTGAAGCAAAAAGCAGACAAAAATGAGGAAAAAATAGACAAACTCATGGAAAAGGCAGAAAAATAATGGAGAAGACAGAAAACAATGGAAGAATTCAGGAAAATAATACAGGAACAAAATGTCAAAATATATTCACAACTAGAAATCATACAAAAAACAATAATTAGAAATCCAAAAGAAGAACAACAAGATGTCAGAAATGGACTGTATCCTAGAAGGTCTGATGAGCAGGTTTGAAACAATGGAGGACAGGATCAGCAAAATTGAACACAAATATTTGGATACCACTTTATTTGAGGAAAAGTCAGAAAAACAAAGAAAAATGAAGAAACCCTGAGAATGATGTGGGATACAATCAAAAGCAAAACTTTACGAGTGATCGGAGCTCCAGAACAGGGAGAGAAAACAGAAAACACAGAGAGGATCATTGAAGGATTGCTGACAGAAAACTTCCCTAATATCATGAAAGATGAAAAGCTGACCATCCAAGAAGCTCAACTCCATATAGGATAGACCCCAGAAGAAAAGCACCAAGGTGTATGATAATGACACTTGCTAAAACCAAAGACAAAGAAAGAATCCTGAGAGCAGCTCAAGAAAAATGAAAAGTCACATACAGAGTGGAAATAAGACTCAGCTCTGATTACTCAGCAGAATCCATGCAAGCAAGAAGGCAATGGGATGACATATATAAAACCTTGAAAGAAAAAAATTGCTAACCAAGAATGATATATCCTGCAAATCTCTTGTTCAGATATGATGGTAAAATTAAGACATTTCCAGATAAACAGAAGTTAAGAAATTATGTAAAAACCAAACTAAACTTACAAGAATTATTAAAGCGAGTTCTTCAGTCTGAGAACAAACAACATCGGACCACAGCCTGAATCTAGGATTCAGGATCACAACCAGCCAGGTACCAACCTAGGAAACGAACTCTCAAGGATTATTCAAAACAAAAAAATTTACAGCAGGGAACCAGAGAGGTTAATCTGTAAATGACAACAACTTCAGAACAATAAAATACAGAATAAATGGTTTAGATATAGAACTTTCTAATGGAGAGGAAGGCAACACAATACAAATAAAAGACTTGCTCAAACTTAGGAAGATAAGGGTAAATTTCAAGATAATGACAAAGGAAGTTAACAAACCTACTCATCAAAATACAGAAGAAAAACATAAAGTCTCAGTAAAAACAAAATCTACAAAAACAAAAGAAATGAAAAAAAAATCCACACACAAAGAATTGAAAACAGGAGAATAAGAGGAACAAAGAAAACGTCAGCACCACAAAAAAGGCACTACAAAACAACAGCAATAAACTCACACCTATCAATAATTACACTGAATGTAAATGGCCTGAATGCACTCATTGAGAGAGAGAGTGACGAATCAGACCAAACCGAGTGCCGTCAAGTCGATTCTGACTCATAGCGACCCTATAGGACAGAGTAGAACTGCCCCATAGAGTTTCCAAGGAGCACCTGGTGGATTCGAACTGCTGACCCTTTGGTTAGCAGCCGTGACACTTAACCACTGCACCACCAGGGTTTCCAGAGACAGTGAGTGACAGAATGGATAAAAAACAGAATCCATCAATATGCTGTCTACAATAGACACACCTTAGAAACAAAGATGTAAATTTACTAAAAATCAAAGGATGGCAAAAAATATATCAAGCAAACAGCTGCCAAAAAGGAGCAGGAGTGGCAATGCTAATCACAAGTAAAAAAGCCTTTAAAACAAAATTCACCATAAAAGACAAAGAAGGGCACTATATAATGATTAAAGTGATAATCCGTTATGAAGACATGACCATAATAAATATCTACGCACCCAATGACAAGGCTCCAAAATACATAAAATGAACTCTAACAGCACTGAAAAGAGAGACTAACAGTTCCACAATAATAGTAGGAGACTTCAACACACTGCTCTTGGTAAAGGACAGAAAATCTAGAAAGAAACTTAGCAAAGATACAGAAGATCTGAAGGCCACAGTCAGCCAACTTGAACTCAGATACAGAACACTCCACCCAACAGCTGCAAAGTACACATTCTTTTCCAATGTGCATGGAATGTTCTACAGAATAGACCACATCTTAGACTCAAAGCAACCCTCAACAAAACCGAAAACATTGATATAATACAAAGTATCTTCTCTGATCACAACACCGTCAAAGTAGAAATTAACAACAGAAAGAGCAAAGAAAAAAAGTCAATTCATAGAAACTGAATAACACCCTGCTTAAAAACCATTGGGTAATTGAAGAAATCAAAGATGGAATAAAAAAATTCCTAGGATCAAGTAAGAATGAAAACACATCATACCAAAACCTTCTGGGCACAGCAGAGGCAGTGCTCTGAGGCCAATTTGTAGCAATAGACACACATCAAAAAAGAAGAAAGGAACAAAATCAAAACATTAGCTACACAACTCCAGCAAACAGAAAGAGAACAGTTAAAGAAGCCCACAGCCACCAAAAGAAAGGAAATTATAAAGATCAGAACAGAAATAAATGACATAGAGAAGAGAAAAACAATCTTTGAAAGAATCAAGAAAATCAACAAACCCCACTGGTCAAACTGACAAAATTAAAACAGGAGAGGATGCAAATCACCCAAATAAGAAATGAAATGGGCGACATTACAACAGACCCAACTGAAATAAAAAGGATTGTAACACAGTACTATGAAAAACTACTCCAACAAATTTGAAAACCTGAAGAAAATGGATAAATTTCTAGAAACACACTACCTACCTAAACTAACATAAAATGATGTTGAAAATCTGAACAGACCCATAACAAGAGAATAGATTGTAAAGGTGATAAAAAAAACTCCCCAGAAAAAAAAGCCCTGGCCCAGATGGCTTTACTGGAGAATTCTACCAAACATTCAGAGAAGAGCTTACACCAGTACTACTCAATTTCAGAACATAGAAAAAGAAGGGATACTTCTCAATTCATTCTATGAAGCCAGCATAACCCTGGTACCAAAACCAGGCAAAGACACCACAAAAAAAGAAAATTACAGACCAATATCTCTCATGAATATCAAAGCAAAAATTCTCAACAAAATTCTAGTCAATAGAATTCAGCATCATGTCAAAAAAATAATACACCATGACCAAGTAGGATGCATACTAGGTACACAAGGATGTTTCGATATTAGAAAATCCATCAATCTAATCCACCACATAAATAAAAGAACAGAATCACATGATCATCTGAATCTATGCAGAAAAGGCATTCAACAAAGTTCAACACCCATTCCTGATAAAAACTCTCCATAAAATAGGTATAGAAGGGAAATTCCTCAACATAATAAAGGGTATCTATACAAAACCAACAGCCAACAGCATACTAATGGAGAGAGACTGAAAACATTCCCCTTGAAAACAGGAACAAGACAAGGATGCCCTTAATCACCATTTCTGTTTAACATTGTGCTTGAAGTCCTAGCTAGAGCAATAAGGCAAGAAAAAGAAATAAAGAGCATCCAAATTCGTAATGAAGAAGTAAAACTGTCTCTATTTGTGGATGTTATGATACTATACATAGAAAACCCAAAAGACTCCATGAGAAGACTATTGGAACTAATAGATTCAGCAGAGTAGTGGGATACAAGTTGGATTCCTATACACCAATAAAGAGAACGATGAAAAGGAAATCAGGAAAACAATACCATTTATAATAACCCCTAAAAAAACCCAAAATACTTAGGAAAAATCTAACCAGGGATGTAAGAGTCCTATACAAATTAAACTACAAAACACTACTGCAAGAAACCAAAAGAGACCTACATAAATGGAAAAACATACCATGTTCATGGATAGGTAGACTCAACATTGTGAAAATGGCAATCCTATCCAAAGCAATCTACAAATACAGTGCAATCCCAACCCAAATAACAATAGCATTCTTTAAAAAGAGATGGAAAGACTAATCATTAACTTTATATGGAAACAGAAGAGGCCTTGGATAAATAAAGCACTATTGAAGAAGAAAAAAGTAGAACTCCCACTACCTGATCTCAGAAGCTACTATACAGCTACAGTAGTCAAAACAGCCTGGTACTGGTATGACGACAGACATATTGACCAATGGAACAGAATTAAGAACCCAGGTGCAAATCATCCACCTATGGTCACCTGATCTTCAACAAGGGGCCAAAAAGTCCCATCAAATGGGGGAAAAGACAGTTTTTTTCACAAATGGTGTTGGCAAAACTATATGTCCATTTGCAAACAAGTGAAACATGACGAATACCTCATACCATACACAAAAATTAAGTCAAAATGGATCAGACTTAAATATAAAACCCTCAAATATGAAGATCATAGAAGAAAAAATAGAGTCAATGCTAAATGCCCTTATACATGGCATTAACAGGATACAACCATAACTAACAGCATACAAACTCCAGAAGATAAGCTAGATAACTGGGATCTTCTAAAAATTAAACACTTACACTCATCAAAAGTCTTCACTAAAAGAGTAAAAAGAGAACCTATAGACTGGGGAAAAATATTTGGCTATGGACAAATCCGACAAAGGTCTAATTTCTAAAATCTAAGGAAAATCCAACACGTCTACAACAAAAAGACAAATGATCCAATTAAAAAATGGGCAAAGGAAATGAACAGACACTTTACCAAAGAAGATACTTAAGCAGCTAACAGACACATGAAGAAATGCTCACGATCACTAGCCATTAAAAACCAAAAAAACCATTGCTGTCTAGTTAATTCCAACTCATAGCGACAGAGTAGAACTGCCCCATAGGGTTTTCAAGGAGCACCTGGTGGATTCGAACTGCTGACCTTATGGTTAGCAGCTGTAGCTCTTTACCACTACACCACCAGAGTTAGAGAAATGCAAATCAAAACCACAATGAGATACCATCTTACTCAGGCATTACTGGCATGAATCAAAAAAAAAAACAAAACAGAAAATAACAAATGCTGGAGAGGCTGCGGGGAGATTGGAACTCTTGTGCACTGCTGGTGGGAATGCAAAATGATTCAACAATTTTGCAAAACAATATGGTGCTTCCTTAGAAACCTAGAAATAGAAATAACACATGGTCCAGCAATATCCTAGAGGAATAAGAGCCATCGCCTGAATAGACATATGCACACCCATGTTCATTGCAGCATCATTCACAATAGCCAAAATTGGAAACCAGCTAGATGCACATCAACAGATCAATGGATAAACAAACTGTGGTACATACGCATGGTGGAGTATTAAGCAACGATGAAGAATAACGATGAATCTGTGAAGCACCTCACAACATGGATGGATCTGGAGGGGATTATGCTGAGTGAAATAAGTCAGTCACAGAAGGACAAATACTGTATGAGACATCTACTATAAAAACTCATGAGAAGGTTTACACACAAAAAGAAATAGTTTTTGATGGTTACAAGGGAGGGGAGGGATGGGGTGGAAAAACACTAAATAGACAATAGATAAGTGGTAAATTTGGTGAAGGGTAAGACAGTACACAATACTGGTTAAGCCGGCACAACTTGTGCAAGGCAAGGTCGTGGAAGCTCCATGGACACACACACACACACACACACAAAAAAAACTTTCCATTTCCCACAGTAATCACGTAGGCTCCTTAGGTGTATATTTCCAAGAAATATGTGTTTGAATTAGGTGTGGCATTAAAACCAGTTGCCATCAAGTTGATTCCGACCCATGGTGGTGACTCCAGGTTTTGCGGAGTAGAACTGTGTGTGCTCCTTAGGGTTTTCGAGTCTGTGACTTTTCATAATCAGATCACCAGGTCTTTATTCTGAGGTGTGTCTGGGTAGGTTTGAACCACCATCCTTTTGATTAGTAGTTGAGCCCTTAGCCGTTTGTAACACCTAGGGACTCCATTAGAAATATAAAAAAGAAGAATCACAAAGCCATTGCCTTAAAAGTCTTTCTAGTTAAGAAGGTGAAACAAGAAAGTACACTAATAATGTACTTATTTGGAACCACAGACACTTGTAATTTTCTATGTATATTATAACTTGACTAGAAAAACTATTTGGAAAAAAGATCCTAATCATTTTAAGGCAAGAACTGAATATCCAATGAATGTTGTGAAAGGTCCTCCTTATAGTAAATGAGTCATTGTTGAACTTAATAAAATAGTTTGAGAAAGTCATACGGAAGGCTTCTGAGGACAGTGACTGCATCATATGCACAGATACGGTCTCCCAATCTCGAACAATGCCTTGCACATAGTTAGGCAGTCAATATATCAGTCAACATACCTGCAAGTTCTCGTGGGTGTTACTTTCTTGAACTCCAAAGTGATTTTAATTCCATACATGATTCATTCTTCGGAGAAAAAAAACACTCTTGACTAATAATTTTAAAATCAGAAGCTCTGTACTGAAGTCCAGAAACTGTGCAGTGTTGTATTTAAAAAAGCAACAAAAAACCTAAACAGGAAGGTTATATGGTCTAAGCTGACGTTCAAATCCAAGCCCCAAGCCCATTGCCAAGTGGGGTTGATTCCGACTCATAGCAACCCTATAGGACAGAGTAGAACTTGCCCCATAGGGTTTCCAGGGAGCAGCTGGTGAATTCCAACTCCGGACCTTTTAGTTAGCAGCTGAGCTCTTAACCACTGCACCACCAGGGCTCCGACATTAAAATGGCATGTGATAACTAAAATTATGACTAGCTGAGGGCATCAAAAATTTTATCAGGTCACATATTGTCCAATGAATTATAGATGCTTTTGCTGGGGAAAGGAGTCATGGTGGCACAGTGGTTAAAGTGCTGACAGCTAACCAAAAGGTTGGTGTTGGAACCCACCAGTTCTCTGTGGCAGAAAGACTAGCAGTCTGCTCCTGTAAAGATTTACAGCCTTGGAAACCCTGTGGGGCAGTTCTGCTCTGTCTTACAGGGTCACTATGAGTCAGAATCTACTCAGCAGCGGGTTTGGTTTTGATTTGCTGGGGAAAATTATGATCCCATGAATCTGCTGAGCCCCTGAGCTAAATCTGTGCCTTAACTGAAAAAAAAAAAAAAAAAAAAAAAAGGCCTTATTATGCAGGCAAGGAATAAAATGATTAAAAAAAAAAATCACAGCAAAGACTGGGAGTTATTTTTTTTCTCCAACAACCAGAGGATTTGTGGATGCTTAATATAAACTACTGAAATTTTCATTGGCTAATGTCTCCCTGGGAGAATTGTTCTCTTCTGTCATGGTTCATTAGCTTTGGCAGCATTCTCCTTTCTGTTTAAGCTCAGGACAGACTAGTGTGCGTAGAGTGATGATATCGGAAAGTTTGAAAAAATTCTGTCTCAAATTGCCAAATAACAGGGAAAAAACATATTTCATAGATACATTTAAGCAACTAAAAATGTGCTAATGTGTCAACATGAAAGCTCCTAAAATATAGGAGATGTATTATATTTTTCATCTTACCAGGAAGCCAAGATCAAATTTCAGTAATTATAAATCATGGGGCTGCAAGAAAGATCAACTGTCTATTTTGGTTTAATTTGCTTTATTTTTTGGAACTTGCTTGTGGAGATGCAGATGAGCTGGTAGCAGCATGATTCTGTACGTTTGGCGTTTGGGACCTCATTTGATCTGTGTGGCTGATTCTGTGTGATTTTATACAGTATGCCCCATCAAATTCCTGAAATTCTGGTCTTGCAGTATCAATGCTTTCAGGATGTCAGTATGTTCGATTAAATGGGAAGGCACTACATACGTATTTAATGTAAGGGAGGACTTGGACTTGGTAATGTATACATTCTTAGGGGTGTTCCTCTATCCATTTCTATTACATGAGACCAACTCCATCCTGAAATAAACCTGAATCGTAATATTGTTGAATGGATGAGCTTTGCATATGCACATACCATTACAGTATACAGAATAGTGCCATGGGCTCATTTTAGAACTTTCTCACTTTATTTTTTATCCATTAAAAAAAAAATCCACAGCTTTTCTTAATTCTGAAAAATATTACATACAGGGATTTTTTGTAGAATATGGAGTATAAAAACTCATAGGGTGTAGTGTTATTGCATGTAGCCTTCAAATTCTTATGAATACGAAAAGATTGTCAGCAGTGTGAATGAATAATATGCTATAAAACCCACTGCCGTATGCCATAAACATGTAAAATAAAATTATTTTTCAAATGTATGCTAGTTTATTTCGTTAATTAAATACAAATAATTTTAAACATCATAACTCCTGGTGATCATGTTATTTTGTTATTCAATATGCTTTCCTTTCTTATAAGGTCCTTGTTAGACTTTGTAACCAAGTACAATTATTCTAGCATGTGGAAGCCTGAAAAAACATTTTTTACATTAAGAGAATTTCTCATATTCCAAAATAATACGCAGCACGGGGGTAGGGAGGATTGTAACAAGCGTGACATACATGCTGCCATTCCCACCTCCCACATCCATAGCAGATGGTTCTTCTTTTTCTGGTGAGCTTAGACTGCATCTCAGAATCCGTTTCTATACATTGCTCCAGGTGGCCACCGTCAATTGATTAGTGATGACATTAAAATAGAAACTTTTTACACATTGGTTCAAGGTTTCATTATCTCTTAAGGATCAAGCTTGGTATCTGATATCCAAAGATGTAGATACAAATTCAGGTCCCAAAGCAAATATTGGTGAATTTCAAAGTACAGATTTCCCTTTCCCTACAATTAAAAAAAAATTCTTGGCAGCATTTACAATAAAGAGGGAAAAGAGAAATGGAATAGTTTTACTTTTTTTCATCCAAGTTGGAACTGTGAGTTTAATTGCCACTTAACTAGGATAATGATTTGATATCTAGTTGATAATTTTCAGCAATAACTATGGCAAGGACAGCCGGGTGACCTGAAGTGAGAAGAAAAAAAAAAAAAGAAGAAAGGAAAGGAACACTGAATATCTTCTCTTTGCCAGGAAACTTTACATTCCTTTGAATTTTATCTTTTTTCCTCACAACTACACTTCTAAGGAGGAATAATAAACTTAATTTTTACTGTTGAGGAAATTGAGACCCTGAAAGATTAAATTACTTGCCCAGGTGAGGCAGCCCTTAAGTGGTAGAGCCAAAATCCAAACAAATTTATGCCTGCCTACAAGCATCGCATTTGTTTTATGAGATCTTAAAGATTTTACTTATTAATTTTTTATATTCTGTGTGTTTCCTAAATTGAGTAAGCAGATTCTGGCTAAGTAGAACCATAGATTAGGACTTCTGGATCATTCCCATCAAATCCCTCAGGCCCTAATTATACTTATGTTCCTGCATTAGAGACAAAAGGCAAGGAATTAAATTCTCCATTGTTGTAATCAAACAAACAAAAAAACTGTGTAAAAATAATATCACATCAAATAAAAATAATGCTCAAAATAGAGCATTTTCTTTTCAAAGATTGGTTATCATTTTTGTTTTATGCATTTCTATTTAAATGAGGATGGCACAGGACCGGGCAGTGTTTTGTTCTGTTGTACACAGGGTTGCTATGAGGTGGAAGCAACTCGACCGCACCTAACAACATTTAAACGTTAGGATTATCTTGTCAATATATGAAAAATTATCTGTTGGGATTTTGATTGAAATTGCATTGAATCTACAGACCAGTGAAGAATGGACATATTTACAATATTGAAGTTTGCAATTCATGATCATACGAGTCAGAATCACTGGATGGCCATGGTTTTTTTTTTAGGCTTTCATTGATTTTTCTCAGCAATGTTTTATAGTTTTCTGTGCAGAGGTTTTGTACATCTTTTGTTAGATTTATTCCTAGATATTTGAGGCTTTTGGATGTTATTATAAATAGTATCCCTTAAAAAATTTTTTTCTTTTTGTTGAGAAAATTGATGTTTGTATGTTAGCTTGTACCCAGGATATAGAGCGAGTTCATGTATTAATTCCAAATTATAAATGCTTTTGGATTTTCTTCATAGAAAATCATGTAAATTGTGCATTGTGACACTTCATCTTTTCAAATCCGTACAGTTACATTTTTTTCAGAGCCATGTCATTATTTAGCCTTCAGCACAATGTTTAATACAAGTGGTGGTATCTAGCATCTTGAGCTCATCTCCAACTTTAAGGAAGAAGCTTGTAATGTTTCATCATTGTTGTTCCTTATAGGTTTTATGTTGATATTCCTTATTAGTTTAAGAAGATTCCCACATTTACTCTTAGTTTGGTAAGAAATTTTATTAATTCTTTTAGTTATGAATAGATGTATGAAAAAAAGAATGCATGCTTTTTCCTGTATCTCTTGAGTTGATCATAGGATTTTTCTTCTTTTTCTGTTAATGTGGTAAGTTAGATTGGCTGATTTTTTTTTCCACGTTAAACCAACTTTGCATTTATAAAATAGGCCCTGCTTGTTTGTAATATTTGCAGTATTTTTTTATTTGTTGCTAAGTTTGATGTCCTTTGAAAGAATATTTTTTCTTTCGCATCTTGTTCACAAGGCAGATAACCTTTAGTTTTCCTTGCTTATAATGTCCTTGTCAGATGTTTGTAACAAGATTATTCTGGCCTCATACAATGTGTCAGGAAGCATTTTTTCTGTTCAATTCCATGAACAGTTTCTGTAAGATTGGTATTTTCTAAAAATATTTGGAAATTTTTACCAGTGAAGCTATTAGAACTTGGAGGTTTCCTTGTGGAAAGGCTTTTTTTTTTTTTCATTACAGAATCAATTTCTTTAATAGGTATAAGATTTAGACAGAGTAGAACAACCGCATATGATTTCCAAGGAGCACTGGTGGATTCAAACCGCCAATCTCTTGGTTAGCAGCTGAGCTCTTAACCACTACACCATCAGGGCACTAAGTTTTGATGAGTCATAATTTCTAAGCACTTTGTCCATTTCATGTGAAGTTTTAAATTTCATAGATAAAGTTGTTAAAATATCTCCTTATGATCCTTTTAATGCTAGATAATGTTAGAACCTCAGAACGGTCCGTTACCATTTATTCTTCCTGCTTTTTAAAATTATGGTTGTCCTGAATTTTGGTTTTACATGTATCTTAAATCCCATATTATTATTACAGGATTATAATAAATAAATAAATATTATTATTGCTTGAGTAGTCAAATTCATTTAGGTTTAAGCGCACCTTTATTACACATTCTATCAGTCTTCATTTCTTCCTACATTTTCATGTTTCCATCTGGGATCAAAGTCAGTTTTCTTCTGCCCAAAGAACTCACCTTCTTTTTTCTTTTTTTTTTGGTGCATTTATGCTCACGACAACTTTTCTCATTTTTTGTTGTCTGGAAATGTCTTTATTTCACCTCCATTTTAAAAAGATATTTTTGCTTTGTATAGAAATCTACATTGGTAGTTTATTCTCTTTCAACACTTTTGAGAAATTGTACCACTATCTTGTGGGTTCCATCATTTCTGTTGAAGGAAATGTGACTTTTATTCTTTGCCTAGTTTTAAGATTCTCTCTTTTTTTTTTGGTTTTCAGCGGTTTTATTATGATGTTCCTAGGTTTTTTTTGTTGTTGTTATATTTATCCTGTATGAGGTCATACTGGCTCTTAAATATGTAACTTGGCATCTTTCAGCAGTTTTGGAAACATCTCTGCCAGTATCTCTTCAAATATTGCTTTTACTGCATTCTCTCCTCTCCATCTGGACTCCATTACATGTACATTAAAAGCCTGTTATCATACTCCACATGTCTGTTATGTTCTATTTTTTATTCATAATTTTTTTTGCTTTGCTTGTATTTTCTACAGACCAATCTACCAGATCACAAAATCTCTCGAGTTGAGGTCTGTCTGCTGTTAACCTACCTATTGAGTTTTAAATTTTAGTTATGTTTTTCCATCATGCAATTTCTTTTTGAAATGCTTTCTCTTGTCATCTGTTTTCTTGAATGTGTTAATAATCACAATTATTTAAAAGTCATTGGTAGACAACTCTAACATCTGGGTCAGCTGTGTATCTGTTTCTATTACCGTATTTTTATGCAAATAACGTGTGCCTTCTATGTTTGTTTGCCAACCATGCCCTCCCCTTCAAGGTATTTTCGTAAGTGCACTTATGCTAATTTTTTTACATGTAGCTGTAAAAATAGCATAGCACGCTTACAAAAATATCTCACAGGAGGAGGGCGCGGTGGGTTGGCAAACGCTATTTGCGTAAGGCTGTGTAAACATGCAGTATCTATTTTTTTTTTGGTTCTGTTTCTTGCTATGCTTTGCAAGTTTGAATAAATGTGGACATTGCATATGAGAATTTTAGGGGCGCTGAATAATGTTTTCTCCTTCGTGGAGGACTCTTCTATTCTCTAGAAGGTAGCAGAGGGCCTGATCACCTCAAACCAATCAAAATCTGAGTTGACCTGAAGTTCTTCTGCAGCCTTCATCTTGGTCTTCCTCTTTCTTTCCCTAGTCCTTCAAGGTCCTAACTAACAGCCTGTGTTGTTTCCTAGGGACCTTTTCCTCAATAAGTCTTGAAACTCCAATTTTATAACTCCAATACCCTGAGACTGTCAAAGCCTTCACTCTATTTTTTAGCTGCTTTTGGCTATGCTTGTTAGTCTTTTGCCCTACATAGATTATTCAGCAAATGCCTTGAGGGGACAATCAGTGTTTGGTATTGGCACATCCTGGTTGCCTTAGCAGTATCAACCTCAAATTTTGCCTCTGTATTCCTATGAATTTACTTAAAACTCTGGTGGCTTAGCTGCCGCCTTTTGCTTGTCTTCTGAGCCTGATAATGTTTCCAAGAATTGGAAAATCCCCTCAGAGGAGAAGTGACTTATGTCAGTTTTCTTCTGGTGTTTCCAAATTGTAGACCCTCAAGTCCTGGCTAATTCATTATCTCTCCTATTCTTTCAAATAGTTTCTTTTTCTGTTTACCCAATTTTTCTGATTGTTCTCAATGGGAGCACTGGTCTGCTGCAAGGCACTCTATCTGACATCTGATATCTTGGCGTCCCATTTTTTAAATTCTGTTTGATTCCATTGTTGTTGAAAGTAAATTTATAGGTCAAATGATGAAACTTCAGGTTTTAGTAAAGGCTAAAAAAAAAAAAAAAGAAAATTTGCCTTTCCTAACTTAAGATTTCACAGAATAGACTTTGTGTTTAACCAGACAGCTAGATAAGAGGGGAGACTTTTCTACTGATGAAAGCATGGAGTCTTCACCTAAAAGAAGCTACATGGAACTGTTAGATCTTTTGGTTTTTGTCACCCACTTACAACAATCTCTACCAGGTACACTACACTAATATGAAATACTTTGAAATAAATAATCTTAAAAATGAAATTTACACAAGAAGATGATATACAACTAGGTAGGACATTGAAATGACTAGTGTGTAATATTTTTTTAAAACCTTCATTTTTGGTCAGCATAAATTTCCTTTAGTTATTTTTACATTTCCAGTAGCTTTTCATTTTGAGGTTTAACGTATCAAGCTATTTTGAAGTTTTACAATTTAGTAATTCTGGATTCTGAATCATTTTAAGATGAAAGTAGAAATGTAGAGTATACTTAAGAAAATTAATTTTCTTCTGTAATGTCTAAGACTTCATCACCTTCGTCATCATCATCTGTTTGTTGATGTTTTCTTAGTCAACAAGTAGATACCTTTCATGTTCCAGATACACACGTAGCTGACAGTGATCTCTGGAGAGGTGACTTTGAATTTGCTCTTAAAATATCTAAATATCTCTGAGTTTTGGCGAACCTCTAAATCTCCTTCCTCATCAACCTTTTCTATATTTTGGTAGGCAGCAGTGTAGACCTCTAAAGCTTTGCAGCGAAATAACATTTCAATAGAGATAACTTCTAAAAATACATTCTTTATTTTCTGGTTTTCAGAGTTGTCAATAGTTTCCTCCAGGTGATGAGTTGTTCAGATGGTGTCCAGTGTAGCTCTCTGTAATTCTGTTTCTGCCTGTGACATAACATGTTGATCAGGCACGTTTTGCTGACATGTTTCTTCTGTGTTAACTGCTTAGCTTCTCGTTGCCTTGCTACTAATGTTGCTTTGAGGTTATCCTGCTTAGTTTTTACAGTAGTTCCACAAGCATTCAGAGGTTCAACTACTTTGACTTCAAGTCTCTCAACCTCTGCTTGTCGATAATCCTGAAGTTTGGCAAACTCATCAGCAAAGTTTTTTCAGGCCCTGCTTTAAATTTGGGGTCCCTGTAGAGGCATACACTTCGATTACACTCACCAGGAGGTCTGCTTTGTCTCGCAGTTGGGCAGTTTTACTCATATAAGCAGCAAAGATTTGGCATAGCTCTCCAAAATGCTTCCCCACATTTGTGACAGGATTTTGCAGTTGTCTGGTTTGAGCATCCCGGTTTTCCCTGGCTGCGCCTCAACAGCTTGCCTCACGCACTGAGGAGGACCCTGGGCGGCGACCCAGCAATGGCACGGATGTTGGGAAGAATTGTTATATTGGGTTAAATTTGGATAGTGAATATTTAATCCTGTTGGCAATCAATCACATCACATATGTCTAAGAATAAGAAGGTGGGTAGACATGTGTTTTATAGTTTAGCATATTTTATTTCTCTTCAGCTCCTAAACAGTTCATGTTCTGTGTTTAGTTGTGTGTAACTGAATTTGAGTTTAGGAATTTTCAAGTGTTTAAGATAATATTTAGATTAAGACACATTTGTATTATGCTGGGCATAATAAAAAGTCTATTTCTAAACATTTTGCAACACATTTTCAATATTTTTGATATTTTATATCATTCCAGT
Organism: Elephas maximus indicus; assembly: GCF_024166365.1. NCBI lineage: Eukaryota > Metazoa > Chordata > Mammalia > Proboscidea > Elephantidae > Elephas > Elephas maximus. The sequence goes on from NC_064820.1 coordinate 126,800,110, forward strand.
CAACTTTTGAATCACTTGTTCTTCCATGTCCAAGTATTTAATTATTTACAGCATCAGAAATTCAATTCAATTATTGTACAGGGTAAAACTGAATTACATACCTTGCAAGGAGCATATTATGAATGTCTTGTTGCATTGAAAAAAAAAAAGGGTAACCTTGTAGTAAACTTCAATGGCTTCAGTAAAGAACTAATTAGAGTGGTTTAAAAAAAAACAGTTGCGTGCCATATGCATACTTTATTTGGCTCTTACATGAAGAACAAAGGAGAAAAAGCACTGTTGTTGGAAGGGTATGTGCACATGTCTTCTACTGCCTATGGAAATGTTATGTTTTAATGTGGTAACAGGGAAAGGTGTTGAGTATCAGGAGAAAGGATGCTGAGATCTCCCCCACTGAAGGCCAGTTTTCTGAACAAAAAGAATGAGAATGTATTCCTTGATGTATACATAAAAAATTTTTTTTAGTCGTAGAGTAAAACACATTCAGAAAACTACATATAGCATAATGAATATAACACATGAATTATTATATACAGTCATGTGCCACACAACATCAGTTTGGGCAATACCTGACCGCATATACGGCTGTGGTCCCATAAGGTTATAATAGCATTCAGAAATCCCAGTTGGAGATCAGGACGTAGTGGATGGACATAGTAACTGGACATAGCGAACACAACAGCTTCCTCATGCAGCACGTGTATCTCATGTCTCTTCTAAACAGAGTGATCACACTGCCAGGCATATAATAGTACAGTACATGTATAATCTATAATACATATGTCTTGATAATCATAATAAATGCCTATGTTACTGGCTTATGTACTGTACTTTCTATTGTTATTTTAATGTGAACTTTTTCTACTTAAAAATGAAAAGTTTACCGTATAACAGTCTATGCTTCTGTTCATCGGCAGCAGCATCCAATCTTGTGTATTGTGCGTCTCTTGAGTGTTGTAGTGTTATCTCTCTGTTTAATTTTCTTTAAAAATTTTGCTGTGAAGTGTATCATGGCTCCCAAATGCAGCAAAGCCAGTGCTAATGATAGCAGCAGCAAGTGGCAAAGGAGGAGTATCTATTTGGACGTGAAACAAAAAGTTATCAAACACCAAGAAGGTGGAAAATCAATGAATGTTACTGCTCTCGATTGAGGCGTGTTTGCACAATGTCCAAATCACATAATGTCCTATTTCACAGAACGTATCGTGGATGTTAAGGGATGTGTGACTGACTGTATGGCATAAAGTATTATTATAGCATAATGAATTGTTATAAGGGATGCCATCGCAAAGGTCAGGAAATAGAGCTTTGCAGCCACCTCAGAAACTCCGCTTGCCCCATCCCAATCACAATTCCTTCCTTCTTCTGTAAAAGCAACTACCATCCTGACTTTTATGATAATGAGTTTTTTAATTTCTTTAAACATTTTCACCCAAGCGTGTATACCCAGTGTAGTTTAATTTTGCCCATTAAAAAAAGTGTTTTTTAAAATTTTTTCTTAATCTAAACATTCCCCTACCTCTCTTTATATATCTTTGCTATTTATTTGTTGAATTACCCAGGTCGTTTGAAGCATAGAGATCCTACACTCTGGATTTTGCTGAGTTGATTTTGATGTGTCCTTGTTTTGCTGTATTAATTACTTTCTTGGGAGCTATTAGACAATTTGGAAGTGGTGCAAATGTTTGGTTAATTAGAGAAGCCATTCATTATTCACTGGTATCTGTACATGTCCTTTCCAAACTCATGAAAGCTTATTGTACCACCACTAAGAAGGAGTGCGTGTGTGCGTTTCAGACACACAGGTTGTATGAAGCATTTCAGTTATCCTGTTGAGAGATAATCATGAACAAATACACTGAAATGAAGCTTTGACTTAATAAAAGCCTTAGATTTACATGCTTAGGCATATGGGCCTGATTTTTTGACTGTTTGCCTGACAGATTGCCTGACTGCATTTGCTAGGGAGAGAAGAGGAGGTAGACCAACAGAGTTTGTATCCACTAGAGCAGCATTTTCTAAAATATGTGCGGGAGAAACAAATATCCCTTTATATGTTAATCGTGATCCATGAAAAAAAAAGACTTCTGTTGTTAAATAATTTCAGGAAATGCTGAGTCACAGTGCTCATGAGGATATTTAAGTTGCAGAGCAGTCTTGCATTAAAAAAACCTGTTTAATTTGTTTTCCAAAATCTGCAAGACTAGAGAAGGTTTTTTTTTTGTTTGTTTGTTTTCCCTGAAAGTCTGACATTATCTTGTGATACACATGTTTACAATGGATACAATTTGGAACTTTCTGATCAAGATTGCATTGAATCTATAGGTCAATTGGGGGAGTATTGCCATCTTAACAATAGTAAGTCTTCTGTTCCATAAACATGGATGTTTTTTCCATTTATTTAGATCTTTATTTCTTTCAATAATAGTTTTGAGTTTTCAGAGTATAAGTTTTGTTAAATTTATTCCTAAGTTTTTTTGATACTATTGTAAATGGAATTGTTCCTTAATTTTATTTTTTCATGGTTTATTACAAGTGTATAGAAATAACAATTGATTTTTGTATATTGATCTTGTATCCTGCGACTTTGGTAAACTCGTTTATTAATTTGAATTGTTTTTTAAGAAGATTTGTTAGACTTTTGTTATAAGATTATGTCATCTGTGACTAGAGAGAGAGTTTTACTTCTTTATTTCCAATCTGGATGCCTTTTATTTTATTTTTTTACTTAATGGCCCTGGCTAGAACCTCCAGTATGGTGCTGATTAGAAGTGGTGAAAGCAGACATTCTTGTTATGTTCCTGATCTTAAGGGAAAACATCTAGTCTTTCACAATAAAGTTTGTTAGCTGTGGTTTTTTGTTTTGTTTTGTTTGTTTGTTTTAATTAGATGCCCTTTATCAGGTTGAGGAAGTTCCCTTTCATTCCTAGATTGTTGAGTGATATTATAATGAAAAGATGTTAAATTTTGTCAAATGCTTTTTTATGCATCTATTGGGATGATCATGTGGTTACTGATTTTTTATTCTATTTATATAGAATAAGTATAATATACCATATTACACTTTTATTCTATTTATATGGTATAAGTGTGGTATACCATCAAAAGAATTCAGAGCACTTTCATCATGAAAGCACTCAACAGTCTAAGAATAGAAGGGAACTTCCTCAACCTGATAAAGAGCACCTAATTAAAAAAAAAAAAAACTCACAGCTAATATCATACTTTATGGTGAAAGACTAGATGTTGTTCCCTTAAGATTGGGAACAAGACAAGGATGTCTCTTTTTACCACTTCTAATCAACATTGTACTGGAGTTTCTAGCCAGGGCAATTAAGAAAATTAAATAAAAGGCATTCAAATTGAAAATAAAGAAGTAAAACTCTCTCTAGCCACAGATGACATAATCTTATATACAGAAAAGCCTAATGAACCTCTTTAAAAACGTTTTAAGCTAAGTACTCTAGAGAAGCAAAACCAATGAAGCATATATATATATGTATATGTATATATATGTACACACAGAGAGAGAGATTTATCTCAAGGAAATAGCTTACGCGGTTGTAGAGGCTGGCAAGTCCCAAGTCCATGGGTCAGGCGTCAGGCTGGGGGCTTCTCCTGACTTGTGTAGCTGTAGGGCTGATGAATCCACGATAGACAGGTCAGATGGCATGCTGCTGGCTCATGGGCTGCAGAGGCTTACGATTCCAAGATCTGCAGGTAAGATGGCAGGCTGCTGGCTCACAGGCTATAGAGGCTGAAGAATTCCAGAATTGGCAGGCAGTATGGCAGGCTGCTGGCTCAAATCCCCAAAACCAGAGGTCATATGATGACAAGCCAGATGCAGGATCCAGAGCAAGTGAGCAAGCTTTGCCAGTCATCCATATATATATATATATATATAGGGCGAGGACCACACCTCTGAGGAAACTGTGCTTACAACTGATTGATCACATCAGATCACATTATTGAGGATGACTACAAACCACTGAGAGTCACGGCTCAGCCAAGTTGACACAAAATTGTAACCATCACAGCCTCCATTCCCATCTTGAAGCCCAAATGAAAGCCATGGAAAATGAATAAGTAGACTGAAGAAGAATTGATGCCTTTGAATTACAGTGTTGGAAAAAATATTGAATACACATGAATTGCCAAAAGAACAAAAAAATCTGTCTTGGAAGAAGTACAGCCAGAATGCTCTTAGAAGCCAGGATGGCAAGACTTTGCCTCATGTGCTTTGGATATGTTATCAGGAGGGATCAGTCCCTGGAGGACATCATGCTTGGTAGAGGGTCAGTGAAAGAGAGGAAGACCCTCAACGAGATGGATTGACAGTGGTTGAAACGATGGGCTGAAGCATAGCATCGATTGTGAGGATGGCGCAGGACCAGGCAGTGTTTCGTTCCTTTGTACACAGGGACGCTATGAGTCAGAACTGACTCAGCGGCTTTTAACAAGAACAACATTACATGGATTTTCTTATGTCGAACCAACCTTGCATTTTGGGGATAAATCCCACTTAGTTGTGGTGTATAATCCTTTTTATACGTTGCTGGATTCAGTTTGTTAGTACTTTGTTGAGAGTTTTTGTGTGCATATTCATACGTGATATTGGTCTGTAGTTTTCTTGCAATGTATTTATCTGGTTTTGGTGTCAGGGCCTCAGGGAATGAGTTAGGAAGTATTCATCCTCTTCTATATTTTGGAAGAAGTTTTGAAAAATAGGTAATAATTCTTTAAATATTTGGTAGAATTCACCTCTGATGTCATCTGGACCTGGACTTTTCTTTGTGAGTAGGTTTTTGGTCACAAAGTCAATCTCTTTACTTGTTATAGATATATTCTGATTTTCTACTTCTACTTGAATTCGTTTCAGTTGTTTTTGTCTTTCTAGGACTTTCTTCATTTCATCTAGATTATCTAATTTATTGCTGTACATTGTTCATAACCTTCCTTTATAATTCTTTTTATTTCCATAAGGTCAGAGTAATGTTCCCTCCTTTATTCTTGGTTTAGTAATTTGAATCTTCTCTCTTTTTTTCTTAGTCTAGATAAAGGCTTGGTAATTTGTGGATCTTTACAAAGAATCAACTTCTGGTTTCAATGTTCTCTTTATTCTTCTATTCTTTATTTCTCTTCACTCTAATTTTTGTCATTTCCTTCTATTTGTTTTAAGTTTAGTTTGCTTCTCTTTTTAAAGTATAAGGTTACATTATTCATTTGAGATTTTTCTTTTTAATATAGGCATTCACAGGCATAAATTTCCCTGTAAGCTCCGCTTTAGCAGCATCCCATAAGTTTTAGTATGTTGTGTCTTCATTTTTGTTTATCTCAATATTATTTTCTATCATGTCCCTTGTGGTTTCTTCTTTGACTTATTGGTTACTTAGGAGTGTATTATTTAACTTCCAGAGCGCTTGTAGTGCTATGGTTGAGCTTGGCTGCTAACCAAAAAGTTGTCAGTTCGAATCTGTCAGCTACTCCTTGAAAACCCTGTGGGGAGTTCTGCTCTGTCCTATAGGGTCACAATGAGTCAGAATTCACTCAACGGAAATGGGTTTGTTTAATTTTCATGTATTTATGAACTGTCTGAACTTCTTTCTGTAACTGATTACTAATTCTATTGCATTGCAGCCAGAGAATAGACTTTGAATTATTTAAACCCTTTTACATTTATTGAGGTTCGTTTTCTGATCTAGCACGGTCTATCCTGGACAATGTTACACGTGCACTTGAGAAGAATCTATATTCTACAGTTGTTGAGTTGAGTGTTCTATAGATGTCTGTTAGGTCTAATTGGCTTACAGTGTTGTTCAAGTCTTCATTTACTCGTTCATCTTCTTCCTAGTTAAAGTGGAGTGTTGAAGTCTCCAACCATTATTACTGAATTGCCTATTTCCTTCTTTTTTGTGTCTTGAATTTAAGGGCTCTGTTTTGGGCGCATATATGTTTATAATTGTTATATCTTTGTCGTGGATTGAATTATGTCCTCCGAAAATGTGTGTATTGACTTGGTTAGGCCATGATTCCCAGTATTCTGTGATTGTCCCCAATTTTGTGATTGTAATTTTATGTTATGTTAAAGAGGGTTAGGGTAGGCTTGTAATACCCTTACCAGGTCACATCCCTGATCCAATGTAAAGGGAGTTTCCCTGGGGTGTGATTTGCACCACCTTTTATCTCTCAAGAAAGAAAGCAGAGAGTGGAGGACCGCATATGACCAAGAAAGGAGCACTAGCAGCAGAGTAAGTCCTTTAGATATGGGGTTCCTGCACAGAGTAGCTACTAGTCCAGGGGAAGATTGATGAGAAAGACCTTCCTCCAGAGCAAACAGAGAGAGAAAGCCTTCCCCTGGAGCTGACACCCTGAATTTGGACTTTAGCCTACTTTATGGTGAGAAAATAAACTTTCTTTGTTAAAAGCATTCACTTGTGGTATTTCTGTTATAGCAGCGCTAGATAACTAAGACGATCTTCCTGATGGATTTACCCTTTTATTATATAAAATACCCTCCTTTATCGCTAGTAACATTTTTTGTTTTAAGTCTATTTTGTTTGATATTAGCATAGCTGCTCCAGCTTTACTGTTGTTGCTATTTGCATGATACATCTTTTTCCATCCTTTTACTTCCGATCTATTTGTACCTTTGAATCTAAAATGTATCTCCTGTAGACAGCACATAGTTGGATCTTGCTTTTTTATTCAGCCTGAAAATGTCTGCTTTTTGAATGAGTTTTAAAATTCATTCAGATTTAATATTATTGATACAGTTTCATTTACATCTGTAATTTTACTTTTTTGTTTTTTAGTCTCTTGCCTTTTTTGTTCCTCTGTTCCTCCTTTGCTGCTTTATTTTGCCTTAAGTAAATATTTTATAGTGCAGCATTTTAACCCCTAGAATAATTTTTATTTTCACAACTTTCTGTTGATTTTTTTTTCCTTAGTGATTGCTATAGGGCTTAAAATACCATATTTTATGCAAATAATACGTACCTTCTATATTTGTTTGCCAACCAATCCCTCCCTCTTGTGAGGTATTTTCATAAGCAACTATGCTAATTTTTTTACAACAACGAGTGAAAAAATTGACATAGTGGCACTTATGAAAATACCTTGTGGGGGAGGGAACGGTTGACAAACAAACGTAGAAGGCATGGATTATTTGTGTAAAAATAAAGTATACATCTTAACCTAGAGTTTACTTCATGTTTATATTAACTTAATTCCAATGAGATAAAGAAACATCACTCCTATATAGCTGTTTCCTTTTCCTCTTTTTGTGCCATTATTATTATACATATTGCATCTATACATGTTACAAACTCAACAATACGTTACTTTAGTCATTAATTTATATTGTTTTATGTGTTTTAAGGAAGGTAGGAAAAGAAAGGAGAAAAAGCATATTTTTAGTGTTATATTAACCATCTTATTTATCATTTCTCGTTCTTTTCATTTGTTTCTGTGGATTCATGTTACTGTCTGGTGTCATTTCCTTAGACTAATACATCTTTAAGGAGCCGTGGTGGTACAGTGGTTAAGCACTTGGCTGCTAACCGAAAGGTTGGCAGTTCAGACCCACCAGGTGTTCTGCAGAAGAAAGATGTGGTAATCTACTTCTGTAAAAATTACACCCTTGGAAACCCTATGGGGCAGCTCTACTCTGTCCTGTTGGGTTGCTATGAGTCAGAATCGACTTGACAGCAGCAGATTTTAGTTAATACATCTTTGCTCCCACTTTTCCCTTTTTGCTGTTTTTGACAAATATGCTACATTTCTATATGTTATAGGCCCCCAAATACATACATCCATATGTGTGTGTGTATATATGTATCTATATATATAATTGCTTTTTAAATCAAGAGGAAAAAGGATAATAAAAATGCATTTACACTCTTTTTTAATAATTACATAATTATCTTTACCAGTGCTCTTTCATTTTTCGTGTGGATTCAAATTACTGTATGGGTCATTTGCTTTCAACCTGAAGAACTTCCTTTAGTATTTCTTTTTCTTACTTTCTTTTTTTTTAGACCAGTTTTATTTATTCATTTATTTCTTAATTGTACTTTAGATGAAGGTTGACAGAGCAAATTAGTTTCCTATTAAACAATTAATACACATATTGTTTTGTGACATTGGTTGCCAACCCCACAACATCTCAACACTCTCCTCTTCTCGACCTTGGGTTCCCCATTAGCAGCTTTTCTGTCCCCCCCTTGCCTTCTTGTCCTTGCCCCTGGCCTGGTGTGCCCATTTAGTCTCATTTTGTTTCATGGGCTTGTCTAGTCTTTGGCTGAAGGGTAAACCTCAGGAGTGACATCAGTACTGAGTTAAAAGGGTTTCTGGGTGCCATACTTTTGGGATTTCTTTAGTATTTCTTATGAGACAGGTCTGCTAGCACCACATTCTCTCAGTTTTTATCTGTAAGATAATAAGTTTATGTTGTTTTAATTCTCTAGGTTTGTGATAATTTCTTACACAGCAATCAAAAACTAACAAAATTTTCTCCCAAAATGTTTGCTTGGGACACCAAAATATTTGGCTGGTTTTCTAGGTAAAAATATTGCAATTACTTGTATAATTCTGGAAAATATTTGGTTTATATGATCATTCCATTTGCTTATGCCTATTAAATTATTCCAGGAGTGTAAGAAGGACCTTGACCGAGTTAATTTTCAAGACCATGTTTTTTATTGCTTAGTTTTTCAGTGTTCTGCCTATTCTATTGCCTAGAAGCTTTCAAAATCTCCTAGTAATATTTTATATCTATTAAATAATAACATTTGAAAGCGGTAAATTTTTGGCAAATTGATTCCTCTTTTGTAAAACCTGACATATTCATCCCTATAATTATATTTCCAGTGTTCTTGCATGACCTCGTCCACTCATGTAATGAGTTCTGTTCTACAGTCATTGTTGGAGGAAACAAAGATTAAAAATGACATCTGCGACAATTCTGAGAGGGATGTCAGAGAGCTTGGATATACACACACATCCTTTGTCCTGAAAAAGGAAAAAGAATTAAGTGCTTTAGAAATGGCCATTCAAAACATTTGGTACCACATCCTTTTGTATTTACATTTAATCTGTGCTCTTCTACCAGAATCCTTTGGGAGATTAGTAATTTCTAATAGCATTCTATGTTCAATATAAAGAAATATTCACTTTGGTTTTTAATTCGTTTTGCATGTGAAATGGAAATAATTATTCATTAAGGAATAAAGAAGCCCAAAAGTAATCAAATTTGCTTGGCCCTTTATATCCTCTCCTCCTAGAGCCAGTGATTTTCTGAAGACAGAAGGTTAAACAAGTCAGTATAATTGGTGAAACTGGTGTATTTAGATTAGTCAGGGTGAATGTGTTTTAGGAATTTATGATAACACTATGGAATGGCAGAGAATCTTGTTCATCTCTTGTGAGGTTGCCCATGAGACAGCTAGCAAATGGAGTGGCCAGGCATATATAGTTTATATGTGGATGTCGCCTCTTTTTTCTTTCCTTTTCCATTTCTTGCCAAGAAGTAAAAGTGGCAAAATCTTCCAAAATTTAAGCAGGTTTTCCCAATGCGCAGTGCAGCATGATGGCAGCTGCTCAGGAAACCTTTGAGAGAGAGGTAGGGAAAAAAGGACTTAGGAATGGTACCAGACTGTCCGCACAAGAACTTGAGGGAGTCACTTAGCCAAAGCCCAAGCAATAGGGTGTTTGAGAGTTTGCTTCTAGTACTGCAAGGATTGTTCAAGCTTTAGCTTTAGCTACATGTGTGAAAATACTTAGGAGGTGTGTTTCACATTCTGTCATTGTTAAGGTATTGAAAGAAGTTACCGCCCTGAGTACAGGTATCCCTCTCATTAAAAAAAAAAAAAAAAGGGAGCCCAAGTGAAGCTGTGAAACAGTCCTTTTTGATGGGAAAAAGATATGGCACCTCCCAAAGCATGGTATCTAATAATATATTAACTCTTAGTCAGAAATGAAGCTGCACTGAAGAGAGGTAATGGAATAGAACAAAATCTTTAAAAACAAGTCCCCTTTTGTTACCGGAGAGCTTTTGACAGCTCAGTCCACTTCCTTCCTAACTTGTGGTGCATTAGCAGAGACAAAGAGCTGCAGTAACCTTTGAAATAAATAGGTGAGCTACTCTGGACTAAATTCTTTATAATTTGCAGCAAGCAAAGGTTCTGTCTACATGACCACAGGTTTGTCTGAACTCCTTCAGCAAGGAGGAATTAGTAATAGTGCAATAGTGCATAACATTATCAGGCCATTTGGAACTCAAGTTAACATAATATGGGCAAAAAATAAAACTAGGAAGATGAATATAAGTACCTACAGGTTAATGTTTGTTATGTTGAAGACCAGTTAGAGAGAGCATGATGTCAGTTAACTCAGGAAAGCAAGACTTACAAAAATACTTTATTTCAGTATTTGTATAGCCAGTTAAGACCTCCCTATGCTTTTCACACCCCTTTCTTTGCCCCCCTCCCCCCAACTGGACTGCAAAGTTGCATAGAACATCCCAAGTCCCAGTTTGATTAAGAGCCTCAGATTGCCTCTAAGACATTGCATCTTAAATGCCAGGAAGAATATGCCTTTGCTTTTTTCCTTTATAATTTTAAAAAGGCTTTTCTTCCGTTGGCATCTGTGGCTAGCCCTATAAATTAATAGTATCATAAATGACTTTGTTTAGTTATCATTTACTTGAGATCACAGCTGAAACTGTTTGAATCTGAACTTGAATTGTGAGGTAAACTTCAATTCTTACTCTTTTGTCTGTAACCATGGTGTATATATACTTATATTGTGTCCAGATACTTGTTTTTTCTTGGTAATATTAATGAAACTCTTCTTTCTTCATAAATGTTAAATAAAGGATACAAATTCAATAATGAGATCCTAACTCAGTTTGGTATTTAAACCCCTAGCTCTGTCATTATATAATGTTAGTTCCTTTTCTGAGAATTCATCTCCCATTTTTTTCACCCATCTCTAACCCTGGTTAATTTATTTACTACCTTTTTCAAAGGAACCAACTGTTTTGGGAGTGGAATAGAGGTTCTTCCCCTCATAGAGCTTATATTGTAATGAGGGAGACAAATCAATCACAAACTGATACAAAATTACATATATGATAAACACTATGAAATCTTATCATATGATTCTGTAAGACTTATATAGGAGAACCTGACAGAGCCTACGGGTTCAAGTAAAACATGGTGGTATCAGGGGCAAGGGTGATGGTGATGGTGGAAATAAAGAAATTACAAAGAATGGGGTGAAATTTATGAGTTGAAATTGATTGGACTTTGTGATGGATTGGATATGGGGGTTATAGGTTGCTAGGTTACAGCAGTATGCATGGTGGCACCATTCATTAAGAATAATGGTTAGAGTGGAGAAATGATCTTGGCCTCAATTTTGGACTTGCAAAACTTACAACTGTTATATATGTTTGTTGTCTGTCTCCTTCATTATAATGTAAGTTACATGAGGAATGGATATTATTATATTCATTTCAATTTTCCCCAGTGTCTAGAATAGCGCCTGAAATAAATTTGGCTCAATAAATACTTGTTGTATATATGAATGAAGAAATAAAAGAGAATTTGAGGTCCCTCCCCCTTTGAAATATCCACCTGAATCTTTTAGATACACAATTAGTTATATGGGTCAGGAGCCAGAATAGAGATCTGCCCCGGATATACATATTTCAAGTCATAGGAATATAGGTGGTAACAGTAGTCCATTCATGAACAAAGAAAAAAGAGGTCTGAGACAAAGACTTTGACATATTAACATTTACTGACAGAGAAGACGATGAATCTGCAAAGAAGTCATAGGAAAGATGGACTGAGATACATGGAACAAAACAGGACAAAGTGAAAAGAAGAAAAGAATTCCATAAAGAAAGGAATATTCAATGGTGTTGAATGCATGAAAAATGTCCATTGAATTTAACAACATGGAGGTTATTGGTCATTTTAGTGAGAGCTGTTTTAGTTCAATGGTGGTAGTAATGCAAAAGAGTGGAATTAGGAATTATGAAGAGAAAAGAAATAGCAAAAGCAACCATGGACTATTATTTTTAGAAGGGGGAAAAGAGTGAAAAACTTGAAGAGAATGTAGGGTTAAGGGATTTTGGGGGAGGGGAGATTATTTGCTTATTTTCCTTTTTTTTAAATTGAGCTTTAGATGAAGGTTTACAGAACACACTAGTTTCTCATCAAACAGTACACTTTGTAGTATGACATTGGTTAACAACTCCACGAAATGTCAACACTCTCCCTTCTCAACCATGGGTTCCCTATTACCAGCTTTCCTGTTCCCTCCTGCCTTCCAGTCCCTGTGCCGGGGCTGGTGTGCCCCTATAGTCTTGTTTTGTTCTATGGGCCTGTTCAATCTTTGGCTGAAGGATGAACCTCAGGAGTGACCTCATTACTGAGCAGAAAGGGTGTCCGGGGGCCATACTCTCAGGGTTTCTCCAGTCTCTGTCAGGCCAGCAAGTCTGGTCTTTCTTTTTGAGTTAGAATTTTGTTCTCCATTTTTCTCCAGCTCTACCCAGGACCCTCTGTTGTGATCCCAGTCAGAGTAGTCAGTGTTGGTAGCCGGGCACCATCTAGTTGTACTGGACTCAGACTAGTGCAGGCCGTGGTAGATGTGGCCCATTAGTCCTTTGGTCTAATCTTTCCCTTGTGTCTTTAGTATTCTTCATTCTTCCTTGATCCTGAAGGGGTGAGACCGGTGGAGTATCCTAGATGGCCGCTCACAGGCTTTTAAGACCTCAGACGCTACTCATCAAAGTAGAATGTAGAAAATTTTCCTCATAAACTCTTTTATGACACTTGAGCTAGATGTTCCCTGAGACCATGGTCCCTACAACCCTCAACCCAGCAATTCGGTCCCTCAGGGAGTTTGGATGTGTCTATGGAGCCTTGCCTTGTACAGGTTGTGCTGGTTTCCCCAGTGTTGTATACGTTCTTACCCTTCACCAAAGTTATGACTTATCTATTGTCTATTGAGTGTTTTTCCAATGCCACCCCTCCCCTCCCTCGTAACCATCAAAGATTGTTTCTTTTTGTATGTAAACCTTTTCATGAGCATTTACAGTAGTGGTCTCATACAATATTTGTCCTTTTGTGATTGACTTATTTTACTCAGAATAACGCCCTCCAAATTCATCCATGTTATGAGATGCTTCACAGATTGATCATTGTTCTTTATTGTTGCATAATACTCCATTGTGTGTATGTACCACAGTTTGTTTATCCATTTATCTGTTGAGAGGCATCTAGGTTATTTCCATCTTTCTGCTATTGTGAACAATGCTACAGTGAACTTGGGTGTACACATATCTATTTGTGTGATGACTCATTTCTGTATGATATATTCCTAGGAGTGGGATTGCTGGATCATATGGTATTTCTATATCTAGCTTTTTAAGGAAGGGGCATATCATTTTCCAAAATGGTTGTATCATTTTGCATTCAAACCAGCAGTGCATAAGAGTTCCAGTCTCCCTGCAGCCTCTCCAACATTTGTTATTTTCTGTTTTATCGATTTGTGCCAGTAATGTCAGGGTGAGATGGTATCTCATTGTGGTTTTGATTTGAATTTCTCTGATGGCTAGAGATCATGAACATTTCCTCATGTGTCTGTTGGCCGCTTGAATGTCCTCTTTGGTGAAGTGTCTGTTCATTTCCTTTGTCCATTTTTTAATTAGGATTATTTGTCTTTTTGTTTTAGAGGTATTGGATTTTCTTGTAGATTTTAGAAATTAGACCTTTGTCTGATTTGTAACAGCCAAGATTTTTTTCCCAGTCTGTAGGTTCTCTTTTTATTCTTTTGGTGAAGTCTTTTGATGAGCATAAGTGTTTAATTTTTAGAAGATCCCAGTTACCTAGCTTATCCTCTGGAGCTTTTCTGTTGTTGGTTGTGGTTTTTATCCTGTTAATACTGTGTATTAGGGCCTCTAGTGTTGATCCTATTTTTTCTTCTGTGAACTTCGTGGTTTTTGGCTTTATATTTAGGTGTTTGATCCATTTTGATTTAGTTTTTGTGTGTGGTGTAAGGTATGGGCCCTGTTTCATTTTTTTTTTACAAGAGGACATCCAGTTTTGCCAGCACCATTTGTTAAAAAGACCGTCTTTTCCCCACTTGATGAACTTTGGGCCCTTGTCGAAGATGAGGTGATGATAGGTGGATGGATTTACATCTGGGTTCTCAATTCTGTTCCATTTGTCATTGTATCTGTCATTGTACCAGTACCAGCCTGTTTGACTACTGTAGCTGTATGGTAGGTTCTGAGGTCAGGAAGTGCAAGTCCTCCTACTTTATTCTTCTTCAGTGGTGTTTTACTTATCCGTGGCTTCTTCCTGTTCAATAAAAAGTTAATGATATGTTTCCATCTCTTTAAAGAATGTTTTTGGTATTTGGATCCATATTACATTCTATTTGTAAATTGCTTTGGATAGAATTGTCATTTTCACAATGTTGAGCCTACCTATCCGTGAGCATGGTATATTTTTCCATTTATGTAGATCTCTTTTGGTTTCTTGGAATGGTATTTTGTAGTTTTCTTTGTATAGGTCTTTTATGGAAACCCTGGTGGCATAGTGGTTAAGTGCTACAGCTGCTAACCAAAAGGTCAGCAGTTCAAATCCACCAGGTGCTCCTCGGAAACTCTATGGGGCAGTTCTACTCTGATCTATAGGGTCTCTATGAGTCGGAATTGACTCGACGGCAATGGGTTTGGTTTTTTTGGAGGTCTAACATCCCTGGTTAGATTTATTCCCAAGTATTTATTTATTTATTATAAATGGTATTGTCTTCCTGATTTCCTTTTCATCATTCTCTTTATTAGTGTATTGAAACCCAACTGATTTTTGTATGTTTATCTTGTATCCTGCCACTCTGCTGAATCTTTCTATTAGTTCCAGTAGCTTTCTCATGGAATCTTTTCTGTTTTCTATGTATAGTATCATATCATCCACAAATAGGGACAGTTTAGCTTCTTCATTACCAATTTGGATGCCGTTTATTTCTGTTTCTTGCCTTATTGCTCTAGCTAGGACTTCCAACACAATGTTAAATAGGAGTGGTAATGAAGGACATCCTTGTCTTGTTCCTGTTCTCAAGGGAAATGTTTTCAGCCTCTCTCCATTAAGAATGATGTTGGCCATTGGTTTTGCATAGAAGCCCTTTCTTATTTTGAGAAATATCCTTTCTATACCTATTTTATTGAGAGTTTTTATTAGGAATGGGTGTTGAACTTTGTCAAATGCCTTTTCTGCATGGATTGAGATGATCATGTGATTCTTTTTATTTATATGGTGAATTACATTGATTGATTTTCTAATGTTGAACCATTCCTGCATACCTGGTATGAATCCCGCTTGGTCATGGTGTATTATTTTTTTGATATGATGCTGAATTCTATTGGCTAGAATTTGGTTGAGAATTTTTGCATGTATATTGATGAGAGCTATTGGTCTGTGATTCTCTTTTTTTTGTGGTGTCTTTGCCTGGTTTTGGTATCAGGGTTTATAGAATGAATTTGGAAGTATCGCTTCCTTTTTTATGTTCTGAAATAGTTTGAGTAGTACTGGTGTAAGCTCTTTTCTGAATGTTTGGTTTTGGTATCAGGGTTTATAGAATGAATTTGGAAGTATCGCTTCCTTTTTTATGTTCTGAAATAGTTTGAGTAGTACTGGTGTAAGCTCTTTTCTGAATGTTTGGTAGAATTCTCCAGTGAAGTCATCTGGGCCAGGAATTTTTTGGTTGGGAGTTTTTTTTTTCTTTTTCTTTTTTTACCTTTTTCAGTCTTTTGTTATCGCTCTGTTCAGATTTTCAACATCATTTTGTGTTAGTTTGGGTAGGTAGTGTGTTTCTAGAAATTTGTCCATTTCCTCTAGGTTTTCAAATGTGTTGGAGTACAGTTTTTCATAATACTCTGTTGTGATCCTTTTTCAGTTGTGTCTGTTGTAATGTCCCCTATTTCATTTCTTATATGGGTTATTTGCATCCTCTCCTGTTTGTTTTTTTTTGTGTGTGTGTCAATTTGGCCCCTGGTTTGTTGATTTTGTTGATCCTTTCAAAGAACCAACTTTTGGTTTTGTAGATTCTTTCTATTGTTTTTCTGTTCTCTTTTTCATTTATTTCTGCTCTGATCTTCATTCATTTCTTCTGGTGGCTCTGGGTTTCTTTTGCTGTTCTCTTTCTATTTGTTCAAATTGTGTAGCTAATATTTTGATTTTGACCCTTTCTTCTTTTTTTGATGAGTGCATCTATTGCTGTAAATTGTCCTCTGAGGACTGCCTTTGCTGTGTCCCAAACGTTTTGGTATGATGTGTTTCCATTCTCATTTGATTCTAGGAATTTTTTGATTCCATCTTTGGTTTCTTCTGTTACCCACTGGTTTTTAAGCAGGTTGTTATTCACTTTCCATGTAATTAATTTTTTTTTTCTTACACTTCCTGTTGTTAATTTCTGCTTGGAAGGTGTTGTGGTCAGAAAAGATATTCTGTATTATATCAGTGTTTTGGATATTGTTGAGGGTTGCTCTGTGGCCTAAGATGTGGTCTATCCTGGAGAACTTTCCATGTGCATTGGAAAAGAATATGTACTTTGCAGCTGTTGGGTGGAGTGTTCTATATATGTCTACAAGGTCAAGTTGGCTGATTGTGCTCTTTAGCTCCTCTGTATCTTTGTTGAGTTAGACGTTCTGTCCCTTGCCAAGAGTGGTGTGTTGAAGTCTCCTACTATTATTGTGGAGCTGTCAATTTCCTTTTTCAGTGCAGTTAGAGTTTGTTTTATGTATTTTGGATCCCTGTCATTGGGTGCGTGGATGTTTACTATGGTTCAGTCTTCATGATGGATTGTACCTTTAATTATTATATAGTGCCCTTTTCTTTTATGGTGGATTTTGTTTTTTTAAAGTCTGTTTTCTCTGAGATTAGTGTTGCCACTCCTGCTCTTTTTTGGCTGTTATTTGCTTGATATATATTTTTTCATCCTTTGATTTTTAATAAATTTGCATCTTTTATTCTAAGGTGTGTCTCTTGTAGACAGCATATTGATGAATTCTGTTTTTTAAATCCATTCTGTCACTCTGTGTCTCTTTTTGGGTGCATTTAGCCCATTTACATTCAGTGTAATTACTGATAGGTGTGAGTTTATTGCTGTCATTTTGTAGTGCTTTTTTTTGTGGTGCTAACGTTTTCTTTGTTCTTGTTACTCTTCTGTGCTCTATGCTGAGTTCCTTTTGTTCGTGGATTTCTTTTTCATTTCTTTTGTTTTGAGATTTTATGTTTTTCTTATTTATTTTAATGAGTAGGTTTGTTAACTTTCTTTGTGGTTACCTTGAAATTTACCCTTATTTTCCTTGGCTTGAACCAGTCTGTCATTACTTGGTATCGCCTAGCCTTCCTCTCCATTAGAAAGTTCTATTCCTATACTGTTTATTCCCTGTTTTATTGTTCTGATGTTGTTGTCACTTACAGAATAGCCTCTCTGGTTCCCTGTTCCAATTGTTTTGGTTTTGGATTGTCCTTGAGAGTTCATTTCCTAGGTTGGTGTCTGGCTGGTACAATCTTGCGCCCTAGATTCAGGGTGTGGCCTGATGTTTGTCCTCAGACCGAAGGACTCTCTTTAATAATTCTTGTAAGTTTAATTTGGTTTTTACGTATTCCCTTAATTTTTGCTTATCTGGAAATGTCCGAATTTCACCGTCATATTTGAATGAAAGTTTTGCAGGATATATTATTCTTGGCTGGCGGTTTTTTTCCTTTCAAGATTTTATATATGTCATCCCATTGCCTTCATGCCTGCATGGTGTCTGCCAAATAATCAGCTTTATCTTACTGTTTCTCCTTTGTATGTGACTTTTTGTTTTTCTTGAGCTGCTTTCAGGACTTTGTCTTTGGTTTTAACGAGTGTGATTATGATATGCCTTGTTTTTTTTCCTTTGGGGCCTATCCTATATGGGGTTCATTGAGCTTCTTAGATGGTCAGCTTTTCATCATTCATTATATTAGGGAAGTTTTATGTCAGCAGTTCTTCAGTGATCCTCTGTGTGTTTTCCATTTTCTTTCCCTGTTCTGGAACTCTAACCACTTGCAACTTTTTGCTTTTGATTTTATCCCAAATAATTCTCAATGTTTCTTCATTTTTCTATGTTCTTTTTTTCTGATTTTTCCTCAGAGTTGTAGCCAAGTGTTTGTCTTCAGTTTCACTGGTCCTGTCTTCCATCATTTCAGACTTTACCCTCAGTTCTTCCATAACACTGTCCATTTCTGAAGTCTTGTTGTTTATCTTTGGATTTCTAATTGTTGTTTTTGTATGATTTCTAGTTGTGAATTTATCTTGGCATTTTGTTCCTGTATTATTTTCCTGATTTCTTCCACTTTTTGTCTGTATTTTCTGTGAGTTTGTCTGCTTTTTCCATAAATTTGTCTATTTTTTCCTCATTTTTGTCTGCTTTTTGGTTCAACTCTTGGATTGCTCTGAATATTAGAGATTTGAATTCCCTGTCAGGTAGTTCTAGTGCCTTTTTGCCTACTGGAAAGTCATCTGGTGTTTTATTTTGGATGCCTACTGGAACCATCCTGTCCTTTTTTTTTTTTTTTTTTAATATGTTTTGATATTGTCTGCTATCTTCAGGATATTCAGTAGTTATTTTCTTCATTTCTTGAGTGTAGATTTATGTCTTTCATCCTGCTTTTTGTTTGGTTATGTCTGAGCAGGTGGGCTGTGTGTTCTTTGTTGTTTGCTCATCTGTAGTTAGGATAATTTTCACCTTCTTGTCCAATGGGCAGACCAGTCACTCAGCTGTGGTTCATCAGGGCAGGTCCAGCTGAAAGGGAGAGGCTGGGATGGGTTGATTGTAGCATGTACTAGGGCCAACAGGGCCAGCCAGGAATCAGTGTTGGGCAGGTTCCAGTAGGCTGTGCCTGTGCTGCTCAGGGTGTGATGTTCAGTGCATGGTGCAGGTAGGCATCAAAAGGGAGAGGTTGTGATGTGTGGAGCTAATAGGGGTATGGTAAAGAAGAGAGAGAGGAGAGAGAATCAGGTGCCAAAAAAAAAAAGTAAAGGAAAAAAATGTGCTAATGGAGCTTGCTCTTGGAGTGGAGAGCTGAGAAACCAAGAAATGGAGATAAGTGAAAAGGAAAAAGGGAAAAGAATAAAAAATAACTAGACAAAGATTTGGGAAAAAAAAAAGAAAGAAAAGAATAGCCCCCAGGAGTCCCACTGGTGGGGCTGTGAAGAGTGGGGAAGTGTGTTCTAGGATGAGCAGTATAGCCTGGCTAGAGAGGGGGTATAGATGTCACCAAACCAAAAAACCAAACCCACTGCCGTTGAGCCAATTCTGACTCATAGAGACCCTATAGGACAAAGTAGAACTGCCCCATAGAGTTTCCAAGGAGCATCTGGTGGATTTGAACTGCTTACATTTTGATTAGCAGCTGTAGCTCTTAACCACTATGCCACCAGGGTTTCCATAGATGTCACACAGTACCAGATATTCAGGAGACAGGAAAAGAAGGTAAGTATAGAGAGATGAGAACTGAGAAATGAAGAAAGCCAGAAAGGGTAAAAGAGAAAAAAAAAAAATGAAAAAAAGAAATTCCCCCAAGGATCCCACCTATGCAGCTGCACAGAGTCAGAGAGTGGCTCCTGATCCATGCAGTACAGCCAGGCTAGAAGCGGCTCCCAAGCTGCAAAAAGAGAAAACAAAAACAACTAAACAAAAGGAGTAAAGGAAAAAAAAAAAAAAAGCCCCAGGAATCCCACCAGCGTGGTATTGTGGGCCGGGGGGAGTGGTTCCCTAGCCAAGTAGGGCTTTACAGCCTTTCAAGAAGCAAAGATGACACAAGAAGTGAGGTGTTTGAGGGAAAGGAGGGGGAGGTAGTGGGAGGCACGGAAGAAATCAAAATAAATAGAAAGCAACATCAGCTCAGGGGGCCAGTCAGCATGGGCGGGGCAAATCCAAGAGGCCTGAGGCCAATACAGTTGCCTTCAAACAAAGAGACTGTGGCTGGCGGGAAGCAGAGGAGGCTGAAGGAGGAAGGAGAAAAAGGCTAGGGGTCAGAAAGGCATACATTGCTCGTTACTGGGTGGTCTGTCCCCTGCTGGGAACTTTGTGAAGCTACTTTCCCATACTCCCTGTCTGCTGATCTCTGATGTGGGTGGGGTGAATCCAAGCAGCACAGACACAGCACTTGCCGGCCGGCCCAGCCACCACAGCCAGCCAGGAAGCTTGGAGGTAGAGCAGCGGGGAGGGAATGGGGGGTGGGACAGCATGTATCGCTGCTTACCGGGTGCTCTATCTCTTGCTGGGAGCTCTGTAAAGCTGCTTTCCTGTGCTTCCTGTCTGCTGATCCCTGACAGGAGTCCAAGATGGTGGATCCTTGCTGTGTTAGCTGATAGGTGCCCTCCACACGTATATCTCCTTGCCCTCTGTCCTCTGTCAGTTTCTTATTCCATTCGGTGTTTGGCTGAGTTTTTTGTCTCTTCATTTGACACTTCAGATTCCAGGTATGATGTTTGTCTGTGTTTTACTTAGTTTTTTGGGTCTTTGCTATGGAGGGACAACGTGGTGCTTCTGTCTATGGTGCCATGTTGGCTGGAAATCCATTTTCTTTTTTTTAAGATAGAAATCTAGAACATCTTTAAATACGGATGGGAAAGGGTCTTTAAGAGTGTGGGAGGTTCAAGATACAGGGCAAAATGGGATGTGATCATTGGCAAGGGCAAAAGTATTGGTTTTAGATTTGAAGATGAGAGAAGATGGCTGTTCCAGAGGTAGTACCAGAAACTGCAGCTTTTTCTTATCAGCATCCTGCCCAGTCCATGTGATATTGCTGTCACCTCTGGAAAGAGAGTCATCACTGAGGGGTTTAAGAAGCTCATAGAGAGAGTGCTGGGGACACTGAAAACAAATGTCACAGTTTTGCTTGTTTACCTTTAATAATGTGAGCAGATAAATAGATAAATATAATATTTGGGTATCTGGGATTGTGCGTGGTATGGGTGCACACTGGAGGGAGCATGCACCAAAGTGGTTTGCAAGTCCACTAAATGTGCCAGACCAGACATCGGCAATCAAGAAGAAGGAGTGAAGAAGGAAGACTCAGGAAGACAGTAGGCTAACTGGTTAAATTCTATTTTGAATCCCGGACAATGTCTCTGTTATCAAGTTACTACATGGAGTGGTGGATATAGCAATCACATCTGTAAGGTAATCTACCTTGTCTTAATGAAGTGTTTGACAGTGTGGTCAGGGTAAAAACCATCAAGTATAACAGGCCCTGAACAATCTCTAGAGACAGATTAACACAGAGGGAAAATGCACTTCAGTGGTTAACCACACTATACATATTAATTCATTCAGTTGCTTGCAGGATAGCTTGGATTAACCTTTTATTGTGACCTTTTCTCCCTCTTTGTGGTGTAATTTGTATGCATTTCATCCACTTATGTGCAGATGTCTTATTCATTCTATCATCTTGTCAGGTTTTCTCCCCCAGTGCTCCTTCCCGTTGGGATTTGCAATTTTTTTTTTTAGTTACAGACACTAATTGTAAATACTTAAAAAAAAAAAAAAACCACTTTAAAACCATTGCCTCCAAAATATTGAATTAGCTTAGTTTGTAAAGAAAAAGAACATGTGTATTTTTCAAGGCGTGCAATAAACACCCATGACTTCAGAGAACTCCCCAAAACTAGATATAAAAGTAGTTTTAATACATGCCCTTTATAAATGTGTATTTTAGGAGATGGAGCCAAGATGGCAGGGTAGTCAGATGCTTCCTGGTCCCTCTTACAACAGAGACCCCAAAAAGCAAGTGAATCAATTATATATGACAGTCTAGGAGCCCTGAACATCAAAGGCAAAGTTGAGGAATCAGATGGAGTGGCATGGGAAAAAGACATGGTTCAGAAGCAGCAAGGAGTTGCTAAACCTGACCCTATGGCAACCAGCACACTGCAGGCCGGATCCACTGCCACAAGCGAGTGAGACAAGCAGTGGTGTTTGGGACTCATTTTCCACATTGGTAGAGACTGAGTGGCAGAGAGTCTACTCAAGTGTCCAGAATCAATAAAAAGCGGTGCTCAGTCAGCAAAAGATAAGTATATGCATCTAACCTACTGCATGGATCAAAAAACACCACTTTGGGAAAAAAACCTCTCCTATTTACCTGCCCCCTTCCTGCTACACACTGGGTCTGAGCTGGCTTCAGAGATTGCTGCATACCCTGGGTCAAAAGTAGGATCCACCATGTGTCCTGAGCCATTCTCCCGCCCTGGGAGAGGAAACAAATTAGCAAATGGGAAAAAACAATCTGCTGGGTCCCCTAAGCCAGGAGCCCCAGGCAGGCACAGCTCCTTTGCTTAGGCACAGGCATAAGGGGTCCATGGACTTTGAATGCCTTTCACCCCTGCAGAGACATGTGTGGGCCCATTTCAACAGCTGTGGCAAGTTCCTGACATTTGATACTGCTTTGCATATTAAGCAGAGTCCTCACCTACCCACATCAGGGGCTTGTGGAGTGGTGGCTCCAGCCACGCCACCTAGCCACACAGCACAGGAGTCCAGGGATAAGTGATGCCTCCCAGTCTTTACAGCCAACAGCACTGGGTGCCCATACTCCAGCTGTAAAACCCACCCACCTATGCACTCTAGGGAACAGGGACATGCTTTCCTCTCAGACACATAGGGGCAGCAGCACCCATCTTGCTCAGCATGTGACCCCCTAGTGCAACCAGATGCCTGTGCCTACACCAATCACCCTTGCCCATCTAGGTCTGTAGGTGAGAGCCTGTAGCACACATTTGGTCACTGACTACCTAGATACCTGAGCTGAATCCATACAAGAAAATAAAAAGATTCCTGGGCTCGCAAACATAGGAACAGTTCTAACCACCTGGTTACAGGACATTAGAGCTTCAAAGGTGCTAATAATCAAACTAGGATGCACAAGCAGCCATATCAAAATAAAACAAAATGAGAAGCTAGGACAAAATAAGCAAACATAAAATAAATAAATATAATAATTTATTGATGGCTCAGGAAAAACAGTCAAATCACATAAAGAAACAGACCATGATGGCTTCAGCAAGCTCCCAAAACAAAGATTCAAGAGATCTTTCAGATGAAGAGAACTTCCTGGAATTACCAGAGGTAGAATACAAAATATCAGTATACAGAACTCTTCAAGAAATCAGGAAGGAGATCAGGCAAAATGCAGAACAAGCCAAGGAGCCCACAGACAAAGCAATAAAGGAACTTAAAAAGATTGGAGAAGAGCATAATGGTAAATTTAACAGGTTGCAAGAATCCACAGAGAGACGGCAAACAGAAATCCAGGAGATTATAAAATTTCAGAATTAGATAGCTCAATAGAAAGTCATATGAGCAGAATTGAGGCAATGGAAGTCAGAATTAGTGAGACTGAAAAAAGCACTTCACACCAAAATGTGTGAGGAAAAAATCAGATAAAAGAATTAAAAAAAGTAGAAACTCTAAGAATTATGTGGGACTCTATCAAGAGAAATAAGTGAGTGATTAGAGTACCAGAATGGGTGGGGAGGAGATAACAGAAAATATGGAGAGAATTGTTGTAGATTTGTTGGCAGAAAACTTCCCTGATACCATGAAAGGTGAGAAGGTATCTATCTAAGATGCTTATCTGACCCCACACAAGGTAGATCACAAAAGAAAGTCAACAATACATATAATCAAACTTGCCAAAACCAAACATAGAGAATTTTAAGAGTGGTTAGGGATATATGAAAATCCATCTACAAAGGAGAGTCAGTAAGATTAAGCTTGGATTACTCAGCAGAAACCATGCAGGCAGGAAGGCAATGGGATGACATATATAAAGCCTTAAAGGAAAAAAAATTGCCAGCCAAGAGTTATATATCCAGCAAAGCTGTCTCTCAAATATGATTGTGAAATTAGTACATTTCCAAATAAACAGAGTTTTAGGGAGTTTGCAAAAACCAAACCAAAATTACAAGAAATACTAAAAGGAGTCCTCCAGTTAGAACATCAGATAACAACCCAATACTGAAACACAGGACAGAGCACCAGATCTCAACCTACACAGGGAAATAAAAAAAAAAAATTGAAGCTAAAGCACTGAAAATAGGGAAAAAGACGTCATCATGTAAAAGATGACAACATTAAAACAAAAAAGGACTAAAAAATGTGGTTAAGGTCTTTCATAAGGAGAAATCAGAGCAATATAAATAAAAGATTGGTTTAAACTTAGAAAAATAGGGTAAATATTAAGGTAACCACAAAGGAAAATAACCATTACACATCAAAATAAAAAACAAGATAAACATAAAGACTCAGTGAATACAAAATCAACAATGAAAAAGAGGAAAAGAAAAATGACTCAGCACAGAAAATTAAGTGGAGCAAAGAAACTGTCAACAACACACAAAAAAAGCCATCAAAATGACAGCACTAAACTCATAAATACCTATCAATAATTACACTGAATGTAAATGGACTAAATTCACCAATAAAGAGAGAGTGGCAGAATGGATAAGAAAAAAGCATTATCCGTCTATATGCTGCCTACAAGAGACACACCTTAGATTTAAAGACAAACTGAAAGTCAAAGGGTGGAAAAATATCAAGCAAGCAACAATAAAAAAAGAGCAGGAGTGGCAACATTAATTTCTGACAAAATAGACGTAAAAGTAAAATCCACCACTTGATATAGAGGAAGGACACTGTATAAATGATAAAGGGTGATACACCAGAAGGACATAACCGTATTAAATATTTACACACCCAACGACAGGGCTCCAAAATACGTAAATCAAACTCTAGCAGCACTGAAAGAGAGAGAGACAGCTCCATAATAATAGTGGGAGACATCAACACACCACTTTCGGTGAAGGACAGGACACCCAGAAAGAAGCTCAACAAAGATCTAAATGCGACAGTCAACCAACTTGACCTCATAGACATATACAGAACACTCCACCCAACAGCAGCCACGTATACTTTCTTTTCCAGCACACATGGAACATTCTCCAGAATGGACCACATATTAGGCCATAAAGCAAGTCTTAACAGAATCCAAAGCATCGAAATATTACAAAGCATCTTTTCTAACCATAAAGCCATAAAAGTAGAAATCAATAACAGAAAAAGCAAGGAAAAAAAAAGCACATGGAAACAGAACAACACCTTGCTCAAAAAATGCTGGGTTATAGAAGAAATTAAGGACGAAACAAAGAAATTCGCAGAATACAATGAAAATGAAAACACATCCTACCAGACCCTTAGGGACACAGTAAAAGTAGTGCTCTGAGGTCAATTTATAGCAATAAATGCACACATGCAACAAGAAGAAAGGGCCAAAATCAGAATATTAACCCTACAACTTGAACAAATAGAGAGCAGCAAAAGAAGCTGTTGGGCACCAGAAGAAAGCAAATAATAAAAATTAGAGCATAATTAAATGAAACTGAAGACAGAAAAGCAGTTGAAAGAATTAACAAGACTAAAACCTTGTTCTCTGAAAAGATCAACAAAATCAATAAACCACTGGCCAAAGTGACAGAAGAAAAACAGGACAGGAAACAAATAACCAAAATAAGAAATGAGATGGGTGATATCACAACAGACCCAACTGAAATTAAAAGAATCATAACAGAATACTATGAAAAATTGTACTCTAACAAATTTGAAAACCTGAAGGAAATGGGCAAATTTCTAGTAACTCATTACATACCTAAACTAGCACAGAGATAGAACAACTAAATAAACCTATACCAAAAGAAGAAATTGAAAAATGTAATTAAAACTACTCCCAACAAAAAAAGACCTGGCCCTGATGGCTTCACTGGAGAATTCTACGAAACTTTCAGAGAAGAGTTAACACCACAACTACCAAAGGTATTTCAGAGCATAGAAAAGGATGGAATACTCCCAAACTCATTCTATGAAGCCAGCATAACCCTGATACCAAAACCAGGTAAAGAAAACACAAAAAAGAAAATTACAGACCTATATTCCTCATGAACATAAATGCAAAAATCCTCAACAAAATTCTAGCCAATAGAATTCAACAACATATCAAAAAAATAATTCACCATGACCAAGTGGGATTCATACCAGGTATGCAGGGATGGCTCAACATTAGAAAAACAATCAATGTAATCCACCACATAAATAAAACAAAAGACAAGAACCACATGATCTTATCAATGGATGCCAAAAAGGCATTTGATAAAGTCCAACACTCATTCATGATAAAAACTCTCAGGAAAATAGGAATAGAAAGGAAATTCCTCAACATAATAAAGGACGTTTATACAAAGCCAGCAGCCAATATCATCCTAAATGGAGAGAGCCTGAAAGCATTCCCCTTGGGAACAGGAACCAGACAAGGATGTGCTTTATCACCACACTTACTCAACATTGTGCTGGAGGTCCTAGCCAGAGCAATTAGGCTAGAAAAAGAAATAAAGGGCGTCCAAACTGATAAGGAAGAAGTAAAAATATCTCTGTTTGCAGATGATACGATCTTATACACAGAATCCACAAGAAAAATACTGCAACTAATAGAAGAGTTCATCAGATTTCAGGATACAAGATAAACATACAAAAATCTGTTGGATTCTTCTATACCAACAAAGAGAACATCGAAGAGGAAATCACCAAATCAATACCATTTACAGTAGCCCCCAAGAAGATAAAATACTTGGGAATAAATCTAACCAGAGATGTAAAAGATCTATACACAGAAAACTAAAAGACATTACTGTAAGAAACTAAAAGAGACCTACATAAGTGGAAAAACATACCTAGCTCATGGATAGGAAGACTCAACATTGTGAAAATGTCTTTTCTACCCAAAGCAATCTACAGATACAACACAATTCCGATCCAAATTCCAATGGTATTTTTTAATGAGATGGAGAAACAGATCACCAACTTCATATGGAAAGGGAAGAGGACCAGATGAGTAAAGCATTACTGAAGAACAAAGTGGGAGCCCTCACGCTACCTGATTATAGACCCTATTATGCTGCCACGGTAGTCAAAACAGCCTGATACTGGTACAACAATGGATACGTAGACCAATGGAACAGAATTGAGAATCCACACATAAAATCATCCACCTATGAGCAGGTGATACTTGACAAAGGCCCAAAATCCATTAATTGGGGAAAAGATAGTCTGTTTAACAAATGGTGCTGGCACAAGCTGGATATCCATCTGCAAAAAAATGAAACAAGAACCATACCTCACTCCATGCACAAAACCTACCTCAAGATGGATCAAAGGCCTAAATACAAAATCTAAAATGATAAAGATCATGGAAGAAAAAATAGGGACAATTCTAGGAGCCCTAATACATGGCGTAAACAGAATACAAAACATAATTAACAGTGCCCAAACACCAGAAGAGAAACTAGATAACTGGGAGCTCCTAAAAATCCAACACTTATGCTCATCCAAAGACTTCACCAAAAGAGTAAAAAGAGTACCTACAGACTGGGAAAAAAATTTTGGCTACTACAAATCAGATCAGTGTCTGTTCTCTAAATATACAAGATATTGCAAAACCTCAACAACAAAAAGACAAATAACCCAATTAAAAAATGGGCAAAGGCTATGAACAGACACTTTACTAAAGAAGACATTCAGGCAGCTAACAGATTCATGAGGAAATTCTTATGATCTTTAGCCATTAGAGACATGCAGATCAAAACTACAATGAGATACCATCTCACCCCAACAAGGCTAGCATTAATCCAAAAAACACAAAATAATAAATGTTGGAGAGGTTGTGGAGAGAATGGAACACTTATACACTGCTGGTGGGAATGTAGAATGGTACAAGCACTTTGGAAATCAATTTGGCGCTTCCTTACAAAGCTAGAAACAGAAGTACTATACGATCAAGCAATCCCACTCCTTCGAATATATCTTAAAGAAATAGGAGTTGTCACACGAATAGACATATGCACAACCATGTTCATTGCAGCACTGTTCACAATAACAAAAAGTTGGAAACAAACTAGGTTGCCCATCAAGGGATGAATGGATAAAACAATTAAGGTCTATTTACACAATGGAATAGTATGCAATGATAAAGAACAACGATGAATCTGGGAAACATAACATGGATGAATCTGGAAGGCACTATGCTGAGTGAAATTAATCAGTCACAAAAGGACAAATATTGTATGAGGCCACTATTACAAGAACTCAAGAAAAGGTTTAAACACAGAAAAAACATTCTTTGATGGTTACAAGGGTGGGGAGGGAGGGAGAGGAGTATTCACTAACCAGACAGTAGACAAGAATTATTTTAGGTGAAAGGAAGGACAACACCCAATACAGGGGAAGTCAGCATAACTGGACTTAACTAATATCTAAGAAGTTTCCTGAATACAGCAAACACTTTGAGAGACAGAGTAGCAGGTACGGGGGTTTTGGGACTAGGGTTTCAGGGGATAGCTAGGTCAATTGGCATAACAAACTTTATTAAGAGAATGTTCTGCATCCCATTTTGGTCAGTGGCATCAAGGATCTTAAAAGCTAGCAAGTGGCCGTCTAAGATGCATCAGTTTGTCCCAACCCACCTGGGGCAAAGGAGAATGAAGAACACCAAAGCAGAAGTAAAGTATGAGCCCAAGAGACAGAAGGGGCCACATAAACCAGAGACCCCATCAGCATGAGATCAGAACTACATGGTGCCCGGCTACCACCAATAACCGCCCTGACAGGGAACACAACAGAGTCCCTGATGGAGCAGGGGAAAATTGAGGTGCAGAACTCAAATTCTAATAAAAATACAGACTTGATGGTCTGGCTGAGACTAGAAGGACCCTAGAAGCATGGCCACCAGACTCTCTATTAGCCCAAAACAAACCATTCCTGAAGCCAACTCTTCAGACAAAGATTAGGCTGGACTATAACACATAAAATGATACTGGTGAAGAGTGTGCTTCTTGGCTCAAGTAGATACATAAGATGAAATGGGCAGCTCCTGTCCGGAGGCAAGATGAGAAATCAGGAGGGGGCAGGAGCTGTTTGAATGGACACAGGAAGTACAGGTTGGAGAGGAGGAGTGTGCTGTCACATTGTAGGGAAGGCAACTAGAGTCACATTAAAAGGTGTGTGTCATGGATTGAATTATGTCTCCCCAAAAATGTGTGTATTAACTTGGTTAGGCCATGTGTGGTTGCCATCCATTTTGTGATTTTTCTATGTGTTGTCATAATCTCTGCCTGTGGATTAAAGGATTAGTGTGGGATGTAGCACTCTTGCTCAGGTAATCACTTCCCTGATGCAATGTAAAGGGAGTTTCCCTGGGGTGTGGCCTGCACCACCTTTTATCTTACAAGAGATGAAAGGGAAGCAAGCAGAGAGTTGGGGACTTCATACCACCAAGAAAGCAGCTGGGAGCACAGTGTGTCCTTTGAACTTGAGGTTCCTGTGCTGAGATGCTCCCAGACCAAGGCAAGACTGATGACAAGGATGTTCCCCCAGAGCCGACAGAGAGAGAAAACCTTCCCCTGGAGCTGGTGCCCTGAATTTGGACTTCTAGCCTACTGGACTATGAGAGAATAAACTTCTCTCTCTTTTTTTTTTTTTTGTTAATGCCATCCACTTGTGGTATTTCTGTTATAGCAGCACCAGGTGATTAAGACAATGCGTATACGTTTTTATAGAAGAAACTGATTTGAATTGTAAACTTTCACTTAAAGCACAATAAAAAAGAGTGATGAATGAATGAATAAACAAACAAATAAATGTATATTTTATGAAAAATAGTGAGGTACTTTTAAAGCTATGATGTCAAATACTTATTGGAAAAAGTTTCAATTATTAATGATTAATTCATGTTATGATTCAGTTTTACATTTCTAGGTAGGACAGGAAAACTCCTGCTATTGTATATCCTGTTTCTTAGCATTTAGCTTAAATTTCCTATACTGCTATAAAGATCATGGGAAGCAAAAATCCCTGTTGACTTTTGTCCTTTCTTTTTTCTTCCCTTTTTTTTTTTTTTAATCTCTCTTCCTTTCTTCTTGTCTTTTCTCTATGCTTAGCAATGCCACCAACCGTGGTTATTCTAACTTGAGGATAAAAAGATGGCTAAGTCTTCCATGGCATGCTCTTTTCTTTTATGGGATGGAAGATAAAGGGACTCCACATCCACATCAACTATCAGAAAGAGAAGATTCTATAAGACAGCAGAAAATTGGGACAAATTTGATTTGGTTTCTGCCTTTACATTGCCAATTCTCCTACTCTCAGTTATCAGTATGGAAAACTACTGTAACCTGAGAAACCCTGTTCTCTCTCTTTTTAAAATTAACATTAAATTTAATTTAAACACTGATGCTATTTGAGTCTTTTTGATTTAAGAAAAGAGTAAAGAACTTCCAGTCAATATGGCACCTTAGATACATATACTGTAATGACAGTGATAACAAAGACGTTAGAAACTAAGTAAAACAGAACAAAAAGTGAACTCATATTCCAGAACATCAAATGGAGAGTTGAAGAAAGAGACTGAGCACTGATTGGAAGGAGAGGCAGAACAAAACCAGCGGGAAAACAGATTTGCGGATCCACTGCACTCTATCCACTGGCATGGCCATTTTGGGATGGCATTGAACAACAACCCAGAGTGAGGAACCCAGGAAAGCAATCACAGGCAGAGCACAGCTGGTGGCAGGGATTCTGTGCCAACAACCCAAAAGAAATTTTAAGGTAGGCAGGACGCAGCCAGAGATGGAGTACCCCTGCGGGGGGGAAGTGTGGGAGTGGTATAGCTTTGAAACCAGGGAACCATGGGGCAGTGCCTTTGGAGCAAAGTGGACAGACTGAGTCATAGGAACCTTAGAGAAGGAGAAAGTGTAGATGGGGAGTGCACATTTGTGGGGGAGTAATAGAAAGAGAGGGGCAGGTGAAAGCTCCAGCCCCTTGGGTGAGTGCAAGAAGGGAGGAAGCTAAGAATTAGTGCAGAGACTGCTTGTCAGTGGAGGCATCTGGCCATTTATATGGGAGACACAGTGAGGACTCAACTCATAGAGTGACAACTAGAGGCCCTCCCAGAACCAGCCCTGTTCAGCAGTCATCCCCTCCTGTTCCTGCAGGTTCTCTTTGGCCCTCCTCCCTCACCCAAAATGCCTGCTACCTGCATTAGCATGTGCCCTGAGGCACAGGTGGATTGAGCCAAGGCAAGCAAGTCTGGCCCACCACCCCTCCCTGAGGTGTAGGAGGCTGAAGCTGAAGGGTGCAAGCCTGGCCATACCCACCACTCCTCCCTGAGGAGCAGACTCTCTTTGCAAACCTGGACAGGCCCTGTTTTGCCCCTCACCTCATCCAGATGTGCAGGCCTCTCTGCCCTTTCCCCCTCCTGCCCACAGTTCCTCCCAGCTGAGGAGGACTCCATGCCCTCCCCAGCCAACACCAACCCCCCAGCTGAGTGGGATTCTCCACCCAGTCCTGCCAATCCTCCCCCAGCTAAGCATGACTACGTACCCTGCTGTGCTAATCCCACCTCCAAGAGATCCCTTGCCCTTCCCTGCTGCCCCCCACCTGAGTGGGACTCTGTGCTCTCCCCTGCTGACCCCTCTCTGGCTGTGGGCTTCTGCACCTTTTCCTGCCTGCCCCTCCCTGAGCCCCATCGTATGCTTCAGGGGTCGTACCAACTGCTTGTGGCAAAGTAGAGGAACACAAGAGCTGTGAAAAGACCTCTACCATCCAACACCTGGTACCTCACATCAGGGAAAGGACTTGTTCGCACACCATCAAGCAATCCTCTAAGAGAAATCGTACATTCCTAATAACATAGGAGCACAGTGTGTGTGCGATGCACCATACCTACCAGTGAGAAAAAAGCACACTGAGCCAACCAACAGGCCCAAAATTACACATAGACCAGATAACTGGCAGCTTTGTAGTCATACGCAAATCAGTATTACCAAACAACATCAATTAAAACAATACAAAGAAAAGTAAATAATATAAAAAGAAAAGGAAGACGCTAAGCTCCAGATATATCAAAACAATGTAAAACAAAACAAAAAAGGCAAATAAACATAAAACCAATGTAATGGATTGAATTGTCTCTCCAAAAATGTGTGTACCAATTTGGCTGGGCCACGATTCCCAGTATTATGTGATTTCCACCATTTTGTCATCTGATGTGATTTTCCTATATGTCGTAAACCCTGCCTTTATGATGTTAATGAGCTGGGATGGGTGGCAATCATATTAGTGAGGCAGGATTTAATCTACAAGATTGGATTGTGTCTTGAGGCAATCTCTTTTGAGATGTAAAAGAGAGAAGCGAGCAGAGAGACAGGGGACCTCATCCCACCAAGAGAGCAGAGCAGGTCCTTTGGACCTGGGGTCCCTGTGTGGAAAAGCTCCTTGACCACAGGAAGATTGAGGACAAGGACCCTCCTCTAGAGCCGACAGAGAGAAAGCCTTTGCCTAGAGCTGGCATCTTGAATTTGGACTTTTAGCCTACTTTACTGTGAGGAAATAAATATCTCTCTGATAAAGGCATCCACTTGTATTTCTGTTACAGCAGCACTAGATAACTTAGACAACCAATAAAGGAATATATAAACAAATAGAACCTTAGGAAACCCTAGTGCGTAGTGGTTACAGCTACAGCTGCTAATGAAAAGGTCGGCAGTTTGAATCCACCAGGTGCTCTCTAGAAACTCTATGGGGCAGTTCTACTCTGTCCTGTAGGGTTACTAAGAGTCAGAATCAACTCGATGGCAACAGGGTTGGTTTTGGGTTTTAATGCCCTGAAGATAGCAGTCAATTACAAATCATATGAAGAAACAAGATTGGATGGCTCAGGCAAATGTGCAAAATTAATATTTAGGTTCCTCAAAGAGATAAAGGAAAACTAAGAAAAAAAAAACCCTAGAAGAATTCAGGAAAACAATATAAGAACAAATGACAAATTAAGTAGAGAAATAGATATCACACAAAAACATCAACTAGAAATTCAGAAGATTAACAATAGAATATCAGAAATAAATAACTTAATGGAAGGACACAGACGTAGAATTAAATCAATGGAAGAAAGAATCAGCAAAATAGAGAACAAATCCCTGTATAATAACTTGTTTGTGGAACAATCAGAAAAAAAGGTTGAAGAAAAATGAAGAAAGCTTGAGGGTTATATGGGACACTATCAAGAATAACAATACATGCATAGTAGGAATTCCAGAGTAAGGAGAGAATTTTTGAAGATGTAATGGCAGAAAACTTCCCAAATGTCATGAAAGAAGAGAAGATTTCCATCCAAGAAACTCAACAAACTCCATACAGGATAGAGTGCAAAAGAAATTCACCAAGACATACCAGAATTAAACTTTCCAGAACAAGAGAGGAAAAAAAAAAAAAAAATTTTTGAAAACAGCATGAAGAAAAGTGAAATATCACCTACAAAGGGGCCTCTATAAGACTAAGCACTGATTTCTCATCAGAACTATGCAAGCAAGAAGGCAAAGGGATGACATGGACAAAGTCCTGAAAGAGCTGCCAATTAAGAATCATATATTCAGGAAAAATGTTTTTCAAAAATTAGGGCAAAATTAGGACATTCCCAGATAAGCATAAATTAAAAGAATTTGTAACCCCCAGACCAGCCCTACAAGAAATATTAAAGGGAGTCCTTTGGATAGAAAACCAATGACATCAGACTACAACCTGAGAGAAAGACACGTGACAACATCATCAGATACCAAGTCATGCAAAGACTTCAAAAAAGTAAAAGAAAGCTACAAAATTGATTAAGGTAATCAGAAATATAAAGAAGTAAATGATGACATCTTCAAAATGAAAAGTGAAGTGAATGATATAGTTACAGAATTTCTATATGAAGAGGAAGTCAAGGAAATCTAAGATAAAACAGATCTTTTAAATTTAGGATGATAAATGTAAATTTCAGGGTAACCACAAAGAGAAGTAAGAAATCTACACACATACACACACAAAGAAAAAGAAAATTAGACTCAGCAAACACAAAAACAACAATAACAAATGAAAGGAAAAGAAGGTTCAGATACAAAAAGAATTCATCACAGAAAAAAAAGAACAAAAAAACCCTGAACACCATGAAAAAAGTACAACAAAATGGCAACAGTAATCCATACTTATTGATAATCATGCTAAATATAAATGGATTAAATTCAGTAGTCAAGAGCCAGATAGTGGCAGAATGGATAAAAAAAACATGATCCATCACGATTTACGTCTAAGGTGTGTCTCTTGTACACGTCTTAGACAGAAAGGCAAAAACAGGTTAAAAATCAAAGGATGGAAAAAAATACACTAAGCAAACAGTATCAAAAGAAAACAGGAGTGGCAATATTAATATCGGACAAAACAGACTTTAGGTCAAAATCCATTATAAGAGACAACGAAGGACACTGTATACTGATTAAAGTGTCAATTCACCAAGAAGACTTAACAGTTATTTATGCACCCAATGTATAAACAAACTCTAACAGAATTGAAGACAGAAATAGATCTACAATAATAGTAGAAGATTTTAACACATCACTTTCTTTGATAGACTGAACAACTAGAAAGAAAATCAACAAAGATACAGAAGATTTAAGCAACACTATAAACCAACTGGACCTCACAGACATATAGAACACACCACCTGAAGAAAAACATATTCTCTAATGCACATGGAACACTCTTCAGGATATATCTCATTTTATACTATAAAGCAAGCCTCAATAAATTAAACAAGACTAATAATATACAAAGCATCTTCTCTGACCATAACATTATGAAACTATAGATCAACAACATGAAGAATAAGGAAAATAAATACATGGAAACTAAATAACACATAACTAAAAAATGCAATTAAGTAATAGAAGAAATCAAAAGTGAAATTAAAAAAAATACTTAGAATTAAACAGGGATAGAAACATAAAACACCAAAACCTTTGGCATGAAGCAAAAGCAGTGTTCAGAGGTGAATGTATAGCAATAAATGCATACATTAGAAAAGAACAAAGACCCAAAATAAATAACTTAACCTGACACCTCAAACAAATAGAAAAGAAAGAGCAAAAGAAGACCAAAACTATAAAACACTACTGCAAGAAACTAAAAGTGAACGTCATAAATGGAAGAACATTCCATGCTCATGGTTTGGAACACTTAACATTGTGAAAATGTTAATATTACCAAAAGCAATCTATAGATATGATGAAATCCAGATCCAAATTTCAACAACATTCTTTACCAAAATGGATAGCCCATCACTGACTTTATATGGAAAGGAAAGAGACCCCAAAGAGCCAAAGCAGTGCTGACAAAGAATATGATAAGAGCCCTCACACTCCCCAATCTCAAAACATACTATACAGCCACAGTAATCAAAACAGCCCAGTGCTTGTTCAGTGACAGACACATAGACCAATGGAATAGAACTGAGAATCCCTCCAAAATAATCCATCCATCTATGGGCAGCTAATTTTCAACAATAGGTCAAAGTCCATTCGATGGGGAATAAGCAGTCTGTTTAACAAACGGTGCTGGCAAAACTGCATATTTATTTGCAGAAAAATGAAACAGGATCCATATCTAACACTACACACAAAAACTCACTAAAAATGGATCAAAGACTTAAACGTTAATACCATAACTGTAAAGTTCCTGGAAGATAATATAGGGACTTATTTTTTTCCAGTAATAGATTACTAAACACAACTACAAATGCAGGAGCAACAGAAGACAAGTTAGATAACTGGAGCCTCCTAAAAATTAAATACTTATGCTCATCAGAAAACTATAAAAAGGGTAAAAATAGAACCTATGGATTGGGGAAAAATTCACTGGGGATGATATATCTGATAAGGGTCTGATCTTTAAAATATACAGAAAACTTCAACAAAAAAGACAAACAACCCAATTAAAAAATAGACAAAGGAAAGGAACAAACACTTCACCAAAGAGGTGAAGTGAATGAAACCATGAAAAGATGCTTGCAATCATTAGCCATCAGAAAGATGCAAATCAAAACTACAATGAGATACCATCTCACATCTGCAAAAATGACACTAATCAAAAAACAAACAAACAAACAAAAACCTAGAAAACAACAAATGCTGGTGAGTTTGCAGGGAGATTGGAACGCTGCTCCACAGCTGATGGGATTGTAGATTGATTCAACCACTATGGAAAATGGTATGGCACTTCCTCAAAAAACTAGAAATAGAAATACACTATGATACAGCAATCCCACTCCTAGGTATATACCCTAGAGAACTAAAACTATTAATGAGAGCAGACATATGCCACCTGTGCTCATTGCTTAAAAAAAAAAGCTCCAGAAATTGAAAGAATACCAATTGAGATGTTTCAACAGATGCAGTGCTGGAAGTGCTTGCTCTTCTATGCCAAGAAATTTGGAAGAAAGCTACCAGGTAAACTGACTGGAAGAGATCCATATTTGTACCCATTCCGAAGAAAGTTGATCCAACAGAATGCAGAAACTATCAAACAATATCATTAATATCATGCACAAATAAAATTTTGTTGAAGACCCTTCAAAAGCGGTTGTGGCAGTACATTGATAGGGAACTGCCAGAAATTCAAGCCGAATTCAGAAAAGGATGTGGAACAAGGTGTCATGGATTGAATTATGTCCCTCCAAAAATGTGTGTATTGACTTGGTTAGGTCATGATTCCCAGTATTCTGTGGTTGTCCTCCATTTCGTGATTGTAGTTTTATGTTAAAAGGATTAGGGTGGGATTGTAACACCCTTAAAACCCACTGCCGTCGAGTCGATTCTGACTTATAGTGACCCTTACCAGGTCACAAATCTAATTCAATATAGAGGGAGTTTCCCTGGGATGTGGCCTGCACAACCTTTTATCTCTTCAAGAGATAAAAGGAAAGGGAAGTAAGGAGAAAGTCGGGGACCTCATATCACTCAGAAAGCAGCTGGGAGCACAGTGTGTCCTTTGGACCTGAGGTTCCTGAGCTGATATGCGCCGAGACCAAGGGAAGATGGTTGACAAGGACCTTCCTCGAGAGCCAACAGAGAAAGCCTTCCTCTGGAGCTGACGCCCTATATTTGAACTTATAACCTACTAGGCTATGAGAGAATAAATTTCTCTTTGTTAAAGCCATCCACTTGTGGTATTTCTGTTGTAGTAGCACTATGTGACTAAGACACAGGGATATCATTGCTGATGTCAGATGGATCCTGGCTGAAAGCAGAGAATACCAGAAAGATGTTTACCTATGTTTTATTGACTATGCCAAGGCATTCAACCATGTGAATCATAACAAATTCTGGATATCATTGCAAAGAACGGGAACTCCAGAACACTTAATTGTGCTCATAAGGAACCTGTATTTAGACCACAAGGCAGTTGTTTGAATAGAACAAGGGGATGCTGCGTAGTTTAAAGTTTAGAATGGTATGTGTCTTCTCACCATGCTTATTCAATCTGTATGCTGAGCAAATAAACTGAGAAGCTCTGCAACAGTGAACTAAAGCAAAACGATAATCGTGAGCATGGTGCAGGACTGGGCAGTGTTTTGTTATGTTGGACCCAGCTCGACAGCACCTAACAACACAACAACAACATGCTCATTGTATAGGCCTGTCAGTTTGTTGTACTGTGGTGCTTGCTTGATACTGTGATTCTGGAAGCTATGCCACCGGTCTTTCAAATATCAGCAGAGTCACCCATGGTGGACAGGTTTCAGCTGAGCTTCCAGACTAAGACAAACTTGGAAGAAGGACCTGGCAGTCTACTTATGGAAAAAATTAGCCAGTGAAAACCTTACGAATAGCAGTAGAACACTATCTGGTATAGTGCTGGAAGATAAACCCTTCAGGTTGGAAGGCACTAAAAGGCGACTGGAGAAGAGCTGCCTCTTCAAAGTAGAGTCCACCTTAATGATGTGGATGGAGTCAGGCTGTCAGGATCTTCATTCGCTGATGTGGCATGACTCAAAATGAGAAGAACCAGCTCCAAACATCCATTAATAATTGGACCATTGGATGTAAGAAGTATGAATCTAGGAAAATTGGAAGTCTTCAAAAATGAAATGGACTGAATAAAGATCGATATCCTAGGCATTGGTGAGCTGAAATGGACTGGTATTGGCCATTTTGAATCCAAGAACCATATGGTCTACTATGCCAGGAAGGACAAATTGAAGAGGAATGTCATCACATTCATCTTCGAAAAGAACATTAATGTCTGATTTATTAGGCATGTACAAATTTAGAATTATTATTATTCTCGGAAAATTGAATTTTAAAAATAATTCTTAACTATCCTTTATTTCTAATATGCATTTTGCTGCTTTAAAGACTGATTTGTATGAAATTAATATAGCTATGTTAACTTTCATTTAGTTTATATATATATATATATGCCCAAAAAACTCAAACCAGTTGCCATCGAGTTGATTCCGACTCATAGCGACCCTATAGGACAGAATAGAACTGCCCCATATGGTTTCCAAGGAACTGCTGATGGATTGAACTGCTGACCTTTTGGTTAGCACTCAACCACCGCACCACCAGGACTCTAATATCTGTATCTATGCCTACACCTACACTATACCTATACTTATATCTACATTCATTTTTTACTTTCAGCCTTTATATAATGTATACCTTGAAGGCTTAGGACCATAGTCTCAGGGGGCAACTTGATCATTTGGCATAACATAGTTCATAAAGATAATGTTCTACATCCTAGTTTGGTGAGTAGCATCTGGGGTCTTAAAAGCTTGCAAGCGGCCATCTAAGATACAAGTACTGGTCTGTACACATCTGGAGCAAAAGAGAAAGTAGGAAATCAAAGGCTCAAAGAAGAAACTAGTCTATAGGACTAAGAGTCTACATGAACCACAGCCTCATCCAGCTTGAGATCAGAAAGACTAGATAGTGCCTGGCTATTGCTATTCACTGTTCTGACCAGAGACAGACTAGATGGTTCCAGATAGAATGGGAAAAAAATGTAGAACAAAACTCGAATTCCTAAAAAAGCCCAGACTTACTGGACAGGTAGACTAGAGGAACCCCCGAGACTATTACCCTGGGATACTCTTTAAACTTTGAACTCAAACCACTCCCAGAGGTCGCCTATCAGCCAAAAGACAGAGTGGCTCGATTACAGTATTCCTCTAAATAATCATCTAAATGAGACCCCATGGTCAACATTTATCCAAGATTAGGGAGGACAATGAATCTAGACTGATGAAAACAGAACAACCGGGATGGAAATAATGAGAATGCTGACACTGAGAAAGTGTAACCAGTGTCACTGAATAATATGTATAGAAACCAAACCCATTGCTGTCAAGTTGATTTTGACTCATAGGAATCCTATAGGAGAGATTAGAACTATCCCATAGGGTTTTCAAGGAATGGCTAGTGGATTTGAACTGCTGACTTTTTTTACTGCTTTAAAATTTTTTTTTATTGTGCTTTAGGTGAAAGTTTACAGCTCCAGTTAGTTTCTCATGCAAAAATTTATACACACATTATTATATGACCCTAGTTGCTATCCCTATAATGTGACAGCACAATCCCCCTTTGTACCCTGGATTTCCCATGTCCGTTCAACCAGCTCCTCTCCCTTTCTGCCTTTTCACCTCACCTCACCTTCGGGCAGGAGCTGCCCATTTAGTCTCATGTATCCACTTGAACTAAGAAGCACACCCTTCATGGGTATCATTTTATGTTTTATAGTCCAGTCTAATCTTTGTCTGAAGAGTGGGCTTCAGGGATGGTTTTAGTTCTGTTAACAGTCTGGGGGCCATATCTTCTGGGGTTCCTCTAGTCTCAGTCAGACCATTAAGTCTGGTCTTTTTATGTGAATTTGAGTTCTGCACCCCACTTTTCTCCTGCTCCATCAGGGACTCTGTTGTGTCGAACTGCTGACCTTTTGGTTAGCTACCTGAGCTCTTAACCACTGTGCCACCAGGGCTCTGAATAATAGAAGTTGTTAAACAAGAACCTGATTTGCTTTGTAAATTTTCTCCAAAATCACAATAAATATTTACAAAAAAAAAAAAATGAAGGAAAACAGCAAAGGAACATTATGGTTTCTATTGTACATAAGGAATTCCTTGGTGGTGCAAAGTACCATGTGCTTAACTAAACTACTGAAGGGTTGGTACTTCGAACCCCCTCAGAAGTACCTTTGAAAACAGACCTGGTGATCAGCTTTTGAAAGGTGACAGCCTTGAAAACCCTATGGAACAATTCTATTCCGCACACATAGTGTTTCCATAAGTAGGAATCGACTCAACAGCAACTAACAGCAACAATTGTACACAGGTAATTTTTGCATTATTCCCTTTAAATCTACTATTCTAGAAAATTGGTACCATTATCTCTGTTTTACCGATGAGAAAATTGAGGCTTCGGGAGGTGTGAGTCGAGGTCTGTCTGATTTATGCATTTGCTCTTTGCCTAACCTAGTTACTAGGTAAGAGAAGAGGAAAAGGGGGAGAAGATGAACATTTATTGAGAACTGGCTGTATGACAGTTCATTGCTTTGCATGCATTAACATATAAAATCACCTCAACTCTTTGAAATGGGTACTGTCCCCGTTTTCCAGATGAACAACTGAAAGGTAAAATAACTCAACCAAGGATACAGAGCCAGGAAATTAAAGAACACTACAAACAGTTTTTCAAAATCCTCATATGAAACTTTACTTTCTAGCAAAATATGGTATATACATTGAATGGAATATTACTTTTTTTTTTTATAAAGAGCAATGAAGTCCTGATACATGCCATCATGTGTATGAACCTGGAAAACATCATGCAGAACGAAATAAACCAGTTGCAAAAGGATAAATACTGCATGATCTCACTTATATGGAATAAAATATACAGAAACCAAAGTTTATTAGTGGTTACCGGAAGATAGAGGAGCCCTGGTGGCATGGTGGTGAAGAGCTCAGCAGCTAACCAAAAGGTCAGCAGTTCGAATCCACCAGCCGCTCCTTGAAAACTCTATGGGGCAGTTTTACTCTGTCCTATAGGGTTGCTATGAGTCAGAACCAACTCGAGGGCACCCAACAACAACAACAGAGGTTAGAAAGAAAGGGAAAGGGGAAGTTATGCTTGGGGAACATTGAATCTATGTTAATGGTGGTAGAATAATTTGGAAAAGTATAGTGACAGAGCAAGCCCTGGTGGTGCAACTGTTAAGCACTCAGCTACTAACTAAAAGGTCGACGATTTGAACCCACCCAGCAGCATCATGGGAGAAAGACCTGGCGATCTGCTGCCATAAAGATTATAGCCTAGAAAATCCTATGGGTTATATCTACTTGGTCATATGCGGTCACTATGAGTTGAAATAAACTTAATGACACCTAGCAACAAAAGCAACAACAATAGCAACAAAAGTTGTACAACATGAAGAATGTAATCAATGTCGCTGAATTGTACCTGTGGAAATTATTGAAGGTTTTGTTGCGTGTACTTTCACCACAATGAAAAAAAAAACTTTATATTCTACCGCTATAGACTGCTTAAATGGTGTATCTACCATACTGAAGCCCAAATAAAAGGGGTCTTTGTAACCAGGAAGTAGCCCTGGTTCCCAGATCAAAGTATATATTCAATCAGATGATAATGAATGGAAATTTTCCATTCTCTTTCTGTAATTACCATGTTGGCCTGTGAAAGTAATCGATATTACAAAGCAGCAGCCAATACCAAAAGATTTCTTTTGTTAAAAGTTACTGAATGACCAGTATTTTAATTTTTATTCTTTTATATTTATTATTATAATATTTTAAAATGTTGAATTTTCCTTGGAGCAACTCTTTAGCCAAACCTCAGAAGATCTGACTACATAATACTTAATCATTATTTTTTAATATTCTGAAATTTATTTCCTCTTTGATGCAAGAGTAATTTGAGAGTTAAAAAAATTCTGCACAGATGAGTTTTGGAATTTCTGTGTTTTGTTTTTAGCTTTGTTTCATTGTGATTAGGTTTTACAAGGTTTTCAGGGTTTTTTCTATAAACCTCTTCTTCTAGTACTTCTCAAACTTTAACGTGTGTCTGGATGCTAGCTTGTTAAAATGTAGATTATGTTTCTGTAGGTCCAGGGTATGTTTCTAGCAAGCTCTCAGAGAATGCCGATACTTCTGGTCCCTAGACCACACCCTGGGTAGCAAGGTACTATTCAAATAGCTAGAGTTCCTGGGTGGTGCAAACGATTATCACCCTTGGCTGCTAACTGACAGGTTGGAGGCTTAAGTTCACCCAGAGGCATCTCGAAAGATGGGCCCGGCAATCTACTTCCAAAAAACCAGCCATTGAAAACTCTGTGGAGCAGAGTTCTACTCTGAAACACATGGGGTCTTCATGAGTCAGAATTGATTTGAAGGCAACTGATATTCTAATAGCTCAATAGTTCTTTGGAGCAAATCCTGACCTTATCTTTACCTGTTTCTTGCTAAATGGCCTCAGCTTACATTTAATATAACAATGTCAAATAGTTTGGTATTTTAAAAATACTGTGTCTCATTTAATCCTCGTACTGTCATTGCCAGTAGATTAGGAAAGTTGGCTTCCTAGCTAAAAAAAGGTGAGTCTGAGAGTGTATGTATCCTGGATACTGCTATGTCTTGGTCTTTCTGTCATATAGCCCTGCACTCTTTTTCAAAGGGATTGGGGTAGTGTGTAGGGGTAGGTAACAACTTCGGTTTAGGTATTCGTCTTAGAACAATTTTTCTGTGAATCTGCTCTGTCCTCTTTCTCATTGTCTTGTTTTAATTAGTCTCTGGTGTGTTTTCTTTCAGGTTGAGGTGGAAATTGGCTTGGCTTCTCTTGAAACTCTGTATATGACAGTTTTTCTAAGTGTTGATTTGACTTTCGGGTATCTTTCTTCAGCTGACTGGTTGGCATCCGTGATGCTCCATTTTTTATTACAGTTTCCTCTAGTAAATTACTAGAAACCCTGGTGACATAGTGGTTAAGTGCTACAGCTGCTAACTAAAAGGTCAGTAATTTGAATCCACTAGGCGCTCCTTGGAAACTCTATGGGGCAGTTCTACTCTGCCCTATAGGGTCGCTATGAGTTGGAATCAACTCAACGGCAACGGGTTTGATTTGTTTTTTCTAGTAAATTACTAATGCAGATTTGCATAGTAAAACCTCTATGACGCCTTCAGTAAAGAAATCTGTTGAACTTTATTTAAACCTCTATGTCTCAAACTTATCTGGCCATGAAATCCTTAGTTTTGGTGGCAAACACATCATTTTTCATTTTGCCCGTGTTTCTGAATTTTATATACAGATGCAAACATATTTATCAACCAGCCATGTTCTAAATTCTTACTTAGTGCCAAGTATTTTATTACATAATTTAAAAACATTATCTCATTTTAATCTCAGTACTACCCTATGAGGTATTATAAGCTCCACTGACAGGTAAGGAATTAAGCAGAGGCTTGATAACTTGTCTAACGATATTTAGCTAACTCAGAACAGAACCTAAATTCAGCTCAGGAAGCCTGGCTCAAAGGAGGAATGTGTATCTTTCTGGGATGGCTTACTACTTTTCAGGTACCAAACACTGGTCCTTTTCTTATTGTTGTTAGTTGCTGTCGAGTTGGTCGGTGACCCCAAGTGTGTAGAGTAGAACTGCTCCATATGTTTTCAATCTGTGACCTTTCAGAAGCAGATAGTCAAGCCCGTCTTCTGAGGCACCTCTGGGTGGGTTTGAACTGCCAACCTTTCGATTAATAGTCCAGAACTTAACCATTTACCAGTGACATCACTAGGGTTGGT
The DNA here is from genome assembly GCF_024166365.1 of Elephas maximus indicus. Lineage (NCBI taxonomy): Eukaryota > Metazoa > Chordata > Mammalia > Proboscidea > Elephantidae > Elephas > Elephas maximus. The sequence continues at coordinate 126,843,952 of NC_064820.1, forward strand.
GTCACCCAGTGCAGTAACTCATGGGGTCACTCTCCTTCCCCATGAACCTCCTCCCATAAGACCATACAGAATCCTAAGTAATGTTTTTTGTACTAATGTTACTCGTAAATCGTAGTTCTTTATATCACTCCATCTGCCCCTTTAATTACTACATTTACTCCTCAATTATCTACTATTTTGTTATCCAACATTTCGCATTTATGACAATAGTAAAAAATCTACCGTCCTGTTTTTCACATTAATGATGTACGTCTGCAGTAACAAAAGCCAGGTGCGAGGTGAGAGTAATGCTGGCTGTGATGGTTAAGGTTATGTGTCAGCTTGGCTGGGCCATGATTCTCAGTGATTTGGCAGCTATGTAATGATGTGACTTGGCAGTTATGTAATGATATAATTTGGCAATTATGTAATGATGTAGTCGTCCTCCATTTTGTGATCTGATGTGTTCATCTGCCATTTTTGCTTAACATCAATTTTCATATAACGACCTGTTTTTTGGAACATAACCATGTCGATAAGTGAGGGGTGGGTGTACTTCATTCTCAAAAAAGTTATTGATATAGGTTCATTCATACCAGTTGCCACAGTGTTGTAGCTAAAACACCAGGAAATTTGACAAAAATCAAAGACTATAAAACACTGGCGGCAACAATAACAACAGTGCATGCATGTAGTGCATGCAGGTGAAACCACAGGATTCAAAGTGCCATTGTAATTGGGTAACAATTACACCTCTGACCAGAGCACATTAGAAGGTTCAAAAAGTAAATTAGCTATAGACTTTTAACCTTGTAGGTATATTGATACATGTAAGCTGGGCTAACAAAAAATGTTTTTATTGTTGTAACTAACTACAGGGATATTTTTACAAAAAATAATAAATTTCTGCTGAAACACTGAACAAAAATGTTATAGACAGTCATTTTGGTGTCACCCCCTCTGACAGTGTCAACCAGTGTGGTCCACCCCCCCGGCACCCCCTAGTTGCACAATGCCATTTGTGTCACTCAGGGACTTCTGTCCTTTTCTTCCCAAACCAAACCAAACTTGTTGCCATTGAGTCAATTCTGACTCATAGCAACACTATTGGACAGAGTAGAACTATCCTGTAGGGTTTCTAAGGAGCGGCTGGTGAACTTGAACTGTCAACCTTTTGGTGAGCAGCCAAGCTCTTAACCACTGCACCACCAGGGCTCAGGTAACTCTGACTTTACCTGTTTAAAATAAGAAGATATATGTGTGGGGTGGCAGTTAGTAAGGGTTGTTGGAAGACTGTTGAGCAATTGAACATACTTAACCAATAAAATGAATGCCTAGAAGGGCACGTTTGTCACTTAATAAATGTGGCTCAACCCCAGAGAAACATCATTCTCAGAAGAAATCTTAATGACTTTTGCAGGTGTTTGTCTGCTTGCCATGGCTCTACCTCCAGGGCAGTTTTGCAAAGCTGATGAATAAGAAGTGCTGCCCCAGGGGACTTCTGACTGGCATACCTAATGCGAAAGGATGGAGAGCACTGCCGTTCTCTAGTAAAGTCGAATCTAATTTCCAAAACTAAATGAGAATAATAATGACAATAAAAGACCCAGAATGCCACTTTATTACATCCCCTTGTGTTTATAGTTCTTGGCAACAACAGAAAAAAAAATCTGCAATCAAATTAGGGCAATCTGCATGACAAAAGTATTAACAAGAGACAGTGGAGGCAGGAAATTGTTGATGATTTTCATTATCTGTAATGCTGCTGAGAGCTTATTTGTCTTCACCTTGACGCTTTGGAGAAAATCTGACTCTTCTTACCAGCATTAGCTTCTTTTACTGAAACTTGCTATTTAAGTAAGCACCAAGCCCTTGAGGTTATTTTGGAAGGTTTTCCTTTCCCAGGTGCCTGGGTCTTCTGCTTCTGAGAAGAGAACCAGTCTGCCACCTTTTGAGAAAACCTAGGGGCTCTAAAAAAAAAAAAAACTAGGTGCTATTTATTACTTATACCAACACTTTGGCACATTAAAATGAGAAGATTCCAAAGGCTTGACTGGAATGAAGAATACTGACTTCAAATACCAGTTCTCCCACTCTACTGTACGACCTTGGGCAATTAGCTTAGCCTGGCTGAGCCTCAGTTTCCACTCTGTAATAATGGTTCATAGTGCCTATCTCATTGGGTTGGTGTGAGGACTGGAAAGAATGTATATAAAGTCCCCAGGCACATCAGACTTTGCATGATTAGTAGCCATCCTCTGATAATGAGTCTCGTGAAAATTGGCTGAGAGGAGGAACTTGCTCTGCTCTCCTGGAATTTTAATTATAGGGCTGAGGTAACAGTTCTGATATTAGTCGTGCATTGGAGATGAACTTGGACAGTTCTCACCAGTTGGTGTTTATGTTTTTCCAGAGGAAGAGATATTTATATGAGGCACTGTAGGGGAAGGGGTGGCGTGGAGGAGAGTTGAATGAAAAACAAATAAGCAGTTACCAAGATTGGCCTGAGAACTGACTTTTCCCAATTGAGCTGGGATTGGAGGACAGTCAATTTTTGGACTTATAACTTCCCTCATTTTTGGCAAGAAGATGCACGTTTACTTATATAGGTCTGATGTTCAGGTTGCTTTTCATATCATGTGTTGGATAATAAGACTTGACTCATGCACTAACAAATTAGTACCAAAACAGAGGTTTTTCTTGATATCTTACTAACTTTGAAGTCCTCACCTTCAGAACATCAGTTTACGTGTGATATTAATACAGTGGCCTTTGGCTCCCTCCTGACCCTATTTTTCTCCTTTCTCCGATTGAGTATATTGTAATTCACGACGTGAGATTTGACCAGGATGATTCTAGCTGGGACACTCAGGTAGGCAAATTTATCTAGCAATTTCTTTCAACACATTGCTTTCTCTTTCTATTTTCCTATCTTTTGACCTTTTCAAACCTCCTTTCTTTGAATATAATTCTTTAAATGATTAATTCTCATTTATCTGTAATTTGGAAAGTGAATGATGAAATAATTTGGCTTAGAGTGATTCTATCTTGAGAGGAATTCATTTCTCTCAGGCCTTCATCTACTACTTAAGGCCAACCCCACATCTAGCCAACCAAGGCAGAAAGCTCACACTCCTCATCATTTTAAAGTGTAAGATTGACTGGACTGTCACTTGAAATGAATTTTCTATGGAAATTATTTACATAGATCACAAATACCAGGGTTGGGGACAGTGTTCCTAGGCCAGATGGTTAGAAGTCCAAGGGGAAAGAAAAAACCTAAAAATTCTGAGAGATGCTAAACCTGTGTTTTTTTTAATGGGCATGAGAATTTTTTTTTTCCCCTGGAGGTCCAAATGTTAAGCACTTGTGTGTGTGTTTGTGTACCTGTGTGTAAATGTGTATGAAGGTGTGAATGTGTGTTTCTGAGCACATGTATACACCCACAATTAACCCTTTAACTGGAGAGTTTGTTTTAGTTCAGAAGTATCATAAGCAATTCATCTGTGACTGTGAGTAATCCTTTTCCTTTTCAGATTATTTACAGTAATTACAAATCTTCCTATGGTTGTTTACTTTAGTTTCAAATATGATATCTGGATAATACTGGAGCCAAAATCTTGGGCATACTGCAGCTCAATCTAGCAGCCTCTTTTGATTAAGAGTACCTAAATTTCTACTTGGATTATGCCTTGGGAAGGGTGTATAGTGGTTATGTGTATGGTCTCTGCTTCAGACTGCTTTAATAGGGAATTTAACTTGTGCAAGAACCCCAGTTAGCTGGACCAGTTTCTCTTGAATGATTAGTGGTGAAAAGATATCTCCGCAAAGTTAGTTTGGACAAAAACTGAAGTGTGTGGAGAACATGGTGGCTTTCTTTTCTGTCTCAGTTACTTAGTTTTGCATTAACAGAAATACCACAAATGGGTGACTTTAACAAACAGAAGTTTTCTCACAGTTTAGGAAGCTAGAAGTTTGAATTCAGGATACCAGCTCTAGGGGAAGACCTTTTTTCTCTGTTGGCTCTGGAGGAAGGTACTGGTCTCTTTTAAGCTCCCGTTCCTGGGCAATCTTCATGTGGCTTGGCATCTTTCTTCCCCTATCTCTGCTTGCTCACTTGCTTGTTTAATCTTTTTTATTATCTCAAAAGAGATTGACTTAAGATACACCTCACTAATTCTGTCTCACTAACGTAACAAAGAAACCACATTCCCAAACAGGATTGTAACCACAGGTATTGTTATTGTTGCTGTTGTGTGCTGTCTAGTAGATTCTGACTCATAGCGACCCTATAGGACAGAGTAGAACTGCCTCATAGGGTTTCTAAGGAATGGCTGGTGGATTTAAACTGCCAGCCTTTTGCTTAGCAGCCTGAGCTCTTAACCACTTCTCCACCAGGGCTACATGAGATATACAAGGGTTAGGATTTACAACACGTATTTTTTTTGCAGGGGGAGGCAGGCACGATTCAATCCATAACGCTGTCCTTCTTAGTTTTTGGTTTCCTTTCATATCACCTCCCTTCTCCTAACTCCAGGTACCAGGGGCAGTGTCTTTAACTACCTCCCCACCACTGCTCTCCATCATCTCCTTCTTTGATATGGACAGGTAACACATTCTTGACCTTATGCAGAGTGCTTTGCAAGATCAGCCTCAAGGACCCTTTCCAACATTAGTATTGACCCCTAAACCCTCTTTAGGAGTCCCTGAGTGGTGCAAAAGGTTAATTCTGCACTCAACTACTAACTGAAAGGTTGAGAGTTCAGAGGCATCCCATTCAGAGGCATCTCAGAAGAAAGGCCTGGCGATCTGCTTCCAAAAGGTCACAGCCTTGAAAACCCTATGGAGGGCAGTTTTATTCTGCAACACATGGGTTCACCACGAGTCAGATTCACTCAAGGACAACTGGTTTGGCTTTGGTTTTAAACGCTCCTTAGGTAGAAATTTGGAGCTTCTTCTGCCAGTTTCTTTGGCTTCTTCTCTAGGAACTAGCATAAATAAAATTCTACCTCTAAGATTCTATTGAGAAACAAGTCAAAATAATGTGTAATTTTTTATTCATATGCACGACCCTTATTGACAGTCTTATTGACAGTCTTCATCTGTAATAATAATACTTGCTATGATTCGTGACATGATGTCTGCTTATTTTGTCAAAAATCAACATAAAATATATTGTTTAGTGTTTAAAAGTTTTTAAATTCAAGTTCTTCATGCATTCAGTTGGCTTCTGATGTTACTTTATGATTCGTGACATGATGTCTGCTTATTTTGTCAAAAATCAACATAAAATATATTGTTTAGTGTTTAAAAGTTTTTAAATTCAAGTTCTTCATGCATTCAGTTGGCTTCTGATGTTACTTAATGACTACTGTTTCTAGTTTAAAACTGTTTTTAATGGGTTATTTATTTAAAATTCAGAAGAATGGCTTATTGCTTAGCTCATATTGAATGACAGAGTAATAAAGTCAGTCCTTCAAAACTGCAACTTCAAAAAAAATTCCTCTATGATTTAATGAGAGTTTCCCAACTATTCTGTTTTATTTTGTTGGACAGGCATATCAAGAACAGCCCTGGCAATGCAATTCACACTCAGTTCTTCCATTATGAACGCAATGAATTTTTTATTGCTTTCAGAAATGAATCTCCACCCATGCAACACTTACAATGGTAAAAAAACTGATGAAAATTTAGCCTTTTTAAAGTAATGAAGCAACACAGGAGTAAAACAGAACGATATTATAATGAAAGCAAGAGGACTCCACAGCTTCTACCAGTGCTGTTCAAGTTGTTTGACTGCTGGATATGAGAAAATGCTTATAAAAAAATCACTGATTCAGAAAGCAGTAAAAGGCAAGTAAGACAGTCTCCCTGAGCTGGAAATGTGCTGACGGTAACTCTTTAGGTTTTTGTGTCTTTCAGATAAAATTACTTTTCCACAATTTTTCACACAGAAACAGGCAGGTGGTGAAGAACGTGGGGTTTCCTCACCTTGCATAATGCTTGAATCTCTTTTTTTTTTTTTACTCCATCTTTTCCTATCCTACAAGTATTGCTTATATTGTTGTTAACTCATGTTTTTACCAATGTGTTAATACATTCTTTATTTCCCCAAGCTACCTCTACTTTGTATGAGGAATAGATATCTCCAACTTCTTGACACCTGGTCACAAATACTACTTAACTCAGCAAACACAATGGTTTCTAAAACGTTACCATTGAGGCATGTTACTGGTGTTTTCTGTTGTTATTCTAAAAATATTAAACCCTGTTTAAAGATTATGATATAAATTATTTATAATAAAAGTAAGATGAAGGAAAATTCTGGAATGAAGTTTTTCGTAAACCCAAGAGGAAAATATTTCAGCTATAGTCTATATCTGCTCTAGTGCATACAATTCAGATACAAATCCTTTCTCTATTGACATGAAAGAAATTTTACCTTTCAGTCTCAGAGAATGAAATAAATTGAAATTTAAAAAAAGTAAATACAAAAATTTGCAAAAGGCATTTTACTTTCTAAAGGAGTTACACTCATCTTTCTTCCGTTTCTCTGTTTGAAATAGTCTCTATTTAATCAGTAGAAATTTTGTATTTAATCAGTAGAAGTTTTATATTTACAACAAGTTTCTTTTTTGGAATTTCATCAAGAAGTGGCCTATAGGAAGAACAACACAGCTGCATTTACATTTTGGATCAGTCATCCTTTAGGACAAATGAGAACAGTTTGCAGTAAGGAGTGGAGAAAAAGAAGAGGTGAACCCTCACTCCATCATCCACTGGTTCTCATTATGACCTTCTGTTGCAATTTTTAAGTTTTTTACTGTAAACAGAGCGAGGACTCAAAATGCTTGCTGAATAAACTAATGACATATATTGCTGATGTGCTGCTTTACTGAGTAGTTCATTGCAATATTTATTACTGTTGGTATTAGTCGCCCTTCTAGTCAACTCCTTGTGCATGGTGACCTTATGTATAACTGAGTGAAACATTCCTCAGTCCTGTGCCATCTTCATGATTGTTAGTATGTCTGAGTCCATTGTTTAGGCTATTTTTCAATGTTTACATAACTCCAAGTGACTTACAAAGGGATTTTTGAGGTGAACAGCCTTTTAGGCAAGCTAAAATAAATTAATAAATAAAAAGTTTAATGTAGATCAACTCTAAATTACATTCTTATATTTGCTCTTCACTGTACTGTAGAAGGAAACCCAGGTGGCGTAGTGGTTAAGTGCTATGGCTGCTAACCAAAGGGCTGGCAGTTCGAATCCACCAGGTGCTCCTTGGAAACTATGGGGCAGTTCTACGCTGTCCCATAGGGTCGCTATGAGTCGGAATTGGCTCGACGGCACTGGGTTTGTTTTTTTTTTTGGTACTGTAGAATACTATGGAATATTGTAGAAGAAGGTAGAATATTGGTGTAGAATAGTGGCTGTGTTAGCCCTGGATAAAATACACTGGAAAAGGCACACAAGGGCATATGCATACACGAATACATATACAGATGCATATATAACACGTGTTCTTTCTGTGTACATATGCATATATAAATTACTTTGTACCAACATTTGGTTTGTTCAATTATTTGATTGATTTATAAAACCAGTCTCATAAAAATGAGAATTTATTTATTTGATCTAATTTCTACAGTTTCTGAGATAATTCCACACTCAAGCATTTATTGCCTATTCCAAGGCAACTGCTCTGAAAGGTAGGGCTTTCTCAGTGTCTTTGTGAGTGCTATTATTCTTTGAGTGCTATTATTCTGTCCTTCTACAACTTTTGCCCACTTTCTCCATCTTATCTTCCTGGGCCACAAAACAGCATTGTTGTCCCTTTATGAGCTCCAAAACCACTTATAATTTAGGCCAAAGCTATTCAAGAAGTTCTGAGGCTGGTCTGCAAACTGTTATCTGTCCACCACAGTGAGAAATGTGGAAATCGAGAGTAAACAATTCGACATGCCTGAGTATCCAAGTGTGATGGTTAAGATTGAGTATCAACTTGGCTGGGCCATGATTCTCAGTCATTTGGCAGTCATATGATGTTGTGATCACTTCTGTGTTGAGATTTGATATAAAGTGACCACCCCCATGATGGGATCTGCTGTGAATAGCCAATCAGTTACAAGTTTCTGCCAAAACTACCATCCATGGACTTACATAATGCCTTATCCACCATCATGATATCCCACACAGCATCGCCCTGGATCAAGGAACTCACTTCACAGCAAGTGAAGTGCAGCAATGGGTCCATGCTCATGGAATTCACCAGTCTTACCTTGTTCCCCATCATCCTGAAGCAGCTGGCTTGGTAGAAGAATGGAATGGACTTCTAAAGACACAGTTACAGTGCCCAGCTAGGTGGCAATACCTTGCAGGTTAGGGCAGTGTTCTACAGGAAGCTATATATGCTCTAAACAAGCGCCCAATATATTGTGCTGTTTCTTCCACAGCCAGGATTCATGGGTTCAGGAATCAAGGGGTGGAAATGGGAGTGGCTCTACTCACTATCACCCCTAGTGACCTACTCACAAGATTTTTGTTTCCTGTCCCTGTGACCTTCTGTTCTGCAGGTCTAGAGGTCTTAGTTCCAAAGGGAGGAATGCTCCCACCTGGAGACACATCACTGATTCCACTGAACTGGAAGCCGAGAATGCCACCTGGCCACTTTGGGCTTCTTATGCCTCTGGATCAACAGGCAAAGAAGGGAGTTACCATACTGGCTGGTGTGATTGATCCTGATTACCAAAAGGAAATTGAGTTGATATTACATAATGGAGATAAGTATATGTCTGGAATGCAGGAGATCCCTTAGGACATTATTTAGTACTACTGTGATTAAAGTCAATGGGAAATTACAGCAACCCAATTCCAACATGACTACTAATGGCCAACACCCTTCAGAAATGAAAGTTTGGTTGTCCTACCAGGCAAGGAACCCTTACCAGCTAAAGTGCTTGCTGACAGCAAAGGGAATATGGAATGGGTGGTGGAGGAAGGTAGCTCTGTATACCAGTTAGGGAGGTTCTTTTGGTGTATGCCTCACATCGAATATAAGTGGACGTTCTGGCAAGGCTCCTATTCATCGGACATCGAGTTCTTGCGACTTGAGCTAGCAGCTTACATGTGGTCTTGTCTGCCTACCTTGGGATTCATTGATCTTGGCATCCTGTGAGCAACAGCCCTGCTCTCTGACCTGCCGATCTTGAGTTCACCAGCCCCTGCAGCTGTGTGAATCAGGAGAAGCCTCCAGCCTGACCCAAAGACTTGGGATGTTCCAGTCTCTACAACTGCCTGAGCCATTTCCTTGATATAAATCTCTCTATATATTTATATGCTTTACTGATTTTGCTTCTCTAGAGAATCCAGCCTAAGACACCAAGCAACTCTCATTTTTATAATTAATTTTTTTTTTTTGTATTTTATAAGAGTATCCATCTGTCATTGACTAGATATTAAAAACAAAAACAAAAAACTTGGACCTTTACCACAGATATTTTTGGAAGCACTGATATATGCTACTGTTCCTTAAACCTAGTTGCATCTCAAGATTGCCTAGGGAGACTTCTGAAACAGCACAGGACATTTATTGATTGGGGCCTAGGATGCTATAAAAAAATTCCAGGTCATTTTGATGCACAATCATGTTTGAAACTTCATTTTTTATCAGACCCATTTCATTGCTGCAACTAATTACATCAAGACTAATGTACTTTTCTAACGATGCCATTAGATTATAAGTGGCATGAGAGCAGAGACCTTGTCCTCTTCACTGCTGTGTCTTCATCTCTTGGAATGATGGTTGTTGATACAGAATAAGTGATAAAAATATTGGCTGATTGAATGGAAGAATGAAGAATGCCTGAATAAATATCTTAGATTCTTATCTAGAAGGCAACCCAAACCCAAACCAAACCCATTGCCATTGAGTCGATTCTGACTTGTAGTGACCCTATAGGACAGAGTAGAATTGCCCTATAGGGTTTCCAAGGTTGCAGTCTTTATGGAAGCAGACCGCCACATCTTTTTCCTGCAGAGTGGCTGATGAGTGAACCACAGACCTTTTGGTTAGCAGCTGAGTGCTTAACCACTGCACCACCAGGGCTGCTTTCTAGATGGTAAGCAAATTAAAAACAAAGGCCATGTCCTCTATCTTGTGGCCTCTAGCAGATTTCTGGGGATGTAAAAAACTCATTTATATATGTAGATGAATAAGTAACCTTCTATAATATGAGTGATACCAATAGTACCCTCTACCTTTTTTTTTAAGAAGTCAACTTATTTATTTTTCACATTTTTGTTTTATCAGCAAGTGAATTTCTCAGCACCTGTACATTGCAACCCTGAGCCCCAGTCCATATTCTTTCCAAGTTAACAGAGAATGCAGTTTTTTAGGCAGATGCATCTAGGAATCCCTAGGCATTTACTGGTAACTCTCAATCAGCTGAGGCTGATCTCACCGGTTGTCGTGGAGGAGATCTTGGCCATCCCACACAAGGCCAGAGGAGCCCACTGTCATTGGCCCAGCTGATTCTTGCTTGGCAAACTGGCTGCTGTTACTGTTACAATGCTGGCCGTTTATCCCGCAGTACATTCTATCATTAAACGAACACACAATATCCTTTGGTAACTTTGTACCTTTTCTTATGCTATGTCTCCTCTCTGGAATATGTTATTACTAGTTGCCATCAAGTCGATTCTGACTCATGGTGACCCCAAGTGTGTCAAAGTATAACTGTGCTCCACAGGGTTTTCGCTGGCTGATTTTTTTAGAAGTAGATCACCAGGCTTTTCTTTCAAGGCACCGCTGGGTAGATTCAAACCTCCACCTTTCAGTTAGGAGACGAATATGTTAATAGTTTGTACAACCCAGGGACTTTCACACCACCCAAGATTCCTTTCTCTTCTTTTTACTCATCAAACTCTTCTCTGTTCTTAAACCTTCCCTTCATCGAAGCTAATTGCCCTGCCTTCTCTGTTCCCACCATATTTTGCCATTCTAAACTTCCATTGCATATCATTTTTCCTGTTGTCTGCTAACACATCTGTCTAAATTTTCCTTCCTCCTGGACTAAGCTCCTCCCTGAGCTCAGATCATATCACATTCATTTTTATGTTATCTTTGCTTATCTCAGTGCCTGTTTTAGAGCAGATATCACACAGATACTCTTTAAAGGCATGATTACCAATACACCATTTTTTTCTATTAAGTGTCAGGGAAGTTACAATGTAATAGAGTGAGGACCCTGTGGAGCTCAGGTGCCATGCATCCCACAGAGAACTCATAAAAAGCCGAGACAATCCTGCTGGGCCTTTAGTAAGAACCTGTAGTCTCTTGCCTTTGTGAGTCTATTAATTAAATCAATTTTGGTGCCTCCAAGATTGCACATCCTACCAGTGTCCTTTTTTCTTGTCTACACACAAACAGTTAACTACTCTGCTGCTGAGCATAGTATCTTCCGATTTCAAGAAAAGAAACATGTTTGTTTTTCGTTCAATATTTCTGGCTTTTAAAAAAAATCTTGACATAGCTCCTTACATTTTGCCATGATAATGTATTAAAAAAATAACTGCTAATATCCCCTTTGGCACTTGGGCTACAAACCTTTCTAAGGGTCGGTTTTTTGGTTCACATTATCAAGTGGGAATTTCTTTTTTTCATTCTTTCACTGTACTTTAGATGAAGGTTTACAGAGCAAACTAGTTTCTCATTAAACAATTAATACACATATTGTATTGTAACATTGGTTGGCAACCCCATGACATGTCAGTACTCTCCCCTTCTCAATCTTGAGTTCCCCATTACTAGCTCTCCTGTCCCCTCCTGCCTTCTTGTCTTTGCCCCTGGGCTGGTGTGCTCATTTAGTTTTATGGGCCTGTCTAATCTTTGGCTGAAGTGTGAACATCATGAGTGACTCCATTACTGAGCTGTAAGGGTATCTGGGGACCATACTCTTAGGGTTTCTCCAGTCTCTGTCAGACTAGTAAGTCTGATCTTTTTTTCTGTGTGAGTTTCTTTGTTCTACGTTCTTCTCCAGCTCTGTCTGAGACCCTCTATTGTGATCCCCGCCAGAGCAGTCGATAGTAGTAGCCAGGCACCACCTGGTTGTACTGGACTCAGTCTGGTGGAGGCTTTGGTAGTTGTGGTGCATTAGTCCTTTGGACTAATCTTTCCCTTGTGTCTTTGGTGTTTTTCATTCCCCCTTGCTCCAGATGGGGTGAGACCAGTGGAGTATCTTAGATGGCCACTAACAAGCTTTTAGTTTCCCAGATGCTACTCACCAAAGTAGAATGTAGAGCATTTTCTTTATGAACTATTTTATGCCAATTGAGTTAGACGTTCCCTGAGACCATGGTCCCTACAGCCCTCAGTCCTGTAACTGGGTCCCTCAGGAAGTTTGTATGTCTGTGGAGCTTCCATGACCTTGCCTTGGGCAAGTTGTGTTGGCTTCCCCAGTGTTGTGTACTGTTTTACTCTTCACCAAAGTTATCACTCATCTACTGTCTATTTTGTGTTTTTCCTTTCTCACACTTCCTCTGCCTTGTAACCATCAAAGATTGTTTCTTTCTGTATGTAAATCTTTTCATGCGTTTTTATAGTGGTGGTCTCATACAATATTTGTCCTTTTGTGATTGACTTATTTCACTCAGCATAATGCCCTCCAGATTCATCCATGTTGTGAGGTGCTTTACAGATTCATCATTGTTCTTTATCATGGCATAGTATTCCATTGTGTGTATGTACTGTAGTTTGTTTATCCATTTATCTGTTGATGGGCATCTAGGTTGTTTCCATCTTTTTGCTATTGTGAACAATGCTGGAGTAAACATGGGTGTTCATATGTCTATTCATGTGATGGCTCTTATTTCAAGGGGGAATTTTTTTTTTTCATCCCTTTGTCCATCAAGATAGGCAGATTTCCAAAAACACTAAATAGACAATAGATAAGTGGTAACTTTGGTGAAGGGTAAGACAGTGCACAATACTGGGGAAGCCAGCACAATTTGTACAAGGCAAAGTCATGGAAGGTTCATAGACACATCCAAACTCCCTGAGGGACTGAATTACTGGGTTGAGGGCTGTGGGGACCATGGTTTTGGGGAATATCCAGCTCAATTGGCGTAACATAGTTTATAAAGAAAATGTTCTACATTCTACTTTGGTGAGTAGCATCTGGGATCTTAAGAGCCTATGAGTGGCCATCTAGGATACTCACTGGTATCACCCCTTCAGGAGCAAGGAAGAATGAAGAATGCTAAAGATACAAGGGAAAGATTAGTACAAGGGACTGATGGACCACATCCACCACTGTCTCCACCAGGCTGAGTCCAGTACAACTAGATGATGTCCAGCTACCACCACTAGCTGCTCTAACAGGGATCACAGTAGAGGGTCCTGGACAGAGCTGGAGAAAAATGTAGAACAAAATTCTAACTCACAAAAAAGACCAGACTTGCTGACGTGACAGAGACTGGAGAAGCCCTGAGAATATGGCCTGTGGACATCCTTTCAGCTCAGTAATGGAGTCACTCCTGAGCTTCACCCTTCAGCCAAAGATTGAGCAGGCCCATAAAACAAAATGAGACTAAAGGAACACACCAGCCCAGGGGCAAGGACTAGAAGGCAGGAAGAAATAGGAAAACTGGTAATAGGGAACCCAAGGTTGAGAAAGGAGAGTGTTGACATGTTGCGGGGTTGTTAACCAATGTCATAAAACAATATGTGTACTAACTGTTCAATGAGAAACTAGTTTGTTCTGTAAACCTTCATCTAAAGTACAATTTAAAAAAAAAAGGCTAATTTACTCTGTGATGTGGTTTTATATCCAGTTCACCCTCACACTGAGCGTCTAACCCTCTGGAGTCCCAGCTTCATGTAGGGAGTCAGAGCTTCATCCTTCTCCTTCTTGTAGGAACTAGGATTAGTCTTTGGTTATCTGTTCCTATCACAGCTTCAGAGCAGAAGCTCTGTGTCATCAGGGTCAGCAGCTTTCAGGGTAAAAGCCAGTTTGTGAGCATTGACTTATCTCTGTGAATTCTCTCTTTCACTTCATTTTTGGCCCCAGATTACGCCTGAGTTTCTTGCCAATTCAAGGAAGAATTTATATGGATTAACATTTATTTTTCAGAGTTTTTATTTTCAGTGGATAAGACATCTGGGGATCTAGAATATCGTACTGACAGACACAGAAATCTAAGCATATTTTCTAAGTGCACAACTTTAGCAATTTTTATAAATGCTGTTAATGGTGGATGCAAGGATGGCGAGACTGCATCTTACATACTTTGGACATGTTGTCAGGACATGTTTGGATATGTGGTCAGGAGGGATCAGTTCCTGAAGAAGGACATAATGTTTGGCAAAGTACAGGGTCAGTGGAAAAGAGGAATACCCTCAATGAGGTGGATTGACCCAGTGGCTGCAACAATGAGCTCAAGCATAACAATGATTGTAAGGATGGTGCAGGACCAGACAGTCTTTCGTTCTGTTGTGCATAGGGTCGCTGTGAGTCGGAACCAACTTGACGGCACCTAACAACAACAACATGAATGGTGGTCTAACTACCTTCTTTGGGTTGTGGAGGGAAAAATGATTAGAGTCATAAGAACAGAACACAAATTTATATTTCAGTGAATTATTTAGACTTAAGGATAATTGTAAAACAAATGGAGAAATGGTACAAGTTAGCAATAAAGTTTAGAAATTTGAGAGTAAATGTACTTTGACCAAAAATTTTTAAATACAGTAAATTACAGAAAAAGACTCTCCATTTTTGGATAATAAGAAATGTTCATTATATCCTTATTTGGTGCTTTTGAAATCTGTGCATAATATCTCTTCAAATGTGGGTTGACTTTGTCGTACACATGAATAGCTACAATTTTTTTTTTTTTCTCTCTTCAGTCTTCTTCAGACTTTTTCTCCTTGGTGCCTACTCTCTTATTTTTTTCAAATCTTCTAATTTCTTTTTGTTGATTCTGCTTTAAATTATTCTCTCAATCTGCTTCCCTCTCTTTTCTTATAGTTCTCTATTCCAGTTTTCTCCCTCTTACTCATAGACACACCAGATAGAAAACTTGCTCAGAGACTTTTAATTTTTTCCTCACCTTATTTCTAACATTTTTCTTCTACTCCTTTTCTTTGTTAAAAAAAAAAAAAATACACACACACGTATATAT
Organism: Elephas maximus indicus; assembly: GCF_024166365.1. Lineage (NCBI taxonomy): Eukaryota > Metazoa > Chordata > Mammalia > Proboscidea > Elephantidae > Elephas > Elephas maximus. Next base: position 126,859,114 of record NC_064820.1, read on the forward strand.
ATAGAAAAGTTTCACCTTTTTCTCTTCAATTTTTAAAAATTTCAGACAGCCTATGAAGAATCTTAAGAACCTGAAAAAAAAAAAATGGTTCAAAGTTTGCTAAATAATAGTCATTTTAAAAATGAAAGATACTTTACAAAGCTCTCACCAAAATGGATGAGAAAAATGTTCAGAGAACAGAACTGACTCTTATTCCTAACAATTGTGTACACTGAAATGGGTAAATTTACAGCCTTTAGAAAAGATGTAAAAGGATGTGGATCTACGCTAAGAGCCAAAGGTGAAAATACATGGGCCAAAATATTTGCTCCCCATGAGAGTTAATGCATTTCTAAATGCAAAAATGTAGTGATTAAAAGAAATACAATAACAACAGTTTTGTCAAATGTTCAATATAAGCCTGACACTTTGCAGTTCATCGCCTGGGCTGACATATTTAATCCTCACAACAACTCTATAAAATGCTTTTTCTCTCCATTTTTCAGGTTGGGAAACTGAGGCTTAGAGCTGTAAGACAACTTTCCCAGGTTCATGCAGCTGGGAGGTGGCCTCAAATGAATCATCTTAAACCAAAGGTAGAAAAGAAAAAGGCAGTTATGTATAATTACAGTGATCTTTCTTTTATGCCTTTTCTAAAGGAAGATTTCATTAGACATCTTAGTCCAATTTAAATGGAACTTAGAGAAAATTTTATCAATCCTCATTTCATAGACAAGGAACATAATTCTCAGAGAATGGAAGGACCTAGCTCAAGAATGTTTACAATTTGTTATGGATGGGATTATAACCTCAAATCACTCTAATGGCAAAACCTTGACTCTTTTAGTCCAAACTCTCTGTTCCCTCTCACAGATTATCTTCCCACTAATTTCTCACAATGCTAGAAGGTCCGGCACTGAAAATCTTTTGACTAAAGGTAGTGTATATTCAAGATCCTCAACCAATACACCAATAAGTTGCCCAAATAGAAAAGCATGATAGCTATTATTTTTCTATGTTCGTATTTCTGTCAGAGGGCTTTCACTCTACTGCCTAGGAGGAAGGAACAAAGGAGAACACTCCATGCCCACTCTATCCCCCTCACTTTCATATTTGTTTCTTTGGGGAAAAATATATCTACAGTTGCTTTCTCAGCAAGCAGGTTATATGTGTTGCAAAATAATTTGCAAGCATTCAGAACATCGTATTTTAGAGAATGGTAGCATCTTAAGTCCAGGTATTGTACTATTTGATGTTTATCACAGCAAAGAGTTTTTTGATTGTTGTTTTCAACAAGTACACAAGTGAAGGTGCAGCCTATTTAGTCTTTCTTCATGATACCGCAGGGAGCTGGAGCACTCATGATCAGAGAAAACTCTTTGAAACGAGTCCATTATGACTACTTCCCTCCAAGGACATGGAGCCCTACTGTAAATTGAAGGTGGGCACAGAAAGGATTAAAGCAAGTGGCATATTCTAGTGATTTTCTGTGGTACCCTCATGCTTCCCAAACTTTGCTGCATCTCTAAGATGTCTTGTTTTCCATTGTGTTGGGTAGTGCTGCCCTGTACTTAATGAAAACGTGATACTGTCAAAGGGAGAACTGCTCAAAGTGGTATATCTGATAGTGACATGTGCCCAGGTCCGGTGATCAGTTTGAGAGCAGTTTCAGATATGCTGGTATGGCCAGTGGTGTATCTGAAACTGCTCAGTAGTGCCACACTCACATCCAGGGCAGGTGCAATATCTGCCATACCTTCTATACCCTAGTTAAGCCTCATTCCGGCAGGGTAAGATTCCTCCATAATCAAAATGTGATTGAATTGTTAACCTTACTCTACTCCACAGATGTGAATTTTTTTCTGCTACCAAAAAATTGTTAAATAGTCTTAATTACTCTAATTTGGCTTTCATCTTTCATAACTATTTTTCAGGGAGAACAGGCCATGTACAAGGGGCCGTGGCTTCCTTTGGAGAGTAGACTGGGATGAGGCAGCCAGGCTCGGGGCCCTGTGCTCTGTGTTTGTAGCTCTCTTGACAGCTGCGTCAGAGGAGCTGTGAAATTCTCTTCAACTCTTCCCAATTTAGAAGGAAAAAACTTCCTTTTAAATCTGCCCAGTAGTTGATTACAGAGCTTTTACATTGGCAAGGGCAGGGCTTTTCAGAGTGTGGCCTGTGCCTGAGTGAGTCGGAGTCAACAGGTAGGAGGCAGGGTCCCAGGAGGATAATTTTATGAGAAAGTGAGTCTTTGAGGTGTCAGGTATGCAATGTGAATGTATGCTTTATTTTTTCCAATAGTTTAAAATTACTTCTTACTGTAGTTTCTTATATTCTATGTACAAAACTATAATTTAGTCTTTATCTCATAGCAGGCATACTTAGGGCAATCAAAGAACTCTGCCTGAAAGCAAAGACACTGTAATATAGATACTCACAGGCAAGAAATGCATTATTTTTTACCCCCGTGATTCAGGCAAAGAGAAATAGTTGGTCTTTGACAAGATCCCAGTGTAACTATATTGTTGTTGTTATTAGTTGCTGTCATATAGCTTACTTAATTTATAACTTTCCATTTTTTTATTCTTCTTTGTTTTCCTTTATTTTTAAAAATTTTCAGTTCTTCGTCTTTGAGATGAATCATTGGTTATAAACTATTATTTTATTTTATTAGAATTATTTTACATGTAGTTTAAATGGCATTAGATTAAATATACCCTACATGTATAATTGGAAGCCCTAAGGGCGTAGTGGTTAAGAGATATGGCTGCTAACCAAAAGGTCTGCAGTTTGAATCCACCAGGCGTTCCTTGGAAACTCTATGGGGCAGTTCTACTCTGTCTTATAAGGTCGCTATGAGTCAGAATCAACTTAACGGCAGTGGGTTTACATGTATGATTGAAATACTGCTGCACAATCAAGACTGTGGAAACTTTTATTTCCAACATAAGGTAAACATTGAAATATCTGAAAATTCATGGTCTAAAATTCATGTAACTATAGCTTTGGGCTCATGGCATCTGGTGTTAGCAACTTTTTGCACTGCTGTTTTCTTTTCATAATCTTCTATCAGTTTCTTCTCCATCAAGCTGACCTTTTATTTTAATGGTTTTTCCACAGGGAACTTGGTATAATAGAGGCAATCTATTGTTGGACATGATTTCAGTTGAAAACTTTGAAGTATTGGTGTGCTTTATGTTGCTACTTAATTGAACACAAATAGCCCATTTAATGAGGTATTTTCTGAACTATTTCATTTTAATGTGGCCAAATCAGGATGCACTCATCCTCAAGGCTTTAGGTAAATACTAAACTAAGAAGATAGGAGGAGGTGGGTGGAGTTGTAGACTCTGGTTTTGCCAAGATGGTGAAATAGTACCAGCTGCAGGCTCCAGTCCTCCACATCAACTCTTGAGAAATTATAGAAGCAAAAGGGAACTATGGACTCAAGGAACTAGCAAAAGAGAACCCCTCTCCCCCACCCAGGGGACCTAGGACTAGTTCACACAGGATGGTCTGGTGGCAGTAGCCTGGAGTAGAGGGAAGCCAGAGGCAGCAAATGGGAGGAAGAATCAGGACAGTGGTTTCCGAAGTATGGTTTCTCAGACCAGCAGTATCAGCATCACCTGGAAAACTTATCAGAACTGGACATTACTGGTCCATCCTAGACCTACTGAATCAGAAATTTGGAATGAGGGACAGCAATCTGTGTTAGATCAACATTTCCAGGTGATTCTGATACATGCTAAAGGCTGTGAACCACTGGAATAGAGAAAAGGTTCTTAAGCTCTGATTTGCCTTTTCTTTACCTGGGAACAATCATAAGACTAAATCCAGGAAAAAAAAAAAAAGATTTTTATGAAGTAACTTGTTGACATACCCCTTCCAATAAGGTTATTTTCCTATATTTTTTGAATTGTCTTTGATCACTCTTCATCTGACAATTGTAATATCCAAGATAATTACAGTCTAAATCAAGGAAGATATTTTAGACTTCTATAATTTGACTGTTCCAAATTTGTTTTTATTATTGATAACTGAAATGCATAAAACATACAACTTCAGACATTGAAGTGTTTTTAGTGCTATTACCGTGTTGTACTTTACAAACACGGGACTTCTGATAAATTCTATTTTGTATGATTTCCATCAAAAAAAAAAAAAAGTATGTTGCATTTAAAATTATGTATTTTAAATTTCTGAGTATTATCCTAAGAGCAAAGAACTTCCATTCTGAGTAAGTATCAGTTAGAAGGGAAACCCTGGTGGCATACTGGTTAAGTGCTACGGCTGCTAACCAAGAGGTCAGCAGTTCGAATCCACCAGGCGCTCCTTGGAAACTCTATTGGGCAGTTCTACTCTGTCCTATAGGGTCGCTATGAGTCGGAATCAACTCAACGGCAGTGGGTTTGGTTTTTCGGATCAATTAGAAACAAGTTCTCCCCTTACAATTTTAGACATCTGATGATTGGAATAATTTTTCATAAGCTACTTTCTGGCTTTGTGTATTTCAAGCCATTTCCTCCATACTCTCAGTACTGGGCTCTATAGGACATTTTCATATTGTAATATGACCTCCTTCATGTCACAAAGCAGGACAAATTGGCAAAGTGCACTATAGGAGTACTGCTGAAGTCACTCCTACACAGGTACAGCTAACTAGACTCAGAAGTTATTGTGAATCATATATACTGTAATGGATATTGACTGGATATAAATATCTTTGTTTTGTGTATTTCACAAAAATATATGCCCATTTTCAAGTGAGGGGCTGCCACTTTCAAGCTTCATTGGTTCATAGTGAATATGCCTCTGCACTTGAGGCATTCAACTACCTCAAACAAAATCAACAAACACAACAGTGTATTCTGTCTGATAACACTGTATCCAGTTCTTTTCTTCTTCTGGGCAAATAGGAGGGTTACATTTTTATGTCTTGGCAGTTAGTTTGAGACATGTGACTAGTATTGGCCAATGAGTGAAAGTAATGTGATGATCTACTCCTGTAAAGATTACAGCCTAGAAAACACTATGGGGCAGTTCTACCCTGTCACATGGGGTTGCTATGAGTCAAAATTGATTCGACAGCACCTAACAACAAGATTCTTTTTCTCCTAGTATGTTAGCTGAGTGGGTTATGTGTTCCAGATGGTACAGTTACATGATGGCGGAATCTCCAACTATCTGAATTTCTGGGATGCAGCGTGGCATTGCCCTGGAGCATTGCCGGGACCTGTGGTGGACTTTGCATGTGTGTGGGATTTTTGTTGTTGTTGTTGTTATTGGATAGTAATCTGGCTTATTCTGGCTAATACTGACTAATTCATGGACCAGTAAATTAAAATAAGCGTGATAAAAATTAAAGTATGATATTAACAACTGAAATGCAACTAGAATACTAAAGAATAATCAGATGAAAATATTAGATATGAAAAATATATCATTTGAATATGGTACTTAATATATGGGACCTGATGAATATAGCTGACGACCAATCAATCTGAGTTGGAAAATCAGACTGGAAAACCTTACAGAAGGCAGCAGAAAATGATAAAGTGTGCATATATATAACAGCTTAAGAGATATGGAGTATAGGAATGAAAGATGTAATGGAGGGTCCAGAAGGAAAAAAAAATAAGTAAAAATAGGTAGAAGGAAAGATTTGAAGAAATAATGAAAATACATTTTCCAAAGTTAAAAAAAACTTCAGATAGAATGGGTTCATAGAGTTGCAAGAGAAGATATTTTTTAAAAATTCATACCTGAGAAATTTAAGAATATTTAAAACAAAATATTACACAATTTCAGAGAGAGAATTACCTACAAAGGACAAAGCTTTAGATTAGCATTGAATTTCTCACCGGTAATAATAGAAGCAAGAAGATAATAAAGTTATATTTTTAAAATATAAAAGAAAGTGAACTTTAATTCTATAATTTTATGTACAGCCAAATTATCATCCAAATGAAGACACACAATGAAAATATTCTCAGGCATAAAATAACTCTCAGAAGTTTTGCCCTGCAAATACATTAAAAGCACTTTTGAAAAACAAAAAGGGGTACATTTAGATGAGTCAAGATATATGTGAAGTAAGGGTATTATATCTCTTGGTCAATGTCATTATTGCATGTTTAAAAAAAAATAAAACCAAAACCAGAAGCTAGGATCAGTAAGAATAAAAACATATATCCAACATTAACCCAGAACTAAAATTCTAGACATTTTCAATATATGATTAGGGGAAGATGGAGAACACCAAAAGAGCGTTAAGAGAGAGCTAAAGTACTTAGGGGTAAGGTGTAAATAAATATTGATTTATTTAAGAAACCAAGAGGTTAATATTCAGTTAGGGTAGTGATAGACCTTCCTTCTTCTGCTACAATTTGTTTTTAACTATTGCTCTATTTCTGTTTCTGAGATCTAGAATTTTTTTTTTTTTTAAAAAATAGATAATGATGAATCATATACCTAGTTTCCTACTGCTATTTCTGCAGGGCATAGTCTCTCTCTCTCTAGGCTGTAATCTTTATAGGAACAGATTACCAGGACTATTCTCCCATGGAGCTGCTGGGTGGTTTTGAATCACCAACCTTTCCGTTAGCAGCCAAGCCCTTAAATGTTATATAAATGTGTATATATATATGTGTGTGTGTATATATGCATATGCAGGTATATATATTCAATAAAAGAAAAGAAAATCTAAAAATGTTTGCTTTTATAAACATTCATTTCCAGATAATGTGTATCATCTAATTCAAATCATAAAAGAAATTTAATTATATCTATGTGCACACACACACACATACTGATCATATTACAGGCATTTTCCTATGAGGAATTTTTTAACCTTGATTGGATTGAGCTGAATTTAATCCCATGTGCCCAAAGTCAAAGGATCTCAGACCAACTTTGTCTCTTTTTGTCTCATTGAATATATTTATTTTCCATTTAATTTTTAATGCCAATTCAGTGAGAAATCAGGGAAGTAAAAAAAAAGGGATATAGGTACTTTAGGGGTGAAATATTGTAATTAGAATAGTAAATATAAGCCAATCACAGGAAAATATATAACTGTTTAGACAGTGTTGCTACTAATGTTAAAGGTGGATAATACTTTATAATTTGTACATACATGCATATACACACATAATCATCGTATTATGTGGGTAGAGAAAAAATTATTATTGTTATTTTACAAATAGGGAAAATTTAAGTTCAGAGTGATTACTTTCCTAAGACTCCAATGTAAATATAAAACTTGCTGATTTTGAGTTTAATACTCTTTATAATACATCATCCTGTAAGTTCATACAAAGTAGAGTGAATACATTTTTACTACTTTTGGAACCTTGAAAGCCAAACTCAGTTAATCTTTAACACTAAATTTTCAGTTTAAACCTATGTCTCTATGACACACTCATATGCGGATACGGACAATTTCATAGCACACTTTCTGCCTGAATACATATACACAGAGGATTAAGAGAATGTGTACTTTTTCCTAATGCTCACTGGTTCTTTCTTTTAGTGATAAAGACTATAATTTATTAAGTGTTTATTATATGCCAAACATTGTGTACATTAAATAATTCTTAATCCCAATCCTACATTAGAAAGTATCTACATTTTAGATTTAAGATTCAATAAGGTTATTTAAATAGAGGCATTGAGTTGCTTATTCAGTGTCACCAAGCTAATAAGTGGCAGAGCCAATCCCCTTGTGCTTAATAACTAGGACCTATAACTTCATGACCATAAATGTGGAAATTCTAGGGATGGTTTTATGAATGAGTTTAGAAGCAATATACTCAATAGATGAGATATGGAAGAATCCATGTTGGGCCCATTTGTAACATTGGCAGTTCTAGGCAAGCCTACAAGTGGAGTCCCTCAAGAGGAGAGACCCATGGAAGTGATCCATGCAGCCCCTGGAATAGATTTGGGGCCATTCATATAGCGAATCCCTAGTGCTGGGTAAACTGGATTGTGGTGAGGGGGGGCACAGGCTTCAGGTGGGCATATTCTTTGGACTCCTGACCTTGTGGAGAGAAACACAAGCAGGGAAGGGCTGGAGCAGGGCCTCTAAAATGTGGGGCCCATGGTTGGGGCTCTGCTTGCCCAAGACGAAGTGTAGCTAACTGGTAAACATTTAATAACTGCCAAATTTTTACTAAATTGAAGGAAATGGAATTTCTAATACTAGATGGAAAGGAAAATAAATGGAACTCAGGATATTTTAACTTGAAGACATTATATTTGGAAATGAGAAAATAAATGGGACTTGGGATATTTTAACTTGAAGACGTTAGATTTGGAAATGAGACACATCAGAGCTTGAAGATACTCCGTATACATTTAATCATTAAGACAAGCAAATTAATGTTACTAATAGGGAAATAAACGTGTATTTAAGGCAGTAATAGGAAGCCATTTTTCATCTTTCAAATTAAGAGTCTCCTTTAAAATAAGACCAAATGAATACTGGTGAGATAGAAACAAGACAATCACTCAAACGTGAAGCTGACTAAAAAAGACTAGAGGGAGAATTATCGGTTACAAGATTTTTTTGGAATGTAATTTGGGAATTTGAACAAAATATCTAAAATTTCTCTATTATCTGGTCCGATAATTTCACTTCTAGAATCTAACCTAAGAAAATAATCTGAAAGGCATGATACACACAAATTGTATATCACAAAAAAAATTTATTAATAACAACTAAAAATGGAAGCAGCCTAATAAGCTCTACAGTCAGGGAGTAGGTAGATTAAAAAAAAAAAAAATTTTTTTTTTTTTAAGATAGGATTTAGTAAATGTATCTAGTTGACCATTATGTACCATTAAAATACGACTTAACGAAACTTTTTAATAACATACGGAGATATTTACATTTTAAATTTAAATTTCAAAGGCATTATTAAGTATAAAGTATGTATAAATAAAAGACTAGAAACAATTATACCAAAACCATAATGAGGATAATAATTAAAATAAACTTCATAGTTGCTAGTCAATGAGGCAGGTTGTGGCCAAGAAGTCTTAGTTTTCCCCTGTTAAGTATCCATAAAATAAAGAGCACATTGAGACTAACTTTGTGAACAAAAGAAAAACAAACAAAACCCGAAACTGTTACATTGTTGAACATTTAAGTCACTTTAATCAATAACAATACTTTTCCATTGATTTGGATAGAATGATATATGAGAAGTTAATGGAAATGAATTGATAAATTTTATTATTGCCTATTTTTAATTTTTATTTTCTATTGCCATGAGGAAAAAGGGGCTTTTTAATGATATCATAGATAGTTGGCAAAATTTTTTATTTATTCACATTATGCTAACATTGACTTTATGAAATCCATGTCCTATGAGTGCTTACAGTGTTATATAAAATTCTGAGAAAATTTTATGAAACTGCTCTGCTGTTTTTTTTAATCTTTTCTTTCAGTCAACAGATCTTTATAAAGCAAACACAAGGTACCGGGGATTGTATTATGTACCTGTAGTATAAGAGGGTGCACAGCAGAACTGGTCTACAGATTTTAGAATTCTTCAGAATTGATGTATCAACTGGAAACGTTTCTAAGAAGCTCTATAAACCAAAAAAAAAAAAAAAACCAAACCCAGTTCTGTCGAGTCAATTCTGACTCATAACAACCCTATAGGACAGAGTAGAACTGCCCCACAGAGTTTCCAAGGAGCGCCTGGTGGATTCGAACTGCTGACCCTTTGGTTAGCAGCTGTAGCACTTAACCACTACACCACCAGGGGAAGCTCTATGATCATATTTAATTATTCCTTAAAAATGCTTTAGAGTCCTATTTCATGAAGAACAAAAAACCAATCAAATGAAAACTACTGAGGCATCATAGAGGCCTCAAGAGATTGTTTTGATTGCTTCACTCTAAGGCATTGGTTTAAATGTCTGGTGAAATGGGTTTTACAGAGACTGCTTGTGATTGTGAAGAACAAACAGAAAGCTTTGATTTTTTGCAGAGTTTGTGAGTGACCTTCTTTAATCTGCTTCCACAAATCAAATCTGAAAGATTTGTAATTTCTCAATGAGTTAATTCTTAAATTTTGATGAAGTCTTTAAGTGGAAAAGACTGAATGACTGCAAATATCGTCTCCACTATGATGAAAAGCAGTAAGAAATTGATAGAACTGAGGCATCAAAAGCAAATAATTTAACATTCCTTGCCTTTACTCTTTTGCTTAAATGTTGAAAACATACTTGACATTTTTTTTTTTTCTGGTATTAACATGTTCTGAGTAAGTGGTTGTAAATCAAGTACTATGTGACTCTAGAGGGGACCCACAAATTTTTCTCCAGTAAGGTGGAACAATAAATTAAATTCAGATTTTTGAGAGTTTGATGGTAAATACATTTACTCAGCTAAAATTCATCATGCGGTTGTGATTATAGAAACAGTTATGCTACTCGTCATTTTAAATTAGATTTTCTGTAGAAGAGGACCACTATGTTATGGAATTTAAGGAGTGTCACAATATAGAACAGCTTATTTTGAAATAAAAACTAAGCCTCAGCATTCAAGTATCCTTGTGAGCTTACCCACCATGACATTGACAGAAAACAAAAACAAAAGCAAAATGAAACAAACAAAACAACTCTCTGAAAGGGCAGATGAGGGGAAGCACTGAGTTTTTGTTTATAGTTATGGAAATTTTTGGCAAAGGATATTGGCGATGGTTGCACAACATGACTGATGTAATTGATGTCACTGACCTATATATGGGAAAAATGTTGAATTGGAAAATGTGTTATTTATATTTTTACAATTAAAAAAAAAACCCTCCGCTTTTTCCTCTTTGAACTGACTTCTTAATATATCATGACAGGATATATTTGTGTCTAATATTCTATAACATTTATTTGGTAAAGTGATGTAATACTTTATTAACAACTATTTGCTACAGCATGAAAAGAATATCATATATATTAAGTTCTGCTTTGAACTGACATTTTAAAACTCTTTGGTATTCATCCAAGTTCACCCATTTTATCTTCTCATTTTCTGCAAGTAATAAACACTTACCTGCTTCTCTAAATGAGATCCCTTTAAAAACATTGCTGGCAGTCAATTTTCATCAATCAAGTTCTGTGTCTTTTTTATCAGTTCTCTCTTAAAAGATATTTGTGCTTTGGATTCCATTTGACTTCTCTAGGAAAGGTAATCACTTAAATGAATTTTAAGGACTGTGAACTGTTTGTTGTGAATTTCATATATGATAGGCATCGATTGCAAATGATATGCCTTCCTAAAAACTCCCATTTCTTTCAATACATTGAACTGGACTGAATTATTCCAGTTCTTCGGCGAACATCCCTTGGCCCCAAGCAGATAATATGTTCCTATCATTTGTCATGTTACTTTGCAGTGCTCTCTCCCTCTGTGAGTGTAGTTTTGCTAATGGAATTCATTAAAAAGGCATCATGAGTTTTTGCTTACCCTCTTGTGGCTCATGAGAAGACCAGTGGTCCTGGGGAAAGGGCCAGAGAAAGGTAAAGCCTAGCTGTCTAACCTAGCTGAGTTGCCACACCACGCCCCGAAGGAGAGCCTCCCTATGTGACCTGCAGATCTATAAGAATACATGATTATGCTTTAAGTCACTGAACTTGGGTGGTTTGTTACACAGGGTATTGTGGCAATACCTAAATTAGACACCCATGAGTGCCGTTGCTTATAAGTAATACTGAAGACATTACTGAAATGTACTTTTTCTTGTGGTAGGAACTTCAAGTGATTTCCTCCATGGGGTCTAGAAAATAGTAATTTTTAGGAGGAAAGAGATCTGAATTCTGGTCTTCTCTTGGCTAACAGGGAAAGTGACCTTTGACAAGTCTCTTATTCTTTTAATGCTTCAAATGTTTCATTTGCAAAAGTGGGGGTAGTGATACTTTGACACCTAAAAGACTGATTCCTTGACTTGGTGATATCTACACCCAGATTTTTGGAAGTCTTATGAAATGTAGCAATATCACTTATTTAAAGATAATGAAACTCCAACTTTATTAGTTTGTATAGCTGTATAGCAGGCTAGCGTCTTTTAGAACTGCAGGAGTACCGCAGCAGGAATTGAGAGACTTAGGGGTAGATACAGGCAAGATGGGGTCAAGGGCAGACACCAAACTAAGAGTTGGGGCATCAAGATAAGCAAAAGCACTTTGGTATCTACAGTAATATTTGGGATCATAATTGGCAGGAGAGACAGTTTTCTGAACCTTGAGTCTGACTTTTTTCTAAATCTATATACTTTCTTGGAGCACTGGTGGCACAGTAGTTAAGTGCTCGACTGCTAAGCCAGAGATCAGTGGTTCTAACCCACCAGCCATTCTGCTGGAGAAAGATGGGACAGTCTGCTTCCATAAAGATTTACAGCCTTGGAAACCCTATGGGGCAGCTATGCTCTGTCCTATAGGTTGCTATCAGTCAGAATTCAACTAGACGGCAATGGGTTTGGTTTTGTTTATATACTTTCTTAACTCCTGTCCAGTCTTGGGAGAACATGGGTGTTTTTTGACTTGTAAGTGTACTGTAACAGCAAAAGACCATCGTTAAAGTTATACACCTGGTTATATGTTTGTCTTCTCTGTTTTTGTCCTTTTGTTTGTAGTTAATGATAAGATATAAGCACATACACATAGGTTTAGATTAAATAAACTGAAGGAGTCTCTGGGTAGTGCAAATGGTTAATGAACTTGGCTGCTAACCAAAAGCTTGGAGGTTCGATTCCACCCAGAAGCCCCTTGGAAGAAAGGCCTGATGATCTACTTCCTAAATCAGCCATTGAAAACTCTATGGGTCACAGTTCTACTCTGACATACATGGGGTTGCGATGAGTGGGAATCGGCTTGATGGTGACTGGTTTTGTAAATAAACTTATTTTTTTTTTGCCCCCACACCAAAAATCATGTTAAGAAAGGGTGTTAACTGAAAGATAAGGTTCACCATCTTCCCAGGCGATGTAACAAAGAAGTAAATTTAGAAATAATTTTTCTATGTATTTATTCATCCTCCATTACATTTTATAGAAACCTGAAGCATGGGATTGTCACACAGTAAGGGAGTCTGGGGAATGCAGGCTTTTAGCTGGGTGGCACATTGCCCAGATAAAAATGGGCAGAAAGGGAGAATGTGGATTGGGAGGCAATTAACCATCTCTGCCACAATGATAGATCTCTGTGTTTTGCTCCTGAATTGATGACTCTGTAAAATGCTTGCTTTTTCCTGACCTAAATTTCTATTAATTCAACATGTTCGTTCTCTCAGATTGTAGCGATTCATATGGGTGTACACCCTAAGGTGCATTATACTTGTTCAGCTTAGGTATTTCTTGCCAATGTAGACATCTGTAAAACATACGTGATCAAAATACAGCAATTTTGAGTTAGGATTTTTAAAGTCCATTTGTAGCACACCATCGACACTTAGTTATGTGCTTTTGTTTGAGAAAAATTGCCTACTGCTAGGTACAAAAGGAAGTGATCTAAGGTCATTTAATAAATAGATATTATGAATGCTGCAGGCTACACCACAGACATTGGTATAGCTGCAGGCCAAGCATGAGCCAATGAACTGTTGATTTTCTATCTAAATTATAGAATACTTTTACAGTTGGACCAACCATAGACAATTCACTCCTAACTGCAAGGGACTCCTAGGATGTTACACCTATCACACATTCTCTGGTTTAGTAATAGCTTGGGACAGAAAAGTCAAATTAACAAGTAGCCATGTTTTTATAGGGATAAACTCAAGGGGACTCTCAACATGGCATGTGGATTAGAAAAGGTTTTAGGACACCATGAAACACAGCCTTAAGAGTTAAAAGTAATCAAACCTCACTGATATTTGAACATAAGATTTATTCTGAGCAGTTATTCCGTATGCGTATAGAGAAGCCATTTTGATTCCAGAAAAAGCAAATGACTCCAAGACGGTAGGTGTCAAAAACCAAACCAAACTGTCATCAAGTCAATTCCGACTCATAGCGACCCTATAGGGCAGAGGAGAACTGCCCCATTTGGTTTCCTAGGAGCGTCTCATGGATTCAAACTGCCGACCTTTTGTTAGCAGCCATAGCTCTTAACCACTACACTATCAGGTGCAGTGGGGCTTAAAGAGGAGGGAGAAATAGAATAGAAGACTAACCATTGGCTAATCTTAACTTGATTGATTGAACCCTGCCTTCTCCCTTTACTGAGATCAACTGATATAGGTTACTTCTGGCCTGGTTGCTAATAATTTGGCCTTCTACCCTTTTCCAGCAGGATAAGACAAATTTTCATAGCTGTAGAGCATGAGTCAGAATCGACTAGAGGGCAATGGGTTTGGGTTTAGAGCAGTTTCTGGCAGGCTTTTGCAGTTTGGATCAGGCTTTTATGGTTAATATTTGGTTTTGTGGATAAAAATAGGAAACCCTGGTGGTGTAGTGGTTAAGAGTTTGCCTACTAACCAAAAAGCTGGCAGTTTGAATTCACCAGCACTCCTTGGAAACCCTATGGGTAGTTCTACTCTGTCCTGTAGGGTTATTATGAGTCGGAAACCACTCGACGGCAACAGGTTTGGTTTTTTTGGGGGGGTTTGGATAAGGAAAGCCTTAAAATCAAAGTAAGATGCCTGTTATTAATTTTCCTCTTCAACAAGACACACAGTGAAATGCTAAAAATGAATAAAGAAGACTGAAGAATAATTGATGCCTTCAAATTAAGGTGCTGGTGAAAAATATTGAATATATCACGGACTACCAGAACATTGAACAAAAAAGGCCAGAAAGCTCCTTAGAAGTGAGGATATTGAGACTTCATCTCACGTACTTTGGACATGTTATCAGGAGGGACCAGTCCCTGGAGAAGGATATCATGCTTGGTAAAGTGGAGGGTCAGAGAAAAAGAGGAAGATCCTCAACAAGGGGGATTGACACAGTGGTTGCAATAATGTGCACAAACACATCCACTATTGTGGGGATGGCACGGGACCGAGGAATGTTTTGTTCTGTTATACATAGGGTTGCTCTGAGTTGGAACCGACTCGATGGCACCTAAAACAGCAACAATGTAAATGCATAACATATAAAATTCAAAAAGAAAACAAGAAGGTAAATAGTGAAAAGATATCCAGTTCTGATTTTGATAGGCAGCCACTGTTACCACATTCTTATACTGCTGGAACCTGTGTAAGGTGGAAAACTGTCAGAGAAGGAAAACACAAATATTTTCCACTAATAGGATAGAAAAGCGGTAAGACTGCACCCTGTCAAAGATGGAAAATTTTCAAGACCTGGAAAAACAAGGCAGTCCCGTCAAGTTCTGGCTTTCATAAGTTTTATTGTATACCCTTACAGAGACATTCTATGTAAATATAAAAATATATGTTAATAAGGAAATTCTTATTTGGACATATTTGTACTTTCTTCTGCAGTTATGGGAATCAGAAACTCTTGCCAAGATGTTTGTTAAGAGAAAATGGCTCTGTTCGTGCTAGAAGTGCACTTTTTTTTATTGTCTCATTTAGCCTCTGCCACATATAATCATCATTACAGATTTCATTAAAAAAGTTGTGTTTTGATTGGTTTTCACTCTACCAATGAACTCAGTGTAGAGGGAGGGATGGCTACAGATATAGGGCTCTACGCTGTTCTTGTCCACAGTTTTTTTTTTTTTTTAAAGAGATAGATTTTATTCCTTATTTTTAGTTGCAAAAATAAGACTTTCATGTATATATAGGGCTATAAAAAGACCAAGAAACAAACATGCATGTAATAATTTTTAAAATAATTTTTATTGTGCTTTAAGTGAAAGGTTACAAATCGTCAGTCTCTCACATATAAACTTATATACGCCTTACTACATACTCCCATTTACTCTCCCCCTACTGAGTCAGCCTGCTCCCTCCTTCCAGTCTTTCCTTTCGTGACCATTTTGCCAGTTTCTAACCCTCTCTACCCTCCCATATCCCCTCTGGACAGGAGATGCCAACACGGTCTCAAGTGTCCACCTGTTGCAAGTAGCTCACTCCTCGTCAGCATCTCTCTCCAACCCATTGTCCAGGCCAATCCATGTTTGATGAGTTGTCTTCAGGAATGGTTCCTGTCCTGGGCCAACAGAACGTTTGGGGACCATGATCGCCGGGATTCTTCTAGTCTCAGTCAGACCATTAAGTCTGGTCTTTTTATGAGAATTTGGGGTCTGCATCCCACTGTTCTCCTGCTCCCTCAGGGCTTCTCTGTTGTGCTCCCTGTCAGGGCAGTCATCGATTGTGGCCGGGCACCATCTAGTTCTTCTGGTCTCAGGATCATGTAAGTCTCTAGTTCATGTGGCCCTTTCTGTCTCTTGGGCTCATAATTATCTTGTGACCTTGGTGTTCTTCATTCTCCTTTGATCCAGGTGGGTTGAGACCAATTGATGAATCTTAGATGTCCGCTTGTTAGCATTTAAGACCCCAGATGCCACAGTTCAAAGTGGGATGCAGAATGTTTTCTAAATAGAATTTATTTTGCCAATTGACGTAGATGTGCCCTGAAGCCATAGTTCCCAAACCCACGCCCTTGCTCTGCTGACCTTCAAAGCACTCAGTTTATTCAGGAAACTTTGCTTCTGGTCTAGTCCAGTTGAGCTGACCTTCCCTGTATTGAGTGTTGTCCTTACCTTCACCTAAAGTAGTTCGTATCTACTATCTAATCAGTAAATAACCCTCTCCCAGCCTCCCTCCCTCCCTGCCCCGTAACCACAAAAGAATGTGTTCTTCTTAGTTTAAACTATTTCTCAAGATCTTATAATAGTGGTCTTATACAATATTTGTCCTTTTGCATCTAATTTCACTCAGAATAATGCCTTCCAGGTTCCTCCATGTTATGAAATGTTTCACAGATTCCTCACTGTTCTTTATCGATGTGTAGTATTCCATTGTGTGAATATACCATAATTTATCCATTCATCCGTTGATTGACACCTTGGTTGCTTCCAGCTTTTTGCTATTGTAAACAGTGCTGCAATAAATATGGGTGTGTCCACAAGTTTTAAAAGCACGCTCCAATCCGGACTGATGGTCCTCTAAAACAGAAACTGTACTGTATCACAAAGTCTGTTTTTCCTTTCTTCCATACTAACAGAAATTAAGCCACACACATAGTTGCACAGCTAGGAATTATATTTCATAGCCTTCCTTCCTCATCTTCTCATCAGTGACTGAGGTATCGCTGATGGTTTGACAGAAGTGATGTATGTAAACTTCTACCTTCGTTGCTTTCTCTGGATTTCTGCTCACTCCTTTTTCCTAAGCTTTAGGACACAGACATGGTCTCAAGCATCAAACATATAGAAAAGTCCACCAGTCTGGATGAGTAACTAGATAGAAGGAACCTGGGTCCTTGATTGTGTGAAGCACAATGTCCCACCAACCTGGGTTGCTCAACTTGGGAGTATTACTTGAGAGAGATATGAATTTCTGCTTTCTTTAAGCCACTGTATTTGAGCGACCTCTTTGTACAGAGCTCAGCCTGTACCTTTAATACATCTCCATGCCTGGCTGACCGGAGGCAACCTGGGATCCCTTTGTCCTGTGCTGTGTCCTAAGTATACTTCTTTCTTGATCTATGCTCTCATTTTGGTAGGACACAAAATGTTGTATGGGAGATAATTTCATTGTTTTTGCTTGTGCATATTTGAAAAAATATTTTACTCTCCTGCCGGATTGATGATTTGATTACGCGTGGAATTTTGGATGGGAAACAACTTTCCTTCAGATTTTTGAAGCTCTTTCTCCATTTTCTTCTAGTTTATTTGTTACCCTTTAGAAAAAATTATTTTGGTTTATGAGCTTCTTATTTTCTTTCTCTCTTGGAGATTTTAGGATCTTCTCTTTTCCACCAATGTTCTGACAGTTCTCAATGTTGTACTTTAGTGTGGACCTATTTTCATCCATTGTGAGTCCTTTCAGTCTATTCTTGAATTATTTGATGGGTGATTTTCTCCTCTTTTTTTCTTGTTCTTTCCTTCTGAACTGCAATTTTTGGATGTTGGACTTTCTGGATTGCTCCTGCAATTTTCATAACTTTCTCTTCTTCTCTTTTTGTTGTTGTTATTATTATTCTATTTACTATGAGACTTTGTCAACTTTATCTTCTCATGCATCTGTTGATTTTTTAAAGAAAGTTTCCACCATCATGTTTTCAGTTTCCGAGAACTACTTTTCTGTTCTTTTTAAATATTCCTCTCATATTGTTTGCTGACCTGATCATGTCTTCTTTTATTTCTTAGAGGATATCAATAATACCTATTTTCCTTAAGTTTTCTTCTACTTACATGTAGCATAGGGTCAGTATGAGCCAAAATTGACTCAATGGCCATAAGTTTTGTTTGCACTTCCAAATATTTTTGCTTGTTTGTTGTTTTCTGATTGATTGTTTCTCTGGATTACTATTTCCCTGTTAAAGGCTCTCCTAAGATGTCCAGTGATCTTTTCTTGTCTGCTCATAGAATGGAGATTTAAAAAGCTGATTGAATGTTCTAGGTGTGGGAATGTGGCTTGCAGATTTTGAGTTTGACAGCAGGGTGGTCTGGGAAGACCATTAGCATCCAACCTCCAGACATCAGTATCTCTTTTTATTACCTATTGGGTTTATCAGGTGTTCCAGAGAAGAGCCTTTCACTCTTCAGACTAGAGAGTCTCTACCTGGCTGCCAAAGTTCTGGGACATGAATGAGGCTGAGGGCTGGTGATACTGGTATTTGGCATTCACTGTTTATATCCGCTTAGTGCCTTTGATTTTGGAAGTCGCCCGCCACCTCAGCTGTGTTTAGCATTCCCAGTCCAGAGATCCTTCATTTCAAAGTTTTCCAAAAGATAATGTTTTGTATTTCTGCTGGGGTAGAGGAAGGGCAGTTACTAAATGGAGTGCAGTCTAAGAGACCACCTAGGGTTATAAATGATTCTCAGACAACTTTCACCACATTCCTTTTATCTTATTCCCTCGTCAACCTTATGTTCCCTTACTCCCACTTCCAAAATATCAGACGTCCCTGACGTACTACCAGTTCCTGAGTCTTTTGTGGATTTGTCAGTGTAAATCAGGTTGTTTCCCAGCTTTGATCCACTGTAGGTTTAGGGGTTTGGCTGTATCAGATCTGCTTTACCAGCTACTATTCACTTATCCATTTTTTAATTTAAAAAATTAGTAGCTGTTTTTTCCTCATCTTTGAGGAATTACATCTTTTTTTTTTTTCTTCTTTTTTTAAGATCCCATTTGGTTCTATTTCAGGAAGGAGTGAATTTAGGTAAGTGTTTTCAATCTACTGTTTTAACCTGGTACTTTGATGATCGCTTTTATTATTCATTTATTTTTCTATTGGGCTAGCAGAGAAGGTTTAATTATTCACATTTCCTTACTTACATTCTTCTAGGAAGAAAAGTGATTTCATTATGAAAGCTGATGGAGAGTGTTAAGAGATGGTTATATCCTTTGACTCAGAGAACTAATTTAGGCCCAGAAGAATGCTGTGAAAGGAAATGATAAAATCTTAATTAATCTCCAATAAGTCTCAGTATATATTGTTTAATATGCCATTTATTTAAAAGGATAGAACTTGTGCCAAACATGTATTTGTGATAAAAAACAAACAAACAAAAAAACACAAAAAAGCTAAAAACTAAAAGGCTGACAGTAAACTGGTGAAATACAGAAGGTCATTAACAAAAGATAACCGTGTAAAATAAGTTAATTGAATAGGTAAAAATTCAGAAAATGGATTTATTTGTAGGCAATAATACTTTACAGGTGATGAAATTGTAATAAGCTCTAAATAGATTGAGAAATCTTTCTCTGTTCATTGCTAATTCGCCTTCTAGAAGTCTGCTAGTACGTACCCAAGTGAAGGAGAACTTGAGCTAATTCTTATACAACTTTTGTCTAAATTTTGTGCCGACCTTAGCATATGACCCACATGGCTTCTCTTATTTAATTCCATATCATACTCACTGAATCACTAATAGAAATAAACTTTTTGTATCCCTCTGCAGCTTCCAGATGAACAGTTTCCATGGGCATTCAGAATTATCTGACTTTCTGGAACCCATTAAAAAAAACACTGAGAGGTAGAGAGGCCATAATTGCTATCACTCAGGCCCAGTATAATCATCTGTCCAACTACTCATCAGCTCTAACAGTAGCTTCATCCTACCCACAACTTGTTTCTGAGATGCCTCTCTGAGGATCAATCACATCTATCTGCTAGGGCAGAGAGGGAGATGGAATGAACTAGATTCTAGTTTGGAAGCCAACCATCTCACGCAGAATGAGATCATTTCGTACATGAAGTGGTAATGCTTCTGACATTTGCAGGTTGCTAGCTGCTGGCATGTTTGAAGTGGACTCTGGGGACATTTCTCTGCATAGAGGAATCTAACATGGGATCTATTTATAGCTGAGTCCAAGGTTGTGAAGCTCCAGTGAAGCATGGTTAGTCATGATGAAACTCCTTTAAAAGCTGTATTAGTGATTCATATGATCATTCAGTAGGACCCATTAGAATCCATACCCGTATCACATCAGTCCCCCTTTCCTGTTAGTGTCACTCCTGACGCCTTCGTTCACTTCATGGCCACCGAAGGGAGATAAAGGATACTTCGAAAGGGCCATTTACCTTCAGGAGCCCAAAAAATTGAGATGGGGTATTAGAGACAGATAATGTCATTTGGAGACATTTTTAACCTGGCTCTACTTGACAGGTGAAGTCTATTTCTAACAGTCTTAGCATAGTTTTGACCAGTTCTAGGCTGGTACCAATTAGAATGGAAATAAAAAATACGCCACACCTTTCATCATAGTAATCCACTCTCCTAGGTTTTCAAGGGTTATTTGAAGAACCTGACTCTGCTTCATTCTCAGATTGGCTTTTTCCTCAGGCACCTCTTTAGGTTTGTTCTTATGAACATAGGAGGGGCCTTGAGACAACAGAATTCTGAGTGAGTTTTGTCTACACTGCCTCTATTATCTCCTGTGTGGGTGATTTATTCCTTCTCTCATTTTCCTCAATATCCCCACACACCTTCATACTCTTTCTACCTCCCCAACTCCCAAGAAAGAAATAATCTGATAAATTAAAGTTACTGGTGATTAAACTGATGAAGAGTTACACTATATACCCTCTCTATAGCAGCACTCTGATGAAAAATAAGGTAACAATAACAAAAAAGTGAGGCCAAAAGCATGTTTTTCTTGTTGTGGGATTTCAGATATTAGCAAATAATTGCAGGAGTAATTTGGGGAAAGGTGACCAGAAGGGTCTTTGTCTTCCTAAGGTTGGTGTGTAGAAGTTTCTTTTCTGCTCTCCCATAGAAACATCCCTAAGTATCAATGGAGTGTCTTGATACAATGCCATATGAAGTGACAATGTCTACATACAGGTACCTATGTATGAACATTTTTTTTTACTTCTGCCACTTCCTGCCATTGAAAAACAACTCTAGGTTTTGCAAAATAAATTAAATTGGTAGTAGAATAAGTGAGCCAGGCAGCCTCACTTCAAATCCTCTTCTCCCTTTATATTACTTAATTTTTAGAAATAAGCATTATATGGACACAATGCTTCTCCATTAACCAACTCTGTATAGAGAGATAATGCATGTGAACTAATCTCCTGCAAAATATAAGAATATTAATAGGAATTTGAAAATCTCCTGGTAAAATTCTGTTTGAAAAATATTTAGGACTCCAATTTGAAAAACTTCCCATTCTACAGATAGTGACATAGAATCTGAGATGGGAAGTAATTTACCTAAGCTCATAAAATACATTAGCACAGATTTTGGATTAGATCTCTTTTCCATCCAGTATTCTTTCCATTGCTGGACTGCTACTTCCATTTAGTAATACAACATCTACATTTCTAGTTAGTCCAATGTAAATCAATTATAAATTCATTTACAACAAAAGAGATAGGGAATGTTAGAATAATTAATTAGGTAGGCCATGGAAATTCACAATATTGGAACATTCTATATGCTGTTTTTATCTTGAATAATTTTAAACCTACAGGAAAATTGGAAGAATAGTATCCAAAACATCTACATTTGCTGAATGTTAACATTTTGCCGTATCACAGTGGTTAAGTGATATGGCTACTAACCAAAAGCAGCTGGAATCCACCAGCCACTCCTTAGAAACTCGATGGGGCAGTTCTACTCTGTTTTATAGGGTCACTATGAGTTGGAATTAACTCAACAGCAACAGGTTTTTTTTTTTTTTTGGCTTACTTTCTCTTTCTACAAATACATGTATATTTTTGTTGAATTATTTGAAAAGAAGTTGCAGACATGATACTTTACCCTTAAATACTTCCTAAGAAAGTCATTGAGACCAGATCAGTGTTTTCTTTTTTCCCCCAAAACTTCTCATATTTTGGATTTATGTTTTATTGATCTATGATCTATTGTTTGTTTACTTATAAAATTTCCAACTTAGGAAATTTATTAAGTAATTTTTATCATTGAGTCTCTGAGTTCTCCAGTTATGGTATCATAAAATTTCCAACTTAGGAAATTTGTTAAGTAATTTTTATCATCGAGTCTCTGAATTCTCCAGTTATAGTATCATATTGTCTGCAAAAAGACCAGTTTACTTTTTCATTTCCAATGCTTTTTCCTCCAATTATTTTCTTTTAATCTAATTGCATTGGTTAGTGTCTCAACTACAGTGTTAAACAGAGATGAAGATGAGAGGCAGGCTTGCTTTGTTCCTTACTTTAGTAGGAACAACTCCCCATAAAGAAAGGTGCTCTCCTCATTAAGTAAGGTGCTCTCTATCACTATCTTGTACCCCCATCAATATAGTCATCTTCTCATCATCATTCTGTCTCTCAATAACTCCCAGAGTAGGATTGTAAAACCACGCTCAACACAAAGTATAGATCTTATGTAATAATAAGTTTATTGTGAAAATGATATGGACAATAGCAAAACATAGTTTCTTCCCTGGAGTGATCTAAGACCATCAACAGAGTTCCACAGATGGCCTTCCTCTCCCTCGTAAGGATGTGTTCTGGCTCGGACTTATCATGCAAGGTTTTAAGCAATGTATGAGAAACAGTACTTGAACAGTGAGCCGTATCAGCGGAACATCCCCATTTTTTACCTCATCAGTTATGCAGTTTAAGTGACATTTTCCAGTGAGTCATGCCCTATAAATCCCTAAATTTTGGGTTTATTTAAAATAAGGAACCAATTCTGTTACACAATCTGTCCTACTGAAAGCATTTCATAGATAACAGACTCATCATGATGTTTCTGTTGGTAAATACAAGTGTGTTTATCAGGAGGTCAGCTTACTAGGATGTTTGCAAGTGGATTCGCCTGAGTCACTTTTTTTTTTCTCCTTCCCCAGGGATCTTCAGTAAAAGGAGAAGAACAGAGAGCATGCCTGTTGGATGTGTGTACGTATATTACACACATACACATAGACATATATATTTTTCAGAGCAAGGACTCAATTACCCTGTTATTGAGCTTTTCTGTAAGGAATAGAGGTTGAATTTTGTCCAGGCCTTTTAAGCACCTATTAAGAAAATTATCCCATTTTTCTATTTAGATCTCTTAATACGGTGTACTATATTAATGGATTTCTACTATTGAATCTAAGCAGCTCTGGTGGTGCAATAGTTAAGTGCTGGGCTGTTAACTGAAAGGTTGGCTGTTCAAACCCGCCCAGCAGTTATGCAGGAGAAAGACCTGGCGATCTGCTCCCATAAAGATTACAGCCAAGAAAATCCTATGGGACAGTTCTGTTCTGTCACATGGGGTCACTATGAGTGGAAATTGAGTTGATGGCACCTAACAGCAACAGCAGCAACTATTGAGTCATCTTTGCATTCCTGAAATAAATTCCACATATTTGTCATGTATTATTATCTAAATGTAGTATGGTATTGGCTTTTATTTAGGATTTTTGCTTTGATATTTGTGAGATTGGTTTTGTGTGCGTGTTTAGGTATCAATGTTATACTTTTTTCTATATAAGAAATTTTGAAAGCTTTCCTTCACTTTCTATTCTGTGGAACAATGTTTAAATATCTGCTCTTAATGTGGTGATATTTCACTGTGAAAACATCTGAGCCTTGTGCAGTTTTATGGGGTAGAAATTTGATAACTGTATTTCTTCTACAGAAAATGGTTTGCTCAAGCTTTCTATCTGTATTGGAGTCAGTTTCGGTAAATTGTATTTTCCTGCAAAATTATTCATTTTATATATATTAATTTTTTGCAAAAAGCTGTCTAAAGTTCTCTCTTAAGATTGTTTTAATATCTTCTGTTTCAGTGGTTATTTCCTACTTACCATTTTCTCTTCTTTTTTTGTGTGCATGTTTTATCTCCTTGTTTTATTGTAAGGTCAACTATTCTTTTGTATCTTTTATTGATTTTTGTAAAAAAAACCTTATTTTTACTTATTTATCTTTGTCATAGCTTATCAATCCTGTATTTATCTTCATTATAAAGTCACTTTCTTTTTGTTTATTTTTCCAACTTTCTCATTTGAGAATTTCTTTTTTTTTTTTTCATTTTTTTTTGTTTGCATTGATGTATGCGTTTAATTCTATAAATTCATGGCTTTAAGTTCATCTCATAGATTCTGATATGCTGTGTAAGCAGTATTGTTACATTTAAGAAATACAGCAATTTCAGTTTGTATGCCTCCTGTCACTCAGGAGTTATTTCACACAGATTTTCTTCCCTTAAATATTAAGGTGTTTTCTGATTTTTAAAATTATTTGGTTTTATTGCCTTGTCATCTAAAATTATTTTCCAACTATGATCTTATGAAATGAACAGGGACTATGGCCATACTGATACATAGTCAATATTTGTGAGTAATAATATTTGTGCTGAAGAAGAAGGAATATCCTTTATTTTTGGGTTATAGAGCACAATGCATATTATAATATCTACCTTGTTGATAGTATTGGTCTTCTGTGTTCTTACTTATTTTTTGTCCACTTGATCTGTCTTGGACTAAGATTGTCATGACAATGCATCTTATTATTAAGGGGTTCCTCTCTATTTCCCCTTGCCTATCCTATACTTTTTGCTTCATGAAAGTCACCGCTATGTTTTCTGGTCAATAGATTTTAATAAATATTGTAACTTCATTGTGAATTGTGGGTTTTAGCACCATGAACTGTCCTTTTCTTACATTTAATGCTTTTTTAGTCTGGTTCTACTTTGTCTAATATCAGGAAGACAATCCACTTCTTACTGTTTTCATTTGCTTGGTATTCCTTTGCTCATCACTTTATTTTTAGACTTTCTGAATTACTTTATTTGAGGTGGTATCTCTTGCATACAACATAAAGTTGGGTTTTAGAAAATACCATGCTTTATTAAATAGACATCTAACCAATTGTTATTTTGCCTTAAGGCAACAGGGTAAAAGAATTTACTGGAATTGGGGTTATCAATTATGTTCAGTAGGAAAAACACTTTCTCTTAACTCAGTACCCTGTTTCTGTCTATCCCTAGATAGATGTTATATAGTTGGCTATATAGAAGTGCAGTGAGACTTTTTTTTTTTAAAGAAGTTTGCATTTTGTGGGAAAATAAGTACAAAAAAAAAGAAAGTAAAAAAAAAAAAAAGGATTTGAAACATGCTGCTCTAACTTTTATACGAACATACCAAAGGCTAAAATGAGTGAATCTCGAAAGAAATAAAATCTATAAACTTTGGAGATCAATGTTCTACTTTTATTGTGGCTCGAATTGCATCTCCCCTGAAATATATGTTGGAATCCTAATCCCTATACCTGTGGATATAATCTTGTTTGGAAATGCTACAGCATTTTACTTGGTTATGTAAATTTACCCCCAAGTGTCTGTCAGTTTGTCGTACTGGGGGGGCTTGTGTGTTGCTGTGATGCCGGAAGCTATGTCACCAGTATTCAGATACCAGCAGGGTCACCCGTGGAGGACAGGTTTCAGCCGAGCTTCCGGACTAAGATAGACTAGGAAGAAGGACCCAGCAGTCTACTTCTTCTTCTCTTTTTTTTTTTGAATAATTTTTATTGTGCTTTAAGTGAAAGTTTACAAATCAAGTCAGTCTCACACAAAAACCCATATATACCTTGCTACACACTCCCAATTACTCTCCCCCTAATGAGACAGCCTGCTGTCTCCCTCCACTCTCTCTTTTTGTGTCCATTTCGCCAGCTTCTAACCCCCTCCACCCTCTCATTTCCCCTCCAGGCAGGAGATGCCAACATAGTCGCAAGTGTCCACCTGATCCAAGAAGCTCACTCCTCACCAGCATCCCTGTCCAACCCATTGTCCAGTCCAATCCATGTCTGAAGAGTGGGCTTTGGGAATGGTTCCTGTCCTGGGCCAACAGAAGGTCTGGGGTCCATGACACTGGGGTCCTTCTAGTCTCAGTCAGACCATTAAGTCTGGTCTTATGAGAATTTGGGGTCTGCATCCCACTGCTCTCCTGCTGCCTCAGGGGTTCTCTGTTGCGTTCCCTGTCAGGGCAGTCTTTGGTTGTAGCCGGGCACCATTTAGTTCTTCTGGTCTCAGGATGATGTAGTCTCTGGTTTATGTGGCCCTTTCTGTCTCTTGGGCTCGTAATCGCCTTGTGTCCTTGCTGTTCTTCATTCTCCTTTGATCCAGTGGGTTGAGACCAATTGATGTATCTTAGATGGCTGCTTGCTAGCGTTTAAGACCCCAGATTCCACAGTTCAAAGTGGGATGCAGAATGTTTTCTTAATAGATTTTATTATGCCAATTGACTTAGATGTCCCCTGAAACCATGGTCCCCAGATCCCTGCCCCTGCTATGCTGGCCTTCGAAGCATTCAGTTTATTCAGGAAACTTCTTTGCTTTTGGTTTAGTCCAATTGTTCTGACCTCCCCTGTATTGTGTGCTGTCTTTCCCTTCACATAAAGTCGTTCTTATCTACTATCTAATTAATGAGTGTCCCTCTCCCACCCTCCCTCCCTTCCCTTCTCGTAACCACGAAAGAATGTTTTCTTCTCAATTTAAACTATTTCTCAAGTTCTTATAATAGTGGTCTTATACAATATTTGTCTTTTTGCAACTGACTAATTTCACTCAGCATAATGCCTTCCAGATTCCTCCATGTTATGAAATGTTTCACATATTCCTCACTGTTCTTTATCGATGTGTAGTATTCTGTTGTGTGAATATACCATAATTTATTTATGCATTCATCCGTCAATGGGCAACTTGGTTGCTTCCATCTTTTTGCTATTGTAAACAGTGCTGCAGTAAACATGGGTGTGCATATATCTGTTTGTGTAAAGGCTCTTATTTCTCTAGGATATATTCCAAGGAGTGGGATTGCTGGATCGTATGGTAGTTCTATTTCTAGCTTTTTAAGGAAGTGCCAAATCAATTTCCAAAGTGGTTGTACCATTTGACATTCCCACCAGCAGTGTATAAGTGTTCCAATCTCTCCACAGCCTCTCCAACATTTATTATTTTGTGTCTTTTGGATTAATGCCAGCCTTGTTGGAGTGAGATGAAATCTCATTGTAGTTTTTGATCTGCATTTCTCTAATGGCTAATGATCGTGAACATTTCCTCATGTATCTGTTAGTTACCTGACTGTCTTCTTTAGTGAAGTGTCTATTCATATCTTTTGCCCATTTTTTAATTGGGTTATTTGTCTTTTTGCAGGTGAGTTTTTGCAGTATCATGTAGATTTTAGAGATCAGGCACTGATTGGAAATGTCAGAGCTAAAAACGTTTTCCCAGTAGTCTTTTTACTGTTTTGGTGAAGTCTTTGGATGAGCATAAGTGTTTGATTTTTAGGAGCTCCCAGTTATCTAGTTTTTCTTCTACATTCTTTATAATGTTTTGTATACTATTTATGCCATGTATTAGGGCTCCTAACATTGTCCCTATTTTTTCTTCCATGATCTTTATCGTTTCAGGTTTCATATTTAGGTCTTTGATCGTTTCGAGTCAGTTTTTGTGCATGGAGTGAGGAATGGGTCTTGTTTCGTTTTTTTGCAGATATCCAGTTATGCCAGCACCATTTGTTAAAAAGACTGCCTTTTCCCCATTTAACTGTTTTGGTGCCTTTGTCAAATATCCACTGCTCATATGTGGGTGGATTTATGTCTGGATTCTCAATTCTGTTCCACTGGTCCATGTATCTGTTGTTGTACCAGTACCAGGCTGTTTTGACTACTGTGGTGGTATAATAGGTTCTAAAATCAGGTAAAGTAAGGCCTCCCACTTTGTTCTTCTTTTTCAGTAATGCCTTTTTTATCCGGGGCCTCTTTCCTTTCCATATAAAACTGGTGATTTGTTTCTCCATCTCATTAAAGAATGTCATTGGGATTTGGATCAGAATTGCATTAAATGTATAGATCGCTTTTGGTAGAATAGACATTTTTATAATGTTAAGTCTTCCTATCCATGAGAAAG
The DNA here is from genome assembly GCF_024166365.1 of Elephas maximus indicus. NCBI lineage: Eukaryota > Metazoa > Chordata > Mammalia > Proboscidea > Elephantidae > Elephas > Elephas maximus. Next base: position 126,887,545 of record NC_064820.1, read on the forward strand.
GTATGTTCTTCCACCTATGTAAGGCTTTTGGTTTCTTGCAGAAGTGTACTGTAGTTTTTTTTGTATAAGTCTTTTACATCTCTGGTAAGATTTATTCCTAAGTATTTTATCTTCTTGGGGGCTACTGTAAATGGCATTGATTTGGTGATTTCCTCTTTGATTTTTTTTTGCTGGAGTGGAGGAATCCAACCGATTTTTGTATGTTTATCTTGTATCCCGATACTCTGCTGAACTCTTCAATTAGTTTCAGTAGTTTTCTGGAGGATTCCTTAGGGTTTTCTGTGTATAAGATCCTGTCAACTGCAAATAGAGATACTTTTACTTCTTCCTTGCCAATCTGGATGCCCTTTATATCTTTATCTAGCCTAATTGCTCTGGCTAGGACTTACAGAACAATGTTGAATAAGAGTGGTGATAAAGGGCATCCTTGTCTGGCTCCCGATCACAATAGGAATGTTTTCAGGCTCTCTCCATTTAGGGTGATGTTGGCCGTTGGCTTTGTATAAATGCCCTTTATTATGTTGAGAAATTTTCCTTCTATTCCTATTTTGCTGAGAGTTTTTATCATGAAGGAGTGTTGAACTTTGTCAAATGCCTTTTCTGCATCAATTGATAAAATCATGTGATTCTTGTCTTTTGTTTTATTTATGTGGTGGATTACATTAATTGTTTTTCTAATGTTGAACAATCCCTGCATATGTGGTATGAATCCCACTTGGCCATGGTGAATAATTTTTTTGATATGTTGTTGAATTCTATTGGCTAGAATTTTGTTGAGAATTTTTGCGTCTACATTCATGAGGGATACAGGTCTATAATTTTCTTTTCTTGTGGTGTCTTTACCTGGTTTTGGTATCAGGGATACAGTGGCTTCATAGAATGAGTTTGGGAGTATTCCATCCTTTTCTATGCTCTGAAATACCTTTTGTAGTAGTGGTGTTAACTCTTCTCTGAAAGTTAGGTAGAACTCTGCAGTGAAGCTGTCTGGACCAGGGCTTTTTTTTTTGTTGGGAGTTTTTTTGATTACCTTTTCAATCTCTTCTTTTGTTATGGGTCTATTTAGTTGTTCTACCTCTGTTTGTGTTAGTTTAGGGAGATAGTGTGTTTCTAGGAATTCATCCATTTCTTCTAGGTTTTCAAATTTGTTTGAGTATAGTTTTTCATAGTAATCTGATATAATTCTTTTAATTTCATTTGGGTCTGTTTGTAATATCACCCATCTCATTTCTTATTTGGGTTATTTGCTTCCTCTCCTGTTTTTCTTTTGTCTGTTTGGCCAGTGGTTTATCAATTTTGTTGATTTTTTCAAAAAACCAGCTTTTGGTCTTGTTAATTCTTTCAATTGTTCTTCTGTTTTCTATTTCATTTAGTTCAGCTCTAATTTTTAGTATTTGCTTTCTTCTGGTGCCTGGGGGTTTCTTTTGTTCCTCTCTTTCTATTTGTTCAAGTTGTAGGGATAATTCTTTGATTTTGGCCCTTTCTTCTTTTTGGATGTGTGCATTTATTGATATAAATTGGCCTCTGAGCACCACTTTTGCTGTGTCCCAAAGGTTCTGATAGGAAGTGTTTTCATCCTCATTGGATTCTATGAATTTCTTTATTCCATCCTTAATGTCTTCTATAATCCAGTCTTTTTTGAGCAGGGTATTGTTCAGTTTCTAAGTGTTTGATTTCTTTTCCCTGCCTTTCCTGTTATTGATTTCCACTTTTATGGCCTTATGGTCAGAGAAGATGCTTTGTAATATTTCGATGTTTTGGATTCTGCTAAGGCTTGCTTTATGACCTAATATGTGGTCTATTCTAGAGAATGTTCCATGTGCACTAGAAAAGAAAGTATAGTTGGTTGCTGTTGGGTGGAGTGTTCTGTATATGTCTACGAGGTCAAGTTGGTTGATTGTGGCATTTAGATCTTCCATGTCTTTATTGAGCTTCTTTCTGGATGTCCTGTCCTTCACCGAAAGTGGTGTGTTGAAGTCTCCTACTATTATTGTGGCGCTGTCTATCTCACTTTTCAATGCTGATAGAGTTTGTTTTATGTATCTTGGCAGCCCTGTCACTGGGTGCATAAGTATTTAATATGGTTATATCTTCTTGGTGCATTGTCCCTTTAATCATTATCTAGTGTCCTTCCTTATCTTTTCTGATGGATTTAACTTTAAAGTCTATTTTGTCAGAAATTTATATTGCCACTCCTGCTCTTTTTTGATTGTTGTTTGCTTGATAGATTTTTTTCCATCCTTTGAGTTTTAGTTTGTTTGTGTCTCTAAGTCTAAGGTGTGCCTCTTGTAGGCAGCATATAGATGGATCTTGTTTTTTAATCCATTCTGCCACTCTCTGTCTCTTTATTGGTGTATTTAGTCCATTTACATTCAGGGTAATTATGGATAGGTATGAATTTAGTGCTATCATTTTGATGTCTTTTTTTGTGTGTTGACAGCTTCTTTTTCCCACTTGATTTTATGTGCTGAGTAGATTTTCTTTATATATTGTCCTTTCCTCATATTTGTTGTCGTTGATTTTGTTTCTGCTGAGTCTGTATTTTTCCCCTTGTATTTTATTTTGATGAGTAGGATAGTTTGTCTCCTTTGTGGTTACCTTATTATTTACCTCTCTTTTTCTAAATTTAAAACTAACTTTTATTTCTTTGTATCGCTGTATCTTCCTCTCCATATGGAAGGTGTATGATTACATTTCTTCGTCCCTCTTTATTATTTTAATGTTGTCTTCTTTTATATAATAACATCGCCATTACCCTGTGTTGGGCTTTTTTATTTTTTTTTTTTAATCTTGCTTTGTTTTTTGGATTCCCCTATCTGGGTTGACTTATAGTTGCTCTGCCCAGTGTTCTGAACTTGGGTTGATACCTGATAGTATTGATTTTCTGACCAAAGAACTCCCTCTAGTATTTCTTATAGTTTTCATCTGGTTTTTACAAATTCCATAAACTTGTGTTTATTTGGGAATGTCTTAATTTCACCTTCATATTTAAGAGATAGTTTTGATGGATATATGATTCTTGGCAGGATATTTTTTCCTTCAATTTTTTAAATATGTCATTCCATTGCCTTCTTGCCTGCATGGTTTCTGCTGAGTAGTCTGAGCTTATTCTTATTGGCTCTCCTTGTAGGTGTCTTTTCTTTTATTCCTCGCTGCTCTTATAATTGTCTCTTATCTTTGATTTTGGGAAGCTTGATTATAATATGTCTTGGTGACTTTCTTTTAAGATCTTCCTTATGTGTGGAGTTCGATGAGCATCTTGGATAGATATCTTCTCATCTTTCACAATATCAGGGAAGTTTTCTGCCAACAAATCCTCAACAATTTTCTCTGTCTTTTCTGTTATCCCTCCCTGTTCTGGTACTCCAATCACTCGTAGGCTATTTCTCTTGATAGAGTCCCACATGATTCTTAAGGTTTCTTCATTTTTTTAAATTCTTTTATCTGATTTTTCTTCAAATATATTAGTGCCAAATGATTTATCTTCAAGTTGAGAAATTCTAGCTTCTACTTTCTCAATTCTGCTCCTCTGACTTTCTATCAAGTTATCTAATTCTGTAATTTTATCGTTAATCTTCTGAATTTCTAATTGCTGCCTGTGGATGGATTTTTCCAGCTTATTAAACTTTTCATTATGTTCCTGAATAATCTTTCTGATTTCTTCAGTTGCTTTATCTGTGTGTTCCTTGGCTTATTCTGTGTATTGCCTCATTTCCTTCCTGATGTCTTGAAGGGTTCTGTATATTAAACTTTTGTATTCTGCATCTGGTAATTCCAGGAATGCACTTTCATCTAAAAGATCCCTGGATTCTTTGTTTTGAGAGCCTGTTGAGGTGATCATGGCCTGTTTCTTTGTGTGACTTGATATTGACTGTTGTCTCCAAGCCATGTATAAGTTATTGTATTAGTTTATGCTTGCTTACTGTGTCGTAGCTTCTTGCTTTGTTTTGTTTTGGTATACCCGTATGGGTTGTTTGAGTGAGCTAGGTTGATTATTTTCGCCTTTGTTGCTCTGGTGTCCTGTCCCCAGCTGGCTAGAGCTGTTATCAGGTATTTCAGTCTAGGAGGCCATTCACTTTTCTTGTATGAATTCAGTTTGGGTTTCCAGGTAGCTGATATCAAATGTGTGGTAGAGGCTCTGTCCTATAGTCTTAGAGGGGCAGGTGTGATTGGTGTGCATACTGGTATCTGATTGCAGCAGGGGGTCATGCTCTGAACAAGGCAGGGGGCTGAGAACCAACCCCCAAGTGTCTCTGAGGAAAATGCATCTCTGTTCCCTAAAGAGTGCTGGTGGGTGGGTTCTGCAGAGGGACCATGGGCACCCAAAGTTTTTGTTGTAAGGACTGGGAGGTACCAGTTATCTTTGGACCCCTGTCACAGGTGGCTGGGTGACCTGAGCGGAGCTACCAGTCCTTTGGTCCCTGTTGTGGGTAGGTGAGGACCTTGTTTAATAGGCAATGTCAAACATCAAACACCCACCTCTCCACCACACAGCTGAAATGGTTGGAGTTTGCCAACAAGGGCCTATCCTCCCAAAATAGGCCCACACAGGTCCATGCAGAAAGGAAAGGTGCTCAAGGTCCACAGATGGTTTATGCCTGGACAGCAACCACTTCTGTCCTGAGCTCCCCCAGTTAATGGAGCTAGTAAATTATCTTTTCCCCCCACTTGCAAATTTTTTCATTCCCCAAGGCCAGGAGGACGGCTCTAGGTGCTCACCAGGGTCTATCTCAGGCCCAGGGATTCAGCCGTTGAGGCCGGCTTGGGGGTGGGGGGTAGGGGCGCAGTAAAATATACGCAGGTACTTAGCTTTTGCCAGGAGCACGCCATTCTCCTCAGGTTCAGAAGGTTTGAGTGGGCTGTGTGGCTGGCTGCTTCTCCCTGAGGAAACTGTAGCCTAATGCTAGTACCAGCCTGCTGCTACTGCCGCCGCCTTTCTGGAAATGGTGCCTGAGGGTTCCCCACGATTCAGGTCCGGTAACTCCTCTCCACTTCTGAACGGCCTCTTCCTCCCCCTGCCCCTCAGTTCTTTGTCTAAGCTTGCCTTTGATGCTCAGGGCTCCCAGCTTGTCACAAATATACTCGTTTCACTTGTTTTTTCGGGTCTTTGTTGTAAAGAGGGCTCAGTGGAAGCGTCTGTGTATTCCGCCATCTTGGCTCCGCCTCTCGTCCAGCTAAGTTTTGATTATGCTGTTTGTTTGGTGAGGCTCTTGTAATGGCTTTCCTTTGTCTTCACATGTCTAAATAATTAAAATGATTTTTGTAAAATAATAAATCCAAATGCCCGATATCTGCAATATTTTGCTCTTCTCATCTTTTGAGCTCCAGTCCTTCTAGAGGTAACCACTCTCAAACTTTTTTTGTTTTTAGGTTTTCTTGTGTTTGTACTTCTAAATAATAAAAATATATCACCATTTCTTGATTTGGAACACTATTGGTGCAGTGGTTAAGAGCTATGGTTGCTAACCAAAATGTCAGCAATTTGAATCCACCAACCACTTCTTGGGAACCCCATGGGGCAGTTCTACTCTGTCTTGTAGGGTTGCTATGAGTTGAAATTGACTCAAAGGCAATGGGTTTTTGTTTTCTTGATTTATTACATCCCAAATATCTTCCAGCTTCTTACCTGGATTATTAACTATTTGAAAGTATCTAATTCTTTTTCTTGGAGATATTCTTTCAGAAACTTCATTTACTCTTCTAACTTGTACCATTCAAGGCTGACATTCAACTAGTAATACTAGTACAGCTGTACTAGTTTTTAAGACAATGAAATATACCTTATATAATATTTCCTTATGTCAGAAGGAAATATTTTCACACTATCTGCAATAAGGGATAAGATTAATTAGTAACAAATTTACATATAAATGTGTTAATTCAACATCATCATAGGATATTGTGATGACGGTGATAATGGACCTTCCTTCTGTTATAGCAACATTTGAGAAGCTGTCTATAGGTTAGGCCAGTTAGACAGTGCAGGCTTGGTTAAATGGACTCTGATTTAGGCTAAATCAGTATGCTTTTATACTCTAAACAATTTATACTTTGTTCTGTTAACATCATATCTTTGGACAAAGTTGTTAGTGACTTCTGTTTTGATATTTATAAAATCAAGAATTTATAATAATGTATTAAAACCACCTTTTTTTCATTGCTTTCCTGAGTTAGTGCCATCATTTCATTTCACCATCTGATTTTTTTCCTCTCATTTTCCTGAAAGAAACCTCAAGTCTTTTCTTCATAAAAATGCATGGAAAACAAAGTCTCTGAATCCTTGCATTTCTGAAAATAAATTTATTTAACACTAATAGTTGACTGTTGGAATGATGCTTTATTTCTCATGATGCTCTAATTCTCAATATTTTTGCTCTTTTCAAATTTTTCCTTTACATGCTGAGAAAAACCTTCCACTTAGTCATCTCTATTTCCTATTCATTTTTTTTTATTTTGAAAACCATTACTTCTAATTGATGAGAATTGTTTCTTATTTTCTGATTGTTCCCTTTTTATCTCATCCTACTCCAGTTTTATGAATAAAATATCCAAATTCTCAGATGCTGCCCGAGTTTTTGTTTTCTCTGCCACTGGTTGTTTTATTTGCTTTTCTTTGTTCTTTTCTTTCATGCTGCAGGCTTTTCTGAAATGTCCACTGTTCCTTGAATAAGGGGTTGGCTGGGTCATCTGGATAAATGGGCAGGGCTTGTCAACTGCTAGACTTTGCTCTAATATGAAGGTTTTAGGAACAGAAGGCCTCCAGGTGCCCAAATGTGTGTACCAGCACCCACCCTTGATGTCCTACTCCTTTTGAGATGGCTTACAGTGTTTTTTAGAGGAAAAAAAAAAAGACTTCTTTCTGCTTTTTATTTATTGTGGTTGCTTTAGTTTTTTTACATTTGCTATTTTTTTTCTTCCCATTATTATTTCTTTGGATGGTGAAAAACTTGGCTGTTTGCTATTCTCTGGGGAAGGGTGTAGAAAATAGGGTGGAGTGTCAACTCTTCAGTATACAGAGCTTCAATTTCTCTATGCTCAAAGTCCTAGCTCTCACTCCTTTCATCCTTCCTTCCTGCAGCCTCTAAATCCATAACCTCCTCCACTGTGGTATTTGTTATGTTTATTTCAGACTGCAGATTCTTCTGCTCTCCTTCAACATTAAATTCTTCTCAGTTTGCTTCAAGACTCCTAGAAATGTGTTAGAATCTCTCACTCAGTGATTAGCTTCCTCCTGTTTACTTTTTAAATTACTTTGTACTCTTTAATGGGACCTCAGGAGGGAGGAGAGATTAAAGTGTATGCTCAGTTAGCTATCTTTAATGTGAACTCCTGTCCTTTTAGAATCAAGTCTGATTTCTTCTTTTTTCATTCAAATCACTCGAGGTAACTCACTTTTAGTCTTATGTCCTGGTTTACTTTTTATATTTTTTTACACTATAGTTATCAATTTCAGACATATAATGCTGCTATAATAATTTTATCTAGCCCAAAGTTCATGCTCTAATTTTGTCATTTGATCTAATATTGTACTTTATGTTAGTTGTTGTTGTTAGGTGCCATCAAGTTGGCTCCTACTCGTAGTGGCCCTATGTACAACAGAACAAAACACTGCCTGGTCCTGCACCATCCTCACAGTCATTGTTATGCTTAAGCCTATTGTTGGAGCCCCTGTGTTAGTCCATCTCATTGAGGGTCTTCCTCTTTTTTGATGACTCTGTACTTTACCAAGCATGATGTCCTTCTCCAGGGCCTAGTCCCTCCTGATAACATGTTCAAAGTATGTGAGATGAAGTCTTGCTATCCTTGCTTCTAAGGAGCATTCTGATTGTACTTCATCCAAGATGGATTTGTTCATTCCTCCAGCAATCTGTGGTATATTCAACATTCTTCTCAAACACCATATTTCAAAGCATCAATTCTTCTTTGGTCTTCCTTATTCGTTGTTCAGCTTTTACATGTATATGAGGCGATTGAAAATACCATGACTTGAGTCAGGCACCCCTTAGTCCTCAAAGTGACATCTTTGCTTTTTAACGTTAGTAAGAGGTCTTTAGCAGCAGATTTGCCCAATGCAATACGGCATTTGATTTCTTGACTTCTGCTTCCATGGGTGTTGGTTGTGGATCCAAGTAAAATGAAATCCTTGACAACTTCAATCTTTTCTCTGTTTATCATGATGTTGCTTATTGGCCCAGTTGAGAGGATTTTTATTTTCTTTATGTTGAGGTACAATCCACACTGAAGTCTGAGGTCTTTGATCTTCATCAGTAAGTCCTCTTCACTTTCAGCAAGCAAAGTTGTGTCGTGTGCATATTGCAGGTTGTTAATGAGTCTTCCTCCAATCCTGATGCCCCGTTCCTCTTTGTATAGCCCAACTTCTTGGATTATTTGCTCAGCAAAAACATTGAATAAGTATGGTGAGAGGATACTACTACCCTGACACACACCTTTCCTGACTTTAAACCACTCAGTATTCACTTGTTCTGTTTGAACAACAGCCTCTTGGTCTATGTACAGGTTCCCCATGAGCACAATTAAATATTCTGGAATTCCCATTCTTTGCAATGTTATCCATAATTTGTTAGGATCCACACAGTTGAATGGCTTTTTACAGTCAATAAAACACAGGTAAACCTCTTTCTGGTATTCTCTGCTTTCAGCCAAGATCCATATGACATCAGCAATGACTTCCCTAGTTCTATGTTCTCTTCTGAATTCTGCTTGAATTTTTGGCAAGTCCCTGTGGATGTACTGCTGCAAACATTTTTGAATTATCTTCAGCAAAATTTTAGTTGAGTCTGATATTAATGATATTGTTTGATAATTTCTGCATTCCGTTGGATCACCTATCTTTTGAATGGGCACAAATATGGATTTTTTCCAGTCGGTTGTCGAGATAGTTGTCTTCCAAATTTTTTGCATTTATGAGTGAGCATTTCCAAGAGTTGTATCTGTTGAGATATCTCATCTGATATTCCATCAATTCCTAGGGTCTTGTATTTCCCTAATGCTGTCAGTGCAGCTTGGACCTCTTCCTTCAGTACCGTTGGTTCCTGATCATATGCTACCTCTTGAAATGGTTGAATGTCGACCAATTATTTTTGGTACAGCGTCTCTGTGTATTCCTTCCATCTTCTTTTGATGCTTCCTGCATTGTTCAATATTTTGCTCATTACCCAAAAAAACAAAACCCGTTGCTGTCAAGTTGACTTCAACTCAAAGAATCCTTTAATATTGCAACATGAGGCTTTAATTTTTTTCTTCAGTTCTTTCAGCTTGAGAAATGTTGAACATGTTCTTCCCTTTTGGTTCTCCATCTCCAGGTCTTTGCACATTTCATTATAATGCTTTTCTTTGTCTTCTTGAGCAGCTGTTTGAAATCTTCTGTTCAGTTCTTTTACTTCATCCCTTCTTTCTTTCGCTTTAGCTACTCGAATTTCAAGAGTAAGTTTCAGAGCCTCTTCTGACATCCATTTTGATCTTTTCTTTCTTTCCTCTCTTTTTAATGACCTTTTGCTGTCTTCGTGTATGATGTCCTTGATGTCATTCCACAACTCTTCTGGTCTTCAGTCATTAGTGTTCAATGTGTCAAATCTATTCTTGTGATGGTCTGTAAATTCAGGTGGGATATACTCAAAGTTGTACTTTGGCTCTCATGTACTTGTGTTAATTTTTTTCAGCTTCAACTTGAACTTTCATATAAGCAATTAATGGTCTGTTGCACACTGGGCCCCTGGCCTTGTTAAGACTCATGATTTTGAGCTCTTCCATTATCTCTTTCCACAGATATAGTTGATTTGATTTCTGTGTATTCTATCTGGTGAAATCCATGTATATAGTTGCCGTTTATGTTGTTGAAGAAAGATATTTGCAATGAAGAAGTTGTTGGTCTTGCAAAATTCTATCACGAGATTCCTGATGTTGTTTCTGTGACCACCACCATATTTCCCAAGTACCGATCCTTCTTCTTTTTTTCCAACTTGCATATTCCAATCACCAGTAATTATCAATGCAGCTAGCTTGCACGTTTATCAATTTCCTCATCTTTTTTTTTTTTTTGGTCTTAGTGGTTGGTGCATAAATTTGAATAATAGTTGTATTAACTGGTCTTCCTTGTAGGCGTGTGGATATTATCGTATCACTGACAGCGTTGTATTTCAGGATAGATCTTGAAATGTTCTTTTTGACAATGAATGCCTTTCCTCTTCAAATTGTCGTTCCTAGCATTATAGACCATATGATTGTCTGATTCAAAATGAATAATACTAGTTCATTTCATCTCACTAATGCCTAGGATGTCAATCTTTATGCTTTCCATTTCATTTTTGATGATTTCCAATTTTGCTAGATTCATACTTCTTACATTCCACATTCTGATTAGTAATGGATGTTTGCAACTGTGTCTCCTCATTTTGAGTCTTGCCACCTCAGCAAATGAAGGTCTCGAAAGGTTAATTCCATCCATATCAATAAGGTCGACTGTACTTTGAGGAGGCAGTTCCTCCCCAGTAGTATTTTGAGTGCCTTCTAACCTGAGGGGCTCATCTTGCAGCACTATATCAGACAATGTTCCGCTGTTGTTCCTGAGATTTTCACTGGCCAATTTTTTCAGTAAACCCCCAGGCCCTTCTTCGTAGTCTATCTTAGCCTGGGAGCTCAGCTGAAACCTGTCCTCCAAGGGTGACCCTGCTGGTATTTGAAATACTGGTGGCATAGCTTCCAGCATCACTGCACCATATAAACCACGGCAGTATGACAAAATGACAGACACACGGGGAGTTTAATCTACCCAAGTGGAGTTCGAACCCACATGGGCACTAGCCAGTTGGATCTCAAGTCCAATGACTTAACCCCTCGGGCCTTCCCAGTGGTGGTTGTTTTTTTTGCGGGATGGGGATTTAAACGTCTAGTGCTATTTAAAGTTAACTTTACGTTTTTGATAAAAGAGTGGATTTCAATTTCTTTCATCACAAATAGAATCTTTAAGATAGTTTGAGAGGGGCCATTAATATTCTGGAAAATATTATACAGAAAAAATTTCGTGGATATTGATGTTAATAATTCTAATGTAAAATATTTCTTCTTCAAAATTATGTAAAAATAAGGCTTCAGTTATACTTGGGAAGTGAAATATGGTTGAATTTTGCATTTAAATTTAGATATGAGGTTTAAAGTAATCAACCTTTAACCTGTGCTTTAGCCTTACATATTTTTTTAATGATACACCATATTGAAATTTCAATAATCTCAACTATATGAATAATAAGGTAAAGTAATATAAAAATATTTACTTTATATCAATATCTTGAAATTTCAGATAGGGAATATTATAGATTTTTTTTTCCTATAAAAAATTAAGCACATCTGAAATTTAATATATGATCTTTGAAGGTCTCGCTCCTGGCCATATTTTCCAACTATCAGTTCTTTGTTTCCGACTTGCCCATTCCAATCACCAGTAATTATCAATGCATCTTGATTTCATGTTTGTACTTTGTTTTTCTGGCATAGGATCTGCGGCAGGATCGTGAATTTCATTCAGTCGTCAGAGCTCTTTAGTTTTGTTTAGTCAGGACCAGTTCTCAGTGTTCGTCTATCATGAGATGGACATTTTTGAAGATTTTAGGACAGTTTTTTTTAGAATGTTCCTCAATTTGAATTTGTTTATATACTCATGATTAGATTCAGGTTGTACATCCCCAACTGGAATATTATGTAGGAGATGTTGCTTCCTTCTCAGGCAAAAGATGTCTGTCTAATGTTAAGGTGTCAGGTTTCTTCACTATACGGTTAATATTTTTCCCCTTTCAACTAATAAGCAACCCAGGAAAACACTTTGAGGCCAGATCCTTTCCTCATCAAATTTTCTCCCCAAGCTTTTAGCATCCACTGTTGATTGTTGTCTGAAATAATCTTTACTATGGTGATTGTAAAATCTTTACTATAGGATGATTTCCCAGCTCTACAACTTCATCCACATTTATCAATCAGCATTGTACTATAAAGAAGAGTCTGGAGAAGATATTTTTTTAGTGGGCAATGTTATTTTTTACAGGCTTGGAAGTACATTTAAATGAATCTAATAAAATTTATGTACTAAATTTATTATATTATTTAATACACTATTAAATAAAAAAATATACAATATATTTTATATTATACTTAATATATTATATATTATTTATATATGAAGTAAGATGTTAATTATATAAAAACCTAGCAAAATATAATCAATGGTGATTTACTTCAGTATTTCTCTACTTATGCCCCATAGCCTCCTTAAGTCTATGAGATATTAACAGACATTATAATTTTAAAACATAAACCATTGAATAAGTTTTGGCAATGCTGAATTAAATAAAGCCAAGCAGCGTAATTTGATAAAGAGAAAACACATTTTTTTCTTGCTTTCCCAATTTCTTGTTAAAATTTTTGGAAAAGATTATAAAAATATAGACTCAAAAGGACAAATATTTTAATAGTATCTGTAAAATTTCAACAAATTTTTGATGAAGAAAGTCAAATAGGGCATGATAACTGATGTATCAGAGCAGAGGAAGCCATGATTGAGAGGGTGTGCAGAAGGCACCTGATATGAGGAGAGTCTTACACAGTCCAGGCAGGTTTAGGTCTTGCAACAAAGTGGAGGCAAGGGTGAAGCATGAGGAAGGAAAATGTGAAATGGTTGCAAGTCTATATATGGATCAGCAAACCTCCTGCCTCCAGTCAAAAAAAAAAAAAAGATGGTTCCAGTCGACAAGTCCAACCCATGAACACTGTTCTTTTAAGGAAAAGAAAGAGAAGAACCACACTAAGCTGAAGTCCAGACCTCAAAGGACAAGGAGAAGGTCATAGAAACTTCAAATGAGTTAAAATAAGGTTATATACAAACAAGGAGTATCAGGTGCCAGAAGATGACAGAAAAAGACTGTCACCTTTTTAGAGGAAATAATTTTAATCATAGATCTATACCTAGATATTTTATTTTTGCTTTTTTTTTTTTTTTTTTTTAGGTAATTTAGATGAAAATTTATAGAACAAACTACCTTCTCATTAAACAATTAGTACACATATTGTTTTGTGACATTGGTGGCCAGCCCCACAGCATGTTAACACTCTCCCTTTTTGATCTCGGGTTCCCTATTATCAGTTTCCTGTCCCCTCCTGCCTTCTAATCCTTGCACCTGGACTGATAAGCCCGTTTAGTCTCATTTTGTTTTATGAGCCTGTCTAATCGACTCGATGGCACTGGGTTTTGGGTTAATCTTTGGCTAAAGGGTGAACCTCAGGAGTGACTTTAGTACTGAGTTGAAAGGTTTTTTGCGGGGGGCCATAATTTTGGGGTTTCTCCAGTCTCTGTGAGACCAGTAAGTCTGGTCTTTTTTGGGTGGGGCAGTTAGAATTTTGTTCTACATTTATCTCCAGCTCTGGGCCCTTGTATTGTGATCCCTGTCAGAGCAGTTGGTGGTGGTAGCCTGCCACCACCTAGCTGTGCTTCACTCAGTCTGGTGGAGGCTGTGGTAGTTGTCCATTAGTCTTTCGTTTTCTTCATTCTCCCTTGAGCTAGATGGTGTGAGACCAGTATAGTATCCTATGTGGCTGCTCACAAGCTTTTAAAACCCCAGATGCTACTCACTGAAGTAGAATATAGAACATTTTCTTTATAAACTATGTTATGCCAATTAAGCTAGATATTCCCCAAGACCATGGTCCCCACAGCCCTCAGGCCAGTAATTTGGTCACTCAGGGAGTTTGGATGTGTCTGTGGAGCTTTCAACACCTTGCCTTGGACAAGTTGTTCCAGCTTCCCCAGTACTGTGCACTGTCTTACCTACCCTTCACCAGAGTTACCACTTATCTATTGTCTGTTTAGTGTTTTTCCATCCCCATCCCTCTCCTTCATTACCATCAAAGATTGTTTCTTTTTGTGTATAAACACCTTTTCATGAGTTTTTATAGTGGTGGTCTCATACAACATTTGTCCTTTTGTGATTGACTTATTTCACTCAGCATAATGCCCTCCAGATTCATCCATGTTGTAAGATGCTTTGCAGATTCATCTTTGTTCTTTATAGTTTCATAGTACTCCATCGTGTCTATGTTCCATAGTTTATCTGTTGATGGGAACCTAGGTTGTTTCCATCTTTTTGCTATTGTGAATGGTGCTGTAATGAACATGGGTATGCATATATCTATTCATGAGATGGCTTTTATTTCTCTAAGATATATTTCTAGGGGTGGAATTGCTGGATCATATGATATTCTATTTCTAGCTTTCTAAGGGAGCACGATATCATCTTCCAGAATGGTTGTATCATTTTGCATTCCCGCCAGCAGTGCATAAGAGTTCCAATCTCCCTGAAGACTCTCCAACATTTGTTATTTTCTGGTTTTTGATTCGTGCCAGTAATGTCAGGGTGAGATGGTATTTCATTGTGTTTTTGGTTTGCATTTCTCTGATGGCTGGTGATCGTGAGCATTTCCTCATGTGTCTGTTGAATGTCTTCTTTGCTGAAGTGTCTGTTCATATCCTTTGCCCGTTTTTTAATTGCGTTATTGTCTTTTCGTTGTAGTGGTTTTGGATTGTCCTATAGATTTTAGAGATTAGATCTTTGTTGGATTTGTCATAGCCAAAGTTTTTTCCCAGTCTGTAGGTTCTCTTTTTACTCTTTTGATATAGCCTTTTGAAGAGCATAAGTGTTTAATTTTTAGGAGAGCTCAGTTATCTAGCTTATCTTCTGGAGTTTGTATGTTGTTAGTTATGGTTTGTATCCTGTTAATGCCACGTATTAGACCTCTAGTATTGATCCAATTTTTTCTTCTATGATCTTTAGAGTTTTTGGTTTTATATTTAGGTCTTTGATCCATTTTGAATTAGTTTTTTGTGTATGGTGTGAGGTATGGGTCCTGTTTCATTTTTATGTAGATGGACATCCAGTTTTGCCAGCATCATTTGTTAAAATGACTATCTTTTCCCCATTTGATGGACTGTGGGCCCTTGTTGAAGATCAGGTGACCGTAGTTGGATGGATTTATATCTGGGTCCTCAATTCTGTTCCATTGGTCAATGTATCTGTTGCTGTGCCAGTACCAGGCTGCTTTGACTACCGTAGCTGCATAGTACGTTCTGAAGTTAGGTAGTGCAAGTCATCCTACTTTATTCTTCATCTTTAACAATGTTGTACTTATCTGGGGCCTCTTCCCTTTCCATATAAAGTTAATGGTTAGTTTTTCCATCTCTTTAGAGAATGCTGTTGGTGTTCGGATCAGGATTGCATAGTATTTGTAGATTGCTTTGAGTAGAATTGACATTTTCATAATGTTGAGTCTACCTATCCATGAGCATGGTATGTTTTTCCATTTATGTAGTTCTCTTTTGGTTTCTTGCAGTAGTGTTTTGTAGCTGTGTTTGTATATGTCTTTATAGGTTTTTGATATCAGGATTATTCTGGCTTTATACAGTGAATTTGGAAGTATCCCTTCGTTTTCTATGCTCTAAAACAGTTTGAGTAACACTCATTTATGCTCTTATCTGAATGTTTGGTAAAATTCTCAGGTGAAGCCATTTGGGCCAGGGCTTTTTTTTTGTTTGTTTGTTAGGAGTTTTTCTTTTTTTAATTACTTTTTCAATCTCTTCTCTTGTTATGGGTCTGTTCAGATTTTCAACTTCAGATTGTGTTAGTTTGGGTACGTAGTATGTTTTCAGAAATTTTTCCATTTCCTCTAGGTTTTCAAATTTGTTGGAGTGTAGTTTTTCATAGTACTCTGTTATGATCCTTTTTATTTCAGTTGGGTCTGTTGTAATGTCCCCCATTTCATTTCTCATTTGGGTTATTTGCATCCTCTCCTGTTTTTCTTTTGTCAGTCTTGCCAGTGGTTTTTCAATTTTGTTGATCCTTTCAAAGAACGAACTTTTGGTTTTGTTGATTCTTTCTATTGTTTTTCTCTTCTCTATTTCATTTATTTCTGCTCCAGTCTTTATTATTTCCTTTCTTTTGGTATCTGAGGGCTTCTTTTGCTGTTTTCTTTCTATTTTCAAGTTTTGTAGCTAATGTTTTGAATTCTTCCCTTTCTTCTTTTTTGATGTGTGCATCTATGGCTATAAATTGACCTCTGAGGTGTCCCAAAGATTTTGGTATGATATGTTTTCATTCTAGTTTGCTTCTAGGAATTTTTTGATTCCATCTATTACCCAGTGGTTTTTAAGCAGGGTGCTATTCAGTTTCCATATAATTTGTGTTTTTTCTTACTCTTCCTGTTGTTAATTTCTACTTTGATGGTGTTGTGGTCAGAGAAGATACTTTGTATTATCTTAATGTTTTGGATTTTGTTGAAGGTTGCTCTGTGGCCTAAGATGTGGTCTGTTCTGGAGAACGTTCTGTGTGTGTTGGAAAAGAATGCATACTTTGCAGCTGTTGGATGAAGTGTTCTGTATATGTCGATGAGGTCAGGTTGGCTGATTTTGGCCTTTAGATCTTCTGTATCTTTGTTGAGTTTCTTTCTAGATGTTCTGTCCTTTACAGAAAGGAGTGTGTTGAAGTCTCCTACAATTATTGTGGAATCATCAATTTCTCTTTTCAGTGCGGTTAGAGTTTGTTTTATGTATTTTAGAGCTCTGTCACTGGGTGCGTAGATAATTATTATGTTTATGTCTTCATGTTGGATTGTCCTTTTAATCATTATATAATGCCCTTCTTTGTCTTTTATGGTGAACTTTGTTTTAAAGTCTGTTTTATCTGAGATTAGTATTGCCACTCCTGCTCTTTTTAGGTAGCTGTTTGCTTGATATATTTTTTTCCACCCTTTGATTTTTAATAAGTTTACATCTTTGTTTCTAAGGTGTGTCTCTTGTAGACAGCATATTGTTGGGTCCTGTTTTTAAATTCATTTTGTCAGTCTGTGGCTCTTTATGGGTTTATTTAAGCCATTTACATTCAGTGTAATTTTTGATAGGTGTTAGTTTACTACTGTCATTTTGTAGTGCTGATGTATTCTTGTTCCTTTTACTCTCCTGTGCAGAGTTTCTTTTGGTTTTGGATTTTTTTTTCTTTGTTTCTTTAATTTTTGTAGATTTTGTGTTTACTGAGACTTTATGTTTTTCTTCTTTATTTGGATGAGTAGATTTGTTAACTTTCTTTGTGGTTACCTTGAAATTTACCCTTATCTTCCTGAGTTTGAACGAGGCTTTTATTACTTGGTGTTGCCTTGACTTATTCTCCATTGAAAGTTCTATACCTACACAATTAATCCTCACTTTTATTATTCTGGAGCCCTGGTAGTGCAGTGGTTAAGAGCTTGGCTGCTAACCAAAAGGCCTGCAGTTCGAATCCATCAGCCACTCTTTGGAAACATTATGGGGCAGTTCTACTCTGTGAGTTGGAATCGACTTGATGGCAACAGGTTTGGTTTTTTTTTAATTGTTCTGACATTGTTGCCATTTACAGATTAACCTCTCTGGTGCCCTGTTGTAAATCTTTCAGTTTTGTTTTATCCTTGAGAGTTCATTACCTAGGTTGGTATCTGGCTGCTGCAGTCTGTGTTTTAGAGTCAAGCTGCTGTCTGATGTTGCTAGTTCTCTAACTGAAGGGCTCTCCCTTTAATAATTCTTGTAAGTTTGTTTGGTTTTTACATATCCCCTTAATTTCTGTTTATCTGGAAATGTCTTAATTTTATCATCATATTTGAGGGAGAGCTTTGCTGGATATATTACTCTTGGTTGGCAATTTTTTTTCTTTCAGGGTTTTATATATGTCATCCATTGCCTTCTTGCTTGCATGGTTTCTGTCGAGTAATCAGAGCTTAGTCTTATTGTTTCCCCTCTGTATGTGACTTTTTTTTTTCTCAAGCCGCTCTCAGGATTCTTTCTTTGTCTTTGGTTTTAGTGAGCATAATTATGATATGCCTTGGTGATTTTCTTTTGTTGTCTGTGCTATAAGGGATTTGTTGAACTTCTTTATATGTAGATATTTTAGTACATGCTATGCTTCAGAAGAATTATTTCCCTTGTTCCCTTTCTTGAGGAGCTGCTAGAGAATGTGCATTAACAAAATGAAAGTGTAAAATGGAAAGAAGAAAATACAGAATCCAGGAAACCATGCAGCTAATCCAAGAGAAAATAAAATTAAAAGCCCAAGATGACAGCTGGGCAACAGGCATAGAGAGAAACCAATCCTAATTGGAGCTGGAGCCTCATGAGTTTTAGGGGCAAATTGCAAAATGAAGACCCTGGGTGCACTGGTCGCAAGGAAGCCATGAGGTAAACAGAACAATATACAAGGCACTTAAAAAGTCCAGGCCTGCTTTGAAGAAGGAAGTCCTGTAATATTTGTTATTGTTGTTGTGTGCCATCGAGTTGGTTTCGACTCATAGTGACTCTATAGGTCAGAGTAGAACAGCCCCATAGGTGTCCAAGGAGTGGCTGGTGGATTTGAACTGCCGACCTTTTGGTTAGCAGCTGAGCTCTTAACCACTATGCCATGTCTAGGAGGCTCAAAAGTGCTAATCTAGGAATTAAAACATATTATTTGCTCACTGGCTCTGACATCTGACCATTACAAGTTCCTATATTGTACAACTTAGCAGAAAGAACCATCACTTTGTAAATGAGTGTGATGAACTTCTTTTATAAGTATCTTTGAAATATTAGGTAATTAAGGACACATTATAAAACAAAACAGAAAACAGCAGGGATTGCATACACTTGATGGAATAAGCAGCAGAGTTTTAATCATTATCATTTAAAGGTACAATGGTGAAAAATTGAAGAAGTTTAAAAAGTGATCTAACTATATTGGAAGGGAGATAGAGTGGAAGTAAGAGAGTATAATTGATGTGAATATTTGTATCTCAGAGAAGGAAGACAATAGATTTGTATAATATTAATTAATATAAATGTAGTATAAGAATATTATTTGCAAATGTGAATGTAACCATATCAAAAGAACTAAGAACAGAAATAATTAAAGTGGTTGTCTGTTGGGCAGCAGGATGATATTGTTCATTATAAACCTTCGTGTACTTTTATTTTTTAAAATCATGTTCACCTATTATTTCATAAAAAATGAACAAAGAAAATGTAATAGAGTCCTTTAGAGCAAATTTCCCAATGAAGTAGGAAGCATTTTCTACATTTGGCTACAAAAACTTAAAAAAAAAGTTTATTAAGGTCACACCAGGAGCTGGTTTTCCATGGAGTTGTTTGTGAGATATGCCTAATCAACACTTACATCCAGTTGATACAGTTGAGAACATTCACATAAGGCACATACAAATTTTGTCTTAAATGCAGCCACTCTGATTTCACAAACTGAAAAGAAAAATCAAATTCAGAGCTCTCTAGTCTTACTTAAGTACTTCCACATATGTAAAAGCAGCAGCGTTATACGTTGTGCTATTATTGATTCCCATGCTACTGATACTGAACTGAAAAACCCAAAACAAACCAGTTGCCATTGAGTATATTCTGACTCCTAGCAACCCTATAGGACAAAGTAGAACTTTCGCCTATGATTTCCAAGGCTGTAAGTCTTTTTTTTTAAGTCTTTAGGGAAGCAGACTGGCACATCTTTCTCCTGCAGAGTGGCTGGTAGGTTCCAACTACCAAACTTTCAGTTAGCAGCCAAGAGTCTAACCACTGTACCATCAGAAAGAAGTTCTGATTCTGAACACGTACTCTAATTATAATTTTTCTGTCAGTAATAAACCTGCTATTCTATAGCCCTGGTGGTGCAGTGGATAAGAGCTCAGCTGCTCACCAAAAGGTTTGCAGTTAGAATCCACCAGCTACTCCTTGGAAACCCTATGGGGCAGTTCTGCTCTGTCTGTAGGGTTGCCATGAGTCAGAATTGGCTCAATAGCAATGGGTTTGCTTTTTTTTTTTTTTAATAGACTATGGAGGAAGCTCTGGTGGTACAATGGTTAAGTGCTCAACTACGGACTGAAAGGTTGGTAGTTTGAATCCACCAGCTGCCCTGTGGAAGAAAGATGTGGCCGTCTGCTTCCATAAAGATTTACAGCCTAGGAAACCCTATGGGGAAATTCTACTCCATCCTATAGGGTTGCTATGAGTTGGAATTGACTCTATGGCAACTGGTTTTATAGACTATGGGTCAAGCTAGTGATGTGCAGTAGCTGGAAGCCTATTTAGTTAAATCCATATTCAAATGAAATTTTACAGTGTTTGAATTCTATCTGTTCAAAATTTGGCAAATGTACTCCATCTTTCTACATTTCTGCAGTGGAGTCCCTGGGTGGTATAAACAGTTAACACAGTTGGCTGCAAACCTAAAGGTTGGAGGTTCCAGTCCACCTAGAAGCATAGAGGCCTGGTGATCTACTTCCAAAATATCAGCCATTGAAAACTCAGTGGAGCAGAGTTCTACTCTGACACACATAGGGTTGCCATGAGAGGCAACTGGTTGCACCATGGCTATACCCTCAGACGCACACTATTACTTCCAAAGAGCAAGCAAAGTTATTCACCTCCTCTAAAAAGACTTCAGTGTCTGTATTGCTATCACGTCAGAACTACAGTTAATTCCAGTCAAGATTTCTAATTTATCTAATCCCTAGTTATTCCTCATTCCCTCTGAGTAATGTGCACATAAACATAAATCTACTTACTTAGTACCTCAGTTTAAAACTAGGCAACAAGTCAGGAAGATTTGAAGTATCCAAGTAAGAATGTTTCACAACTGCTTTTCTTCGGCAAATTTTCTACATCTCTCTTCTTTATCATCTGTCTCCTTCGTTACTTTTCTATCCTTTTGATTTTCCTTTTTTCTTCATTTAAGATCTATAGTTTTCATTCCATCCTCTATACAACTCCCTTGGAGCCCTGGTGGTGCAGTGATTAAGAGCTACGGCTGCTAACCAAAAGATGAGCAGTTCGAATTCACCAGCCGCCCCTTGGAAACCCTGTAGGGGTAGTTCTACTCTGTCCTATAGAGTTGCTTTAAGTCGGAATCAGCTCCATGGTTTTTGTCTTTTGATACAACTCCCTTATCTGTTTTTGTCTCTTTTACGGTTTTCTGCATGAAGTTTTGAATAGTGGATATCTTAAAATTATTATATCTTTTGCTCTTTGTTTTGTAGGATAATGTGACCCAACCACTTCTCTCCTCTTCCTCTTCTTCCTTTTAATTTTGAGTGTGGGTGGATTTTCTTTGTGTGGAATTTTAGGTTTCTAGAGTCTTGAAGTGCAGGAGTTATTTTGTTTTTACCAACTCTTAACAAAGCTTTTGTACGAGAAGATTGGGATAAGTATGGTTATATTCATAACATACTTAATTTAGATAACCTCATGGAAAGTTGGT
Source organism: Elephas maximus indicus (assembly GCF_024166365.1). Taxonomy (NCBI): domain Eukaryota; kingdom Metazoa; phylum Chordata; class Mammalia; order Proboscidea; family Elephantidae; genus Elephas; species Elephas maximus. The sequence continues at coordinate 126,908,856 of NC_064820.1, forward strand.
AGCATTAAAAAATGAGTATGGCTAATTTTAGATTAATTGTTGATCAAGAGGGACATTTTCTATTGAAATGCTAACAATTAATTTCAGAAGTTTTAGACATTTTTAACTGTAACATGGTAGTTTTAAAAAACCTGAAGAAAAATGTAGGCAGCAACTTTTACAAATTGTACTTAATAATTCTACACAAAACTGATTATTCTGGAAAAGGCATTTTTACCTGTTAAATATTATGATCCTCAATTAAGAATAGTTCATCCTTATCTAAGTTTTTCTTTTTTTCTTCCCAGTTCAGCTTACATTAGTATGCATCAGTATTTTGCATTAAAGAAGAACCAGAGAACCAACTGGGGAGAATACCAGCTTTTTCTAAGATATGTTCATTGAAATTGTTTAATTAAGTCCAAATTACATACTTAAAGATAGAGTGACAGGTACCACGGCAGGCCTGGCTGAAGGCCATGCAGTCCATCTCTTATTAAATATTTGGCATTCAAATATTCTTCATCCCCCCTCAACTTTTTTTTTTTCAGAAGTCTTGTTCTTTTGATGGCCCTGCTGCCATAGATGAAATAAGTGCACATGAAACATAAGAAATTGACCTCTTGAGTCCTCTGATTCATAGAGAATATTAACAGGAAAAATCATAAGAAAGCAGTGCCATTAATCGTGTCCTCAAATGCCTCGGGACCACCGTGGCCTGCCAAAGGTCATCCCAGAGAACATACATCACAATGCCATCTGATATCTCTTTGTAACCTGTTAAATAGAAGTGGTTACCTATTTCAGTTCAACCACAAATTCAATTCCCTGCAGTAATTTGAGATAAATTCTTTAGTGCTCCTTTATATTTTTCCCAGTCAATTTGTCATTTAGGACCGACTGAAGGGGAATAGTTTGTGTGGCTGAATGCCTGGGCACAACCAAAATGAAGCAAAGTAAGTGATTATTGCACCGATTGTGATATTGTCTACTCCACAAAAGATATTGCTATCCTACCGCGGACTGTGAATTCTGCCACTGGATAACTGGCACTACCAATGCTGGCACTGGATAACTGGCATGCTCTAATGGACCAATCATCTGAACTTCTGAAGGGACAGAAACAGCTTTTAAATTTAGGGGAGACACTTGCTGAAGGCACAGGTACAATCGCAATATTTCAAGTAGAAGGGTGCCTTTCTCAAGGACAAAGACAAGGAATGTTTGTGGCAACAAAGGGTTAATTCACACAGCGACTAAGTTTTAGAGTCTGGAGAGGGGAAGTGAAAGAAACCCTGGCAAGAATCAATGGCTTTGTTTTCTTAACTCTAAAGACCAAATACATTATCTTTCATTACAAGATAAAGTGGGAGATTAAACTGCTGCGTCTACTTTTTCCTTCACATAGAATTTCAGAAAAAAATTATAGTATCAGGTCAAACTCTAGTAGGATGAATTTAGAATTCTTTTGTCTACAGAGTCAGGCATCCAGGGGTAATATGCCCTGGTGAGGAATGGATGTCATGCTGTATAAAAAACAACAAAAAAAGCAAACCAGTTGCTGTTGGATAGATTCCACCTCATGGTGATGCCATGTGTGCAGAGTAGAACTATTCCATAGGGTTTTCAATGACTGTGACCTTTCAGAAGTAGATCACCAGGCCTGTCTTCCAAGGTGTCTCTGGGTGGGTCTGCACAACCAAACTTTTGGTTAGTAGCTGAGAACTTAACCTTTTGTGCCCCTCAGTGACTCTGATATGTTAAATATTCACCTTTAAAATTATCTGTATATATTTCAAACTTAGAGTTTGTCCCTCAAGATGTTGCTGGGCATGATTTGCATGTAATAACTTCAGCCATTGTCTACCCAAGCATTTAGTAATCATATGAAAATGTGGACACAGGGACTACTCAAGCTAATGATCTGGACACGCTGTTGGTACAGACACATGACCACACTGAATGTGTTTATACCTCATCCACACTAACTAGCCTAGACAACTGATGGGCTTGAGCCACTCATTAATTCACACCATTCAGTCTGCACATACCTGTCATTCCACTGACCATGTCAGGTGCAGCCCTGTGACCACTCTGGACCCACCTCCTCCACTGAGTCTGGGGAAAGAAGTGAGGCTGAGACTGCTCAAAATTCCTAGCAGGCCATATGCCCTCTTCTTGTAGTTATGAAAGCATGGTTCTCATCTCATTTCTCCAGGTACTGAATGCAAAAGCATCTAGGAATCACGTGAAAACAATGTCTATTTTACTTGTTCTTTTCTTTTAGTAAGGCTGCTGCTTATAGGGAAACCCTGGTGGAGTAGTAGCTAAGAGCTATGGCTGCTAACCCAAAGGTCGGCAGTTCAAATCCACCAGGTGCTCCTTGGAAACTCTATTGGGCAGTTCTACTCTGTCCTATAGGGTCGCTCTGAGTCGGAATCAACTCGATGGCAATGGGTTTGGTTTTTTTTTTTTTTTTTTTGGCTGCTTATAGGATCCTGATCCCGAAAGCTACCAGCATCCTATAAGCAGCCAAAAAAAACAAAAAACAAGCCACAACCGGATCCTTGTGAAGTTGTCAAGGATTTCATTTTACTTGGGTCCACAATCAACACCCACGGAAGCAGCAGTCAGGAAATTCAACAGATGCATTGCATTGGCAAATCTGCTGCAAAATACCTATTTAAAGTGTTGAAAAGCAAAGATGTCACCTTGAAGACTAAGGTGTACCTGACCCAAGCCACGGTATTTTCAATTGCATCATATGCATGCAAAAGCTGGACAATGTATAAGCAAGACTGAAGAATTGATGCCTTTGAATTGTGGTGTTGGCAAAGAATATTGAATATACCATGGACTGCCAAAAAAAATGAACAAATCGTCTTGGAAGAAGTACAACCAGAATGCTCCTAGAAAGCAAGGATGGCGGGGCTACGTCTCACATACTTTGGACATGTTGTCAGGAAGGATCAGTCCCTGGAGAAGGACATCATACTTGGTAAAGTAGAGGGTCGGTGAAAGAGAGGAGGACCTCAATGAGACGGATTGACCCAGTGGCTGCAAAAATGGGCTTAAGTATAACAACGATTGTGAGCATGGCGCAGGACCAGGCAGTGTTTCGTTCTGTGGCACATAGGGTCACTATGATGCAAAGCTGACTTGAGAGCACACCTAACAACAACAACAACGTAGGATCCTGGTAAGGAGTGATTGGCTTGAGACAAGTATACAATTCAGGGTGTTCATTAACTCGATATTTTCAATATCAGACTTGAAATTTCTACAACATGAAACATCACACAGATGTCTCCTGTGTTAAACTTAATATCCCTTGTTGTTGTTGTTAGGTGCCATTGTGTAGATTTTCAACTCATAGTGACCCCATGTGGCAAAGTAGGATTGCCCCATAGGATTTTCTAGGCTGTAATCCTTATGGGAGCAGGTTGCCAGATCTTTCTCCTGTGGAGCCACTGGGTGAGTTCCAACTGCCGACCTTTTGGTTAGCAGTCAAGTGCTTAACTGTTGTGCCACCAGTGCCCCTTTAATGTGCCTTAACGTAGTGGCCTAAAGTATAAAAATTATACACTTTTATAGAATCTGCTTCTGTAATTTGTATTTAGTTATGGAGCTATGTCAAAATTTTAATCATTTGACTCACGTGTGGTATTTTAAAAGAATTATGTGGTCAGTTGTGTTTATGATGAAATGTGTTTATAAATAAAATGTATTTGATTGATTAATGATCCTCTAGCATGGTATAGAAGGAGTCCTGGTGGTGCGGTTGTTAAACATGCAGCTGCTAACCAAAAGGTCAGCAGTTCGAACCCACCACCTGCTCTGGGGGAGAAAGATGTGGCAGTCTGCTTCCATAAAAATTACAGATTCGGTAACCCTATGGGACAGTTCTGCTCTGTCCTTTAGGGCCACTATGAGTCAGAATCAGCTTGACAGCAACAGGTTTGGTTTTTGGTTTTGTTGTTATTGTTAGGTACACTCGAATTGGTTCCAACTCAAGACCCTATATACAACAGGATGAAACACTACCTGGTCCTGCACTATCCTCACAGTTGTTGCTTATGTGTGACCCCATTGTTGAAGCCATTGTGTCAATCCATCTCATTGAGGGTCTCTCTCTTTTTTGCTGACCCTTTGCCTTACCAAGCATGATGTCTTTCTCCAGGGACTGGTCCCTCCTTATAACATGTCCAAAGTATGTGAGATGAAGTCTCACCATCTTCACTTCCAAGGAGCACTCTAGCTGTACTTCTTTTGGTTTTAGCATGGTATAATTTGTATTTAGTACAGGTGGCTCAAGTAAAACAATTTGAGTAACAATTCCTTCAGATTTCCTGCAGCATCTATTTCTCTGTTATAGAAGGAATCCTAGGATACCTGACATACCTTTGTCAGCCTCACCTAGGAACGCTGACTCCTTTGCATGTAATCCTACACTTAACATGTTTGGTAAATTTTAGCTGTGACAGCTATGGTTTTATACAACCATGAAATCGAAGGTCTTTTGAAAAAGGAAAATGATTTGTTCTAGGAAAGAAGAGACAAAATGTTTTTGTAAGGTCTTATTTTTCTCTTTTATTTTTCTGAGTGGGATGGAAAGAAGCTGCCTAAGCAAGTGTTGTTCCCATTATGCTGCCACCATTAATCTGCAAACTCAGGTGTGTGCATGCATACGTTCTTTGAATATAAGAGCCAATATCATCTAGTTGAGTGTCCCTGTCCACACGATGCAGCAATAAAATGACTTGTCTCCATTACAGATTTTCTAGATGGAAGCATAAACACACACCATAAATAATCAGAATTGACTCTCACGAAAACCCTTTGTGAATTAATGCTTCATGTAGATGTTCTGAATTTAAAGACTGGGTGATTTATGGTAACACCGAAAATCTACTATGTTTAAACATGTATCAATCCCATGATGTTTGTTTTCCTTTCTCCTTCCAAGAACAAATAACTTATTATTGTATACTTATTCTATCTTCTTCTCTACATTGGGATTTCTAGAGCATTCCAGCTTTATTTCCACATATACCAAGACCCCTCTCCCACAGATCAAGACTAAGCATGTAAAAAAAGTATTTTCTATGCAGTTTTATGACAAATACTGTGATAGAAATTCTGTTACTATAGTGAGGATAATAGACACCTTCTAGCTGACAACCCTGATGTATTAATGGGAAATGAATTGTGATTTGGTATACATTGAGTTAAATCAGCTATAGATTTGCCTTTTTCTTGCTATGTCACTGCATATTATTTTCAAACAGTGTAAATTACTAAGAACAACTAAAAGTTAAAAAGGACTTAATATCATGCAGTGTGAGGAAAAAAAAGAACATGCTTAATGGCACATTAATTAATGCTGAATTCAAATTGAATTCTATGAGTGTCTACAAATGCGTCAGGGAGTTGGTTTTAATCTTTGCAGCCACAGTGAATAAAATGAATTAGTGATAGTGTGCAGAGAATGCTGTCAAATGTGTTATTCTGTCTATAGGAAAGCAACTGCTCATGAAAAAAATTTCTCTGCAGGCAAAGTGAAACTCATAATCGACAGAAAAAAGGCAGTGTCACAAGCATTATGGAAGCTTTTACCCAGAACTCTAAATTAGAAAATCTTTTCCTCCACATTTTGACCCCAAGGAGACTCTATTGAGTTCCTGTTTTTGTGTCTGAAATTCACTAATAGAATGGTCCTGAAAAAGATGGAAATACAGACAGTTCTTTCTTTAGGGGAGAATAAACGTGTGCAACTACACACACACACACACACACGCACACACACACACACAGAATCTCATGGAGGCATCCCTGTAATAGGACAAACATCTTGGTTGAGGGCCAGTGTGAGAGATTTAGCTATCAGGACCTGCTCTAGGGTCAGGCCCCCTCCACAGGGCAAACTCACCTCAGTGATCCAAAAGCCCCGACCTTTTGTTTGTCTGATCCCAGACCAAAACCTGTTACCGTTGAGTTGATTCAACTCGTGGTGACTCCATGTTTTACAGAGTAGAACTGTTTCATTGGGTTTTTCTTGGTTGTAAAGTTACGAAAGCAGATCACCAGGCCTTTCTTCCATGGTGCTGCTGGGTGGGTTCAAACCAACAAACTTCAGGTTAGTAGTCAAGTGCGAACTGTTTGCATCACTCAGGAATCTGATCCCACCATCCCCTAAAACTAGACAAAAACTGACAAGTTATCTCTCCTTTATGCTCTCAGATTCCTGGATTTTAGTTTGTCACCATGTTCTCTTTTCTCCCTTACTGTGTGTTCTCTCCCTAAAAGCTTTCTTGCCCAGGCCGGGTGTAAGTTCATCCCCTCGGATTTCTCACTCTCATGTTACCTGTGATTCTTTGGCCAGGTTTCTCCATCCACTAAAGCCAGTTGCTGTAGAGTTGATTCCAACTCATGGAAACCCTAGGAGTATAAGAGTAGAACTGTGTGCCATAGGATTTTCAGTGGCTGATTTCTCAGAAGTAGATCATGAGGCCTTTCTTCTGAGGTGCCTCTGGGTGCATCTGAACCTCCAACCTTTTGGTTAGCAGCTGAGTGTGTTAACAGCCCAGGGACTTCCTCTACTTACTACAGACAGTTATACTGAATAAGGACTTCCCAAAGGATTCTTGTCTTACTCCTGTGTTGCTAGCTCTCTTGAACAAATTCTTCAGGCTTAGTTTGGAATTACTTTGATTACATAAGGAGGTGTCTGGAAGTGAGAAACAACTAATATGAAAGTAAATTCTTGTGGGAAAATGTGCAAATCCATTTGGAAATGTTAAGCAAATGTCAGTTTATTATTCTAAGATAAATACAAATATAGTCCATCTTGATTTCACCTTAACCACTTACTAAAACTTAGTATAATTGTTGGAGTGTTAATGGATCTTCTGGCACGTATTTTCTTCCTTCCATCAAATAACCTAGGTAATTAAATCTTTTGGTAAATTTTTGGGAGCCACCCCCTAAACCCACTGCTGTTGCATAGGTCTAAATATGGAGAATTATAGGCTCTTCTTATAGTACACAAATGCCTGCTGGTGCCCAACCCATAAGGGAACCATTCAGAGAATATCCAAGATGCCAGGCATTTGAACTTTGAGATGGAATGAAAGAATCAAACCTCGAATTCACCCAATGTCTTTCACTAGTCTGAATTTGTGGGTTCATATGTTCAGCATTTTGTAAACATAAAAGAGTATTGTTGAAAAGAATCAAAAGAGAGAAAAAATTTATATTCAATCTTAAAGAAATATTTCCCCCTAGTAAATTAGCAACAATTTCTGTAACCAATGTATAACTGTGTATAACTGCTTAGGAAATTTTCTCAATTCAAATGCATCACATGAAATTTTGAAAACATAATCGAAATCGATCATCTCTGGAATGTACCCAAGGATAACAAATACTAAAGTTTTCCTAGGCAAATTCGTTTTGCTTTAAGCTAAACCCAGGGTTAGATACTTCTAGAAGCTATGAAAATGTGCATTATTTACTAGGGTAGGATGCTTTAAAAGCTGTTCATACATAAAATGTTCCATCCTTAACACATAAACTTGAGCTAAACCTGTACAGTACTCGTAACAATTCATGCAAAGTCAGAACGATGCAAAAAAGTATACTCCAGCATACTAAACGTGAAAAGCAGTGTCCCTAATCAAGTCCCTGCTTACTTATTAAGACAGTCAGCCTTTAGCAATTTTACAACAACAACAAAAAAACAAGAAACTCAATGTGCTTAATAAGCATCTGCATCTCAGTTCTCTGAGGGAAAGTCTACCTTCCAGTCTATCTCGCCCTCTTCCCTTCAAATTCTTCACTCTCTCTCACGATTTTTTTTCTCATTTTCCTGGGACTGTGTCTGATTTTTTTTCTGTCTCTGCACTTTTGCTCATACCACATGGACTCTTTCATCATTACAGGTCCTGTTCGTGTCTTTCCTCTACCATGAAGCCTTGGCAGATCACTCCAAACTCAGGGCTCTTGTGGTCTACATCACTTATTTGGCCTTTATCACTAATGTCTAAGTTTTGTTAATTTTCCTTGCCTTAGTGTTTGCAAACTCCCTGAGGAGGGCAAGGATCCTGATTTTTTTTAAATCCTCCTCCGCTTTTATTGTAGTGCCTTCTACATTACGTGTACTGGATAGTTAATAGTTTTTTGATTGAAAGAAGACATTTAAAGGGATTAAACATATGCTGAACATTTGTCAGAGGCCATGGGTAGTGCAAACGGTTAGTACACTTGGCAGCTAAGGGAAAAATTCCAGGTTCTAGTCCACTGAGAGGTGTCTGAAAAGAAAGGCTTGGTGATCTACTTCCAAAAAATTGGCCATTGAAAACCGTTTGGAGCACAGTTCTACCCCAACACACATGGGTTCACCATGAGCAGGAATAGACTTGACAGCAACTTTTTTTTTTTTTTTTAACATTTTCACAAACATTCATATTCTTTGAGTCCACTCAAACTCTGCTTAGACTGAGGCATTAGATTTATGTTTAAACCCCCATCAATCTGGTATAGTGCTAATCAAAGGATGGTCTGCAGACCCTCCTGGAAAATGAACTGTTTGCTAGTGGTCCTTGCTGAGATAAGGAGTTTGCATTAGAACATAAATAAACTGTGACATTAGCACGTTCTAGAGTACAATTAACTTTTTTTTTTTTTAAAGCAAGTCTCTCTTGATGAAGGAAACTGTACTTGATTTACATTCTGCCACAGGCTTCCTATCTCATGTTGGACCCATAACAAAAGTTCAGTCCTGCTATTTTGAGCAGCACTGGTCTTGAGCACTCCTTCCCTATCTGAGGAGTGCTTTAGAGTGTAAACACATCACACATATTTTGCATAACATTATGCATAAACTTTACTTTCTTGAAGGCATAAGTTTCATAATTCTCTGTTTCCTCTTTTAGAACTGTGTATGATCATATTTTCTTGACAGAATTGTCATAAGGATTAAAACTTTAAAATGCACAAAAAACCTTTATCCCAGCAGGTACATGTTAGTGCTAGTTTAATGATATCTGTGGTTATTATTTAAGCTATATCCCATGTGTCATATGCTATTCTAGCAGAATGTGTTAGTTAATTATAATATTTTAACAAATTTTGTTTATTAATATATTTAATATTTGTGAACATAATCAAAAGAAAACATTTAAGTTTATTGAATACCCTTTTGACAAATTGAAGTACAATTTCTTCTGGCAAGATACAGGTTTTGGAAGATATGAACAGATTCTACCAAGACTTAAAGGTGCATACAATTTTATAGGCACTTTTACACAGTACCTTTGATTCAAAATAGGTGAAATTTCCTTATTATGGATTGCAGAAATTCTAAGGTTAATTTTTAAAAAGATTAATTAAATATATGCCTGCTATGTTTATGTGTCTGAAATTGTTGGGTGATCATTGTGTCTCATGTATTTATAAACATTGTGTAAAGCCCATCAGTGTGACAAGCTTGGTTATTACGTAGTAAGTGCCTATTATGTAGGAATAATGTCTATTCAAGCAATAAATATTTATTGAGCACCTATTTTGTGTCAGGTTCTGTTCTAAACAACAACAACAAAAAACATATTGCTGTGGAGTCATTAATTATGGCTCCATGAAATTAAAAGTTATCTAAAGTTTGTACATTGTATCCTCAAATATATTGTGCATATAATTTTATGTAATACTGAAATCATGTGGTGTATGGTTTTTCCTATGAATGAAAGTCAAGTCACCTGTCCTTACTATGTAAATTGTCTGAGGGGAGAAAATATGGCTGTGGGTGGCAGAGCAGTCAGGGACCTCTCAGCAGTGACTGTGAGGGAAGCAGGGCTGCTTCGGATTGGACTGAATGTCTGAGCGACTGAGGCGGAGAGGGCATGGAAGCCTGAGGCCTTGTGGGAGCCTGGCAAAGCCCTGTACCCCACCCTCACCGTATCAATTGCCACCTGCAACCAGCAGCACCTCCAACTGAGGAGAGCAACCCTTTCTTCATCCAGGTGAGGGAGCAGGTTACGCAGAAATACCCATTGATATTGCCCACTTGGGCATAGCCCAGACCTCAAGTAATCCAGATAATCCCTGTGGACACAACAAGACCCAGACTTACCAATGAGTCCAAGGGCTGTTGTAGTCACAGTAACCAGTACAGATACAAAAATGACTGGAGAGTAGTTCCATGATGACAGGGATTTAGCACTCTTTTATTCATTGCTGAATTGCCAGGTCCTAGAACACTATGAGTGATAAGGCATTGCCTGGAAATTCAGCAGTATCTATGGCTTGTATCAAAATCCATGGCAAAATTAAAATTAAAGGTGATATTTTTGGTGACAGTTTCAGGGAAACAGAATAACTAGAATGTTGTCTAGGCAAGGTATTAAAGTAATAATGAATACTCTACTAACGATACTTTCAGAGTTATGTAAGACCCTATTAAATATCGTAAGTAAGGCAGCAGAAAAATAACAAAAAATAAAATGTCTTTTTCGTAGGTAATGAAATAAATTCAAATTCTCAGGTCTCACGTAGGGGATTTGCAGGCCAGAGGCCCTTAGAACTAGGTTAAGTGAACAAGCTGATTAGAATTTTAAAATATCTACTTATTGGGCTTTCTTTCACACTGCACAAAGCTAAGCACTTATGTCCATACAATTGTAAGTTTCTTTACTGCTAAATAAAACATAAATAAAATATGAGGTTATTTGTGGTTCCTATTAAGGACTCTTTAGTGCCCACAGATAGATTGTAGCCCAAATACTAAGCCTCTAACTGGTGCCATAGGTAACCACATATTTGAGAAGTCCTACACAGGTATGAGTTCCAGTATCACCATGGAAACATATGTCACTCAAAGAAATCATGATATATATGAAGATAGCTACTATATGATGTACTCAAGTGTAAACAGGGCAGAGTGAGTCACCCCTTGCTGATGAGTGACTGAGGGGCCAATTGAAGGAGGGAGGAAGAGTGTGAATCATCTGTGGGTGTGTTGGAAAAAGCAAAACAAATTGCATAAGGTTCTAATTTTGAGACTGGGAATTTGACCGCTGCAGATGTTGGTATCTTTTAGCATTCACTGTGGATCACTGCAGGCTAACATAAATTGAGATTGATTGTGGTCATCAGTTTTGAATCCTGAGACTCAAACTTCCAGCACACATGATTTAAACCCTCTATTCTGCTGAGTCCTAGCTCTCTTCATTTTCCAACTATAGATCCAAACCCACTGCCGTTGAGTCAATTCCAACTCATAGTGACCCTATAGAACATAGTAGAACTGCCCCATAGAGTTTCCAAGGCTGTAATCTTTTACGAAACTAGACTGCCACATCTTTGTCCTATGGAGTGGCTGGTGGGTTCGAACTGCTGACCTTTTGGTTAGCAGCTGAGTGCTTAACCACTGCACCACCCGGGCTCCTTCTACTACAGAGGAAATCCTGGGAAATGTTGGGATACTGCTGGAAGGGCAGAAACAATTTTGGGAGATTGACAGTTCTAAAACACAGAGTTATAACATACTGGTCTAGCTAGGTCATTTGCAGAAAGTATCACAAAATAAACTATGACTAATATATCTTAAGTGTCTCAGTAATCCCACCTAGGTTGCAAACAGGCCATTATTATCCATATTTCACTGGTTTGATGCCTCCCCACCCCACCTTCCCCCCCCCAGCAGCTGTCAGTTTGTCATACTGTGGGGGCTTTCATATTGCTGTGATGCTGGAAGCTATGCCATCAGTATTCAAATAACAGTAGGGTCACCCGTGGTGGACAGGTTTCAAATGAGCTTCCAGACTAAGACAAACTAGGAAGAAGGACCTGGTGGTCTACTTCTGAAAAAAATTAGCCAGTGAAAACTTTGTGAATAGCAGTAGAACATGGTCTGATATAGTGCTGGAAGATGAGCCCCTCAGGTTGGAAGGCATTCAAAAAACAACTGGGGAAGAGCTGCTTCCTCAATCAAAGTAGAGTCAACCTTAATGATGTGGATGGAGTCAAGATTTCAGGACCTTCATTTGCTGATGTGGCGTGACTCAAAATGAGGAGAAAGGTTGCAAACATCCATTAATCAGAATGTGGAATGTATGAAGTATGAATCTAGGAAAACTGGAAACCATCAAAAAATGAAATGAAACACATTGATATCCTAGGCATTAGTGAGCTGAAATGGCCATTTTGAATTGGACAATCATATGATCTACTACACTGGGGATGACAAATTGAAGAGGAATGGCATCATTTCTCACTGTCAAAAAGAACATTTCAAGATCTATCCTGAGGTACAGAGCTGTCAGGAATAGGAAAATATCCATATGCCTAAAAGGAAGACCAGTTAATACAACTATTATTCGAATTGACGGTACCAACCATTAGGGCCAAAAATGAAGAAATTGAAGATTTTTACCAACTTTCTTCAGTCTGAAATTGATCAAACATGCAATCAAGATGCACTGATAATTACTGGTGATTGGAATGCGAAAGATGAAAACAAGAAGGATCGGGAGTTGGAAAATATGGCATTGGTGATAGAAATAGCACCGGAAGTCACATGAGAGAATTCTGCAAGATCAATGACTTCTTCATTGCAAATACCTTTTTTCAACAACATAAACAGCAACTGTACACGTGGACTTCTCCAGATGGAAAACACAGAAATAAACTCAACTACATCTGTGGAAAGAGACGATGGAAAAGCTCAAAATCATCAGTCACAGCAAGGCCAGGGGCTTGCTATGGAACAGACCATCAATTACTCATATGCAAGTTCAAGCTGAAGTTGAAGAAAATTAAAATAAATCCACCAGAGCCAAATTAAACCTTGAGTGTATTCTACCTGAATTTAGAGACCATCTCAAGAATAGTTTTGACCCATTGAACACTCTGGCTCGAGGATAGTGCCATCCTATAACTTTCCCTCTGCCCCTAGAGCTGTTCTGCATTCGATTCAGGAATAACAGATTGTCTGCTTCCAAGTCAGCCTTCAGTTTGGTCCACAAGTTCTAGAACATCAGGGTTTGGGCCCCAAGTCTCTTGTGAAAAAGCCTCTTCAGCCTGTTTGTTACCATCTCTGTGAGAAACTGACTTAGTCCCTGAGGCTAGGATTCGCCACTGTCCTTTCTGTGGGGCTGACTTTATCCTCTCTTACCTGGCATCTACACACTAATAACATATTTACCCAGAGTCCCTCTTACTCCATGTTTATTAACTGAAACCAAGTTGGGCCTAATGACTAAGGTGACTTTGTTGAGCTTTCACCCAGATATAAAAAGTCATAGTGCCATCTAGACCAGTACGTTTTTGATGTGACTGAGGATTAGGCCTGGTGGTGAAGTGGTTAAGAGTTTGGCTGCTAACGAAAAGTGTTGGAAACCCTGTAGGGTAGTTCTGTTCTGTCACATAGGGTCACTACGAGTTGGAATCGACATGACAGCACATAACAACAGAAGACTAGTGTTTGGCTAAACTACGGGGCACCATAGCCTGATCAGGTTGACACAGAATATAAACCACCACATAGGTAGTTGTGATAATTAAATGAATTGATACATGTAAAGTATTTAGAATAGCACTTGGCATATGCTGTTGTTAGGTGCCGTCAATATACAATAGAACAAATACTGCCAGGTCCTGTGCTGTCCTCATAATTGTTGCTATGTTTGAGCCCACTGTTGTAGCCACTATGTCAATTCATCTTACTGAGGGTCTTCCTATTTTTCACTGGCCCTCTGCCTTACCAAGTGTGATGTACTTCTCAAGGGACTGGTCCCTCCTAATAACATGTCCAATGGACATGAGATGAAGTCTTGCCATATTTGCTTCAAAGGAGCATTCTGGCTGTACTTCTTCCAAGACAGATTTGTCCATTCTCCTGGCAGTCCATGGTATATAAGATATTCTTCACCAGCACCATAATTCAAAAGCATCAATTCTTCTTTCATCTTCCTTATTCACTGGCACAAATTGACTACATCGGTGGAAAGAAATAATGATAATGAAAAAGCTCAATATCATCAATCAGAACAAGGCCAGGGGCCAACTGTGGATCAGATCATCAATTACTCATATGCAAGCTCAAGTTGAAACAAGAAAATTAGAACAAGTCCATGAAAGCCTTGAGCCTATCCCACCTGAATTTAGAGGCCATCTCAAGAATAGATTTGACATGTTGAATGCTAATGACTGAAGACCAGTTGAGTTGTGGAATGACATCAAGGACATCATACATGAAGAAATCAAGAGATCATTCAAAAGACAGGAGAGAAAGAAAAAGACCTAAATGGATGTCAGAAGAGACTCTGAAACTTGGTCTTGAATGTTGAGTAGCTACAGCAAAAGGAAAAAAATGATGAAGTAAAAGAGTTGAGCAAAAGACTTCAAAGGGTGGCTCAAGAAGACAAAGTAAAGTTTTATGATGACACGTGCAAAGACCTGGAGATAGAAAACCAACAGGGAAGAACACTTTCAGCATTTCTCAAGCTGAAAGAACTGAAGAAAAAATTCAAGCCTTAAGTTGCGATAATGAAGAAATCTAAGGGGAAAATATTAAACAATGCAGGAAATATCAAAAGAAGATGGAAGGAATACAAAGTCACTGTACAAAAAAAACTGGTCAACATTCAACCATTTCAGGAGGTAACATATGATCAGGAACCAATGGTAATGAAGGAAGAAGTCCAAGCTGCACTGAAGGTGTTGGCAAAAAATAAGGCTCCTGGAATTGACAGAATACCGATTGAGATGTTCTGAGAAAGGGATGCAGCACTGGAAGTGCTCACTTGTCTACGCCAGGGAATTGGGAAGATAGCTACCTGGCCAACCAACTGGAAAAGATCCATATTTATACCTATTCCCAAGAAAGGTAATCAACAAAATTTGGAAATTATCAAACAGTATCATTAATATCACATGCAAGCAAAAGTTTGCTGAAGATCACTCAAAAGTGGCTGCAGCAGTATATCGACAGGGAACTGCCAGAAATTCAAGCCAGATTTAGAAGAGGACATGGAACCGGGGATATCATTTCTGATGTCAGATGGAACCTATCTGAAAGCAGAGAATACTGGAGAGATGTTTACCTGTGTTTTATTGTCTATGCTAAGGCATTCAACTGTGTGGATCATAACAAATTATGGATAACATTGTGGAGAATGGGATTTCCAGAACACTTAATTGTGCTCATGAGGAATCTGTACATGGATCAAGAAGCAGCTGTTCGAACAGAACAAGGGGATACTGATTGGTTTAAAGTCAGGAAAGGTGTGCATCAGGGTTGTATCCTTTCACCATAACTATTCATTCTATATGCTGAGCAAATAATATGAGAAGCTGGACTATATGGAGAAGAACGGGGCATCAGGATTAGAGGAAGACTCATTAACAATCTGCTTTATGCAGATGACACAACCTTGCTTGCTGAAAGTGAAGAGGACTTGAAGCACTTACTAATGAAGATAGATCAAAGACCATAGCCTTCAGTATGGGTTACACCTCAACACAAAGAAAACAAAAATCCTCCCAACTGGACCAATGAGCAACATCATGATAAATAGAGAAAAGATTGAGGTTGTCAAGATTTCATTTTACTGGCTCCACAATCAAGACCCATGGAAGCAACAGTCAAGAAATCAAAAGACGCATTGCATTGGGCATATTGGCTGCAAGAGATCTCTTTAAATTGTTAAAAAGCAAAGATGTTACCTGGAGGACTCACGTGTACCTGACCCAGGCCATGATGTTCTCAATTGCTTTATATGCATGGGAAAGCTGGGCAAGGAATAAGGAAGACAGAAGAAAAAATTGATGACTTTGAATTGTCGTGTTGGTGAAGAAATATTGAATGTACCATGGACTGCCAAAAGAATGAACAAATCCGTCTTGGACGAAGTACAGTCAGAATGCTCCTTTGGAGCAAGGATGGCGAGACTGCATCTCACATACTTTGGACATGTTGTCAGGAGGGATTAGTCCTCAGAGAAGGACATCATGCTTGGTAAAGCAGAGTGTCAGTGAAAAAGAGGAAGACCCTCAGTGAGATGGCCTGACACAGTGGCTGCAACAATGGGCTTAAGCATTTCAACAATTTTGAGGATGGCATGGGACCAGGCAGTGTTTCCTTCTATTGTGCATACGGTTGCTATGAGTCATAACTGACTCTATGGCACCTAACAACAATAAGAATTCTTTGGCACATAAAACAAAACCAAACCCGTTGATTTTGACTCATAGAGGACTCTATATTGCTATTCTTATTCTTTTTATTATTATTATCATCATTTCTCAAGATCATATAGTTAATAAACAACGGAGCTAGAATTTAAACCCCAAAAGGTATGATCTTAAACATTGTGCTGTAGAGAAGGACATAGCAGAGTGAGAGTTAGAGAGGTAACATAAGCAAAATAAAGCATAGGGGAGAAGGAGGTAATGACGCTGAGGTTTCTTATTTGAGCATTTATCCACTAAAAAAAAAAAAAAAAAAACACTAGAGAAGGGAAAATAGAAAACCAAGGAACAAAAAACCTCGAAGAAGGGAATGATCAACAATGTCATATGTGATGGTGTATGGCAAGCTCAATTAGTGCTAACAAGTGATTGGATTTCCAAAAGGGATAGATGGAAAGAGATATTGGTACCCTTCATCAAAGAATTATACTCATCTAATTTTTTTTTTTTTTTTAACTCAGAAGTTAAAACTTCTTGGCAGAGCGTGGCTTTTGTCAGGGAGGAAGGGATTTCTTTCCTAGCTAATGGAAGGAAGCATTATGATCCCAGTGATCAATGGAAGAGATCATTAACTGTTATACTGTTTTGCTTACGGAAGGAAATGCCTGTTTTCAAACCTGCAAATTCCCATTTTGTGAGTCCAGTTTTCTTAAATAGACACCCAACATTTTATTTATTTATTTATCGTGCTTTAGATGAATACTTACAGAGCAGATTAGTTTCTCATTAAACAATTAGTACGCATAACATTGGTCAACACTCTCCCCTTCTTGACCTTGGGTTCCTCATTGGCAGATTCTTGTTCCCTCATGCCTTCTCGTCCTTGCCCCTGGGTTGGTGTGCTCATTTAGTCTCGTTTTGTTTAATGGGCGTGTCTAATCTTTGGCTGAGGGTGGACCTCAGGAGTGACTTCAGTATTGAGTTAAAAGAGTTTCTGGGGCCATACTCTCAAGGTTTCTCCAGTCTCGGTCATACCAGTAAGTCTGGTCTTTTTGTTGTTGTTGTTCTACACTTACCTCCAGCTCTCTCTGGGACCCTCTGTTATGATCTCTTTCAGAGCAGTCAGTGTTGGTAGCCTGGCATCATCTCGCTGTATTGGAGTCAGTCTGGTGGAGGCTGTGGTAGTTGTGGTGCATTAGTTCTGTGGACTAATCTTTCCCTTGTGTCTTTGGTTTTCTTCATCCTGCCTTGCTCCAGACAGGGTGGGGCCAGTGGAGTATCTTAGATGGCTGCTCACAAGCTTTTAGGACTTCAGAGGCTACTCACCAGAGTTGGATTTAGAACAATTGAGATAGATGCCTCCTGAGACCGTGATCCTCAGCCAACACCCAACATTTTAGCACATTTGTGATATACCCAGACGAATAAGGGGACCTGAAAAAACTTGAAAATCACAAAACCTTTCAATTGTCCTTAGATATCTTTAGATGTTATATCAACTGTAAAATTATTTTTTGACCCACATATCTGAAGCTTAAAATTAAGCAGACTGTAGGTAATAAATTTTTTTAATTCAAATAAAAATATGGCTCAATCTGCTGGTAAATATATTTTCATTTACCTCGTGGGTCCATATTTCCAGATAAATTGCTGTTTTTTCAATCCAAGCAGGATTCTTTTCCATTTGGCCAAACACAGTAATGGTTTATTTGTATGAGGTGATGAAGTTAAGATTACTGAAATCCTGAATGCTGCTTTCCTCTATAACCATCACCACCCACCTGAGCGCTTCAAAGTTCTATCAGAGGTGGGGCCTTGAACACATGCTTTGGACTCAAACATTTTATGCCCCCTTCACTTCACACCTAGACATAATTTCTTTTCTTTGGGGGTGAAATGTGGACTGTGTCATGAAAACAATTTGAACAGTTTTCCATTAGAAACTACTTAAACTCCCTCAATAATAGCATTTCTTGCCTGGTTTGGGCATTTTATGCCATTCTTCAGTGTTTAATTTTTTACCCTAACTTATAACTTGTTAGATTTTTTATTGCTTTAGCCCATTTCCTGAGTGCATGATTTTTTATTTTAGTTACATTAGTTGAATCCTGAAATTCAAAATATGTTTTTCTTAAATGTTATCTAGTGTAAATATAAATTTGGCATTCCCCAGGTTTCCAAAGGAAAGATCACGTGATTGATGCTTTACGCATGAATTTCAGCATAATCAGACTACAAACGCCATTCCAATAAGGCAGACGGGCAGCTGCAGTGGTTGCATCCCCTGAGGCGCAAGTCTTTAGAGAGTCCAGCAACTGCAGGAAGAGCACCCTGAGAGGTCTGCTTTTGTTTTCCCTGTGGTTTTATTTTTTAAATTGCACAAACTACTTTAGCATTATTCATTGCTTCTTTGTAGTCATTTCTTTCGTCATTAACAATTGACTTGCCTGATAATTTCACAAGTTAATGCATTTTAATGACTCCTTATGGCATAAAATGTAAGACTGCATGTTTCTACCTTGAAATAATGGACCTGCTTTGAGATATCTTTAAAGGAAAAAGCAAAAACGAACAATTTATCATTGATTAACATGCTGTTTTTTCCTAAACTTGTTTGATCTCCATTTCCCCTTCCCGCCTACTTTCTTGTAACACCTGTCTATAAATGCCTTGCAGCTATAATATTCTAAAGAACATTTTTGGGGGAAACACTGAATTAGATCAACTTAGTAAAAAATGGAATAGCTTCAGGCCCATTTTTTCATTAAGATACTTTCATTGAGAATGTTGTTGTGTGCCATCGAGTAGAAGACTACATAATTTAAATTCAAGCTTATACACCACATGACAGCATCACAGCAGAGGTAGTAAAGGGAGGGAAGCACTTGTCTTTCTTTGTGGCATTTGTCTTGCTACTATAATCAAGTTTTCAGTGTGTCTGCACTACTGCTCCTTTGCATTTTCAGTAGTTCCATTTTAACAGTTGTGTTCATGTGCTTAGAAAATAAGTCATATGATCAAATTCATGAGACTTGAGAAAACAGAAATGCTTTATGTAACACAACATTTTCCAAAATGTTTCTTTTATCTCTGATAAAAGAATTTCTTTGTTGAAGGACCTGTCAGGGATTTGATTTTACTAAGTGCATTGTGATTTCCTAGGTGGGAGGCAGAGTATACAACTTGAGTGATTGAATGAACAAACGGACAATGACCACACCATATATGACAATAGAACTCTAAACCACAACCTCAGCAGCAAGCAGCCAAAAAACCCCAAACCAAACCTACTGTCGTCAAGCCAATTCCAATTCATGGTGACCCCGTAAATCTCTACAGGAGCAGACTGCCACATCTTTCTCCAGTGGAGCTGCTGGTGGTTTCCAACTGCTGACCTTTCGGTTAGCAGTCGATTACCTTAACCACTGCGCCACCACAACCTCTGGAGCAATCAGAATAGAATGGCCAGAACTTGGTTAAGGACTGTCAGCTTCCTACTTTTCCCCCCTCCCTTCATTTCCTACTCAGAACTAACCAATTTCTGGCCAAATATGCTCCCCAAACCAATCACACAAAATGCTCTGCTTCTATTCAGCTGCCTCTAACTTTCTTGTGCCAACAGCCTCCAATCGGAGCATACCTGAAGCCTTTCTCTTTTTTCTGTAAAGCTTTCCGAATCCTCTGCCTGCCTTTGAGTCTCTGAAGAACACAGGTGATGGTGGCTGATGCCCTTGTTACTAAAGCAAGCTCTGAATAAGTAGCTTCTGTTTGTTCTCATTTGTGTCGTCTTCGTTATTTCCGTACGTTTATTTGACCATGTTAACCACTTCTTCCGGCATTATATCAGACAATGGTCCGCTGCTATTCATAAGGTTGTCTAATTCTTTTCCGAAGTAGACTGCTAGGTCCTTCTTCCTACTCTTAGCCTGAAAGATTAGCTGAAACCTGTCCTCCATCGGTAACCCTGGTGGTATCTGAATACCGGTGGCACAGCTTCCAGCATCACAGCAACATGCAAGCACCTACAGTACGACAAACTGACAGACACGTGGGGGTAGGGTATCTATACCCAAACTCTATTCTAAGGAGGATCAGGGGGTCTAGATTTATTACGTTTTCATATGGTTGTCATTACGTATCTGAAATTTGGGGAAAAGATTATTCTTTCCTCACTGGTTTGGAATTATACTACATGTAGAATGGCTCCATATATGTGTATCTGCATCTCAGTTCTTTATTTAGTTCTTTGTTCTGCTCTTTTGGTCTAGGCGTTAAACCTTGTTTAATACCACACTGTCATGATCACTGTATCTTTGTAGCAAGTCTTGATATATAACAGTGTAATATCTCAAGTCTTATTATCCTTCTTTAGGAGTGTCTTTGCTATCCTTCACCATTTGTGTGTGTATATGTGTGTGTATACACACTTTCTATATAAATTTTCTAATGAGTTTATCAATTTGTGCAAAAAATCCTGGTTGGAATTTGCTTGAGATTATGTCAAATCTATAAATCAATTTTAGATGAAGGTTTGCCTGGTTATTGATGGATGACCTGGGATGTTTGGCTAGATGTCAATGGCTCTCCAAGTGATGGCTCAACAGCAGCAATGCTGTAAGGTAGGGTTAAAGCAAAGATTGCAGAAAATTATCTGGATAAAATGGAGGCTTGAAGAATTAATCACAGTGAGAAAAATATACTTTATAAATGTTAAATCCCTGTGAAATCTAGCAAAATAATGGAACAAGGTTTAACTCACATAATTTTGTACACAGGGAGATAGTGTCAGGTGTACTGAGCACAGCATGAATTATACATTTATTTGGAATCGACTCGACGGCACTGCATTGGGATTTCAAATGGTAGCTTGCTCTCCAGAGAACTGTTGCATTTATAAAATGCTTTATTTTTTATTTTTATTATTTTTTTCTCTGTCATTCATTTCCTGTGTTTTTATGTGTGTAGTCCCACTTGGTGATAAATTAGCTTCTTGGAAAATTTATAGAGATCAATGCATTTCCTTAGAGGGGAAGTCCAGAGCTTGAAATAGGTACACTAGAAATCCCAACAGTTGTACACATATCAGGAAGAATCGATTGAGGAGAAGCTTTTCTCTTGTGGTGGTTTTTTTCCTTCTAAATTTTATTTATACATTTTTTTTTTTATTGAGAATATGTAGCAAAACATACACCAATTCAATTGTTTCTACATGTACAATTTCTACACGTACAATTTAAGGACACCGATTACATTCTTTGAGTTGTGCAATCACCCTCATTTTCTGGGTTGTTCCTCTTTAACATAAACTCACTGCCCTCTAAGGTTCCTACGTAATCTTTTGAGTTGCTATTGTCAGATTGCTCTCATATAGATCTCATATAGATTAAAAGAGCATAATGCTCAAGACAGACCATTTTTACTAGTTAAGCTAAACTATTGTTCAGTTATAAGAAGACTTCAGGGGGTACTTTTGGTTTAAGTTTTCAAGATTATCTCAGGGCAATAGTGTCAGGGGTTCATCCACCCTCCATAGACCCAGGAAGTGTAGGGTCCAGGTGAATTTGAAATTCTATTCTGCATGTCCCCCACTTTGATCAGGATTCTTTTACGGAATCTTTGATCAAAATGTTCACTAATGATAGCTGGGCACCATCCAGTTCTTCTGGTCTTATGGCAAAGGAGGCAATTGTTCAGGGAGGCAATTAGCCACACATTTCATATCCCCCTCCTATTCCTGACTCTCTTTCCTCCTTTTTGCTCCAGGTGAATAGAGACCAATTATTGTGCCTTAGATAGCCACTTGCAAGCTTTTAAGACCCCAGACACTATGCAACAAACTAGGAGGTAGAACAGAAGCACTAAACACGTTAGGCCAATTGACTAGGATATCTCATAAAACCATTACCCTAAACCTCCCAACCAAGGAACTAAATCCCATGAGGTGTTTGGTTGTACATAAGCAGCCTCAGCAGCTACTCTTTTTGTTGTTGTAAATAATTCTGTCTTAGTTAACTAGTACTGCTATAACAGAAATACTACAAGTGGATGGCTTTAAACAAAAAGAAATTCATTCTTTCACAGTTTAGGAGGCTATAAGTCTGAATTCATGGTACCAGCTTCAGAGGAAGGGTTTCTCTCTGTCAGCTCTGGAGGAAGGTCCTTGGCAGCAATCTTCTCTTGGTCTAGGGACTTTTCAATGTGGGGACCTGGGTTCAAATGATGTGCAGTCCTGGCTCTTCTTGCTTGGTGGTAATGAGGTCTCCTGTCTCTCTGCTTGCTTCTTTCTTTTATATCTCAAAAGAGATTGACTCAAGATACAATCTAATCTTGTAGATTGAGTACTGCCTCATTAACATAACTGCCACTAATCCCATCTCATCAAAATCATAGAGGGAGAATTTCCAACACATAGGAAAATCACATCAGATGACAAAATGGTAAACAGTCACACAATATTGGAAATCATGGCCTAGCCAAGTTGACACACATTTTGCGGGGGGGACACAACAGTATCTACCACACAACTTTTGCCAGTTCAACTTTTCACAGGTGTGTAATTTACTGACACCATTTTTTAAAAAACACAACCTTACAAGAAGTCCTAACAACTGAGTGTGAAAACTGATGTCTAGGTTAAGGATGAGCAAATTTTCTAGCTGTATGTAGAGGCACACTAAGAGAAATTGCCCCTAAACAAATCAGTGGATTGCCTTTTATGCTTATATTTACTTGTGTGATACTTTGCTATAGATTTAGGTCCCATAACTCCAAAAAGATATGTCATTCATTTTACAGGAACATTTCATCCCTGATGAACAGATCTAGGAATTTTAAACACAAAGTAGGGATGGGTGTATTCATTTAGAATATTAGAAACTTGGAAAATACTCAGTTAATCTTGTAAATTATTGCTATTTATAAGTTTACCAGGTAATGGTAATGGATGAAGATGATATCCCAGTTCACTTCTTCAAAGATTCTTGTTAAATGAACCAAAGAATGTCAATTGAATCTTACTAACAGCTAACAAAAGGACCCTTGGTTGTGCAGTGCTTAAGTGTTCAGCTGCTAACTGAAAGGTCAGCAGCTTGAACTCACCAGCCCCTCCATGGAAGAAAGATATGGTAGCCTGCTTCTGTAAAAATTACAGTCTAGAAATTCTACTCTGTCTTATGGGGTCACTATGAGTCGAAACCGACATGACAGCAACTAACAACAATAATGTTGTTGTTGTCAGGTGCCGTCGAGTTGGTTCCAAGTCATAGCGACCCTATGCACAACAGAATGAAACACTTCCCGGTCCTTTGCCATCCTTACAATCGTTGTTATGCTTGAGCTTATTGTTGCAGCCACTATGTCAACCCACCTCATTCAGGGTCTTCCTCTTTTCCACTGACCCTGTACTCTGCCAAGCATGATGTCCTTCTCCAGGGACTGATCCCTCCTGACAACTTGTCCAAAGTATGTAAGACACAGTCTCGCCATCCTTGCTTCTAAGGAGCATTCTGATTGTACTTCTTCTAAGACAGATTTGTTCGTTCTTTTGGCAGTCCATGGTATATTCAATATTCTTTGCCAATACCACAATTCAAAGGTGTCAACTCTTCTTCAGTCTTCCTTATTCATTGTCCAGCTTTCACATGCATATGATGCGAACGAAAATACTATAGCTTGGGTCAGGTGCACCTTAGTCTTCAGGGTGACATCTTTGCTTTTCAACACTTTGAAGAGGTCCTTTGCAGCAGATTTGCCCAGTGCAATGCATCTTTTGATTTCTTGACTGCTGCTTCCATGGCTGTTGATTGTGGATCCAAGTAAAATGAAATCCTTGACAACTTCAATCTTTTCTCCATTTATCATGATGTTGCTCATTGGTCCAGTTATGAGGATTTTTGTTTTCTTTACGTTGAGGTGTAATCCATACTGAAGGCTATGGTCTTTGATCTTCATTAGTAAGTGCTTCAAGTCCTCTTCACTTTCAGCAAGCAAGGTTGTGTCATCTGCATAATGCGGGTTGTTAATGAGTCTTCCTCCAATCTTGATGCCCTGTTCTTCTTCATATAGTCCAGCTTCTCGTATTATTTGTTCAGCATACAGATTAAATAGGTGTGGTGAAAGAATACAACCCTGACGCACACCTTTCCTGTCTTTAAACCAATCGGTATTCCGTTGTTCTGTCTGAGCAACTGCCTCTCGATCTATGTAAAGGTTCCTCATGAGCACAATTAAGTGATCTGGAATTCCCATTCTTCGCAGTGTTATCCATAGTTTGTTATGATCCACACAGTCAAATGCCTTTGCATAATCAATAAAACACAGGTAACATCCTTCTGGTATTCTCTGCTTTCAGAGAATGTCAGATGGATGTCAGGATCCATCTGACATCAGCAATGATATCCCTGGTTCCACGTCCTCCTCTGAAACCGGCCTGAATTTCTGGCAGTTCCCTGTCGATATACTGCTGCAGCCACTTTTGAATGATCTTCAGCAGAATTTTGCTTGAGTGTGATATTAATGATATTGTTCTATAATTTCCACATTCGGTTGAATCACCTTTCTTGGGAATAGGCATAAATATGGATCTCTTCCAGTCAGTTGACCAGGAAGCTGTCTTCCGTATTTCTTGGCATAGATAAGTGAGCACCTCCAGCGCTGCATCTGTTTGTTGAAACATCTCAATTGATATTCCGTCAATTCCCGGAGCCTTGTTTTTTGCCAGTGCCTTCAGAGTAGCTTGGACTTCTTCCTTTAGTACCATTGGCTCCTGATCATATGCCGCCTCTTGAAATGGTTGAATATTGACTAATTCTTTTTGGTATAATGACTCTGTGTATTCCTTCCATCTTCTTTTGATGCTTCCTGTGTCATTTAATATTTTCCCCATGGAATCCTTCATTATTGCAACACGAGGCTTGAATTTTTTCTTCAGTTCTTTCAGCTTGAGAAATGCCGAGCATGGTCTTCCCTTTTGGTTTTCTATCTCCAGCTCTTTGCACATGTCATTATAATGCTTTATTTTGTCTTCTTGAGAGGCCTTTTGAAATCTTCTGTTCAGTTCTTTTACTTCATAAATTCTTCCTTTTGCTTTAGCTGCTTGATGCTCAAGAGCAAGTTTCAGAGTCTCCTCTGATATCCACCTTGGTCTTTTCTTTCTTTCCTGTCTTTTCAGTAACCTCTTGCTTTTTTCATGGATGATGTCCTTGATGTCATTCCACACCTCGTCTGGTCTTCAGCCACTAGTGTTCAATGCGTCAAATCTATTCTTGAGATGGTCTCTACATTCAAGTGGGCTATACTCAAGGTCATATTTTGGTTCTCATGGCCTTGCTCTGATTTTCTTCAGTTTCATTGTGAACTTGCATGTGAGGAATTGATGGTCTGTTCCACAGTCGGCCCCTGGCCTTGTTCTGACTGATGATATTGAGCTTTTCCATCGTCTCTTTCCACACAGATGCAGTCAATTTGATTTCTGTGTGTTCCATATGGTGAGGTCCATGTGTATAGTCACCGTTTATGTTAGTGAAAGAAGGTATTTGCAATGAAGAAGTTGTTGGTCTTGCAAAATTTTGTCATTCAATCTCCGGCATTGTTTCTGTCACCAAGGCCATATTTTCCAGCTACTGATCCTTCTTCTTTGTTTCCAATTTTTGTGTTCCCATCGCTAGTAATTATCAATGCATCTTGATTGCATGTTCGATCAATTCCAGACTTCAGCAGCTGATAAAAATCTTCTATTTCTTCATCTTTGGCCCTAGTGGTTGGTGCGTAAATTTGAATAATAGTCATATTAACTGGTCTTCCTTGTAGGCGTATGGACATTATCCTATCACTGACAGCGTTGTACTTCAGGATAGATCTTGAAACGTTCTTTTTGACTATGAATGCAACACCTTTCCTCTTCGAGTCGTCATTCCAAGCATAGTAGACTATATGATTGTCCAATTCAAAATGCCAATACCAGTCCATTTCATCTCACTAATGCCTAGGATATCAATGTTTATGGGTTCCATTTCATTGACGATTTCCAATTTTCCTAGATTCATACTTCGTACATTCTAGGTTCCAATTATTAATGGATGTTTGCAGCTGTTTCTTCTCATGTCTGTCAGTTTGTTGTACTGTGGGGGCTTGTGTGTTGCTGTGATGCTGGAAGCTATGCCACTGGTATTCAGATACCAGCAGGGTCACCCATGGAGGACAGGTTTCAGCTGAGCTTCCAGACTAAGATAGACTAGGAAGAATGACCCGGCAGTCTACTGAAAAGCATTAGCCAGTGAAAACCTTATGAATAGCAGTGGAACATTGTCTGATATAGTGCTGGAAGATGAGCCCCCCAGGTTGGAAGGCACTCAAAAGATGACTGGGGAAGAGCTGCCTCCTCAAAGTAGAGTTGACCTTAATGACGTGAATGGAGTAAAGCTTTCAGGACCTTCATTTGCTGATGTGGCATGACTCAAAATGAGAAGAAACAACAATAATAGATAATATTAAAAACATATTGCTTTCTGGTGCGTTCTTTCCTCCAAACTTTCCCGCATATTATTAAGTAATCAAAATATCAATCAAATACCTGTTAGTTAATACAAGGCACTGTGAAAGGCATTGAGATTCAGCAGTGTCTGCCTTCATGGGCTCAAATCCTTGGGGAGGAGGAAAAAAAAAATCCACTTTATAGCTATTGAGTGTGCCATGCACTCATTCGCATTTAATCTTCACCCTTGTTGTTGTTAGGTTGTGGTTGTTGTTGCTGTTGTTATCAGTTCTGACTCATAGCTACCCTATGCACAACAGAATGAAACACTGCCTGGTCCTGTGCCATCCTCACAATTGTTGCCATGCTTGAGCCCATGTTACAGCCACTGTGTCAATCCATCTCGTTGAGGGTCTTCCTCTTTTTTGCTAATCCTCAACCAAGCACGATGTCCTACTCCAGGGACTGATCCCTGCTGACAACATGTCCAAAGTATGTGGGACACAGCCTCTCCATCCTTGCTTCTAAGGTACATTCTGATTGTACTTCTTCCAGGACAGATTTGTTCGTTCTTTTGGCAGTCCATGGTATAATCAGTATTCTTCGCCAGCACCACAACTCAAAGGAGTCAATTCTTTTTTGGTGTTCCATATTCATTGTCCAGCTTTCATATGCATATAAGGCAATTGAGAACACCATGGCTTGGGTCAGGCACACTTTAGTCCTCAGGTGACATCTTTGCATTTAAACACTTTAAAGAGATCTCTTGCAGCCGATTTGCCCAATGCAATGCGTCTTTTGATTTCTTGACTGCTGCTTCCATTGTCTGTTGATTGTGGATCCAAGTAAAATGAAATCATTGACAACTTCAATTTTTTCTCTTTTTATGATGATATTGCTTATTGGTCCAGTTGTGAGGATTTTTGTTTTCTTTATGTTAAGGTGTAATCCATACTGAAAACTGTGGCCTTTGATCTTCATTAGTAAGTGCTTCAAGTCCTCTTCATTTTTGGCAAGCAAGGTTGTGTCATCTACATAACATAGGTTGTTAATGAGTCTTCCTCCAGTCCTGATGCCCCGTTCTTCTTCATAAGGTCCAGCCTTTTAGGTTATCTGCTTAACATTCACATTGAACAGGTATGGTGAAAGGATACAACCCTGATGCACACCTTTCTTGACTTTAAATCAATCAGTATCCCCTTGTTCTGTCTGAACATGGTATTTTCAATTGCATCTTCTTTGGAAGACTGAAGAAGAATTGATACCTTTGAATTGTGGTGTTGTTTAAGAATATTAAATATACCATGGACTGCCAAAAGAATGAACGAATCTGTCTTGGAAGAAGTATAACCAGATTGCTCCTTAGAAGCAAGGATGGCAAGACTGAGTCTTACATACTTGGGACATGTTATCAGGAGGTATCAGTCCCTGGAGAAGGACATCATGCTTGGTAGAGTACAGGGTCAGTGAAAAAGAGGAAGACCCTCAACGAGGTGGATTGACACAGTGGTTGCAACAATGGGCTTAAGCACAACAACAATTGTGAGCATTGCAAAGGACCGGGCAGTGTTTTGTTCTGTAGTATATAGAGTCACTGTGAGTTGGAACTGACTCTATGGCACCTAACAACAACAACAACAATGATATACTTGGATCCACAATCAATGTCCATGGAAGCAGCAGTCAAGAAATCAAATGATGCATTGCATTAGGCAAATCTGCTGCAAAAGACCTCTTTAAAGTGTTAAAAAGCAAAGATGCCCCTTTAAGGACTAAGGTGCACCTGACCCAGGCCGTGGTGTTTTCAATCACCTTATATATGCATGTGAAAGCTGGACAATGAATGAAGAAGATCAAAGAAGAATTGATGCTTTTGAATTATGGTGCTAATGAAGAATATCGAATATACCATGAACTGCCAGAAGAATGAACAAATCTATCTTAGAAGAAATACAGCCAGATTGCTCCTTAGAAGCAAGGATGGTGAGACTTCTCACATACTTTGGACATGTTATCGGGAGGGATCAGTCCCTGGAGAAGGATATCATGCTTGAGGGTAGGGTAGAGGGTAAGCGAAGAAGAAGACCCTCAGTGAGACGGATTGACACAGTGGCTGTAACAATCAGCTCAAGCATAATGCTTGTAAGGATGGCACAGGACTGGGCAGTGTTTTGTTCTATTGTACATAGTGTCACCATGAGTTAGAACTGACTCAATGGCACCTAATAACAAAGTTCTGTATGTAAAAAATGAAGAAAAAATGCTATGGTGTATGGAGATAGTCATAATAAAATAGTTGACTGGCTGTTTGTTTAAATAGAGGAAAAAATATAAAGTAACAATTCCAGTTGTTTTTCTTCTTTTTTATTTTGATGGGTTGGTTTGATAGCTTTCTTTATGGTTACCTTGAAATTTACCTTGATTTTTCTAAATTTAAATCAATCTTTTATTTCTTGATATGGCCTTTACTTCCTCTCTATGTGAAAGTTCTATGACTACACTGTTTATTCCCTTTTTTTTTGTTTTGACGTTGTCATCATTTACATATTGACATCTCTGGTTCCCTATTTTCAGTCTTTTAGCTTTTGTTTTTGTGAATTCCCTATCTGGATTGATAACTGGTTGATCTGTCCTGTGTCCTAATCTTGGGTTGTTGTCTGATGTTGGTTCTCTAGCCAGAGGACTCCCTTTAATATTTCTTGTAATTTTGACTTGGTTTTTACAAATTCTCTTAATTTCTGTTTATCTGGAAATGTCCTGATTTCACAGTCATATTTGAGGGACAATTTTACTGGATATACAGTTCTTGGTTCGCAGTTTTTTTCCTTCGGGTCTTTATATATTTCACTGCATTTCCTTTTTGCCCGTATGCTTTCTGCTGAGTAGTCAGAGTTTTCTCTTATTAGTTCTCTTTTGTAGGTGACTTTTCATTTTTCCCTAGCTGTTCT
The DNA here is from genome assembly GCF_024166365.1 of Elephas maximus indicus. NCBI lineage: Eukaryota > Metazoa > Chordata > Mammalia > Proboscidea > Elephantidae > Elephas > Elephas maximus. The sequence continues at coordinate 126,938,442 of NC_064820.1, forward strand.
CGAGATTCTATCTTTGTCTTTGGCTTTGGCAGTTTTGATTGATATGTCTTGGTGACTTTCTTTTGGGGTTTACCCTCTTTGGGGTTCACTGAACTTACTGGATATATATCTTCTCATATTTCATGAAGTCAGGGAAGTTTTCTGCCAGAAAAATCTTTAGCAATTCTCTCTGGGTTTTCTGTTATCTGCCCCCTCTGTTCTGGTACTTGGATCACTCGTAGGTTTTTCCTCTTGATAGTATCCCACATAATTCGTAGACTTTCTTCATTTTTTTTTCATTCTTTTTTCTGATTTTCCCTCAAATAGATTGATGTCAAGGAATTTTTTTCCAATCTCACTAATTCTGGCTTCCATTGCCTCAGTTCTGCTCCTACGACCTTCTACTGAGTTGTCTAATTCTGAAATTGTATTGTTAATCTTTTGGATTTCTAGTTGCTGTGTTTGTCTCTGTATGGTTTCTAGAAGCCTGTTTTTTTCTGTCGTTTTGTTCTTGTATTGTTTTCCTGAATTCTTCTATGGCTTTGTCTGTGTGTTCCTTGGCTTGTTTTGAGTTTTGCCTGATCTCCTTCCTGATCTTTTGAAAAGCTCTGTATATTAGTCTTTTGAATTCCTTCTCAGGAAGTTCCATTGCCTTATCTTCCTCCTTTACTTTGGTCATTTGCTGGAGCCATCTTGACCTGCTTCTTTACGTGATTTGATATTGACTGTTGTCTCCTAGGCATCAATAAGTTATTATTTTTATTGTATTTTTGTTTTGTTTTAATTTTTTTTTTTTTTTAATATGCCCAGGTAGGCTGGGTGTTTGAGCTACTTTGGTTGTTAGCATCTTTGACACTCTCACATCCTGTCTCCAGGTGGTCAGAGCAGCTACTAGGTGTGTGAGCCCAGGAGTCTGTTCACTTTTCTTATGGGGGTGCCATTATTCAAGGCACAGATATCTAGGTCATTGATCACTGAGTGTGTGGTGCAGACTCTTACCTACAGTCCTAGGTGGGCAGGATTGCGTGGGGCTGTTTGGAGCAGGCACAGGTCTCTGGCTGCAGAAGGGGGGCTATGTATGTGCAAGGCAGAGGGCTGACGGCTGCCCCTGAGTGCATGTCCCTGTCCCCTAGAACATGTGGTGGGGAAGGGGGTAATGCAGCTGGTCCTTGGGCACCCAGTGCTGTTGACTGGAGGGACTGGGAGGCCCCACTAATTCTCAGACCCCTGTTGTGGGTGGCTAGATGGAGTGGGTTATACCACTGCCACTCAGGTCCCAGGTGTGGGTGGGTGAGACCCCTGTTTAGGGGGCAGAGTAGTGTCAAATGCCATGAATCTGCAGCTCTCCCTTGGCTGCTGCAGGTGAGAATGGGCTTCAGGTATATGCCCTGCTGTTTTATGCTAATGAGGGCACGTGGGGTTGAATTGACCCATAAGGGGCTGGGTGGAGGTGAAGGGTGCTCCAAGTCTATGAACCCCTTACACTAGTGGCTGGACAAAATTCCAGGCTTAGGGGGTGTGGGATTGTTGGATGCCACAGGACCAGCGTTGGAGTGGAGGGTCCTGCGTTCCCAGCTTAGTGAGTATGGCATTGTTGAATGCCATGAAGCAAAGTGGGTTGGAGACGGGTGAGGGGAAGGAAGCACCTCTCCTCTGTGAAGCCCTGGGGTTTATTCTGTCCTCGTGTGTGGTAGGTTAGAAGCTTGCACTTAAGTTTTGCAGGTCTGATGTCGCTTTTGCTTGGTTCTGGAGGTGTGTGCAGATTCGCTGCTGCTTAGCTTCACCTCATGTGGTGGTTCTCAGCTTTGTATGCTGCTGCTTGCCTCAGTCCATGTGTGCTGCCCAGACTCAGCTAGCAGGGCACTGACGATCTTGCAATCTGAACTTCCCCGTTTCTGCTGTCTTTCCCTCTACCTGCCTCTCAGTTCTATTTTTCAGCTTTGTCTTTTACGGTTAGGCCTCCTAGATTGTCATATGTATTTGATTCACTTGTTTTTTTAGGTGTTTGTTGTTAAGGACAACAGGAAGCATCTGACTATTACACCATCTTGGCCCTGCCTACTTCAGTTTTTTTTTTTTTTTTCCCTGTGTCACAAGTACATTTAATTTAAGGTAAGGTTCCTAATGATTGCAAAATATTTTCTTAAATATCTACTGTTACTTAATGTTAACTTACTTAAAGTTAACTTAAACTTTTAGATAAAATAGCAAATTTGAATTTCTTCTATCACGAATAGAATCTTTAAGGTAGGTTGAGGAGGGCCATTAATATTCTGGGAAAAAATTTGCAGAAACTTTCATGGATATGGATGTGGAATAATTCTAATGTAAAATATTTATTTTTCAAAATTATGCAAAAATAAGGCTTTAGGTAAACTTGAGAAGTGAAATATGGTTGATTTTTGCTTTGAAATTTAAAATATGAGGTTTAAAGTGAGCAAGCTTTAACCCGTGCGTTAACCTTAACTGTTTATTTTTTTAATGATACACCATATTGAAATTTCAATAATCTCATCTAAATGAATAATAAGGTGAATTAAATTAATTAAAAAATATTTATTTTATATCAATACCTTGAAATTTTAGGAAGGGAATATTAAAAATTTTTTTCCTATAGAAATGAAGCACGTCTGAAATTTTATGTATGATCTTTTAAACTCTCACCGATGAATAGCAAATCAACTTTCAGAAAAAGGAATTTTTCATGAATTTAAAAAGCAAAACTTCAGAACTTCTTTAAATTATTTTTTCAGTTTCGAAAGAACAGCATTCAATTCTTTGAAGTACAATTTTTCACAATATTCTGTTATAACCCTTTATATCTTAGTTCGTTCTGTTGTGCTGTCACCCATCTCATTTCTTATTTTGGTTATTTGCATCTTCTCATTTTTTTCCTTTGTCAATTTGGCCAGTGTTTTGTCATTTTTTTGACCCTGCCAAAGAACCAACTTCTTATCTCGTTGCTTTCTATTATTTTTGTTTCTTTTCTTACATCATTTATTTTTTCTCTGATATTTATTATTTCCTTTCTTCTTGTAACTGTTCTTCTTTTGCTGCTTTTTTTCTAATTGTTTGAGTTGTAAGATTAAGCTATTGATTTTGGCTCTCTCTTCTTTTTTGATGTGTGTGTTTGTTAATATAAATTCTTCTCCGAGCACTGCTTTCACTGTGTCCCAAAGGTTTTTGCATGTTGTATTTTCCTTCTCATTTGTTTTTAAGAATTTTTAAATTTTGTTTTCAATTTCTTCTATTACCCAATAGTTTTGAAGTAAGATATTGTTTAGTTTCCATGTATTTAATTTTTTTCCTTGTTCTTTCTGTTGACTTCCAGTTTTATAGTGTTATGATCAGAGAAAATGCTTTGAATTTTTTTGATGTTTTTGTATTTATTGAGGCTTACTTTGTGACCTAAAATACTATCTATTCTAGAGATTCATCTATGTGCATTGGAGAAGAAAGTGTACTGTGCTGCTGTTGGGTGGTGTGTTCTGTACATGCCTTTGAGGTTGAGTTGATTGATTGTGTTATTTAGATCTTCTGTATCTTTGTCAAGTTTTTTCTAGTTGTTCTGTTCATCATCAAACGCGATGTGTTAAAGTCTACTATTATTGTAGAACTGTCTATTTTTCTTTTCAATCATGTTAGAGTTTATCTTACGTGTTTTGGAGCTCTGTAATTAAGTGCGTAAATATTTATTATGGTTATGTTCTCTTGGTGGATTGACCCTTTTATCATTACATAATGCTTTTCTTTGTCACTTATAATGGCTTCTGACTTAAAGTCTATTTTATCAGAGATTATCATTGCCACTCCTGCTCTCTCTTGGTTACTGTTTGCTTGATATATTTTTTTCCATCTTTTGATTTTTAACTTATTTATGTGTTTGTGTCTAAGGTGTGTCTCTTGTAGGCAACATATTGATGGCTCATGTTTTTTTAATCCGTTCTGCCACCCTCTATCTCTTGACTGGTTCATTTAAATGATTTACATTAAGGGTAATTATTGATAGATATGAATTTACTGCTCCCATTTTGTTATGCCACTTTTTTGTGTGTGTGGTGTTAATGGTTTCTTTATTTCACTTAATTTTCTGTGCTGAGTTCTTTTTGTTTATGGATTTTCTTTTTGTATGCTTTGCTGATTTTGTGTTTACTGGGTCTTTTTAATTTTCTTCATTATTTTTATGAGTAGATTTATTGATTTTCTTTGTGGTTACTCTGAAATTTACCTTTATTTTCCTCAGTTTAAAATGGTCTGTTATAGCTTATTATTCTTTTGACTTCCTCTTCTTATGAAAATGCTATAACTGTACCATTTATTCCTCCTTTTTGTTTTGAAGTTGTCATCATTAACAGATTGACACCTCTAGTTCCCTGTTTTCAGTTTTGCAGCTTTATTTTACTTTTGAGAATTCTTTGTCTGGGTTGGTATTTGTGTGATGCTGTCATGTGTCTTAATCTCAGGTTGTTGTCTGATGTAGTTGATTCTCTGTCCGAAGGACTACCTTTAATATTTTTTGTAAAGTTGGCCTGGTTTTTACAAATTCCCTTAATTTCTGTTTCTCTGGGACTGTCCTAGTTTCACCATCATATTTGAAGGGAAGTTTTGGTGGATGTATGATTCTTGTTTGATATTTTTTTTTTTCAGGGTTTTATGTACTTCATTCCATTGCCTTCTTACCTACATTGTTTCTGCTGAGAAATCAGCATTTATTCTTACTGGTGCCCCCTTTGTAAGTGGTGGAGCCCTGGTGGTGCAGTGGTTAAAGAGCTCATCTGCCAACCAAAAGGTTGGCAGTACAAATCCACTAGCTGTACCTTGGAAACCCTATGGGGAAGTTCTACTCTGTCCTATAGGGTCACTATGAGTCAGAATCAACTCGATGGCAATAGGTTTGGTTGTAAGTGATATTTTGTTTTTGTGAGCTGCTCTCAGAATTTTTTCTTGGTCTTTGGTTTTGGAAAGTTTTATGATTTATATCTTGGTGATTTTATTTTGGCGTCTGTTCTGAATGGTGTTTGTTGAAATTCTTGGATGAAAACCTTCTCATCTTTCATGATATTAGGGAAGTTTTCTGCCAAGAAATCTTCAAAAATTCTCTGTATCTTTTTTTTCTCCTCCTCTTCTGGAATTCCTATGATGCATAAATTATTCATTTTGATAGTGTCCCACATAACTCTAGGCTTTTTCATTTTTCTCTATTCTTTTTTCAGGATTGTTACTCAAATTAGTATCAAGGAATTTGTCCTCTGTTTTACAGATTCTTTCTTCCACTGATTCAGTTCTACTATGTCTTTCTTTGAGTTATCTATTTCAGGTATGTTATTTTTAATCTTCCGGGTTTCTAGTTGTTTTTGTATGGTTTCTAACTGTCTATTTATTTTGTCACTTTGTTCTTGCATTGTTGTCATGAATTCTTTTAGGGTTTTGTCTGTGTTTTCCTTGATCTCTTTTAGGATCTTAAATATAAGTCTTTTAAATTCCTTATCAGGTAGCTGTATTATCATTTCTTCCTCAGGAAGATTTTCTGCCCCTTTATTTTGCTCACTTGTTTGAGCACTCTTATCTGGTTTCTTCATATGATTTGTTATTGTCTGCTGTCCTCAAGGGATTAAGGCATTAATTTATTCATATATTTCTTTATTGATTGCATGTATGTTTTGTGCTGATTTTTTTGTTTTGATGCATCAGGAGCTTTGTTTCTTTTCTTTCTCTTTAGACTGTTTCTTCTTTTGTATTGTTTTAATTGTTATTTTGTCGTTCTGGTTTATGTGTCACTTAGGTGGTGTCTGTTGGCTGGGCATGATTTCCTCTCACTAGTGGGTATGGTGGGTCACACCCACGTGCGAGTCCTTTGTGGTTAAGCTCATATATCTCCCTTACTAGACTGAGTGGAGGTGGGAGAGCAGGTTCTTTCTCTGATGTTGGATGGCAAATGATGGGTGGTCAGAGTCCCTTCATGGCCTTTGTGGGATCATGGAGTCCTTCCAGGTTGGTGCTAGCAATTAGTGCATTCTCTGGAGGTCAGGACACAATGTCTCCATATCTGCTGTGGGGGAGTGCTATCCAAATGGATGGGGTAGGCCCACTGTGCGTGCACAAATTGGCATCTCAGTAAGTGGTGCTGTATCATGGGTTTTCAGTACAAGTGCAGATGGCCTGCAGGAGCTCTTTGGGCATGGGATGCATGACGTTGCAGCCAGACAGATGTTGGATAAGGGCAGTAGGATCTCCTGCTCATCATTTGGTAGATGTGCAGATGGCACCTGTCAGGATGTGACAGGCATTGCTGATGAGGTGATGTGTCTTTGTGGCCAGTCACTGGGTGTTTGTGCAGCAAGCATTCTCACCAGTTGCTAGGTTGGATGCTGTGTCTGCATACCGCAGATCTCTAGGTGGTCAGGGTGAGGGTGCACAGGTCACCAGTTGGGGTGAGGGTGCACAGGCAAATGGCATGGGAGCTCACACTGCTGGTTACTGAGTGAATGAGTTAGGAGGCACCAGGGAGGGGTATCTCATACCTCTTGTTGCTGGTCTGGCAGTGAGAACACATGCCATGGATTGCTGGGTGGGTGCGGCAGTGTGGGGGTGGGTGGGGTGGGCACAAACCTCGGGAGACTGGCACAACAGCTTGAGAATGAGCGCTGGGGATTTCCAAGTGGGGGGAGAAGGAGGCCACACTGCTGGCCACTGGGAGGGTGGAGAGGGAAGAGGAGGGGAGCGTGTTCCCCCAGTCTCTGGCATGGGTGCCAGGACACTCCCTGCAGAGTGCTGCCAGTGATCAGACTCAGCCCCAACCAAATGCGAGGAGGGGTAGCTGTCCAGAGTCCAGTTGGGTAGGGGATCTCTAGCTGCCACTCCAAGTATCTTCCACGTCATGAGCACCACCCGCTCAAATGATCAGAGGCCACTGCTGGTGAGTAGTTCCTTCCCGATTTTCTGTCTCTTTTCCTGTCGTGTATTTGCCTGGATCCCTAGTACTCTCACCCACCTACCTGCAGTTCCCCCCTTAGACCCAGTTCATGTTTTGCTCACCTTGCTTCTCTCCAGGTTTGTGTACAGTGTCTCTGCCCCTTATTGGGGATTTCATGAAGTTGCCTTCCTGTGCTCTTCACCCAGGAATGCTGCTTGCTCTTTCTCAAGATGGCCACACTGAGCCAGGCTGGTGGGCAAGGCACTTACTGTCTTTAAGCCTCCTTGTTTGCTGTTTTCATTGTTTTTCTCTTTATCTTCAGTTCTTGATCTAATTCTTCATCCTTCTGTTTGCTGTTCTGGGTTCCCAGATTGTCATCTGTATTTGTTTCACTTGGTTTCTCAGTTCTTCACTATAGGGTGACGGTGTGGTGTGTGTGACTAAGCCACTATCTTGGGTTGCCTTTAGGTAACATTTTTAATGCCTGGAAGCAATCTTGGGAAAGAGTGCACATATATTTTTAAAGGGCGAATCAAGTCAAAACAGTTGTCATGGTTTTCTTAGCTTATTACCAGGTAACATGTGTGTTATTTTTAATTAACTGAGTGGAAAATAAACATCAGCTATTTAAAAGTTAGAAAACCACCTTGTAAACCTTTATATTAAAATCACCTCTCTTTTCTCTTGGGCTCAATAAGAGGCGAGCAGAAAACATGTTAAGAAGATCAACAGAGCCACGCAGGTACTATGAATTTGTTCCTTAAAAGTTAGTTTGAGTGCTTTCTCTGCATCAGGATTCTCATAAACATATAAACATACTTTTCTCTGTTTTTCCCATTGTATGATATAATTCTTTTTCTAATTACATCAGCAATATTGTAAATAGAAAATATGGTAAGTAAAGGAAATTATAAAGAATAAAATTAAATACCTTAGTTACATATAATAATTAAATATGTTAATGAAAGAGGTTCCCTCAGTGGTGCAAAGTGTTAAGCACTTGATTGCTAACCAAAAGGTTGGCAGTTTGAACCCACTCAGAGGCACCTAGGAAATCAGGCCTGGCTATCTGCTTCCAAAAGCTTTGAAAATTCTATGGAGCAGTTTTATTCCGCACACACGGGGACACTATGAATGAGAATCAACTCAATGACAATTACCAACAACAACTAATTAAAGGAAGATAATGAAATATAATTAATATAACATGGCCTGTTATCCTACAACATAGAGACAGTATGACATTTTTTGTTTATTAAAAGGTTGTTTAAAAGTCACTACTTTTTAGCTACAGCATTAGTGTTTCAAGATTATTCTCCCTATTTCTCTAATCTCAGGTGAGCAGGAGAAGTTGGCAGGGCAACAGAAAAGGCCAGGTCTCACTGAAATTATGTTACTCAGTGTGAAACTAGTCAGAGATGGGAGGTCCCAACATCAAAAGGAAAAGTCTATGTTTCCTTCCCAGTCTATAAATGCATCCCAGCTAAAGTGGAAAGATGTACTTTTTCCAAATGGTTTTAGAATTCTTCATTCTTGCCCTGGTGGGTAGGCTTGAATTGAATCCCATAAGCATTTGTTCCATCATCCCTTAGTCCATGTGTATTCTCTCTCATATTTTTGGAGAAACACTGGGTACTTTGATCGTATTACAGTAAAATACTTTTGATCTGAGATGATACCTCATGTAACTCTCCAAAATTGGGAAAGAAATTTCATATTAAGGAAAGTTATAGAAAAAGTGAAGAGGTAGCTAGAGGATTACTTTGAATGCACTCATACTTTAAGGAATATATTTTCTGGCATTAAAGATTTCTTTGGATGATGATATTCAGTGTTACAAAAACAAAACTAGTACATCAAGTGAAGCAGAGTTACCTGAATATGTGATTATGGTAGATTCTTTTTGCTTTTGTCCAACTGAAAGTAAATTTGGAATAGCTTAAAAAAAAAAGTCAGAAACATTTGTTTTCTTGATACCAGCCTCCCTTTTTCCCTGTAGACTCTCCCTACTTCAGATTTCCAGTCTCGTTTTATTCTCCTCACTCAGACTCCCACAATGAATAGAAGTAGAATCTGATAAGCCCATTTAAGAATACTGGTTCTATTTCCGTGTGATTCTGTTTTCACTTTATATTTTAAATTAATCTAGAATTTTCATTTTCAGTCTTTTAACCCTACCTGTAGAATTGAAGTTTTTATTCATGTACTAATAATTTAAATTAGAAGATAGGGAGCTATTGGGGGGAATGAGGAAGGTAGGAATTCTAAAATCATGCTCACATGTGCTCTCCTAAATGTAAAACTAGTCTGGTTTTTCAGGGTGGCTCCACATTTTTTTTTTCTTCCAAAATTGAGAGGCTATGGGACTAGATTTTTTTTCTTTTTGTGGCACTAGAAGGCTGTTTTTGAAAGTTGCCAGTGACAGAAGCAGCATTAACTTCTACCATGTGTTTCTGTGAAGAATTGAATCTCCAACCAATGTGGTGACATCCCCCAAGAGGCCCTGTCCTTCAAGACCTCCAGACTTGCTTACTATGGCATCCCGTGTATAAAGCTATATTTATTTCAACTCCCTGCCACCGCTCACCTCATTGTGATTGTTAAGGTTGTGTGTCAACTTGGCTGGGCCATGATTCTCAGTGGCTTGGCAGTTATGATGTAGTTTTGCAGTCCTATGATAATGTAATCACCTCCATGATGGTATCTGCTGTGAGTAGCCAATCAGTTGAAATGGAATTTCGTTGAGGATGTGGCCTACATCCAGTATGGGTGGACTCTCTGGCAAGGCTTGTGGGATTTTGCTCACTCTGGATCCTAATGCTGGCTCCTGTTTGTCTGATCTCTGGTTCTTGGGACTTGAGATAGCAGCTTACCTGCCATCTTGCTGCTGATCTTGGGATTCATTGGTCTTTGCATCCTGTGAGCAGCAGCCCTGCTGTCTGACCTGATGCTCTTGGGTTTGCCAACTCCTGTGGCTACGTGAATCAGGAGAGGCCTCCAGCCTGATCCATGGACTTGGGATGTTCCAGCCTCTACAACCTTGAGAGCCATTTCCTTGATATAAATCTCTCTGTGTAGATATTTATACTCTTTGCAGATTTGCTTCTCTGGAGAACCCAGCCTAAGACAACCATGTCTAAGCCTCTTTATGTAGCTCATTGAAAGTATCCCCATTGTTGGGTTTTAGTGCTGTTATAACAGAAATACCACAAGAGAACGGCTTTAACGAAGAGAAACTTATTCTCTCACAGTCTAGGTGTCTAGAAGTCCGAATTCAGGGTACGAACTCCAGGGGAAGGCTTTTTCTCTCTGTCGGCTCTGGGGGAAGCTCCTTGTCATCAAACTTCCCCTGGTCAAGGAGCTTCTCAGCATAGGGACCCTGGGTCCAAAGGATGCACTATGCTCCCAGTGCTTCTTTCTTGGTGGCATGAGGACCCCCGTCTCTCTACTCACTTCTCTATTTTATATCTCAAAAAAGAGATTGACTTAAGACACAATCTAATCTTGTAGATTGAGTTCCACTTCATCAACATAACTGCCTCTAATCCCATCTCACCTAAATCATAGAGAGAGGATTTACAACACATAGGAAAATCATATCAGATGACAAAATGGTGGAGAATCACACAATACTGGGAATCATGGCCTCACCAAATTGATACACATATTTTTGGGGGGACACAATTCAATCCACGACACCCATGAATCCAGTAGTATTCCTATAGACCTTTGTTTGTGATCTCTCTCTCTCTCTCTTTTGAGGTGTGGTTACAGGCTTTTGAGGGGTGTGGTTACAGGCTTTTGAGTCAGTTAGGCCAGGCAATATAGTAAACATCTAATAAAAGGTAGCTTTTCTTATGGTATTTTAATAATAAATGGTATTGCAGTGTTCAATATTCAACTCTTGCTACACCTTGAATGTGTAAACAAAATGTACTTTATTTTTTTAATCAACATTCTGGCTCTTTCTCCTGAGCCACTACCCTCTCGTTAGTGAAGAAGAAGAAAACAAAAGAAAACAATCTATAAACTGTTTCAAGTCTAGTTGATTTAATAATTTAGAAAAATTGTTTAGATATGAGTGTTCAGACTATTTTAGGTAAACTTCTTGAACTCTCAGAGAGCCCCTTTCACTGTCCCTGCAGGATGATTTCAAAGAGGTAACAAAGAATCTGAGTCATTGCAATGATTTCCTCCACATTCTCTGTTTCTTTAGGTGAGAGTTCCCCTGATTTGTGCTTGCCCTCCTGGGCAATCCTTACCGAAGCCTTTATCTGAGCTCTCCCATTTCAGTCAGGGCCTAGAAGTCACTCCCTGTCAGCCTCACTCTCATTTCCCATTGCTGTCAGATTCTGAAGTCTGGCTGGGACTTCCAATGACCCTGTCCTGTAAAGCCATCTGTCCTGCAAACTCCATTGCTCCTCATTCCAATAAAACAACATTCTGGTTGTCACTCTGGTCACTTGGGCAAGTGACTTAAACTTTTTGTTCTTCAGCTTGCTCATCTGTAGAATAGGGGCAATAATAAGACCTTACTTAGAAGCTATTGTGAGGATTATATTTGTTAAGTTATGTAAAACACTTAGGACAGTTTCTGGCACATGGTAAGTAACACATAAATGTTTGCTATCATTATTGGCATTATTTACAAAATGGATTAAGGCACATAATTGTAGATCTGGAAACCGCTTTAGAGATATTAATACCACAAGTATTTAAGCGACTAACATGCAAAAACTTTGTGGAGTGCTTCATGATAAAAGATGCATCAGACACAGAAATACCTCATAGAGGAAAGTGTAGTTCTAATACTGGAAAGTGTTAAGTAAGTAAAAATCTGTAATCTTTTTTTTGAAAGAGCTAACTTCCATCCAAAAGGTGTAGGAGAAAAACAAAGTTATTCAATAGACACCCCATACCCTCATAGTAAGTCCCACCCAAAAAAAACCAAACAAGTTACTGTTAACTTGATCCTGACCCCATCTGTGTCAGAGCAGAACTGTGCACCTTAGGGTTTTCAATGGTTGATTTTTCAGAACTAGGTTGCCAGGCCTTTCTTCTGAGGCACCTCTGAGCATATTTGAATCTCCAACCTTTTGGTTAGCAGTTGAACAAGCTAACTGCTTTTGCCACTCAGGGAGTCTTCCTTGTAGGCACCCGTTGGAAAAAAAAAAACTGCCCTGAATTTTTCAGTGTTTCTCTAAAAAGCCGTAGTTCCCTGAGACTCTTCGGGTACCATGAGAATTAGATCTGTAGCCATTTGTCTGGTAAATCGCTCTGATTCAAAAAGATAATAAAACTTCTCTTGTCTTGACAGGAGAGTCAATGGCTACAGTCCACATCAGGCCCCAAGTGCCAGGAAGGTTCTTAGGTGTTTACATTTCAAGAAGGAATGAGGCACAGGAAGTTAAAGTCTCTGGCTCCTGGAAAGATTCTATTTATATACCAAAGGGATAAAGTAAGGGGCAGGAGGGGACAGCTGCCTTCTGCCTCTTGATAAGCAGAGAAAAACATCTTTTCATCTCCCTTAACTATGGGGGTATCTGGCTACTTGTGTAGGACAATTGAACTGGATCTCATCATATTGAACTAGGATAAGGACTAGGGCAAAGGGAGGTTGTACATTTATTATTAAGGTATTTAACAAGAACTCTTATCTTTGATCCAGAATTCCCCATGTGTGCATTCAGGATACAATCAATAAACATGAATAATAAAAACCTAACAGTACCCAAATAACTTTTTCTTTTTAATTTTTTCAGAGGAATGAAGGAATTGGGTCCTAGTAAATTCAGATTTTATTTTCCCTATGAAAAGAAACATTTTTTTTAAAATACTCTAAAATTCTCTTTTCCAATCAAGGAGAATTTTAAACATTAGACTCGTGTTGAGTTCCTTATTTTGTTTCAGTCACCTTATTGGTAATAACCCATTGCTATCAAGCCGATTCCACTCATAGTGACCCTACTGGACAGAGTAGAACTGCCTGGTAGGGTTTCCAAGGCTGTAAATCTTTACAGAAGCAAGCTGCCACATCTTTTTCCTGAGAAGTGGTTGGTGGGTTCAAGCCCCTGACCTTTCCATTAGCAGCCAAGCACTTAACCACTGTGCCATCAGGCCTCCCTTATCTGTAATAACCAAAACCAGAAAACCAAGCCTGTTGCCATCGAGTTGATTCCGACTCATAGCAACCATATAGGCCAGAGTAGAATTGCCCCATAGGATTTCCAAAAGCAGCTGGTGGATTCAAACTGCTGATCTTTTGGTTAGTAGCAGAGCTCTTAACTATTGTGCCACCAGACCCCCTTATATATGTAATAGGGGACTATTAATAGTACGTATCTAATAGTTATGGGAAGATTAAATCAGATGCTGCCAACCTTGTGAGTTAGCTTGGGAGCAGGTTCTCCGGCCTTCAGATGACTGGAGTACTGGCTGAGAGCTTTATTTCAACCTCATGACAGATCCTGAGCCAAAACCATATTGCTAAACTGCTTCCAACTTCCTGATTCTCACAAACTGTATGAGTTAATAAATGGTCATTGTTTCAAGCTGCAAAGCTTTGAGGTAACTTGTTACACAGCAATAGATAAGTAATACAGATATTATATGTAAAAGGGTTATGCTTGACATATATGCAATAAAAGCTGGCCAATAGCAGCAACAGCAGTGCCTGGAGGGAAGAAATATGATTACATAGCAGGTGCTCATGAATACAAAGAGAGGAACTATTTGTATTTCAAAACCTAAAGTCGTTCTGACAGCTATGGAAAAGCCAAAGACAACCCTCATAGCCTGGTAATAATTCAATCTCTCTAAGTACAGAGAGACATTTCAAATGTAGTCCATTGCTTCGGAGGCAAAGAGAGTGCATAAGCTCTCCTTAGACTCTTAGTACTCTCTTCTCTCAAGTACTTGGTACCACTGATCTGCCCCTGAAATGACAAAACAGAGAGAAAGTCCTTCCTCCAGGCAAAGGGACAAAGATTTCTTAGACCAAAGGGAAAAAAGTGAGTTTTTTTCCTCTGTGACTGTTAAAAACAGTGTATTACATACACACACATATGTGGACATATACCAAAATTTTACAAAAGAGAAGCTGCCTTGCAGTGTAATGACTTAATAAGAAGCTCAAATTGTCCTTTTTGTGCTAATAAGTTTATATTTCTATGTATATTGTAATAAGGGAGGTGGGGAAAATGGAGGACAGAGACCAAACTGCAATTTGAAAATAATATTGTACAGGCCCATGGTGTTTCTTTATAGAAGGATGATAGTATCAAAGAACTACCCATCAATCATTAAACTCAGGTTAAAAGTGGCTAGGACAAACGAGCAAAGCTTGTACACATGTCACTTTATCTCACAGTGGACCCTATCACTGTGGTAGAGCATCCGTGTTGATGAGGTTTGCAGTTCAATATTGAATGGAATGTTTCCATGCCAGCCACAGGATCGTGTATAACAACCACTTCTTTTTTTTTTTTTTTCCTATGTACTCATTTTAGAAATCATTTAAGCCACTGGAATTACCTCTAATAGCTGAAAACAATATTCAACAAATCATAGGCTTATACTACCTAAAATATTATAATGCATGACATTTGTTCATTATAATTTTTTTTAAGAAAGGATATCTGTGGTATATACTTTTAGGTTGACTTTCAAGATCTTCTGAAAACCAATCTCAACCTGTATGTCCTGACTTTCTTACTACCACACCTAGCTTAACAGAACAGCTTGCTCTGAATCATATTGTTCTGTTTGAGAGGGTGAAGTTAAGAGCCTTTACTTCTGGCTCTCCATGTTTAGATTACCACTATTTCAAGACTGCCATATTTCTCCTCTGAATTCTCCTAGCATTTTCTTTGAGTTCAGCAGACAACAGGATTGTTACACAGAAGATTCATTAGAATTGACCACCCCCCCCCAAAAAAAACCTACAGGAATTAATAAACAAACATTGCAAAGGTTGTATAATACAAGATCAGTATACAAAAGATCATTGTATTTATATATTTTTAACAATCAGAAATTGAAATGAAAAAAATAATATTTACAATAGTATATAAAATATGAAGCAGTGTGGGACAAATCTGATAAAAGGTGTTCAAGACCTGTATGCCAAAAACTACAAAGCATTGTTGAGGAAAATTTTAAAAAAAGACCTTAGTACATGGAGAGGTATGCCATATTCTTGGTTCAGGAGACTCAATATTATTAAATATCAGCTCTCTCTCCAAATTTATCCAGAGGTTCATTGCAATCCTAATAAAAATCCCAGAAAGACATTGTTTTAGAATCTAATAGGTTGAATCTACAATTCAAAAGACTTACAATAGCCAAAACAATTTTCGAAAAAACAAAGTTGGAGGACCATCTCTAAATGATTTTAAGACGTATTTCAAAGCCATAGTAATCTAGACAGTGTGATCTTTGCATCAAATAGAAAAATATATCAATGGAACAAAATAAAGACTCCAGAAATAGAACCACATATAGATAGACAACTGATGTTCTGCAAAGATGAAAAGGAAATCCAATAGAGAAAAGTTAGCTTTTTAACATATGGTGTTGAAAATATTGGCTATCTATATGCCAGATAATAAGCTTCAATACTTCACACCATATTAAAAAAAACCATTCCAGATGGTTCATGCATGTAATGTAAAACCTAGACAAAAATAGCAGAAAAACTTTGTGACCTGGTTTTGGCAAAGATTCCCTAGATAAGATGACAAAAACATGATCTATAAAAAATTTATAAATTGGACGTCTTCAAAATTAAAACTGTCTGCTCTTAGAACAAACTGTTAAGGGAATGAAAAGACAAACCAGAGACTGGGGAGGAAATATTTTCAAGTCATAGACCTGAGAAAGAATTCTATCTAGAATAAATAAAGAACTCTCAAACTCAATAATAAGAAAGCAAACAACTCAATTTAAAAATGGACAAAAGATTTGAACACACAGGTCACCAAAGAAGACATATGAATCACAAATAAGTGCATGCTGATATGCTCAAGGAAACCCTGGTAGCGTAGTGGTTAAGTGCTACAGCTGCTAACCAAAGGGTCGGCAGTTCAAGTCCGCCAGGTGCTCCTTGGAAACTCTATGGGGCAGTACTACTCTGTCCTATAGGGTTGCTATGAGTCGGAAGCGACTCGATAGCATTGGGTTTTTTTGGAATATGCACAATATCATTAGCCCTTCAGGAAATGTAAATTATCAGCACAAGGAGATACTATTTCACACTTATCAGAATGTCTAAAATTAAGAGACTGACCATTTCATGTTTTGGCAAAGATGTTGAGGAACTGACTCTCTTATACACTTCTGGGTGGAACGTAAAATGGCATGACTATTTTGGATATAGGTTTGGTAGTTTCTTAAAAATTTGAGCCTACAACTACCACGGACCCAGCTATTTCACTCCTGCTTATTTTCCTAGAGAAATAAAACCATATGTTCATGCAAAGAAATGTGCATGGGTATTCATAACAGCTTTATTTGTAATAGACTGAAACTGAACACAACTCAAACTTCCCTCAACAGGCTAGTGGATAAACACCGTGTGGCACACCCATACAATAGGCTCAAAGAGACGATACATGCAACAACATGGATGAATCTCAAAATAGTTATGCCAAATTTAAAGATGCCAGACAAAAGAGCGTGCATTATGTATGATTTTTTCCTATCTAAAATTCCAGGAAATTCAAGTTAATTTAGAGTGACAGAAAAAAGACCAGTGGTTGCCTGGGGACCAAGCCAAAGGAAAAATGGATTACAAAGAGGCAACAGGGAACTCTTAGTGTGTTGGAAATGTTCATTATCTTGATTGTGTTGAGAGCTTTTCAAGTATATACAAATGTCAGAATTCATAGCATTATATGGAACTTGAGAGGAAAATGTATTGTAATGATAAGTGCAAAGAGCTGGAGATAGAAAATCAAAAGGGAAGAACATGCTGGGCATTTCTCAAGCTGAAAGAACTGAAGAAAAATTTCAAGCCTCCAGTTCCAATAGTGAAGGATTCTTATGGAGAAATATTAAACGACACAAGAAGCATCAAAAGAAGATGGAAGAGGAGCGGGGCCAAGATGGCGGACTAGGTGGACGCTACCGCGGATCCCTCTTGCAACAAAGACTCAGAAAAACAAGGGAATCGATCACATACATAACAATCTACGAACTCTGAACAACAAGCACAGACTTAGAGATGGAAAACGAACAAATACGGGCAGACAGTGACTGTTTTCAGAACCAGGAGCCAGCGTACCAGGCAGGTGACCTTCAGAGCCTGATCTGGGGCAGAGCCCGGGGGGCAGACGGCACAGAAGGGGGGCCCACACCTTCCCCCCCGAACCCATCCTGGGAGGAAGTCTAGCTGGTTGGCGCAGGCGGCGTAGGGGCGCAGCCGGAGGGAGAAGCACTCGGGAGGCAGTGACTGATCTGGGAGTGGGGAGAACAGCGTCCCAGCGGGCGAGCCATCCCGCCGGGAGTTAGGTGAGAAGCGGACGGGGCGTGAGCGGGGGGGGGGTCAGCTATATTTCCCTAAAGTGACCCCGGGGCGGGGCCCACACGTTCGTGAGGGAGGATGCACACCCAGTCCGCACGTGTGGCACGGCACACCGGAGGGAGAAATCCCCAGAAGTGACTGGTCTCAGAGCGGGGAAAGCAGCGTCCCAGACGGGGAGCCATTCCGCTGGGATTTGGGCCCGCGGGCAGGCGGGGTGTGAGCGCGGGGTCCATTTATATTCCCCTGAATTGACCCAGGGGGCGGGCCCACCTGGCCGTGCAGGTGACGCCTACCCAGTTCGCGTGAGAGGTGTGGCGCACCGGAAGGAGAAGTCCCCGGGAGGAAGTGACTGGTCCCGGAACGGGGAAAGCAGCGTCCCAGCCGGGAAGTCGTCCCGCTGGGATTTGGGTGCGCACAGAGGCGGGGCGTGACCACGGGGCCCAATTATATTTGCCTGAATATACCGTGGGGACGGGCCCAAACGTTCATGCGGGAAACGCCCACCCAGTGCGCGCGAGTGGTGCCGCGCACCGGAGGCAGAAGTCCCTGGGAGGAAGTGACTGCTCTCCAAGCAAGGAAAGCAGCGTCCTAGCCGGGGACCCGTCCCACCCGGATTTTAGTGGACGGGGACGGAGCGTGAACGCGTGTTCAGCTCTATATTCTGTGGTGCTACACTCCTAGCTCTCTGATCCCTCCCCCACCCTCCCCAGGCGGCCCCATTAACATCCGAATACCCGGAGCCAGAGGGAGAATTCAGATAGGGATCTGACTGCATTTTTTTTAGCCGACTACCTGGAAAATCTAGTTTCCCAGTGATGGCTCGGAGACAGCAGTCCATATCAAACCACATAAAGAAACAGACCATGACAGCTTCTCCAACCCCCCAAACAAAAGAATCAAAGTCTTTCCCAAATGAAGATACAATCCTGGAATTATCAGATACAGAATATAAAAAACTAATTTACAGAATGCTTAAAGATATCACAAATGAAATTAGGATAAATGCAGAAAAAGTCAAGGAACACACTGATAAAACTGTTGAAGAACTCAAAAAGATTATTCAAGAACATAGTGGAAAAATTAACAAGTTGCAAGAATCCATAGAGAGACAGCATGTAGAAATCCAAAAGATTAACAATAAAATTACAGAATTTGACAACGCAATAGAAAGTCAGAGGAGCAGACTCAAGCAATTAGAATGTAGACTGGGACTTCTGGAGGACCAGGGAAACAACACCAACATAGCTGAAAAAAAATCAGATAAAAGAATTAAAAAAAATGAAGAAACCCTAAGAATCATGTGGGACTCTATCAAGAAGGATAACTTGCGAGTGATTGGAGTCCCAGAAGAGGGAGGGGGGACAGAAAACACAGAGAAAATAGTTGAAGAAATCCTGACACAAAACTTCCCTGACATCATGAAAGACGAAAGGATATCTATCCAAGATGCTCATTGAACCCCATTTAAGATTGATCCAAAAAGAAAAACACCAAGACATATTATCATCAAACTTGCCAAAACCAAAGACAAACAGAAAATTTTAAAAGCAGCCAGGGAGAAAAGAAAGGTTTCCTTCAAGGGAGAATCAATAAGTTCAGACTACTCAGCAGAAACCATGCAGGCAAGAAGGGAATGGGACGACGTATACAGAGCACTGAAGGAGAAAAACTGCCAACCAAGGATCATATATCCAGCAAAACTCTCTCTGAAATATGAAGGAGAAATTAAGATATTTACAGATAAACACAAGTTTAGAGAATTTGCAAAAACTAAACCAAAACTGCAAGAAATGCTAAAGGAGATTGTTTGGCCGGATGACCAATAATATCAGGTACCAGCACAATACAAGGTCACAAAACAGAACGTCCTGATATCAACGCAACTCAAATAGGGAAAGCACAAAAACAAACAAATTAAGACTAATTCTAAAAAATAAATAAATAAACAAAATAATACACATAACAGGAAATCATGGAAATCAATAGATAAACGATCACAATAATCAAAAAGAGGGACTAAATATAGGAGGCATTGAACTGCCAGATGGAGAGTGATACAAGGCGATATAGAAGGATACAAGTTAGGGTTTTACTTAGAAAAATAGGGGTAAATAAAAAGGTAACCACAAAAAGGAATCTCAATTCCATAACTCAAGAAAAAAGCCAAGAAAAACGTAACGACTCAATAAACACAAAGTTAAACATTATGAAAATGAGGATCTCACAAGCTACTTAGAAAAACGTCTCAGCACAAAAAAGCATGTGGAAAAATGAAATGGCCAACAACACACATGAAAAGGCATCAAAATGACAGCACTAAAAACTTATTTATCTATAATTACGCTGAATGTAAATGGACTAAATGCACCAATAAAGAGACAGAGAGTCACGGACTGAATAAAGAAACATGATCCGTCTATATGCTGCCTACAAGAGACACACCTTAGACTTAGAGACACAAACAAACTAAAACTCAAAGGATGGAAAAAAATATATCAAGCAAACAATAAGCAAAAAAGAAGAGGAGTAGCAATATTAATTTCTGACAAAATAGACTTTAGACTTAAATCCGCCACAAAGGATAAAGAAGGACACTATATAATGATAAAAGGGGCAATTGATCAGGAAGACATAACCATATTAAATATTTACGCACCTAATGACAGGGCTGCAAGATACATAAATCAAATTTTAACAGAATTGAAAAGTGAGATAGACACCTCCACATTTATAGTAGGAGACTTCAACACACCACTTTCGGAGAAGGACAGGACATCCAGTAAGAAGCTCAATAGAGACACGGAAGACCTACTTACAACAATCAACCAACTTGACCTCATTGACTTATACAGAACTCTCCACCCAACTGCTACAAAATATACTTTTTTTTCTAGTGCACATGGAACATACTCTAGAATAGACCACATATTAGGGCATAAAACAAATCTTTCTAGAATCCAAAACATCGAAATATTACAAAGCATCTTCTCAGACCACAAGGCAATGAAGCTAGAAATCAATAACAGAAAAACTAGGGAAAAGAAATCAAATACTTGGAAAATGAACAATACCCTCCTGAAAAAAGACTGGGTTATAGAAGACATCAAGGAGGGAATAAGGAAATTCTTAGAAAGCAACGAGAATGAAAATACTTCCTATCAAAACCTCTGGGACACAGCAAAAGCAGTGCTCAGAGGCCAATTTATATCGATAAATGCACACATACAAAAAGAAGAAAGAGCCAAAATCAGAGAACTGTCCCTACAACTTGAACAAATAGAAAGTGAGCAACAAAAGAACCCATCAGGCACCAGAAGAAAACAAATAATAAAAATTAGAGCTGAACTAAATGAATTAGAGAACAGAAAAACAATTGAAAGAATTAACAAAGCCAAAAGCTGGTTCTTTGAAAAAATTAACAAAATTGATAAACCACTGGCTAGACTGACTAAAGAAAAACAGGAAAGGAAACAAATAACCCGAATAAGAAACAAGAAGGACCACATCACAACAGAACCAAATGAAATCAAAAGAATCATATCAGATTACTACATAAAATTGTGCTCTAACAGATTTGAAAACCTAGAAGAAATGGATAAATTCTTGGAACAATACTACCTACCTAAACTAACACATTCAGAAGTAGAACAACTAAATAGACCCAAACAAAAAAAGAGATTGAAACGGTAATCAAAAAACTTCCAACAAAAAAAAGTCCTGGCCCAGACGGCTTCACTGCAGAGTTCTACCAAACCTTCAGAGAAGACTTAACACCATTACTATTGAAGGTATTTCAAAGCATAGAAAAAGACGGAATACTACCCAACTCATTCTATGAAGCTACCATCTCCCTGATACCAAAACCAGGTAAAGACATTACAAAAAAAGAAAATTTTAGACCTATATCCCTCATGAACATTGATGCAAAAATCCTCAACAAAATTCTAGCCAATAGAATCCAACAACACATCAAAAAAATAATTCACCCTGATCAAGTGGGATTTATACCAGGTATGCAAGACTGGTTTAATATCAGAAAAACCATTAATGTAATCCATCACATAAATAAAACAAAAGATAAAAACCACATGATCTTATCAATAGATGCAGAAAAGGCATTTGACAAAGTTCAACACCCATTTATGATAAAAACTCTTACCAAAATAGGAATTGAAGGAAAAATCCTCAACATAATAACGGGCATCTATGCAAAGCCAACAGCCAATATCACTCTAAATGGAGAGAACCTGAAAGCATTTCCCTTGAGAACGGGAACCAGACAAGGATGCCCTTTATCACCGCTCTTATTCAACATCGTACTTGAAGTCCTAGCCAGGGCAATTAGGCTAGACAAAGAAATAAAGGGTATCCAGAATGGTAAGGAGGAAGTAAAGCTATCACTATTTGCAGATGACATGATTGTATACATGGAAAACCCTAAGGAATCCTCCAGAAAACTACTGAAACTAATAGAAGAGTTTGGAAGAGTCTCAGGATATAAAATAAACATACAAAAATCACTTGGATTCCTCTACATCAACAAAAAGAACACCGAAGAGGAAATAACCAAATCAATACCATTCACAGTAGCCCCCAAGAAGATAAAATACTTAGGAATAAATCTTACCAAGGATGTAAAAACCTATACAAAGAAAACTATAAAACTCTGCTACAAGAAATTCAAAAGGACATACTTAAGTGGAAAAACATACCCTGCTCATGGATAGGAAGACTTAACATAGTAAAAATGTCTATTCTACCAAAAGCCATTTATACATATAACGCACTTCCAATCCAAATACCAATGTCATATTTTAAGGGGATAGAGAAACAAATCACTAATTTCATATGGAAAGGAAAGAACCCCCGGATAAGCAAAACATTACTGAAAAAGAAGAAGAAAGTGGGAGGCCTCACCCTACCTGATTTCAGAACCTATTATTTAGCTACAGTAGTCAAAACAGCCTGGTACTGGTACAACAACAGGCACATAGACCAATGGAACAGAATTGAGAACCCAGATATAAATCTATCCACATATGAGCAGCTGATATTTGACAAAGGACCAGTGTCAGTCAATTGGGGAAATAATAGTCTTTTTTTTTTTTTTTTTTTTTATTAAGCTTCAAGTGAACATTTACCATTCCAATCAGTCTGTCACATGTAGGTTTACATACATCTTACTCCCTTCTCCCACTTGCTCTCCCCCTATTGAGGCAGCCCTTACAGTCTCTCGTTTCCTGCCAATTTTACCATCTTCCCTCTCTCTCTATCTTCCCATCCCCCCTCCGGTCAAGAGTTGCCAACACACTCTCCCGTGTCCACCTGATTTAATTAGCTCACTCTTCATCAGTATCTCTCTCCCCCCCACTGACCAGTCCTTTTCATGCCTGATGATTTGTCTTCGGGGATGGTTCCTGTACTGTGCCATCAGAAGTTCTGGGGAGCATTGTCTCTGGGATTCCTCTAGTCGCAATCATACCATTAGGTGTGGTCTTTTAATGAGAATTTGGGGTCTGCATCCCATTGGTCTCCTGCTCCCTCAGGAGTTGTCTGTTGTGTTCCCTGACAGGGCAGACATCGATTGTGGCCGGGCACCAACTAGTTCTTCTGGTCTCAGGATAATGTAGGTCTCTGGTTCAAGTGGCCCTTTCTGTCTCTTGGGTTCTTAGTTGTCGTGTGACCTTGGTGTTCTTCCTTTGCCTTTGCTCCAGGTGGGTTGAGACCAATTAATGTATTTTAGATGGCCGCTTGTTGGCATTTAGGACCCCAGGCGCCACAATTCAAAGTGGGATGCAGAGTGTTTTCATAATAGAATTGTTTTGCCCATTGACTTAGAAGTCCCCTCAAACCAAGTTCCCCAGACCCCAGCCCCTGCTTCGCTGACCTTTGAAGCTTTCATTTTATCTCGGAAACCTCTTTACTTTTAATCCAGTCCAACTAGGCTGACCTTCCTTGTTTTGAGTGTTGTCTTTCCCTTCACCCAAAGCAGTTCCCATCTACAGATTGATCAATAAAAAGCCCTCTCCCTCCCTCCCTCCCTCCCCCCTTTGTAACCACATAAGTATGTGTTCTTCTCCGTTTTTTCTATTTCTCAAGATCTTATAATAGTGGTCTTATACAATATTTGTCCTTTTGCAACTGACTCATTTCGCTCAGCATAATGCCTTCCAGATTCCTCCATGTTATGAAATGTTTCAGAGATTGGTCCCTGTTCTTTATCGATGCGTAGTATTCCATTGTGTGAATATACCACAATTTATTTACCCATTCGTCCGTTGATGGACATCTTGGTTGCTTCCAGGTTTTTGCTATTGTAAACAGAGCTGCAATAAACATGGGTGTGCATATATCTGTTTGTGTGAAGGGTCTTGTATCTTTAGGGTATATTCCGAGGAGTGGGATTTCTGGGTTGTATGGTAGTTCTATTTCTAACTGTTTAAGATAACGCCAGATGGATCTCCAAAGTGGTTGTACCATTTTACAATCCCACCAGCAGTGTATGAGAGTTCCAGTCTCTCCGCAGCCTCTCCAACATTTATTATTTTGTGTTTTTTGAATTAATGCCAGTCTAGTTGGTGTCAGATGGAATCTCATCGTAGTTTTAATTTGCATTTCTCTAATGGCTAATGATCGAGAGCATTTTCTCATGTATCTGTTGGCTGCCTGAATATCTTCCTTAGTGAAATGTGTGTTCATATCCTTTGCCCACTTCTTGATTGGGTTGTTTGTCTTTTTGTGGTTGAGTTTTGACAGAGTCATGTAGATTTTAGAGATCAGGCGCTGGTCTGAGATGTCATAGCTGAATATTCTTTCCCAGTCTGTAGGTGGTCCTTTTACTCTTTTGGTGAAGTCTTTAGATGAGCATAGGTGTTTGATTTTTAGGAGCTCCCAGTTATCGGGTTTCTCTTCATCATTTTTGGTAATGTTTTGTATTCTGTTTATGCCCTGTATTAGGGCTCCTAGGGTAGATCCTATTTTTTCTTCCATGATTTTTATCGTTTTAGTCTTTATGTTTAGGTCTTTGATCCACTTGGAGTTAGTTTTTGTGCATGGTGTGAGGTATGGGTCCTGTTTCATTCTTTTGCAAATGGATATCCAGGTATGCCAGCACCATTTGTTAAAAAGACTATTATTTCCCCAATTGACTGACACTGGTCCTTTGTCAAATATCAGCTGCTCATACATGGATGGATTTATATCTGGATTCTCAATTCTGTTCCGTTGTTCTATGTGCCTGTTGTTGTACCAGTACCAGGCTGTTTTGACTACTGTAGCTGTATAATAGGTTCTGAAATCAGGTAGGGTGAGGCCTCCCACTTTCTTCTTCTTTTTCAGTAATGTTTTGCTTATCCGGGGGTTCTTTCCTTTCCATATGAAATTAGTGATTTGTTTCTCTATTCCCTTAAAGTATGACATTGGTATTTGGATTGGAAGTGCGTTGTATGTATAAATGGCTTTTGGTAGAATAGACATTTTTACTATGTTAAGTCTTCCTATCCATGAGCAGGGTATGTTTTTCCACTTAAGTGTGTCCTTTTGAATTTCTTGTAGCAGAGTTTTATAGTTTTCTTTGTATAGGTCTTTTACATCCTTGGTAAGATTTATTCCTAAGTATTTTATCTTCTTGGGGGCTACTGTGAATGGTATTGATTTGGTTATTTCCTCTTCGGTGTTCTTTTTGTTGATGTAGAGGAATCCAAGTGATTTTTGTATGTTTATTTTATATCCTGAGACTCTTCCAAACTCTTCTATTAGTTTCAGTAGTTTTCTGGAGGATTCCTTAGGGTTTTCCATGTATACAATCATGTCATCTGCAAATAGTGATAGCTTTACTTCCTCCTTACCATTCTGGATACGCTTTATTTCTTTGTCTAGCCTAATTGCCCTGGCTAGGACTTCAAGTACGATGTTGAATAAGAGCGGTGATAAAGGGCATCCTTGTCTGGTTCCCGTTCTCAAGGGAAATGCTTTCAGGTTCTCTCCATTTAGAGTGATATTGGCCGTTGGCTTTGCATATATGCCCTTTATTATGTTGAGGAATTTTCCTTCAATTCCTATTTTGGTTAGAGTTTTTATCATAAATGGGTGTTGAACTTTGTCAAATGCCTTTTCTGCATCTATTGATAAGATCATGTGGTTTTTATCTTTTGTTTTATTTATGTGATGGATTACATTAATGGTTTTTCTGATATTAAACCAGCCTTGCATACCTGGTATAAATCCCACTTGATCAGGGTGTATTATTTTTTTGATGTGTTGTTGGATTCTATTGGCTAGAATTTTGTTAAGGATTTTTGCATTTATGTTCATGAGGGATATAGGTCTAAAATTTTCTTTTTTTGTAATGTCTTTACCTGGTTTTGGTATCAGGGAGATGGTAGCTTCATAGAATGAGTTGGGTAGTATTCCGTCTTTTTCTATACTTTGAAATACCTTCAATAGTAATGGTGTTAAGTCTTCTCTGAAGGTTTGGTAGAACTCTGCAGTGAAGCCGTCTGGGCCAGGACATTTTTTTGTTGGGGGTTTTTTGATTACCGTTTCAATCTCTTTTTTTGTTATGGGTCTATTTAGTTGTTCTACTTCTGAATGTGTTAGTTTAGGTAAGTAGTATTGTTCCAAGAATTTATCCATTTCTTCTAGGTTTTCAAATTTGTTAGAGTACAATTTTATGTAGTAATCTGATATGATTCTTTTGATTTCATTTGGTTCTATTGTGATGTGGTCCTTCTCGTTTCTTATTCGGGTTATTTGTTTCCTTTCCTGTTTTTCTTTAGTCAGTCTAGCCAATGGTTTATCAATTTTGTTAATTTTTTCAAAGAACCAGCTTTTGGCTTTGTTAATTCTTTCAATTGTTTTTCTGTTCTCTAATTCATTTAGTTCAGCTCTAATTTTTATTATTTGTTTTCTTTGGGTGCCTGATGGATTCTTTTGTTGCTCACTTTCTATTTGTTCAAGTTGTAGGGACAGTTCTCTGATTTTGGCTCTTTCTTCTTTTTGTATGTGTGCATTTATCGATATAAATTGGCCTCTGAGCACTGCTTTTGCTGTGTCCCAGAGGTTTTGATAGGAAGTATTTTCATTCTCGTTGCTTTCTAAGAATTTCCTTATTCCCTCCTTGATGTCTTCTATAACCCAGTCTTTTTTCAGGAGGGTATTGTTCATTTTCCAAGTATTTGATTTCTTTTCCCTAGTTTTTCTGTTATTGATTTCTAGCTTCATTGCCTTGTGGTCTGAGAAGATGCTTTGTAATATTTCGATGTTTTGGATTCTGGAAAGATTTGTTTTATGCCCTAATATGTGGTCTATTCTAGAGTATGTTCCATGTGCGCTAGAAAAAAAAGTATATTTTGTAGCAGTTGGGTGGAGAGTTCTGTATAAGTCAATGAGGTCAAGTTGGTTGATTGTTGTAAGTAGGTCTTCCGTGTCTCTATTGAGCTTCTTACTGGATGTCCTGTCCTTCTCCGAAAGTGGTGTGTTGAAGTCTCCTACTATATATGTGGTGGTGTCTATCTCACTTTTCAATTCTGTTAAAATTTGACTTATGTATCTTGCAGCCCTGTCATTAGGTGCGTAAATATTTAATATGGTTATGTCTTCCTGATCAATTGTCCCTTTTATCATTATATAGTGTCCTTCTTTATCCTTTGTGGCGGATTTAAGTCTAAAGTCTATTTTGTCAGAAATTAATATTGCTACTCCTCTTCTTTTTTGCTTATTGTTTGCTTGATATATTTTTTTCCATCCTTTGAGTTTTAGTTTGTTTGTGTCTCTAAGTCTAAGGTGTGTCTCTTGTAGGCAGCATATAGATGGATCGTGTTTTTTTATCCAGTCCGTGACTCTCTGTCTCTTTATTGGTGCATTTAGTCCATTTACATTCAGCGTAATTATAGATAAGTAAATTTTTAGTGCTGTCATTTTGATGTCTTTTCATGTGTGTTGTTGGCCATTTCATTTTTCCACATGCTTTTTTGTGCTGAGACGTTTTTCTTAGTAACTTGTGAGATCCTCATTTTCATAATGTTTAACTTTGTGTTTATTGAGTCGTTACGTTTTTCTTGGCTTTTTTCTTGAGTTATGGGATTGATATTCCTTTTTGTGGTTACCTTTTTATTTACCCCTATTTTTCTAAGTAAAACCCTAACTTGTATCCTTCTATATCGCCTTGTATCACTCTCCATCTGGCAGTTCAATGCCTCCTATATTTAGTCCCTCTTTTTGATTATTGTGATCGTTTATCTATTGATTTCCATGATTTCCTGTTGTGTGTATGATTTTGTTTATTTATTTATTTTTTAGAATTAGTCTTAATTTGTTTGTTTTTGTGCTTTCCCTGTTTGAGTTGCGTTGATATCAGGACGTTCTGTTTTGTGACCTTGTATTGTGCTGGTACCTGATATTATTGGTCATCTGGCCAAACAATCTCCTTTAGCATTTCTTGCAGTCTTGGTTTAGTTTTTGCAAATTCTCTAAACTTGTGTTTATCTGTAAATATCTTAATTTCTCCTTCATATTTCAGAGAGAGTTTTGCTGGATATATGATCCTTGGTTGGCAGTTTTTCTCGTTCAGTGCTCTGTATATGTCGTCCCATTCCCTTCTTGCCTGCATGGTTTCTGCTGAGTAGTCTGAACTTATTCTTATTGATTCTCCCTTGAAGGAAACCTTTCTTTTCTCCCTGGCTGCTTTTAAAATTTTCTGTTTGTCTTTGGTTTTGGCAAGTTTGATGATAATATGTCTTGGTGTTTTTCTTTTTGGATCAATCTTAAATGGGGTTCAATGAGCATCTTGGATAGATATCCTTTCGTCTTTCATGATGTCAGGGAAGTTTTGTGTCAGGAGTTCTTCAACTATTTTCTCGTGTTTTCTGTCCCCCCTCCCTGTTCTGGGACTCCAATCACTCGCAAGTTATCCTTCTTGATAGAGTCCCACATGATTCTTAGGGTTTCTTCATTTTTTTTAGTTCTTTTATCTGATTTTTTGTCAGCTATGTTGGTATTGTTTCCCTGGTCCTCCAGAAGTCCCAGTCTACATTCTAATTGCTCGAGTCTGCTCCTCTGACTTCCTATTGCGTTGTCAAATTCTGTAATTTTATTGTTAATCTTTTGGATTTCTACATTCTGTCTCTCTATGGATTCTTGGAACTTGTTAATTTTTCCACTATGTTCTTGAATAATCTTTTTGAGTTCTTCAACAGTTTTATCAGTGTGTTCCTTGGCTTTTTCTGCATTTATCCTAATTTCATTTGTGATATCTTTAAGCATTCTGTAAATTAGTTTTTTATATTCTGTATCTGATAATTCCAGGATTGTATCTTCATTTGGGAAAGATTTTGATTCTTTTGTTTGGGGGGTTGGAGAAGCTTTCATGGTCTGTTTCTTTATGTGGTTTGATATGGACTGCTGTCTCCGAGCCATCACTGGGAAACTAGATTTTCCAAGTAGTCGGCTAAAAAAAAATGCAGTCAGATCCCTATCTGAATTCTCTCTGTGGCTCCGGGTATTCGGATGTTAATGGGGTCGCCTGGGGAGGGTGGGGGAGGGATCTGAGAGCTAGGAGTGTAGCACCACAGAATATAGAGCTGAACACCACGTTCACGCTCCGCCCCCGTTCGCCAAAATCCGGGCTGGACGGGTCCCTGGCTAGGACACTGCTTTCCTTGCTCGGAAACCAGTCACTTCCTCCTGGGGACTTCCTCCAGTGCGCGGCACCGCTCGTGGGCACTGGGTGGGCATTTCCCACACGAATGGGTGGGCCCGCCCCCAGGGTCTATTCAGGCGATTATAATTGGGTCCTGCGGTCACGCCTCACCTGTGCGCGTGCCCAAATCCCAACGGGATGACTTCCGGGTTGAGACGCTGCTTTCCCCATTCTGGAACCAGTCACTTCCTCCCGGGGACTTCTCCTTCCGGAGCGCCACACCTCTCGCGCGAACTGGGTTGGCGTCACCTGCATGGCCAGGTGGGCCCGCCCCCTGGGTCAATTCAGGGTAATAAAAATGGACCCCGCACTCATGCCCCGCTCGTGCACGCGCCCAAGTCCCAGCAGGATGGCACCCCGTCTGGGACGCTACTTTCTGCGCTTCGGGACCAATCACTTCCTCCCTGGGACTTCTCCTTCCGGTGTGCCACACCTCTCGCGCAAACTGGGAGGGCGTCACTCGCACGACCAGGTGGGCCCGCCCCCTGGGTCAATTCAGGGTAATGAAAATGGACCCCGCGCTCATGCCCTGCCCACACGCGCGCGCGCCCAGATCCCAGCAGAATGGCTCCCCGTCTGGGACGCTGCTTTCCCTGCTTTGAGATGACACTTCCGGAGATTTCTCCCTCTGGTGTGCCACGCCACACGTGCGGACTGGGTGTGCGTCCTCCCGCACGACCGTGTGGGCCCCGCCCTGGGGTCACTTTAGGGAAATATAGTTGACCCCCCCTGCTCGCGCCCCGTCGGGTTCTTGCCTAACTCCCGGCGGGACGGCACCCCAGCTGGGATGCTGTTCTCCCCCCTCCCAGATCAGTCACTGCCTCCCGGGTGCTTCTCCCTCCGGCTGCGCCCCTACGCCGCCCGCGCCAACCTGCTAAACTTCCTCCCGGGATGGGTTCGGGGGGGAAGGGGTGGGCCCCCTTTCTGTGCCATCTGCCCCCCTGTGCTCTGCCCCAGATCGGGCTCCGAAGGTCACCTGCCTGGTGCGCTGTCTCCTAGTTCTGAAAACAGTCGCTGTCTGCCCGTATTTGTTCGTTTTCCGTTTCTAAGTCTGTGCTTGTTGTTCAGAGTTCGTAGATTGTTATGTATGTGATCGATTCCCTTGTTTTTCCAAGTCTTTGTTGCAAGAGGGATCCGCGGTAGCGTCCACCTAGTCCGCCATCTTGGACCCGGCCGCCAATAATAGTCTTTTTAACAAATGGTGCTGGTATACCTGGATATCCATTTGCAAAAGAATGAAACAGGACCCATACCTCACACCATGCACAAAAACTAACTCCAAGTGGATCAAAGACCTAAACATAAAGACTAAAACGATAAAGATCATGGAAGAAAAAATAGGATCTACCCTAGGAGCCCTAATACAGGGCATAAACAGAATACAAAACATTACCAAAAATGATGAAGAGAAACCAGATAACTGGGAGCTCCTAAAAATCAAACACCTATGCTCATCTAAAGACTTCACCAAAAGAGTAAAAGGACCACCTACAGACTGGGAAAGAATATTCAGCTATGACATCTCAGACCAGCGCCTGATCTCTAAAATCTACATGACTCTGTCAAAACTCAACCACAAAAAGACAAACAACCCAATCAAGAAGTGGGCAAAGGATATGAACACACATTTCACTAAGGAAGATATTCAGGCAGCCAACAGATACATGAGAAAATGCTCTCGATCATTAGCCATTAGAGAAATGCAAATTAAAACTACGATGAGATTCCATCTGACACCAACTAGACTGGCATTAATTCAAAAAACACAAAATAATAAATGTTGGAGAGGCTTCGGAGAGATTGGAACTCTCATACACTGCTGGTGGGATTGTAAAATGGTACAACCACTTTGGAAATCCATCTGGCGTTATCTTAAACAGTTAGAAATAGAACTACCACATAACCCAGAAATCCCACTCCTCGGAATATACCCTAAAGATACAAGACCCTTCACACAAACAGATATATGCACACCCATGTTTATTGCAGCTCTGTTTACAATAGCAAAAACCTGGAAGCAACCAAGATGTCCATCAACGGACGAATGGGTAAATAAATTGTGGTATATTCACACAATGGAATACTACGCATCGATAAAGAACAGTGACGAATCTCTGAAACATTTCATAACATGGAGGAATCTGGAAGGCATTATGCTGAGCGAAATGAGTCAGCTGCAAAAGGACAAATATTGTATAAGACCACTATTATAAGATCTTGAGAAATAGAAAAAACGGAGAAGAACACATACTTATGTGGTTACAAAGGGGGGAGGGAGGGAGGGAGGGAGAGGGCTTTTTATTGATCAATCAGTAGATAAGAACTGCTTTGGGTGAAGGGAAAGACAACACTCAATACAAGGAAGGTCATCCTAATTGGACTGGATTAAAAGTAAAGAGGTTTCCGAGATAAAATGAAAGCTTGAAAGGTCAGCGAAGCAGGGGCTGGGGTCTGGGGAACTTGGTTTGAGGGGACTTCTAAGTCAACGGGCAAAATAATTCTATTATGAAAACACTCTGCATCCCACTTTGAATTGTGGCGCCTGGGGTCCTAAATGCCAACAAGCGGCCATCTAAGATGCATCAATTGGTCTCAACCCACCTGGAGCAAAGGCAAAGGAAGAACACCAAGGTCACACGACAACTAAGAACCCAAGAGACAGAAAGGGCCACTTGAACCAGAGACCTACATTATCCTGAGACCAGAAGAACTAGTTGGTGCCCGGCCACAATCGATGTCTGCCCTGTCAGGGAGCACAACAGACAACTCCTGAGGGAGCAGGAGACCAATGGGATGCAGACCCCAAATTCTCATTAAAAGACCACACCTAATGGTATGATTGCAACGAGAGGAATCCCAGAGACAATGCTCCCCAGAACTTCTGTTGGCACAGGACAGGAACCATCCCCGAAGACAAATCATCAGGCATGAAAAGGACTGGTCAGTGGGGGGGAGAGAGATGCTGATGAAGAGTGAGCTAATTAAATCAGGTGGACACGGGAGAGTGTGTTGGCAACTCTTGACTGGAGGGGGGATGGGAAGATAGAGAGAGAGGGAAGATGGCAAAATTGGCACGAAACGAGAGACTGTGGGGGCTGACTCAATAGGGGGAGAGCAAGTGGGAGAAGGGAGTAAGATGTATGTAAACCTACATGTGACAGACTGATTGGAATGGTAAATGTTCACTTGAAACTTAATAAAAATTAAAAAAAAAAAAAAAAGAAGATGGAAGAGGCGGGGCCAAGATGGCTGACTAGGTAGAAGCTACCTCGGGTCCCTCTTGCAACAAAGACTTGGAAAAACAAGTGAATCGATCACATGCATGACAATCTACAAACCCTGACCATCAAACACATATCTAAAGAGTTGACCTGAGTACAGAGACTGAGAAAGAGCAACCACGGGGAAGCAACGACTGTTTTCGGAGCCTGGAGCCAGCGTCCCAGTCAGAAAACTTTGGCGCTGGGCTTTGGACTGTGCGTAGGGGAGCTGAGCACAGCATCCTGAGACGGCGCAAACACGGGATGCAGCCCTAGCCCCCAGAATTGACCTCGGGGGAAGCCCAGCCAGTGCATGCAGGCAGCGCAGTGACGTGGCTGACAGGAGGAGAAGTCACTGGGAGGCAGTGACTGGTTTTGGAGCCTGGAGTGCGGTGTCCCAGCCAGGGAACCTTGGCGCTGGGCTTTGGACTGGGAGCAGAGGAAATGACCATGGCTTCTGAGACAGCACAAGCACAGGACGTGGGCCTAACCCTTGGGGGCAATCTTGACCCAGCCAACGCACACAGGCTACACACCCCTCGGGAATCTCAGATAAAACAGTCATCACCAAGCAAGATAAGTAACTTTGTCTATATTCCTGGGTGCTACTCTCTCCTATCTATCTGATCCCTCCCCTCCCCTTCCCAGGCAGCTTCATTAACATTGAATTTCCTGAGCCAGAGAGTGAAGTGCTCTGTGTTTTTTTTTTTTTTTTTGGTCTTTTTCATAACCCATTCCCCTGGCCAGAGGGAAGCAGCTACAAAAAACCCAGGGACCAAAAATCCTTCCCTGAATTCCCTAAATTGGACTAAAAATACAGAACCAGCTCCAGCCAAGCATATGAGATCCACAGTCTTGGGCTTTCATCCCTACAGGGAACAAGGTGGCTATTATAATGCAAAGGCATTTCTGATAGGGATCTGACTCTAATATTGTTTTAGCGGATTACTGGAAAGACAAGTTTCCCAGGTCTTATATCGCTGCATATTAAACAGAGCCCTCACTGACCCACAACAGGGAACTGAGGGCTGAAGCTCCCCCCAGACCACCTAGCCTCCTGCCTTAGGGGTCTGAGGATGGTGACACCTACCAATCTGTAGAGGTGCATGCATTGGGTGCCTAAGGTACAGCTGCAGAGCCCACCCACCAAAGAGCTTTAGGAATAGAGACACACCTACCTCACTGGCACTTGGGGGAAGCCTGTCAGTATCCTGTCCCCCCTGGAGTGTGACCCCCTACTGCTACTAGAATCTGGTGAACACAACTATCACCACTACTCCTCTAGGTGGATAGGTGACAGTCTGCACCACACACTTGGTGACCCAAAATCAGATTCTACTCAAGAATAGTGAATGGACTCTTAGGCTTATATATCTGGTAACAGCCCAAACCAGCTGGTAATAGGACATAAGTGATTCAAGGGCTACAACAATCAAGACAGTGCAATCTAGTACCCCATCTACGTATATTGAAAGAAAATAAAACAAGATAAAACTCAGTGAGCAAATATAAAATAAACCATTACAATATCTTATAGATGGCTCGGAGACAGCAGTCGATATCAAACCATATAAAGAAGCAGACCATGATTGCTTTTACAACTACCCAAATTAAAGAATCAAAATCTTTCCCAAATGAAGATACAATCCTGGAATTGCCAGATGCAGAATATAAAAAACTAATTTACAGAATGCTTCAAGACATAAGGGATGACCTCAGAAATGAAATAAGGCAATCTACAGAAAAAGCCAAGGAACACACTGATAAAGCAGTTGAAGAACTCAAAAAGATTATTCAAGAACATAGTGGAAAAATTAATAAACTGCAAGAATCCAAAGAGATACAGCATTCAGAAATCCAAAAGATTAACAGTAAAATTACAGAATTAGACAACTCAATAGGAAGGCAGAGGAGCAGAATCGAGCAATTGGAATGCAGAGTGGGGGACCTGAAGGATAAGGGAATTGACACCAATATAAAAAATATAGCTGAAAAAAAAATCAGATAAAAGAATTAAAAAAAAAAAATGAAGAAACCCTAAGAATCATGTGGGACTCTATCAAGAAGAATAACTTGCATGTGATTGGGTTCCAGAACAGGGCGGGAATAACAGAAAATACACAGAGAATAGTTGAAGATCTGCTGTCAGAAAACTTCCCTGACATCATGAAAGACAAAAGGATATCTATCCAAGATGCTCATTGAACCCCATATAAGACTGATCCAAAAAGAAAAACACCAAGACATATTATCATCAAACTTGCCAAAACCAAAGATAAAGAGAAAACTTTAAAAGCAGCCAGGGATAAAAGAATGGTCTCCTACAAAGGAGAATCAATAAGAATAAGTTCAGACTACTCAGCAGAAACCATGCAGTCAAGAAGGCAATGGGATGACATATATAGAGCACTGAAGGTGAAAAACTGCCAGCCAAGGATCATATATCCAGCAAAACTCTCTCTCTCAAATATGAAGGTGATATTAAAACATTTACAGACAAACATAAGCTTAGAGAATTTGCAAAAACCAAACCAAAGCTACAAGAAATACTAAAGAAAATTGTTTGGTCAGAAAATCAATAATATCAGATACGAGCACAACACAAGGTCACAGAACAGAACATCCTGATATCAACTCAAATAGGGAAATCATAAAAACAAATTAAGACTAATTTTAAAGAGAAAAAAAAATGCTTAAAACAGGGAATCATTGAAGTCATTATGTAAAAGATCACAATAATCAAAAAGAGGGACTGAATACTGGAGGCATAGAACTGCCATACGGAGAGGAAAACAAGGCGCTATAGAACAATACAAGTTAAGTTTTTACTTACAAAAATAGGGCTAAATATTAAGGTAACCACAAAGAGGTCTAACAAGTCCACAACTCAAAATAAAAACCAAGAAAAACATAAAGACTCAGCAAACATAAATTCAACTACTATGAAAATGAGGAACACACAATTTACAAAGAAAAATGTCTCAGCACAAAAAGGTAAGTGGAAAAATGAAATTGTCAGCAACACACATAAAAAGGCATCAGAATGACAGCACTAAACACATACTTATCTATAATTACGCTGAATGTAAATGGACTAAATGCACCAATAAAGAGACAGAGAGTCTCAGACTGGATAAAGAAACACGATCTGTCTATATGCTGCCTACAAGAGACACACCTTAGACTTAGAGACACAAACAAACTAAAACTCAAAGGATGGAAAAAATATATCAAGCAAACAACAAGCAAAAAAGAGCAGGAGTAGCAATATTAATTTCTGAGAACATAGACTTTAAAGTTAAATCCACTACAAAAGATAAAGAAGGACACTACATAATGATTAAAGGGATAATTGACCAGGAAGATATAACCATATTAAATATTTATGCACCCAATGCCAGGGCTGCAAGATACATAAAACAAACTTTAACAGAGCTGAAAAGTGAGATAGACACTCCACAATTATAGTAGGAGACTTCAACACACCACTTTCGGAGAAGGACAGGACTTCCGGTAAGAAGCTCAACAGAGACACGGAAGACCTAATTGCTACAATCAACCAACTTGACCTCATAGTCTTATACAGAATACTCCAGCCAACAGCTTCAAAGTATACTTTTTTTTCTAGCACACATGGAACATTCTCTAGAATAGACCACATATTAAGTCATAAAACAAACCTTTGCAGAATCCAAAACATTGAAATATTACAAAGCATCTTCTCAGACCACAAGGCCATAAAAGTGGAAATCAATAACAGAAAAATCAGTGAAAAGAAATCAAATACTTGGAAACTGAACAATACCCTGCTGAAAAAAGACTGGGTGATAGAAGACATTAAGGAGGGAATAAAGAAATACATAGAATGCAACGAGAATGAAAACACTTCCTATCAAAACCTCTGGGACACAGCAAAAGCAGTGCTCAGAGGTCAATTTATATTGATAAATGCACACATACATAAAGAAGAAAGAGCCAAAATCAGAGAACTGTCCCTACAACTTGAGCAAATAGAAAGTGAGCAACAAAAGAATCCATCAGGCACCAGAAGAAAACAAATAATAAAAATTAGAGCTGAACTAAATGAATTAGGGAACAGAAAAACAATTGAAAGAATTAACAAAGCCAAAAGCTGGTTCTTTGAAGAAATTAACAAAATTGATAAGCCATTGGCCAGACTGACTAAAGAAATACAGGAAAGGAAACAAATAACCCGAATAAGAAACGAGATGGGCCACATCACAACAGACCCAACTGAAATTAAAAGAATCATATCAGATTATTATGAAAAATTGTACTGTAACAAATTTGCAAACCTAGAAGAAATGGATGAATTCCTAGAAAAATGCCACCTACCTAAACTAACACAATCACAAGTAGAACAACTAAATAGACCCATAACAAAAAAAGAGATTGAAAAGGTAATAAAAAAAACTCCCAACAAAAAAAAAGCCCTGGCCCGGACGGCTTTACTGCAGAATTCTACCAAACTTTCGGAGAAGAGTTAATACCACTTCTACTAAAGGTATTTCAAAGCATAGAAAATGATAGAA
Organism: Elephas maximus indicus; assembly: GCF_024166365.1. Classification (NCBI taxonomy): domain Eukaryota; kingdom Metazoa; phylum Chordata; class Mammalia; order Proboscidea; family Elephantidae; genus Elephas; species Elephas maximus. Next base: position 126,975,367 of record NC_064820.1, read on the forward strand.
TACTACCTAACTCATTCTATGAAGCCACCATATCCCTGATACCAAAACCAGGTTAAGACACCACAAAAAAAGAAAATTATAGACCTATATCCCTCATGAACATAGATGCAAAAATCCTCAACAAAATTCTAGCCAATAGAATACAACAACGTATCAAAAAAATAATCCACCACCACCAAGTGGGATTTATACCAGGTATGCAAGATTTTTTTTTTTTTTATGCAAGATTGGTTTAATATTAGAAAAACCATTAATGTAATCCACCATATATATAAAACAAAAGACAAAAAGCACATGATCTTATCAATTGATGCAGAAAAGGCATTTGACAAAGTCCAACACCCATTCATGATAAAAACTCTCAGCAAAATAGGAATTGAAGGAAAATTCCTCAGCATAATAAAGGGCATCTATACAAAGCCAACAGCCAACATCACTCTAAATGGAGAGAGCCTGAAAGCATTTCCCTTGAGAACGGGAACCAGACAAAGATGCCCTTTACCACCACTCTTATTCAACATTGTGCTAGAGGTCCTAGCCAGAGCAATTAGGCTAGACAAAGAAATAAAGGGCATTCAGATTGGCAAGGAAGAAGTAAAATTATCTCTATTTGCAGATGACATGATCTTATACACAGAAAACCCTAAGGAATCCTCCAGAAAACTACTGAAACTAATAGAAGAGTTTGGCAGAGTCTCAGGTTATAAGATAATCATACAAAAATTACTTGGATTCCTCAACATCAACAAAATGAATATCGAAGAGGAAATTACCAAATCAAGACCATTCACTGTAGCCCCCAAGAAGATAAAATACTTAGGAATAAATCTTACCAAGGATGTAAAAGACCTATACAAAGAAAACTACAAAGTACTAGTGCAAGAAACTAAAAAGGACCTGCATAGGTGGAAAAACATACCTTGCTCATGGATAGGAAGACTTAACATAGTAAAAATGTCTATTCTGCCCAAAGCCATCTATCCATACAATGCACTTCCGATCCAAATTCCTAAGACATTTTTTAATGTGATGGAGAAACAAATCACCAAGTTCACATGGAAGGGAAAGAAGCCCCGGATAAGTAAAGCATTACTGAAAAAGAAGAAGAGAGTGGGAGGCCTCACTCTACCTGATTTTAGAACATATTAGACAGCCACAGTAGTCAAAACAGCCTGGTCCTGGTATAACAACAGGCACATACACCAATGGAACAAAATTGAGAACCCAGACATAAATCCATCCACATATGAGCAGATGATATTCGACAAAGGCCCAGTGTCAGTTAATTGGGGAAAAGATAGTCTTTTTAACAAATGGTGCTGGCATAACTGGATATCCATTTGCAAAAAAATGAAACAGGACCCATACCTCACACCATGCACAAAAACTAACTCCAAGTGGATCAAAGACCTAAACATAAAGACTAAAACGATAAAGATCATGGAAGAAAAAATAGGGACAACGTTAGGAGCCCTAATACAAGGCATAAACAGAATACAAAACATAACCAAAAATGATGAAGAGAAACCAGATAACTGGGAGCTCCTAAAAATCAAACACCTATGGTCATCTAAAGACTTCACCAAAAGAGTAGAAAGACTACCTACAGATTGGGAAAAAATTTTCAGCTATGACATCTCCGACCAACGCCTGATCTCTAAAATCTATATGATTCTGTTAAAACTCAACCACAAAAAGGCAACCCAATCAAGAAGTGGGCAAAGGATATGAACACCCACTTCACTAAAGAAGATATTCAGGCAGCTAACAGATACATGAGAAAATGCTGTCGATCATTAGCCATTAGAGAAATGCAAATTAAAACTAGGATGAGATTCCATCTCACTCCAACAAGGCTGGCATTAATCCAAAAAACGCAAAATAGTAAATGTTGGAGAGGCTGCGGAGAGATTGGAACTCTCATACACTGCTGGTGGGAATGTAAAATGGTATAGCCACTTTGGAAATCGATCTGGCGTTTTCTTAAAAATTTAGAAATAGAACTACCATACAACCCAGAAATCCCACTCCTCGGAATATACCCTAGAGAAATAAGAGCCTTTACGCGAACAGATATATGCACACCCATGTTTATTGCAGCACTATTTACAATAGCAAAAAGCTGGAAGCAACCAAGGTGTCCATCAACGGATGAAGGGTTAAATAAATTATGGGATATTCACACAATGGAATACTACACATCGATAAAGAACAGTGGCGAATCTGTGAAACATTTCATAACATGGAGGAACCTGGAAGGCATTATGCTGAGTGAAATTAGTCAGATGCAAAAGAACAAATATTGTATAAGACCACTATTATGAGATCTTGAGAAATAGTATAAACTGAGAAGAACACATACTTTTGTGGTTACGAGTGGGGGAGGGAGGGAGGGTGGAGAGGGTTATTCACGGATTAGTTAGTAGATAAGGACTACTTTAGGTGAAGGGAAGGACAATACTCAATACATGGAAGGTCAGCTCAACTGGACTGGACCAAAAGCAAAGAAGTTTCCAGGATAAACTGAATGCTTCAAAGGTCAGCGGAGCAAGGGCGGGGGTTTGGGGACTATGGCTTAAGGGGACTTCTAAGTCAATTGGCAAAATAATTCTATTGTGAAAACATTCTGCATCCCACTTTAAAGTGTGGCGTCTGGGGTCTTAAATGCTAGCAAGCGGACATCTAAGATGCATCAATCGGTCTCAACCCACCTTGATCAAAGGAGAATGAAGAACACCAAGGTCACATGATAACTATGAGCCCAAGAGACAGAAAGAGCCACATGAACCAGAGACTAAATCATCCTGAGACCAGAAGAACTAGATGGTGCCTGGCTACAACCGATGACTGCCCTGACAGGGAGCACAACAGAGAACCCCTGAGGGAGCAGGAGAACAGTGGGATGTAGACCCCAAATTCTCATAAAAAGACCAGACTTAATGGTCTGACTGAGACTAGAAGAATCCTGGCGGTCACGGTCCCTAAACCTTCTGTTGGCCCTGGACAGTAACCATTCCCGAAGACAACTCATCAGACATGAAAGGGACTGGACAGTGGGTAGGAGAGAGATGCTGATGAAGAGTGAGCTACTTGTATCAGGTGTACACTTGAGCCTGTGTTGGTGTCTCCTGTCTGTAGGAGAGATGGGAGGGTAGAGAGGGTTAGAAACTGGCAAAACAGTCATGAAAGGAGAGACTGGAAGGAGGGAGCGGGCTGACTCATTAGGGGTAGAGTAAATGGGAGTATGTAGTAAGGTGTATATAAGCTTATATGTGACAGGCTGACTTGTAAACTTTCACTTAAAGCAGAATAAAAATTATTTAAAAAAAAAAAAGAAGATGGAAGGAATACACAGGGTCATTATACCAAGAAGAATTAGTCAATATTCAACCATTCCAAGAGGTAGCATATGATCAGGAACTGATGGTACTGAAGGGAGAAGTCCAAGCTGCACTGAAGGCTCTAGCGAAAAACAAGGCTCCAGAAATTTACAGAATGTCAATTGAGATGTTTCAAGAAATGGATGCAGCACTGGAAGCGCTCACTTGTCTATGCCAAGAAATTTGGAAGAGAGCTACCTGGCCACCTGACTGGAAGAAATCCATATTTATGGCTATTCCTAAGAAAGGTGATCCAACCAAATGCAGAAATTATCAAACAATATCACTAATATCACATGCAAGCAAAATTTTGCTGAGGATCATTCAAGAGTGGCTGTAGCAGTACAACGACAGGGAACTTCCAGAAATTCAGGGCAGATTCAGAAGAGGATGTGGAACCAGGGTTATCATTGCTGATGTCAGATGGATCCTGGCTGAAAGCAGAGAATACCACAAAGATGTTTACCTGTGTTTTATTGACTATGCAAAGGCATTCGACTGTGTGGATCATAACACATTATGGATAACATTGCGAAGAATGGGAATTCCAGAACACTTAATTTTGCTCATGAGGAAGCTGTACATAGATCAAGAAGCAGTTGTTTGAACAGAACAAGGGGATACTGCACAGTTTAAAGTCAGGAAAGGCATGCATCAGGGTTGTATCATTTCACCATACCTATTCAATCTGTATGCTGAGCAAATAACCCAAGAAGCCGGACTATATGAAGAAGAATGGGGCATCAGATTGGAGGAAGACTTACTAACAACCTGTGATATGCAGATTCTTGCTTGCTGAAAGTGAAGAGGACCTGAAGCACTTACTGATGAAGATCAAAGACCACAGCTTTCAGTATGGATTACACCTCAACATAAAGAAAACAAAAATCCTCACAACTGGATCAATAAGCAACATCATGACAAATGGAGAAAAGATTGAAGTTGTCAAGGATTTCATTTTACTTGGATCCTTAATCAACACCAATGGAAACAAGCAGTCAAGAAATCAAAAGACACATTGCATTGGAGAAATCTGCTGCAAACGATCTCTTAGAAGTGTTGAAAAGCAAAGATGTCACCTTGAAGACTAAGGTGCGCCTGACCCAAGCTATGGTATTTTCAATTGCCTTGTGTGCATTCAAAAGCTGAACAATGAATAAGGAATACTGAAGCAGAATTACGCCTTTGAATCGTGGTGTTGGCAAAGAATATTGAATGGACTGCCAAAAGAACAAACAAATCTGTTTTGGAAGGAGTACAACCAGAATGCTCCTTAGAAGGAAGGATGGCAAGACTACGTCTTACGTATTTTGGACATGTTGTTAAGAGCGATCAGTCCCTGGATAAGGATATCATGCTTGGTAAAGTACAAGGTCAGTGGAAAAGAGGAAGACCCTCAACGAGATGGATTGACACAGTGGCTGCAACAGTGGGCTCAAGCATAACAACAATTGTGAGGATGGCACAGGACTGGGCAGCGTTTCCTTTTGTGGTACATAGGGTTGCTATGAATTAGAACCAACTCGATGGCACCAGACAACAATAACAACAATGCTTTAAATATGTGCAATATATTATTTGTTAGTCATACCTCAATAAACTTGTGTAAATGCAAAAGAGACAAAGATTGTCAGCACGTGTGTAAAAAGTCCAACCATATGCTTTTTGCAAAAGGCACGTATGAAACAAAGATGCAGAAAGTTTGAAAGTGAGAAAAGATAGAACATTTATCTTGCAAATACTAACTACAAGAAAGCTGTATACCATATTAATATCAGGCATTACATAATCTTCATGATTAAAATTTTGTGGATAATTTGCATATACCTAATTAATAAGACTAAAATTACAAAACTACAAAGAGAAATAAACGATTTCATAATCACGTAGGAGATTCTGACATTCTTAATCATTGATACAATAAGCAAAGATGAGTAAATATATACAGAGTTTAAATTAGACTAAGACTGGTGCTCCACTTCAGTTCTTCGAAATCATGTCTTTCAGAGTTTTCTCCACTACATTTTGTTTATTAACCCTTTTTGGATCAATTAAACAATAAACAATTGTACCTCCTGGATTGAAAAACTGTTGATTTTTCTCTCACACTTCCCTTATCTTTTTCTTTTTGCTCTGTGTTCTAGTATATTTCCTTGAGTTTCATTCCCACACTTCTGTTGAAGTATTTTTAATTTTATTACTATGTTTTTTTTTATTTCCAATAATTCCTTCTTTTTTTTCTAAGTGTTCCTTTTGAAAGGAATCTTGGTCTTTTTATAGATGCAATATTTTCTTGAAATTCCCTGAGGATAATAATTAAAGTGTGTTTATAGTTACTTTCTGTTCTCCGAAACATCTCTGGTTCCTTTGGGGTCAGATTTTCTGTGCAATTTATCATGGTCTTTCTCTTTTAACCACAGGCTTTCCTCGAATATATGGTGATCATTAACTTTCCAGAGGAATTTAAGACTGAATCAAGTATTGACTGATTAGGTGCTTGGGAAGAGGAGGGCTTTGCTCCAGGATAACTAAAACCACATTCATGTGGTTGTCCATAGTTTATTCAATATCTTTAGAGAGGAACTTTTTGCTTTTTGATGTTATTATTTTTGTTGTTGCCATTTACTGCTTGGGCAGTAAAGACCTAGGTGGTAGACATTGTCCATATGTTGGGGTCGGGCGGGGGAGAGGGGCTGTCATGTCTATGGGGAGGAGCTTGAATCATTTTTATGTATATAAATTTTAAACCAATAATACCCTTATTTGGAGCCACACTTCTTATGTCCAGCTATCTTCATACTTGCCTTTTCCTTCTTGGACTCTTTCCAGCCTCCTCCTAGACAGGTTCCCTCCTCCTTGTCTGACTATATTGTAGATGGCAGCTTCTTCCAGTATGTTTTGCACCCATCACTGTCCACAAATTTGTTGATATCACTCATTTCGTTATGCTTCTATTTTCCTTTGTTGTTGTATGCTATGCTTATAATAAAAGTTATATTCTATGGTTTTTAAGAACTTCAGAAGAGAATGGATATAAATATGAGTCCTTTGTATGTCCATATTAAAAATTAATAATTGAAAGATCATTCAGTGTTGGTTATTATAACATTGGTCCATTGCTAATTTTAATATGAAAACTGAGTGCAGATGTGTTTCTATAACTTGCAATAAGAGTTCCTTTATCTTAAAGGCAGGAGAAATTCATCTATTTTAGAAGATAATTTTCATGATTTAAATTCCCTTCAAGTCTTACATGAGTTCCTCATGATCTATAATCAGTGTGATATCAGGGAGTATATGAGATTCCATGAAAACCACACATACAAATGGCAGCCTGAAATGAAAAGCTATTACAGAGAAGGCAGGCAAGGCCACAGAGGAATGTGCTTAAGCGTGCAAGTGCTAATTAGTAGGAAAAGATAAGCAATTTGTTTAAAGTGCATCAAAGAAAACATAGTGGAAATATTAAAAATCTGTTAAACCACAAAAATACTTTTGCAAGATGAGCGTGTCAGAAGAGAAGCCATAGAATCTGTAATCTCCAGAGTTATTCCAGGCTAAGGGCTTACAGCTGTCTATTGGGGGAAATATTAAGAAGTGATGGTATCAATGCAGCCATCCAGTGTGTGAGATGAGGTTCCTGAGAAACCTTCCGTGCCTCCAGTGCTTTTGTATTTATTCACAACTGTCAACCATTCTTCCACTTTGGAGAATCTTGGGTGTCTTGGCTGAGCCACGTCAGATCAAATAATCTCTTGATTGACGGGGATGCCTGTAGTACTGCTTGCTATTCCATAGATGGGAGAGACGTGACTCAGCCGGAAGTGATAGTCCCTGAATATAGGAAGAGCAGCTGAATGCGATGTTCTGCTATACCAAAGTGAAATTTACAGAACAGGAGGTTTTTCTTCCTTTTGCTCCCCTCTTTGTGACTACTAACAGTGTAACTATGATTGGGGAAGGTTGGATGCCACATTTCTGGTGTCCATTTTAAAATGGAAGTCTCACCTGATTTTTTGACTCATCTTAACAGAAATGGGCTAGTAATTTTCAAATTCTTTTGAGCCCAGTGAAAATCTCGTGGTAGGGAAAACAAACATTACCGCCCTGTATTCAAAACTACGTTGTCTGTGAATTAAGAGTGACCCAAAGGTGCCTGTGGAAATTTTTTTAAAGTTTTAAATTAAATATTTAAATTGTTTTAAAGCAAACACTTAAACAGTATCTTAGATCTAGATGGTGGTAATCTAGGGCCCAAACCCCAATTCCTTCATAACCTAGGTGTTACCAGAGGATAGCCTTGGTTCTTGTCTTCGGTGTAGGAAAGAATTCAGACACTGAGACAAAGAGTGCCAAGCGAGCAGAGGTTTATTAGCAAGCAGAGTGTTAGTAGTGAAAGTACACTTAACTAGGAAGCGTCAAGCGGGCTATTCAGGTAGAGAAAGAATCTGAGCGCCTGATAGTCGTTTTCTTAGGGTTTTATACCTTTCTTGTCTCTTATCTCTCCCTGTTAACATTTAACAGCCAAGATAGGAACCCCTATAAAGACTATTTCCTTGGCTTAAGGTTTAATTACCAAGTTAGGGATCTTATCAAGTTAGGGACCCCTGTAAGGATCATTTCTTTGGCTTAAAGTTTGACTACTATGTAGGGACCATCTTATTGAGGAATGTCACCACCCTCTGTCTCTTCCTTTGTAGGGACTGTCTTACTGAGGAATGTCACCACCCTCTGCCTCTTCCTCTTCCCAAGTGCAAGCTCTCTCCCTCCCCCTTACATAGGGACCTAGGATTTTCGACAGCAATCACATGACACGTCAGCACTTTGAAGTGAATATATGAAAGGGTAATTGCCATTCCAAAGGTTGGGACCAAGAGATGGAGTTCACAAAATGAGAAAGACAAACTGTTAAGAAGTACTTGGAAAGGAATGTTGAAAGCTTTACAAATTGTGATAGCCTAACTAAATTATAAGTAATTCAACTATATATAGCTAATTCTGTGATATTTAGTGATAATCTAGTAAATATTAAAGAAAAATAATTCTCTTTCTGGAGAAATAAGTGAGAAAATCTTGTGAACCAAGGAACATATCTTTTATATAATTATTGGTGGTGCTGAGATACACAAGGTAAAAAGTAAGAAAATCTTGTATGAGGGCTCACCACCAGTGAAGTCCCCATGTCACTGAAGAAAGCACTAGAGTACTCTGAAGTTGATGGTAAGGACACTAGGAAGTAGTGAAACAGGCTGCTCAGCCATACCTTGAACAGTACCTGAGCCAGTTTTTCTTTCCTTCTTTCTTCTTTCTCTTCTTTCCCTCCCCCAGCCCATCCCTGCCTCCAAGTAAGATCCTGATGTTAGCTCCCCAAATGGTTAAGTGTTAACCAATGTTTCCTCTAGGACTGTGGAAAACAAGTGATATTGATCTAAGCCTGTCAAATAAGATGAAGGATGGTGCCAGCTACCCCCTGAGCTGATGGAATAATGGCAGGAAAAGATCAACATGTTTGAGATAGGACCACCAAAACCAAACAGAAGAAAGAGAGTGCACATTCCACAAGTCTCTAAAACTTATGGCCCCTTTTCCCTTAAAAACCTGAGCTAATCTGTAGTCTGGTGAGACAGACGACTTTAGGAGGAGATCATTCCCCTCTGTCTCCATATACCGATATATCTAATAAAGCTCTTGCTACCCACTCCCCCGTCTCAAGAATTGGCTATTTGGGGCAGGCGGCTCTAACTTGTGAAATTGCGGTAACTGTAGTGCTATAAATTGGTAGAATGGCCGTCAAAAGTCTAATATTTTCTGTGGTATAGTGAGAAAAGAACCCAGGACATACTCAGAGTCAGAAGATTACTTTTTGTGTCTTACCACCAGCTTCATTATCTTGAGCAAAAACAATTCTTTGAAACTCAGATTCTTAAACACCCATAAAATCTGGGAAATGGTGTCTTGTCTGCACTGCTTACCTCACAGGAATGGTATCCAGATTAGATAATATAGGAGGAATATGACACACTTTTATCAGAAATGGAATTTTATTCAAATTCCACCTGTTATTATTATTAAAAAAAATAATATCTAATAAGAGTGAAAAATACAAGCAGAAATGACCTTCTCCAAAGTTCTACTGCAGATAAATTTTATTTCCTTCAGACCATAGTTGTTTTTGTTAGTGGCTGTCGAGTCTATTCTGACTCAAGGTGACCCATGTGTGCAGAGTAGAACTGTGCTCCATAGCATTTTTTAAGGTTGTGAAATTTTGGAAGCAGTTCGCCAGGCCTGTGTTTCGAGGAAACTCTGGGTGGGTTCGACTGCTACCCTTTCAACTGGTAATCAAGTGCTCAACCATTTGTGCCACCCAGGGATTCCTCAGGACATAGTAAATGTTCCTAAACGTGCGTTTATGAAATTGGCATTTTAAAATGTTGGATAGGGGCAGTTAGTGATCACTATCAGCTTCTAATACAGAGATGCCCACGTGTGGCAGGTCTGTTTGCACTGGCGTGGGGATTCCATTTAAAGCCTTGCTAAGGGCCCTTAATTACTTCTATTGGGTATGTCCTAACTTGCTCCAGATGTGCATTTTTGTGTTTGTCTGCATATGCCTCAGGGCCCTGTGATAAAATTGCTTAATACTGAATTGCAAGTTCACAAGCTCAGTAGTGCACATCAGTTCAGAAAATTTGAGCCTGGCTCATTCAACTACATAATCAATGAAGACAAATAAAGAGAAAACCTTTTATTGGAAGTAAGTGAAGAGTGAAATATTCGTTTTTACAGATTTTCTTCTCTCCCTGGCCTAAATGTCGTATAGTCTTTATTCGGAAAAGATGGGGGTTGGGTACCCTGTCCACCTAATGAACACCAAACGATTCTGTCTTATGAGCTATTAGAGTGACACCTTCCGTATGCACTCAATTCCTTTTGAATCAGACCCACTCCTGAGGAGAATCAACTGGTGATCCTCCATAAACTAGAGAAGGCCACAGATGCCGCCACAGTGGTGGCTCAGTTTACTGCAGGGGAAGGTCAGTCCTTAGCAAAGACATGAACACATACACACACACACACAAACACACAGCTCTATGTTTTAAACTGACCTTGGGTGAAATGCACAGGGAGGTGAACTCCAAACCTGTCAGCTTCCTGGGAAAAGCCAGGAACCAGAAGACTGTTGTTTTCTTCTAGGTTGCTGAGTTAAATCAGTTCTAGAATGGGGAGAAAATATGAGCAACAATCAGCAGACTGCCCACTCGAGAAGAAAGTGATTTGGGTCCGTAGGGCAAATCTGATGTAGAGATATCGAATCCATTCTTCATTTTGTTTACGGCTTATTTTGACCTGATTAGTAGATCTAAAAATAACTCACAGAATTATGATGTTTTCTTTTATGCTTTGGGGTGCCTGTTGTACAAAATAATTTGATGCCTTTTACTTTTTTTTAAAGAGTCAAAAATTCACTATGCAGCTTTTCCCCCTCCTAAATTAGTTTTTTTAGAATATACTTTTCACTACTCATCTGGAAAGAATTATCACTAACTTGACAAAATATTTCTGTCCTAATAATTTTGAAATTGCGACTGTGAGAAGCATCGGAGACATAGACAGTGCTGGATATAACACTGTGCAGGGAGTTTATCAAACCTATTTCCAAAAATAAGGAAGGAGCATGAAATATCGTTAAGGAAGAATCAGTATTCTGAACTCTCTTGCCTCAAATCATCTTTAGTCCCCTGCAGACAATTTTAATCACCCAAAGACGTTAGTAAGGTTGCAGGCTTAAACGTCCAAGCAGTAAAGCCTCAAATAAACGGCTGAAGGTCTGGCTCGCATTCTCATCATTGCCTGTGGTGGCATTTATCACACCTATGTGGAGACCCAATAGTTCATCTTCTCTTGAGGTATCTATAAATATAAAGATGTTAATAGACTCTTAGGGAGCATGTTTATGAGGCACTATAAACTGTTTACGAAAACATCCCACATACATTATTTCAATTGCAGAATTTTTTTTTTTTTTCCCTCTAGAGTGATTTTACTGGACACAGAAAATAGTCATGTCTCCAGGCTCGTTTATACCAGTGGGCACAAGTGGGGATTATGTGCGAATCAAAAGTCCAGTCCTCATAGTCAGTATATTCACAGCTTCAGTATCATTGGTGACCTACAGTTTTTACTGTTAGTGACAGGTTATTAATTTTTTTTATGAAGGATACTCAGGGAAGGCAAGGCGAATAGAATTAGGCTAATAGCTGATACAAAAGTTGGCACTAGATTTCTGTCTTCAGGTTACCTGCACTGCTGTGTTCAGTGGAGGAGCTACATGGAATATTACCTTGCCTTTACAAGTCAATTGTTCATCTCTGAGGTACAGAAAACTTCCTAAACCTGGGTGCATTACTACTTATGTCAATATCCAGGAGAAAATTCCCTATCAAGAATTTATGTCGAAATCAGTGTAAAAGCTACTTGAAACATTTTTAGACATGTGAATTTTTACATCCTAAATAGTATATTTGGCACTAAATAGTATATTGCCTGAAAACCCTAGTTCCCTTCAAATTTTAAGTTAGCCTTTAATAAGGGTTTATCCAAGTGTATTTTGCAATTACTCACTATTTCTTTTGACCAAGAAATTATAGAAAAACAATAAAAATTTCTTGATGTAGAATTTTCTTCTGGTGTTGATTTTCACAAGCCTATTACATATTGACAAAGTCTTCGTGAACATATTGTCAAATGATATGCCAGCTAGTAAAAAAAAAAAAACAAAAAACAAAAAACTTTTTTTTTTTTTTAAATCCAGGAATAAGAAAATTCAGTGATCTTTGGAACTGAATCTTCAAAGACAAATGGTTCACAAAATTCTAGAACTGAAATGCCCTTAGAGGTCACTGAACCCACCCCCTTTCTATATAGATGAGGACACAATAGCCTGGGCACTGTGATCCAGGTCCACAGCCAGTGGACAGAAGCCAGGTGGTCTGAGCTGCAATCTAACACATCCTTTCCATAGTCCTCTGATTTCTGAAAGGAGCGATGTGGTATTTGAATCTGAACACTGATGGGTGGTGGTGCCCCATCAGCAGCATCAGTAACACCTGGGCACTTGTCAGAAATGCAGATTCTCAGACCCCACCTCAGACCTAATGAATCAGAAACCCTGGAGGAGAGAACCAGGGATTTGTGTTTTAACAAGCCCTCCAGATAATTCTAATGCACACCAAAGTTTGAGAACTATTCAAGAGGAGATTCTTAGTTTAAGAAAGGATATTGTAATTTTCCCTATTCGCATTTACAATGTATTACAAATAAAAAGAAATTAACTAAAATTGAAAATATTCTGAGCATATTACTTAAAGATTTATAATTATGTTGACCAGATTTTTTTTTTTTTATTTCCCTTAAGAGCAGACTGGGAGTACTACTCAAAAGCTGTGCAAATTTAATTCACAATTCTTTGCTAAAATAGTGAGTGCCCTGAAGGGAACATAAAATTAATATACACAGCTAAAATGAAATATCAGTTAAAAAAAAAAAAGCCATTTCTAATGAAGGCTCACTCCCTAATTGAATGTTCAGGTTTATTTTGATGAACTTATATTATCTTGGTGTTTTTTGCTTTCCTAACAAGTCTGTATTGTGCCACATTCTATATTTACTGGCCAGGCAACGATATGTAATAAACCATAGTATGTCACTTTCTGTTTTTGACAACTAAAAGAACAAACATATCAAAACTCCAGATGTCTGAAATATTGTTGTTTTTAGGTGCCATTGAGTCAATTCTTACCCATAGGGACCCTATGTACAAAAGAATGAAACAGTGCCCAGTCCTGTGCCATCCTTACAATCGTTGTTATGTTTGAACCCATTGTTGCAGCCACTGTGTCAATCCATCTCATTGAGGGGCTTCCTCTTTTTTGCTGATGCTCTACTTTATCAGGAAACCCTGGTAGTAGTTAAGAGCTACAGCTGCTAACCAAAAGGTCGGCAGTTCAAATCCACCAGGCGCTCCTTGGGAACTTTATGGGGCAGTTCTACTCTGTCTTATTGGGTCGCTATGAGTCGGAACTGACTCGGTGGCAGCGGGTTTTGGATTGCTACTTTATCAAGCATGATACCCTTCTCCAGAGACTCCTCCCTCCTGATAACATGTCCAAAGTATGTGAGACATAGTCTTGCCATCCTCACTTCCAAGGAGCACTCTGGCTGTGCTTCCTCCAAAACAGACTTGTTTGTTCTTCTGGTAGTACATGGTATATTCAATATTCTTCACCAACACCATAATTCAAAGGCATCAATTCTTCTTTGGTCTTTATTATTCGTTGTCCAGCTTTCGCATGCATATGAGGAGATTGAAAATATCATGGCTTGGGTCAGGTACACCTTAGTCCTCACAGTGACATCTTTCATTTAGAACACTTAAAGCAGTCTTTTGCAGCAGATTTGCCCAGTGCGATACATCCTTTGATTTCCTGACTGCAGCTTCCAAAGGTGTTGATTATGGATCCAATTAAATCCTTGACAACCTCAATCTTTTCTCCATTTATCATGGTATTGCTGATTGGTCCACTTGTGTGGATTTTTGTTTTCCTTATGTTGAAGTGTAATTCATACTGAAACCTGTAGTCTTTGATCTTCATCAGTAAGTGTTTCAAGCCCTCTTTGCTTTCAGCAAACAGGGTTGTGTCACCTGCATATCGCAGGTTGTTAGAGTCTTCCTCCAATAATGATGCCACATTCTTCTTCATATAGTCCAGCTTCTCGGATTATTTGCTCAGCATACAGATTTAATAAGTATGGTGAAACAACCCTGACACATACCTTTCTTGGTTTTAAACCACACAGTGTCACCTTGCTTTGTTCAAATGACTGCCTCTTGGTCTATATACAAGTTCCGCATGAGCACAATTAAGCGTTCTGGAATTCCCATTCTTTGCAGCGGTATCCATAATTTGCTACGATCCACACAGTCATATGCCTTTGCATGGTCAATACAACACAGGTAAGCATCTTTCTGGTATTCTCTGCTTTCAGCCAAGATCCATCTCACATCAGCAATGATATCCCTTTTTCCATGTCTTCTTCTGAATCTGCCTTGAATTTCCGGCATTTCCCTGTCAATATACTGCTGCAGCCGCTTCTGAATGATCTTCAGCAAATTTTACTTGTGTGTGATATTAACAATATTGTTTGATTTGGAATGGGCACAAATATAGATCTTTTCCAGCCAGTTGGCCAGGTAGCTGTCTTCCAAATTTCTTGGCATAGACCAGTGAGTGACTCCAGCACTTCGTCCATTTGGTGAAATATCTCAAATGGTATTTTGTCAATTCCCATAGCCTTGTGTGCCTTCAGCGTAACTTGGACATTTTCATTCAGTACCATCAGTTCTTGATAATAGCTATCTCTTGACATGGTTGAATGTCAACCAGTTCTTTTTGGTACAGTGACTATGTGTATCCCTTTCATCTGCTTTTGATGCTTCTTGTATAGTTCAGTATTTTGTCAATACCCATTGCCTTTGAGTCAATTCCAACTCATAGCAATCCTGTAGGACAGAGTAGAACTGTCCTATAGGGTTTCCAAGGAGCCGTGAGAGGATTTGAACTGCCAACCTTTTGGTTAGCAGCTGAGATCTTTAACCATTGCACCACCAGGACCATAGAATCTTTCAAAATTTCAACTGGAGGCTTGATTTTTTCCTTAAGTTCTTTTAGCTTGAGAAATGCCAAGTGCGTTCTTCCCTTTTTGCTTTTCTAACTCCAGGTCTTTGCACATTTCATTATAATACTTTACTTTGCCTAATAGAAGATTTCAGCGAAGTATCGGGATACAAGATAAACATACAAAAATCAGTTGGATTCCTCTACAGCAACAGAGAGAACTTCAAAGAGGAAATCACCAAATCAATATAATTTACAGTAGCCCCCCAAAAGATAAAATAAAATACTTAGGTATAAATCTAACCAGAGACATAAAAGACCTATGCAAAGAAAACTACAAGACACTACTGCGAGAAATCAAAAGAGACCTACATAAGTGGAAAAACATACCTTGCTCATGAATAGGAAGACTCAACATTGTGAAAATGTCAATTCTATCCAAAGCAATCTACAGATAGAATGCAATTCTGATCCAAATTCCAATAAGATTTTTTAATGAGATGCAGAAACAAATCACCAACTTCATACGGAAATCATCAACTTCATCCTGGATAAGGATAAGTGAAGCATTACTGAAGAAGAACAAAGTGGAAGGCCTCACACTACCTGGTTTTAGAATCTATTATCCTGCCACGGAGGTCAAAACAACCTGGTACTCATACAACAGCAGACACATAGACCATTGGAACAGAATTGAGAATCCAGGTGTAAATTCATCCACCTCTGAGTGCCTGATATTTGACAAAGGCCCAAAGTTTGTTAAATGGGAGAAACAGTCTCCTTAACACATGGTGTGCTGGCATAACCGGATATCCACCTGCAAAAAAAAAAAAAAAAAAATGAAATAAGACCCATATTTCACACCATGTACAAAAACTAACTCAAAATGAATCAAAGACCTATATAAAATCTAAAATGATAAAGGTCACTGAAGAAAAAATAGAGACAATACTGGAGCCCTAATACATGGTGTAAACAGACTACAAACCATAACTAACAATACACAAACATCAGAAGAGAAACAAGATAACTGGGAGCTCCTAAAAATCAAACCGTTATGCTCATCAAAAGATTTCACCAAAAGAGTAAAAATGAGAACCTACACACTGGGAAAAAATTTTGGCTATGACATATGTAATAAGGGTCTAATCTCTAAAATCTACAAGATACCACAAAACCTCAACAACAAAAAGACAAATAACCCAATTAAAAAGTTCGCAAAGGTTATGAACAGACACTTCACCAAAGAAGACTCGACAGCACTGGGTTTTTTTGGAACAGATACATGAGGAAATGTTCATAATCATTAGCCATTAAAGCAAATCAAAACTACGATGAAATACCATCTTACCCCAACAAAGCTGGCACTAATCCAAAAAACACAAAATAATGAATGTTGAAGAGGTTGTGGAGAGACTGGAACACTTATGCACTGCTGGTGGAAATGTAAAATGGTACAACTACTTTGGAAATTGATTTGGCACTTCATTAGAAAGCTAGAAATAGAACCATACGATCCAGCAATCCCACTCCTTGGAATATATCCTAGAGAGATAAGAGCCATCACATGAATAGATACATGCATACTCATGTTCACTGCAGCACTGTTCACAAAAAAGGAAATAGCAAAAAGGTGGAAACAACCTAGGTATTGCAACCACTGTGTCGGTCCATCTAGTTGAGGGTCCTCTGCTTTTTTGCTGACCCTCTACTTTACCAAGCATGATATCCTTCTCCAGAGACTGGTCCTTCTTGATAACATGTCCAAAGTACATGAGATGTAGCCTTGCCATCCTTGCTTCTAAGGGGCATCTGGGTGTACTTCTTACAAGACAGCTGTCAAGGACTGAATTGTGTCCCCCCCAAAATATGTGTAGAAAACCCTGGTGGTGTAGTAGTTAAGTGCTGCAGCTGCTAACCAAAGGGTCGGCAGTTCAAATCCACCAGGTGCTCCTTGGAAACTCTATGGGGCAGTTCTACTCTGTCCTATAGGGTCACTATGAGTTGGAATTGACTCCATGGCAACAGGTTATAAAATATGTGTCAACTTGATTAGGCCATGATTCCCAGTGTTGTGTGGTTGTCCTCCATTTTGTGATTGTAATTTTATGTTAAAAGGGATTAGGGTGTGATTGTAACACCCTTACTGAGATCATATCCCTGATCCAATGTAAAGGGAGTTTCCCTGAAGTGCCGTCTGCACTACATTTTATCTTATGAGAGATAAAAGGAAAGGGAAGCAAGCAGAGAGTGGGGACCTCATACCACCAAGAAAGCAGTGCTGGGAGTAGAGCCCATCCTTTGGACCTAGAGTTCCTGTGTGGAGAAGCTCCTAGTCCTGGGGAAGACTGACACAAGGACCTTCCTCCAGAGCTGACAGAAAGTCTTCCCCTGGAGCTGACACCCTGAATCTGGACTTCCAGCCTACTAGACTGTGAGAAAATAAATTTCTCTTTGTTAAAGCCGTCTACTTCTGGTATTTCTGTTATAGCAGCACTAGATGACTAGGACAACAGCTTTGTTCTTCTGGCAGTTCATGGTATGTTCAATATTCTTCACCAACATCAACAATAAAACTGAATCGATTCTTCTTTGGCCTTCTTTATTGGTTGCCCAGCTTTTGCATGTATATGAGGTGATTGAAAATACCATGGCTTGGGTCAGGTGCACCTTAGTCCTCAAAGTGACATCTTTGCTTTTTAACACTTTTTAAAGAGGTCTTTTGCAACAAATTTGCCCAATGCAATAAGTTGTTTAATTTCCTGGCTGCTGCTTCCATAGGCATAAGATCCACTTGGATCCTTGATTATGGATCCAAGTAAAATGAAATCCCTTACAACTGCAATATTTTCTCTGCTTATCATGATGTTGCCTATTGGTCCAGTTGTGAGGATTTTTGTTACATAGACTTGTTACTAATAAATCTAATAATAACAGAAGATAAGCATAACTTTGGATAAGTTGTTTTAATGTTCCTAACTTCAGTTTCTTCATGTGTAAAATGAAGGTCAGTAATGATTACTAATGAATAGTAGGGCAAGTTACTCCTCCTTCCCCGTCTACCTCTCCTCCTTGTTCCTCTTCCTCTTCCTTTTCTTTCTTCCCTGTCTCTTGATGTCTTCCAACTGCCTGAAGTCCAGTGCCATAAAAACAATTGTGTCATTTTTTTTTCCAGTGGAATGTTGAAGCCAATCTTTGTTACTCCACCTTGGTGGGGGCAAAACTTTAATTTTTAACTGCAACATTTAGGTGCTTTTAATTTAATTATTGATATATTAGTTTACATTTACATCTTAGTTTGTGCTTTTAATTCATCCAATCTATTCTGTTTTTCTTTGTCTCTCTTTTCTTGCCTTCTTTTAGATTGATTGAGTGATGTTCTTTATCATTCCTTTTTTGTTCTTCTACTGTTTGGAAATATGCTTTACTTATTACTACTCTACTACTTTGAGTGAATATCCTCAAAATTAAAAATACATACTTTCCTTGACAATTTTTGAATAATCAAAAGTTCAAAATGCATAAAGCAGTTACTGATAGGATCAGAACCTCAGGGAGTGAAAATTAAAAAAATGTATTTTAAACAAGTATCCTGGGTGATTTTTATACATGATAAACTGGAGAGCTAGATTAGGAAACAGTTACATCAGATAAATAGCCTAAATCAAGCTAAGGAAATTAAACTTAAATTTTAGCTAATTGTTTCTTGATAGTCATGCAAAAGTGGAAGCAGGCATTACTGAATTCTTACTATCTAGCAAAAGGATATACACAAAATGATAAGGAGAGACGTATTTTGCGATGAATTTGAAGAGTAATTTTCCCTGTCAGATTTTAAATATGCTTTCAAATAAGTATTTAAGGAAGGACATTGATGAATATAATGAACGATGTCATCAGGAGCTATTCTACAAAAAATAAAGAAATATTTTTCATATCACCTGTTGCTTAAAGTCAATACCATTATATTTAAGTCATAGTTTTGCAAATAATTTTCTTTATTGTTGTTGCAGAGTTTAATTGTTCATGCATGTGCCTTTTTGGACTTGTGCTAGAGCAGAAGAAGACAGAAGACCTCATGTTTATCATGTTACTTATTTAAGAAAACAATTTCAGGACTTACTCTTTGCCAAACACTAGGTAGGAAATTGAGCATACAGAAATGGTTATCTGCTCTGTCCTCAAGATATTGTCCAGAGGTGGAGACAGACTGGTAGGGAAAGTAGTACACTGTGCTGTGTTAAATGTTTAATTAAACATTTTCATATGAACTTGAAGGGAGCAAGTGATCGACTTTACATGCTATTGGTAGGGAAGGCTTTATACAGAGGACAACACTCATTGGCTCTTGAAGCATGTGTGCATAGAATAGGCAAATGTTTTTGCATGTTCAGCCTCCATTTAACCTTTCTCTAGTAAGAAAAAAAAAAATCCTCTATTCCTTATGAGAACTGTTCTTCTTCCACCTGGTTAGACTGCCAAACACTGAGTGACTGCCTCTCCCACCACAGAAGTCATTATGAGACCGCAGCTTCAATGATAGTACCCCATCCCCATGGGGTTTGGTCTAGAAGTGGGCATGACCCAGAGTTTTTGGTTCAGAAATCATTGTGGGTGCAGGGAGAGTTTAAGTAACTGTCGTTCTGAGCTTTCAAGAGTATTCAAAAGACATTATTTTCCTGAAGCTATCCAATGTTATCTTTGCTATTTGGAGAGAGCATGCTTGCGTAGAATGGTGTGTATTTTCTGGACTCTAATTCCTAGGTTAAAATCTCAAAATGACAGGGAGAAAGACCTTGCCAGGAAAAAATAACAGTCTGTTTGCAACTATGTGTCAAAGGGACTTAAGAATTTTGCGTTAGCTGAGAAAATTTCCTTGAAAGGTCTTGCTCTGTCATACGTGGGAATGTAAGTTTTATCTTGTCTGTAATGGGAAACAGATTGAGTGGATAAATGGTCATCCTAGGTTATCTATACTGAAGGCAAGTTGTCTCAAGGAGATTTTATAGAAACTAAATAAAGACCATTGAATGTTGAGATCTTTGCCAAGTGGTAAAGTGTAAATATTCTATATCATTATCAGCTTGTATACTTTAGGAAGGACATGTGTAGAGAACAAAGGGAACTTTCTTAAAAATAAGAAGGAAAAAGACTAATTATTCTTACTCAGGTGGAAGTTCGCTTCCTTATATGAATAGATTGCAGAAATGCCTGCAGATAAGGACAAGACTTTTTTTTCAAGTTTGTATATCCCAGTATGGGCTCAACTGAAGATCCAGAATTCTCTACCACAAATTATAAAAAATACCCAAGCTGGAGAAAATTCAAGAACAGATGCTACCATAAGATGTTGTTCCACTACAAAAGAGGTTTACTATGGCTCCTAAAAAATGATACTGCCAGAGATAGAATCCACATATAACTAATCTGGGAAAGTTATTAAAGGGAGTTTACCATTCTGCATCTGGAAGTCAAAACATGAGTGTTTCTGCTGAGAATTAGCCATGAGCCATGTTAGTGTATAGTACAAAGGTTACACTCTGTTCACAATGTCAGCATGAATGAAGAAAGTCTATCTAAAAGTTGTATCAAAATATTTACATTGAAGCTAAAATGAATTATATTAGTGATATACTTATGCTATTTAAGATGAGAATTTCTTTTGTCAAAAGTCTATTCCTAACTTGCTCCAAAAGTGATAATATTATACTAAAAGTCCTAAATGAGCATTGAGAGTCTGGGGTACATATTAAACTCGTATTCTTTCTTCTGTTCCTTTTATGGAACAAAAACTTGTGATACATCAGTGAATGCTACAGAAACCCAGGGTATTCCTAATTTTTTTTCATTAAATGACTTTAAAAGAGTCAATAACAAATACTGAAAGAGTGGTATTAAAATCTGTCTGCTTTTCTGACAAGATGGTATACTGAAGGACATGGATAAGTGATTTATTCAGAAGCCTGGATTCACATGGATAACCACTTGGCTCTATAAATTGGTACCTAGGTACCTAGACAAAATTGTGCTTTGAGGCTATGCCCTGGGGACCTTATGGAGAGAATCAATTATATAAAAACGGTTTCCTGATATTTAAGAATACCAGAGGTAAACAGGAAAAAACTATATCCTTCAGAAGGAAAAATTACGTTAACTACCAAAGATGTTAGTGATGGTACAGACCTAGATCTCTTGCTCCAGTCTGTACATGTTACTTTCTCTGAAAAAGAGAAAAAATGGGTTTTCAAACAATTGACAATAAGATAGCAATTTTGGATAAATTTGAGGATATGTGGAAAAAAGATAATCCAGAAAAATACAACGACAATAATAAAGACAGCTTATAAAAATAATATTCTAAAAAGCTAATACAAACAAAAATCTGGCATGATTCTGAGGAATTTTGGCGGGTGCGAAAAGAGACTCCATTGTTTTTATTTACTAATGTTTATTTTCAAATAATTTTATACTTATGGAAAAGCTGAAAAAAAAATAGTACAGAGATTTCCATATATTCTTTTCCAGCCTCACTTAGTGTTAATGTCTTATACAACCATTATACAATAACCAAAACCAAGACTTTAACATTGATACAATATTACTAGCTAAACTACAAACTTAATCAAATTTTACCAGGTTTTTTCCACTAATGCCTTTTTTCCCCTTTCAGCATCCAATCTAGCATTCCACATTGCACTGAGTTGTCAAGTCTCCTCCAATCTATGAGAGTTATTGAATCTTTCTGTATTTTTCATGACCTTGATACTTTTGAAGAGTACTAGTCAGTTATTTTATAGAGTGTTTAATTTGTATTTTTGTATTAATTTGTATTTTTCTGATGAAATATTTATATCCAGAATGTATGTATAATATTCAGAATATATAAAAACTACTACAAATCAATAAGTTGAACAACCCAAAGAGGAAAAGTTTTGAACAGACATTTTACGAAAGTACGTACTCAAATTGCAATAAACACATGAAAAGTGGTCAACTTCATTAGTCCTTTGCCAAATGCAGATTTTAACCACAATGTGATACAAATACATACTCATCAGGATGTATCACCAGGGTGGCTGATGTGAAAAAGACATACAATACCAAATTTTGTGGGAAAAAAATGGTCTATGGACTGGAATTATCTCTGCCTTGTCTTGTTTGCCTTCCATTATATTTAGTACAGTCATTCTGAAGATTAGAGTCAATCTAATAATTAGGATTTAGAAGCTAAACTTCAGAAGAATGAGTTACTCCTTGCAAGATTGGAGGAGTGAATTAAAATGTATAGTTTATGAGTATAAGGGGTTGATGTCACACCCTGTAGCTGTCTTTATTTAACTAAGCATGTTATAGGCTAGGCCTACTAACTTTAAATTCTTGTAGTGGCTTCGAGGATTGTAAATGCATCTATCATGGGGTTACATTAGAGATGATACATCAGACTAAGTTTTAAACTGAAGGTACCCTGTGGAACCCATTTAACGGACTTGAGTATTGACTTTGAACTATGGTGTAAAATTATGGTCTTCTGCAGCACTTTTTGTAAATAGTAAATCTAATAAGTATCTTGGACATCAGAACCATGGAATCAGGTGGAAATGAATGACACATTTCCCCACAAGCAGGTTTCTTCTCTGTAGTTTTGCATTGTTATTTAAACCCAACTCTCACTTACTCCCTATACAACTTTGAACAAGTGAGTTAAAGGTGATGTAAAGAATCTCATTGATTAAGGGTAGGGTTGCACAGCCAAATATTGTAATTGCTCTCAATAAGTTGTACACATGTAAAAAGTTGAATTGGGAAAAGTTGTGTGATAGATATATTTACAACAAAGACAAAAAAAAAAAAAAGTAGCTTCTGAGGCTGCTTATGTACAACTGATCACCTCATAGGCTTCAATTCCTTGGTTTGAAGGTTTAGGGTCATGGTTTTATGGGACATCCCAGTGAATTGGCCTAATAATATGTTTAGTGCTTCTGTTCTACCACCTAGTTCATTGTGTAGTGCCTAGGGTCTTAAAAGCTTGCAAGCAGTCACCCAAGGCATAACAATTGGTCTCTATTCACCTGGAGCAACAGAAGAAGAAAGGGAATCAGGAATAGGAGGAGGAAATGGAATGAGTGGCTAATTGCCTCCATGAACAACTGCCTCTTTGCCATGAGACCAGAAGAACTGGATGGTGCCTGCCTACCATTACTGAACATTTTGATCAAAGATTCCATAGAAGAATCCTGATCAAAAGGGGGAAAGTGCAAAATAGAATTTAAAATTCTCATGGAATCCAGACTTTCTGGGGCCATGGAGAGTGGATCAACCCCTGAAACTATGGCTCTGAGACAATCTTTAATCCTTACACCAAAAAATATCACCTGAAATCTTCTTAAAACCAAAAATAGTTTAGCTTAACTAGTAAAAAATGTCTGCTTTGAAGAACTATCTATATGGGATCAAATTGACAACAGCAACTTGAAAGATTAGATAGGAACCTTTTGGGGCAGTGAGTTTATGTTGTTAAGGAGAGAGGAACAACTCAGAAGAGGAGGGTGAGAATTGTTGCACAACTTGAAGAATGTAATCGATGTCACTGAATTGTACAGGGGAACTGTTGAATTGGTGCGTGTTTTGCTGTGTATATTCTCAACAACAACAACAAAGCAAATAAAATTTAGAAGTAAAAACAAAACCAAACCTGTAAAAAGAAAAAAAAAATGAAGAAATAATTGTACTCACCTCATAAGATTGTCAAAAGGGTTAAATGAGGATTGAAATTGTTAATACATAGAAAGAACTTAGAGTTGTGTCTGAAATATTGTAGATGCCCAGTAAATATTTATGTCTAGAAGTACCATATTTTTACTCAAATAGTGCTCACCTTCTGTGTTTGTTTTCTGGCTGTGCCCTTCCCCACCCCAGGTATTTTCGTAAGCATGTTATTCTAATTTTATTTTACAGCAACATGTGGAAGAGGACTGGCATGGCGGTGCTTATGAGGGTACCTCAAGAGGAGAGGGTGCAGCTGGCAAACAAACGCAGAAGGCACATGTTTTTTGCCTAAAAATGCAGTAATGGTTGAAATATGAGGGGAGAGAAGAAGGTGGTGAGAGAGGAGAGGGGAGGAGAGTAAAGGATAGGAGAGGAACAGATATGCTCCTTTTTTTCTGGGGGGATACACTCATTATTAGATTGCCAAAGAAGAGGGTCCAATGAAAGAAACTAATACGATTTGATGATAAAGAATCAAGATAATACAGGATCAAAGAAAACAAGTGGAGAAAAGTTTATCAAGGAACAAATGGTTGATTTTGAATCCATGCATACGTCCATAACAAGTAACCAATTGTGATAAAAAATAGTCCCAATAAATTGAGGAATTCTTTTCCTTTTAAAGTTACTCAGCTTTTAATGATGAACAGTTTTCCAGTATAATGAATGGTAGATATATAGCATATTTTCTATTTTATCACACTGGATTTGCCATAAAAGTAGCATAATTTTTGCCTATTGTCCAACTCTCTACTTTTCAAGATTACAGAACTTTAGCATGAAATAGGCAGAGCCCTAATGCTCACAGAACAGGCAATTTGCTATTGCCTGAAGATAGCTTCCATAGCATTGCTGGTCATTACACTGTCATCTCCAGCTGTGCTTACACAGTTCAGTACAGCTGGTTGAGTCATCCCACAGGCGTCTTAGGTTCAATGACAGGGTTTTTAGACTTGTCTCACAAAGTATCAGTGCCCGTTTCCTGCTCAGTACAAGTGATTCTCTGTCCTGGAAGATGAACTTTCCATTATTTATAGTAATTATGTTTTCCAGTGCACATGTCATATATTTTGTCGCTAATTTGGGGGCATGAGAGTTCTCATCATTATACAGATGAACATTTGAATCAGACTTGATGAGCTTGAATCATACAAGTTCTCCCCAAATAGTAGCTGTAATTAGTTTAGTGATTTTATACAATTCAGAATAGATCTAATGTTAAACAATTAACAGTGATAATAACACTCTATGTTACACAGGCAGGGCTGATAATAAAGCTTTTGAAAACTAATTCTTGAGTACAGTAAAACATTCAAAGTACAGAAACTCATAAAGAAGCAAAGGAAAGGTTACACTGCGGTCTTATTATAGTCAGCATTTAGGTGTTATTGCTCTACAACATTTTGCTTACAATTATTTTGTATACTTAAACTCATTCTGTTTTTAATTTTTCTAATGTTATATTTCCCTGTTGTTAATAAAGCTCCCTTAACCATTTTAACATCATTTTAAATGGATATGTAATATTTCATTGGTTGGATATGCATTCTTCAATTATTTATTACATGCATGTTATAGATGTTTTCCATTATCCTTGCTCAATTGCTCAAGTTTATATTATAGCATAACTTATTTTTTCTTAATTGCTTATATTCTTTATCCTTGTATTTTTGCCACACATATTTTTATTACTATAATCTTTCTCTATTACGTTGCTGTTAGATCCCCCTTTCCAGATGATGTCAACTTATCTTTTTTCTTAAATTAAGATTAACAGAACTTTATTTTACTTGCAATTTTCTAGAAAGCTGGGCTTTGATTAATTTAATGCTTTTACCGTTTACATGTGAAAGGTTTTTTTTTCTTCTGTTTTAATCTATTTCCCTTCTCTGGTGTTCTTTTTAGAACTGTTTTTTAAAAAAATTAGCTCATGAATTTAAGGAGTAGGTCTTTATTTTTAACAATAGAAATGTTATTATAAAGATTTCAAAAACAATAAAGTTACAGAAAATATTATAATTATGTTCCAAGTACTCACTAACCAAATTTACAAAACTAGATATATTGTCATATTTGCTGCGGATACTTTATTTTTAAAGAACGAAATAGCTAAACGCTATCCATATTCTTTTACTCTCCCACTGCATTAGTTTCCTGGGGCTGCCATAACAAATTACAACAAACTAGGTGGTATGAAAAAACAGAAATATATTCAGGAGTCCAAAAGTCCAAACTCAGAGTGTCAGCAGGATTGGTTCCTTTTGGAGGCTCTGAGGGAGAAACTGTCCCGTGCCTCTTTCCTAGCTTCTGGTCGTTGCTGGACTCCTTGGCATTCCTTAGCTTGTTGCTGCATCACTCCAACCTCTGCCTCAATCTTCACATGGCTTTTTGCTTTCTGTCTCTGTGTGTCCTCTCCCCTTCTTATAGACCGCAGTCGTTGGATATAGGACCCATCCTATTCCAGTACGACCTCATCTTAACTTAATTACATCTGCAAAGACCCTGTTTCCAAATAAGTCTCATTTTGAGGTTTTAGGTGAGCATGAATTTTGGGTGAACACTATTCAACCCACTACACCCACTTCCCTAAAGTAAACCACTCCTAATGTTTATATGTATAATTTCCATGCATGTTTTAAAAAATTTACAGCAAATATATGTAATTGCAAATGGTATACAGTATTGATTTGCTTGATTTTTGAAACTATATATATAACACTTACCTGTATTTTTGCCATGTCTTTCATTTTTTAAAATATTTTGCCATATCTTTCATAGTTAATATTATGTTTTTGTAATATAGCCATGTTGATACATGTAAATATAATGTATTCATATTAAACCGAAGTATTTCAGCCTCAGTAATACTGACATTTGGGGCCCGATAGTTCTTTTTTGTGAAGGGGTGTCCTGTGCATTATATGATGTTTAGCAGCATTGCTAGACTGTTTTTTTAGCACTGAGAAAATGCTCATCTTAGCTGGTAACCATAGCAATACCCATTGCCGCGGAGTTGATTCCAACTCAGAGCAAACCTATAGGACGGAGTGGAACTGCCCCATAGGCTTTCCAAGGAGCAGCTGGTGGATTCGAACTGCTAACCTTTTGGTTAGCAGCCGAGCTCTTAACCACCAGGGCTCCAACCATAGCAATGGTGCACCCTTTATCCGCAATCAAGACAACCGAAAATGTCTCCAGACATTGGCAAATGTCCACTGGAGGGCAAAATTGGCCCTGGTTGAGAAGCAGTGATATGAACTAGTATCCAGTAATATATTAAAAGAAAAATTTATTCATTCCCATTTGATAGGTACTTAGGCTGTTTACAATTTTCAGTATTGCAAATCGTGCGAAGAACAGCTACAGTGCATGTCTCCTGTGCACTTATGCTAGAATTTTCCCAGGGTACATACCTCGTAGTAGATTTGCTGGGTTCCAAATTTAAAAGATACAACAATAACTTGAAAATAGTTAAACTAATTTACATTGTTGTCCTAAAATGTATAAGTTTCATATCTTTGACAACTTTTTATTTTGTCAGAATTTAAAAATTCGTGTCATGATAATTTCCATTGCTATGGTTAAAAGTGAGGGTGAGCATCTTTTCAGCACTTTTTAAACCACTTTTGATTCCCGTTCTGCGAATTGCCTACTTATGTCCTGTGCCCATTTTTGAGATTATGCTTTTTTAAAAAAATTTATTGTAGAAGTTCCTTATTTTAGAAAAAAGTTTCTGTTCTCTCAGCCTGTGACTGGGAGTTTTACAGTAAACTGCCAGTATTGTGACTCCTGTTTTACAGTAAAAAATAATATATTCAAAATTTCTAGCTTTCACTTTTATGATCATATTTTCTATATTGATATTTGAAAAACCTGCAACCACAAAGATATTTTTGTATTATTTAAATGTTCAAACTTTGGTATTTTACATTTAGATCTTTAATTCAATTTTTAAAAAACAGATTATTGAGGTATAATTGACAATATACAAAGAACTGCTCATGTTTAAGATGCACAATTTGTAATTAGACATACACACACGCCTGTGAAACATCACTGCACTCAAAATAATGAACATATTTTTCATCCCTAAGCGATTCCCCATGCCCTTTTGTAATCTCTCCCTCCCTTCCCTCTTTGGTACCCAACTAGTTTAATTTGCATTTTCTGGAATTTCCTGTAAATGGAAGTCTAACATTTTGCATTGTTCTTTGACTCCTTTCACATGGCATAATTATTTTGAGATTCATCTGTGCTGTTACAGGTATCAACGGTTCATGCCTTTTTATTTTTAAGTACTTCTCTATTGTATGGCTATACCATAAGTTGTTTATCCAGTCACCTGCCAATGAATATTTACATTAGTCATCGATTTTGTCTATTACAAATAAAGTTGCTATGAACATTCATGCACAAGTCTTTCTGTGGACATATGCTCGAGGAGTTGAATGAGTAAGTTGTGTTGGTGTATATAGAAATTTGTAAGAAACTGCCAAATGCTTTTTTAAGTGATTTTATTATTTTATGTCCCCACCAACAGTGTATGAGAATTCCAGTTACTCTACATTTTTGCCAACACTTGGTTTAGTCAGTCTTTTACATTTAAGTCACGTTATAAAGAGGCATTTTGTAAGGACGGGTTCACATATTTGTTTTTTTTTTTCTTCTAATTTTCTGACAGCTATAATGAAAATTTTATTTTTATGTTTGGACATATGTGATACAACCTCAGGATTAGAATATATGTATATGCTATGTTGTTATGTATCCATTTAGTCTTTTTTAAATGGTACTCTAGATCAAGGTTTATGGAACAAACTAGCTTCTCATTAAACCATTAGTACACATATTGTTTTGTGACATTGGTTACCAATCCCACGACATGTCAACACTCTCCCTTCTCGACCTTGGGTTCCCTATTACCAGCTTTCCTGTCTCCCCCTGCCTTCTAGTCCTTGCTCCTGGGCTGGTGTGCCCTTTTAGTCTTGTTTTGTTTTATGGGCCTGCTTAATCTTTGGCTGAAGGGTGAACCTCAGGAGAAACTTCATTACTGAGCTAGAAGGGTGTCTCGGGGATATACTCTCGGAGTTTCTCCAGTCTCTGTCAGACCAGTAATTCTGGTATTTTTTGTGAGTTAGAATTTCTTTCTACATTTTTTCCGCTTTGTCCGAGATCCTTTATTGTGATCCCTGTTGGAGTAGTTCATGGTGGTAGCCAAGCACCATTTGTTATGCTGGACTCAGTCTGGTGGAGGCTGTGGTAGTTATTTCTCATTAGCCCTTTCAACTAATCTTTCCCTTGTGTCTTTGGTTTTCTTCATTCTCCCTTGCTCCTGTTGGGGTGAGATCAGTGGAGTATCTTAGATGTCCGCTCACAAGCTTTTAAGACCCCAGACATTACTCACCAAAGTAAAATGTAGAAATTTTCTTTATAAACTGTATATACCAATTGAGCTAAATGTTCCCTGAGACCATGGTCCCCACAGCCCTCAGCCCAGTAATTTGGTCCCTCAGGGAGTTTGGATGTGTCTGTGGAGCTTCCATGAGCTTGCCTTGGACAAGTTGTGCTGGCTTCCCCAGTATTGTGTACTTATCTATTGTTTATTTAGTGTTTTTCCATCCCCACTCCTCCCCCTTTTCATGAGTTTTTATAGTAGAAGTCTCATACCTCATACAGTAGTTGTCCTTCTGTGGTTGACTTATTTCACTCAGCATAACACCCTCTAGATTCATCTAAGTTGTGAGATGCCCCACAGATTCATCATTATTCTTTACCATTGCATAGTACTCCATTGTGTGTATGTACCATTGTTTGTTTATCCATTTGTCTGTTGTTGGGCATTTAGGTTGTTTCCATCTTTTTGCTATTGTGAACAATACTGCAGTGAACATGGATGTGCATATATTTATTCGTGTGGTGGCTCTTATTTCTCTAGGATATATTCCCTAAGACTGGGATTGCTGGATCATCTGGTGTTTCCATTTCTAGCTTTCTAAAGAAGTGCCATATTGTTTTCCAAAACGGATGTACCATTTTGCATTCCCACCAGCTGTGCATAAAGTTTCCAATCTCCCTGCAGCCTCTCCAATATTTGTTATTTTCTGTTTTTTGATTTGTGCCAGTAACGCTGGGGTGAGATGGTGTCTCATTGTGGTTTTGATTTATGTAACCCTGGTGGCGTAGAGGTTAAATGCTGTGGCTGCTAACCAAAGGGTCAGCAGTTCGAATCCACCAGGTGCTCCTTGGAAACTCTATGGGGCAGTTCTACTTTGTTCTGTAGGGTCACTGTGAGTCAGAATCGACTCAACAGCACTGGGCTTTGTTTTGTGGTTTAATGGCTAGTGATGGAGAGTGTTTCCTCATGTGTCTGTTAGTTGCATGAATGTCTTCTTTATTGAAGTGTCTGTTCATTTCCTTTGCCCATTTTTTAATTGGGTTATTTGTCTTTTTCTTGTAGAGGTGTTGGATTTTTCTGTAGATTTTAGAGATTAGACCTTTGTTGGATTTTCATAGCCAAAAATTTTTTCCCAGTCTGTAGGTTCTCTTTTTACTCTTTTGATGAAGGCTTTAGATGAGCTTAAGTGTTTAATTTTTAGAAGACCCAGTGATCTAGCTTATCTTTTGGAGTTTGTGTGTTAGTTATGGTTTATATCCTATTAATGCCATGTATTAGGGCCTCTAGCCTTGATCCTGTTTTTTCTTCTATGATCTTTATAATTTTTGGTTTCATATTTCGGTCTTTGATCCATTTTGGCTTAGTTTTGTGTATGGTGTGAGGTATGGGCCCTACTTCATTGTTTTGCAGAAGGCAACCAGTTTTGCCAGCACTATTTGTTGAGAAGACTGTTTTTTCCCCATTTGATGGACTTAGAGCCCTTGTCGAAGATCAGGTGACCACAGGTGGATGGATTTACATCTGGGTTCTCAATTCTGTTCCACCGGTCAATATATCTGTTGTTGTACCAGTACCAGGCTGTTTTGACTGCCATAGCTGTATAGTAGGTTCTGAGGTCAGGTGGCGGGGGGGCCCTACTTTATTCTTCTTCTTTATTAGTGCTTTACTTATATGGGGCCACTTCCCTTTCCATATAAAGTTAATGATTAGTTTTTCCATATCTTTAAAGAATGTTGGTATTTGGATCGAGATTGCATTGTATTTGTAGATTGCTTTGGGTGGAACTGACATTTTCACAATATTGATCCCACCTATCCATGAGCATGGTGTATTCCATTTATGTAGATTTCTTTTGGTTTATTATAGTAGTGTTTTGTAGATTTCTTTGTATAGGTCTTTTACATCCCTGGTTAGATTCATTCCTAAGGATTTTATTTTTTTATGGACTATTATAAATGGTATTATTTTCCTGATTTCCTTTTTGTCACTGCCTTTATTGGTGTCTAGGAATCCAACTTATATTTGTATGCTTATCTTGTATCCTGTGACTCTGGTGAATCTATTAGTTCCAGTAGTTTTCTTGTGGAGTCTTTTGGGTTTTCTATGCATAAAAGTATAGTATCATATTATCTACAAATAGAGATACTTTACTTCTTCTTTACCAATTTGGATGCCCTTTATTTCTTTTTCTTGCTGTATTGCTCTAGCTAGGACTTCTAGCACAATGTTAAATGGGAGTGGTGATAAAGGATATCCTCGTCTTGTTCTTGTTCACAAGGGTAATGTTTTTAGTCTCTCTCCATTAATAATGATGTTGGCTTTTTTTTTTTTTTTTTTTATAGATGCCCTTTATTCACCTATTTTATTGAGAGTTTTTATCAGGAATCCGTATTAGGCTTTGTTGAATGCCTTTTCTTCATCGATTGAGATGATCATGTGATTCTTTTATGTGGTGGATTATGTTGATTGATTTTCTAATGTTGAACCATCCTTGCATACCTGGTATGAATCCCACTTGGTTGTGGTGTATTATTTTTTTTTGTATGATCCTGAATTATATTGGCTAGAATTTTGTTGAGAATATTTGCATCTATATCCATGAGAGATATTGGTCTGTAGTTTTCTTTTTTTGTGGTGTCTTTGCCTTGTTTTGGTATCAGGGTTATGCTGGCTTCATACAATGAATTTGGAAGTAACCCTTCCTTTTCTATGTTCTGAAATAGTTTGAGTAGAACTGGTATAAGTTCTTTTTTGAATATTTGGTAGAATCTCCAGTGAAGCCATCTGGGCCAGGGCTTTTGGGGGGGGGGTGCAGAATTTTTTAAATTACCTTTCAACCTCTTCTTTTCTTACGGGTCTGTTCAGATTTTCAACATCATTAGTGTGTTTCTAGAAATTTCTTCATTTCCTCTAGGTTTTTGAATTTGTTGGAGTATATAGTTTCATAGTACTGTGTTATGATCCTTTTTATATTGGTTGGATCTGTTGTAAAGTCTCCCATTTCATTTCTTAATTGGGTTATTTGCATCCTTTCCTGTTTTTCTTCTGTCAGTTTGGCCAGTGGTTTGTTGATTTTGTCGATCCTTTCAAAGAACCAACTTTTGGTTTTGTTGATTCTTTCTATTGTTTTTCTATTCTCTATTTCATTTTTTTCTGCTCTGATTTTTATCATTTCCTTTCTTCTGGTGGCTGTGGGCTTCTCTTGCTGTTCTCTTTCTATTTGTTCAAGTTGCGTAGCTAATGTTTTTTGTCCCTTTCTTCTTTTCTGATGTGTGCATCTATTGCTGTAAATTGACCTCTAAGCACTGTCTTTCCTGTGTCCCAAAGGTTTTGTTATGATGTGGTGCTTTGTTTTGATTCTAGAATCATTTGATTCTAGAATTTTTTTTTTAACTCCATCTTTGATTTCTTCTATTACCCATGGGTTTAAAAAAAAAAAATGGGTTTTTAAGCAGGGTGTTATTCAGTTTCCATGTAATTGATTTTTTTTCCTTGCTCTTTCTATTGTTAATTTCTACATTGATAGTGATGTGATCAGCGTACATACTTTGGATTATCTCACTGTTTTAGGTTTTGTTGAGGGTTGCTTTGTGGCTTAAGATGCGGTCTATTCTGGAGAACATTCCATGTGCTTTGGAAAAGAATGTGTACTTTGTAGCTGTTGGGTGGAATGTTCTATATATGTCTATGAGGCTGAGTGTTCTATATATGTCAAGCTGGCTGATTGTAGACATTTGATCTTCTGTATCTTTGTTGAGTTTCGTTCTAGATATTCTATTCTTTACCAAGAGTGGTGTATTGAAGTCTGTCTCTCCTTGCCTTCTGTTCTCTGTCAGTTTCTTATTCCATTTGGTGCTTGGTTGAGTTCTTTATCTCTTCATTTGACACTTAGGGTTCCAGGATTGATGTTTGTCTGTTCTAGTTTTTTGGGTCTTTGCTTGGATGGACGGCATGGTGTTTTTTTCTATAGCACCATGTTGGCTCCGCTTCCTGTATCTATTTAGTGTTTACAATCCTTAGAAATTTTTGCAATTTCATGTTAAGTTGAAATGATAATGCCCAAGTAATATATTTGTTTCAACATTCAGAGGGTGTCAGGTATATAGATGATCTCATTAATTTAAGGAAATTTAGGGATGAAAACTTAAATAAGGAAGAAAGCATTCTGGAAAAAACATTCTGTCAGTGTTAGGAAATATGAATAGTATTTTCAAGTTTTCCATTTACCTGTGACATTAGACAGTTGTCTGGCCTCTCTGAGCCTTACCTAAAATTTAAATAACTATTCTTTTGTAATGTATTGGTATAAAAAAATGGACATTATACCTTTACATACTCTTGAAATCAAGTTTTATTTTTAAAGCAGGTTCTTGTTACACAGGTTTAGTAAATGTAAATTACAGCATCTATCTTATCCCAATGAGTTTCAATTACCAATTAGGGCATGCAAATTAAAGAGGAATAACTGTTCTCATAAGAATTATAAGAAATTTATGTAGTTCACAATTCTACTGTGGATGAGTACAAAAATATTCTACCTTCTTGGAAAAAATAAGATGACAAATTTCAAAGGCAAACACATGATATTTTCATTAAGATTGATTGAGGCACAAGTGTAAATACTAAAGGTTCCATTTTCTTTACACTTTTTTTTTTTTACATTACCTGAAACTAAGATGTATCATGAGATATAACCTTCAAATATATTAATACTAAATAGTTTAAAAACTAAGTAGGAGTCAAAGTGTTGACGACATTGTTAACTAGATAGCGAAAATGTTTCTTGCACTATTGTTTGGAAGTAGCTCATGTGTTACATTTGTAAAACAATGTGTTGTCTTGAACAGAGAAAAATCAAAAATAATTTTAAAAAACCCCTGAAAACCTCTATATCTATAATCTATGTGGAAAACTTGGATGAAACTTATTGTGCTTTTATATTATAACTGGATTATTAGACTTTAGCTTTCCTATTAAATTTCAGAATCAATAATAGCCATCTTTTTAGAATAATTCACAATGACCAAGTTGGATTCATACCAGTTATGTAGGGATGGTTCAACATTAGAAAAACAATTAGTGTAACCCATCGTATAAATAAAAAAAAGACAAAACTACATGATTTTATCAATTGATGCAGAAAAGGCATTTGACAAAGCTCAACATGCATTCATGATAAAAACTCTCAGCAAAACAGGAATAGAAGGAAAATTCCTCAGCATAATAAAGGGCATTTATACAAAGCCAATAGCCAACATCATCCTAAATGGAGAGAGCCTGAAAGTCTTCCCCTTGAGAGCAGGAACCAGACAAGGATGCCCATTATCACCACTCTTATTCAGCACTGTGCTGGAGGTCCTAGCCAGAGCAATTAGGCTAGATAAATAAAGGGCATCCAGATTGGCAAGGAAGAAGTAAAACTATCTCTATTTGCAGATAACATGATCTTATACACAGAAAGCCCTATAGAATCCTCAAGAAAACTACTGAAAGTAATAGAACAGTTCAGCAGAGTATCAGCGTACAAGATAAACATACAAAAATCAGATAAATTCCTCTACACCAACAAAGAGAACATTGAAGAGGAAATCACCAAATCAGTACCATTTACAGTAGTCCCCAAGAAGATAAAATACTTAGGAATAAATCTTACCAGAGACGTAAAAGACCTATACAAAGAAAACTACAAGAGACTACTGCAAGAAACCAAAAGAGACCTACATAAGTGGGAAAACACACCTTGCTCATGGATACGAAGACTTAACATTGTAAAACTGTCTATTGTACCAAAAGTGATCTATAGATACAATGCAATTCCAATCCAAACTCTAGTGACATTTTAGTGAGATGGAGAAAAAAATCACCAACTTCATATAGAAGGAAAAGAGGCCCCGGAGAAGTAAAATATTCCTGAAAAAGAAGAAGAAAGTGGGAGGCCTTACACTACCTAATTTTAGAACCTATTATACTGCCACAGTAGTCAGGACAGCATAGTACTGGTACAACAACAGATACATAGATCAACGGAACAGAATTGAGAATCCAGACATAAATCCATCCACATATGAGCAGCTGATATTTGACAAAGGCCCAAAGTCAGTTAAATGGGGAAAAGATAGTCTGTTTAATAAATGGTGCTGGCATAACTGGAAATCCATCTGCAAAAATATGAAACAAGACCCATACCTCGCTCCATGCACAAAAACGAACTCAAAATGGATCAAAGACCTAAATATAAAATCTGAAACAATAAAGATCATGGAAGAAAAAATAGGGACAATTCTAGGAGCCCTAATACATGGCATAAGCTGTATACAAAACATTACTAACAGTGCACAAACACCAGAAGAGAAACTAGATAGCTGGGAGCCCCTAAAAATCAAACACTTAAGCTCATCCAAAGACTTCATCAAAAGAGTAAAGAGATTCCCTACAGACTGGGAAAAAGTTTTTAGCTATGACATTTCCGAACAGCATCTGAGCTCTAAAATCTACATGGTACTGCAAAAACTCAACAACAAAAAGACAAACAACCCAATTAAAAAATGGGCAAAGGACATGAACAGGAACTTCAGTAAAGAGGACATTTAGGTAGTTATCTGACACATGAGGAAATGCTCGCGATCATTAGCCATTAGAGAAATGCATATCAAAACTACAATGAGATTCCATCTCACCCCAACAAGGCTGGCATTAATCCAAAAAACACAAAATAATAAATGTTGGAGAGGTTGTGGAGAGACTGGAACACTTATACACTGCTGGTGGGAATGTAAAATGGTTCAACCACTTCGGAAATTGATTTTTTGCCTCCTTAAAAAGCTAGAAATAGAACTACCATAGGATCCAGCAATCCCACTCCTTGGAATATATTCTAGAGAAATAAGAGCCTTTACACAAACAGATATATGCACACTCATGTTCATTGCAGCACTGTTTACAATAGCAAAAAGATGGAAGCAACTAAGGTGCCCATCAATGGATGAACGGATAAATAAATTATGGTATATTCAGACAGTGGAATACTATGCATCAATAAAGAACAGTGATGAATCCATGAAACATTTTCATAACATGGAGGAACCTGGAAGGCATTATGCTGAATGAAATTAGTCAGTTGCAAAAGGACAAATATTGTATGAGCCCACTATTATAAGAACTCAAGAAATAGTTTAAACAGAGAAGAAAATATTCTTTGATAGTTACGAGTGGGGACAGAGGGAGGGAGAGGAAAAAAAAAAGGAGAGGGTTACTCACTAATTAGATAGTAGACAAGAACTATTTTAGGTAAAGGGAAAGACAACACACAATACAGGTGAGGTCAGCACAAACTGGACTAAACCAAAAGCAAAGAAGTTTCCTGAATAAACTGAATGCTTTGAAGGCCAGTGTAGCAGGGATGGGGGTTTGGGGACCATGGTTTCAGGGGACATCTAGGTCAATTGGTGTAATAAAATCTATTAAGAAAACATTCTGCATCCCACTTTGGAGAGTGGCATCTGGGGTCTTAAAGGCTAGCAAGCAAGCAGCCATCTAAGATGCATCAGTTGGTCTCAGCTTACCTGGAGCAAAGAAGAATGAAGAACGCCAAAGACACAAGGTAATTATGAGCCCAAGAGATAGAAAGGGCCACATAAACTGAGACTACATCAGCCTGAGACCAGAAGAACTAGATGGTGCCCAACTATAACTGATGACTGCCCTGACTGGGAGCACAACAAAGAATCCCTGAGGGAGCAGGAGAGCAGTAGGATGCAGACCTCAAATTCTCATAAAAAGACCAGGCTCAATGATCTTACTGAGACTGGAAGGACCCTGGAGTTCATGGTTCCCAGACCTTCTGTTCGCCCAAGATAGAAACCATTCCCAAATCTACCTCTTCAGACAGTGATTGGACTGGACTATAGGATAGAAAATGATGCTGGTGAGGAGTGAACTTCTTAGATCAAGTAGACACATGAGATATGTGGGCACCTCCTGTCTGGAGGGGAGATGAGAAGGCAGAGGGTGTCAGTGGCTGGCTGAACGGACATGAAAATGGAGAGTGGAGAGGAGTGTGCTGTCTCATTAGGAAAAGAGCAACTAGGAGTATATATCAAAAAGTGTATATAAGTTTTTATATGAGAGACTGACTTGGTTTGTAAGCTTTCACTTAAAGCACAATAAAAGACAAAAACAAAGAACCTTATGGAGCAGTTGTACTCCGCATATATTGGGTTGCCAGAGATGGAATCAACTGGAAGGCAACTAACAACAACTATTGTAAAGAAAGCTGGGAAAGGTAGGTTTTAAATACTGGCAAAATTCAGTATCCCATAAACTCTTGTGGCCTAGTGGTTGAGAGCTATGGCTGCTAACCAAAAGGTGGCACTTCGAATCTACCAGGCGATCCTTGGAAACCCTATGCGGCAGTTTTACTGTGTCTGGCTATGAGTAGGAATCAACTCCGTGGCAATGGGTTTGGTTTTTGTTTTACCCTCTCCCCACATGAGCATTCTAATACTAAGGAAGAAGCAGCTGAAATATTCAATTAGGAACTGGTGGTCTCTGGCACAATAAAATAGACCATCAGTGGGGATAATTAATGGAATCTGTGCCGTATGAAATGTTAATGTATGACTGTCCCAAAATTGGAAGTTGATGCAAATGTTGAGGCAATTTTTTTTTCTTTGCTTAGCAATTGAATGGCCTGTGAAAAGAGAGAACTATTTCCTTACTCTGTTTGACTTAACCAAGCCACGACACGAATAGAAAAATACTGTTAGTAAAAGAATTTAGGTTAAATCCCCCAAACTTCTTTTCTGAAAGTTAAAAACTTGATTATTTTGAGAGACGGATAGTTAGCCAGTGCTGTCGCCTTCTGTTAACATCCCTTTGATATTCCTGTTTGATGTCCAAGACTCATCTGTGCTTTACCTGTCCCACTTTCTTGTTTCATCTTCCACCCTCATGTCAGTAAGGCATCAGTGAGTGACAACCAGGAGAAAGAAAATGCTCAGTCGCATATTTGAGAGAGGAATTATATGGTCTGCCAAAAGTGTGCTATATAATGTATGATTTTATGAATGGATCTGAATTAATCATGCCTAACTTGGTAATTTAAAAATTCCTCTATTGATTACGGCAGAGACTGTGGTTGTCTTTATTGATTTAATAAAAAAAATTACCTCATTCTCCAAATTACTAAATGTGGAACTAAAAAAAAACAGGGTAGACTTAGAAGGCTGCATTAATGACAGAAACGTTAAAATTACACTTTACGTATTTCGTGGTTGATCAAAAAGGGTTAGAAAATGATGAACATAGAGTAGTTAATATTAAAAATAAGCAAATTTTATTAATTGAGTTAAATATTTTTATTACTTAAAGAACAAGTTTTGTTTTGTTTTTAATTTTTTTAATTATACTTTAGATGAAGGTTTACGGAACAAACAAGCTTCTCTTTAAGCATAATGCACATATTGTTTTGTGATATTGGTTGCCAATCCCATGACATGTCAACACTCCCCTTCTCCATCTTAGGTTCCCTATTACCAGCTTTCCTGTCCCCCTCCTGCCTTCTAGTCCTTGCCCCTGGGCTGGCGTGCTCATTTAGTCTCGTTTTGTTTTATGGGCCTGTCTAATCTTTGGCTGAAGGATCAACCTCAGGTGTGACTTCATTACTGAGTTAAAAGGGTGTCCAGGGGCCATATTCTTGGGGTTTCTCCAGTCTCTGTCGGACCAGTAAGTCTGGTCTTTTGTTGTGAGTTAGAATTTTGTTCTACATTTATCTCCGGCTCTGTCTGGGACCCTCTATTGTGATCCTTGTCAGAGCAGTCAGTGGTGGTAGCTGGGCACCATCTCGTTGTGCTGATCTCAGTCTGGTAGAGGCTGTGGTAGTTGTGTTCCACTAGTCCTTTGGACTAATCTTTTCCTTGCATCTTTGGTTTAAGTTTTTTGTTTTTTAATAAAAGAAAATAGCTATGCTTGATGGTATTCTGAAGGACCTTGCATCAAAACAATATCCTATGCAGAACAACAAAAAAAGGCAGATAAAATACGTAAAAAAAATTTTAAATGCATTAGAAAGCTGCTTCAGTAACAAGGGCTAGAAGGACCAAAAATCAGAAGTGAGAACTGCAAAAAGGTGAGTCTTCTGTATTCTCTACTGAAATTAAACATAGTCATAGCCTATGGTTTAGCAATTTACTCCTACTTATATAGCCAATAAGGAAAACCTGGTGGCGTAGTGGTTAAGTGCTACGGCAGCTAACTAAAGTGTTGGCAGTTCGAATCTACCAGGCGGTCTTTGGAAACTCTATGGGGCAATTCTACTCTGTCCTATAGGGTCGCTATGAGTCAGAATTGACGTGAGGGCACTGGGTTTGGTTTTTGGATATAGCCAATAAGATTGAATACACATGTGCACATGAATATTCACGGCAGCATTATTTATAACAGGCAAAAGTTGGAAATGCTCATCAGCAGTAGAATGGATAGTGTATACATCTCAGGAAGTAGAGGTAGTGATGATTGGGTGGAGGTATGACAGGGCTACTAAAATATCTTCCCAACTGTCTCCTTATTGTCCCTTTTGCTCCTCTACAGTCTACTCTCCAATAGCAACCGGGAGCCATGATTATAAATGTGCATTAGTTCTTGCCACCCTTTTCCTTGGATCCTTTCTTCTGCTCCCACCAATGACTTTGCACTGCTCTTGGAACAAAGTCCAAGCTCTTTAAAATAACCCACAAGTTCCAAAAGAATTAGGCCCCTGATTATTTCTCCAACCTCATCTCTTATTCTCTCATCCTCACTTATTATGCTTTAGCTATCCATCTTTTTTCCTAAAACATATGAAAATTACTTTAACCTTGTGGGTGGTTTGTCCTTTTCTCTATCTGAATTTGATGCATGTCTGGATCCTTGCATTTCAGGTCTCAGTCTTCCTAACCAGTCGAACTAGTGGCCCTCGACCTCTCTCTATCACAGATTGAAATTTATTTACTTCAGATCACTTACAGATCACGCTGTACTATGAATCTTTTTACTTTTTTACTGTTTACCACTCAACTCCTAAATGCATGAGAATGTAAGTACAATGAAAACAAAGATTAGCCGTCTTTGTTTACTAGTGAATCCCCAGTGTCTAAAATTTGTATTCAATAAACAGTAAATTAATTAATACATAATAATTATCTTTGAAACTATTGTTCCAAATATAAGCTTTTCATGTTTTAGATGCCTCTCTGGAACCTAGTGTGAGCAAAGACCAAGTTAAGAATAAAAATCAAAGAACACAATGATAAACTAAAACCTAACCACATGAAATTAAAGTAGGTCACAGTGAACACATGGAAGCTAGAAATAAAAATAGTGACATTTTAGTTTGGAAAGATTTGGAATAGAAATGCAATTTCACCTCTAATGGTTTTTTGTCCGACAGCTTTTGTATGTTTGGTCTAATCAGTTGTATTAACAGGAGACAACATTTTGGATGGTGACTCTAGAAATTTGTACTTAAGGGGGATAAATTAAGTTTGGGCAATGATTCAAGCTACTGAAAAATAAGCAATTTGTAAGC
Source organism: Elephas maximus indicus (assembly GCF_024166365.1). Classification (NCBI taxonomy): domain Eukaryota; kingdom Metazoa; phylum Chordata; class Mammalia; order Proboscidea; family Elephantidae; genus Elephas; species Elephas maximus. The sequence continues at coordinate 127,016,146 of NC_064820.1, forward strand.
ACATTATTTAGGCTCTCAAATTTAGAAGAGAATGAATCTTAGTCCATTGTCAGGATCCAAGGGAGAACATTAAGAAAGGCTATTTTTGAAAAGAAAAAAAAAAACTTTATTTCTATTTAGCTGCAGGTTTTAGGAATGAAAAATACGTTGTTACTTTGTAATGTTTATTGGCCATTTTAAGATTTAACAAAGGAAGGCTACTCATTCAGGAAGGCTAAAGAATCTTATAATTATAGATTATTCTATAAGCTTAAAAGGAATCAGAGGTGTATTCATTAATACATAATGGTTGAGAAGTCATTGTCTACTTGAAAATTCTGCGTATCTTTGTTATGAAAATTATTTAGGTACTTATATTAGCTTGAGATTTATAAGCAGGTCTTGAGACGTTATGAATACTTGGAAAAGGTCTATTTTTCCTGACTTGTTAAGTATCACAATAGAAATATGTGAGGCAACATTGTATTATCTATTTCCTCAGAGAAAAGAGAGCTGTTTCTATTTAGCTTTAATTTTTTTGCTGTCTCATTAGCAGCACCTGGGAGAATGTTCCCAATGATCTGAGGAAGGTCATATCACCACTTTTTTCTCTGATTTCTCTTCTAAAATGCGAGTTGATGTCAGGAAAAAACTGTTGTTGTTTTTAGGTGCCGTTGGGTTGGTTCTTAATCATAGCTACCCTATGTACAGCAGAACAAAATACTGCCTGGTCCTGCACCATCCTCACAGTACTTGCTATGCTTGAGCCCTTTGTTGCAGCCACTGTGTCAACCCACCTCATTGAGGGTCTTCCTCTTTTTCCCTGACCCTCTACTTTACCAAGCAAGATGCCCTTCTCCAGGGACTGATTCCTCCTGATAACATGTCCAAAGTATGCGAGACATAGTCTCACCATCCTTGCTTCCAAGGATCACTCTGGTTGCACTTCTTCTAAGACAGATTTGTTTGTTCTTTTGACAGTCCATGGTATATTCAATATTCTTCGCCAACACCACAATTCAAAGGCATCAATTCTTCTTCAGCCTTTCTTATTCATTGTCCAGCTTTTGCATGCATTCGAGGCAACTGAAAACAACATGGCTTGGATGAGGCACACCTTAGTTCTCAAGGTGACGTCTTTGCTTTTTAATGCTTTAAAGAGATCTCTTGCAGCCAATTTGCCCAGTGCAATGCCTCTTTTGATTTCTTGACTGCTGCTTCCATGGCTGTTGATTGTGGATCCAAGTAAAATGAAATCCTTGACAATCTCAGTCTTTTCTCCATTTATCGTGATGTTACTTATTGGTCCAGTTGTTAGGATTTTTATTTTCTTTATGTCGAGGTGTAATTCATACTGAAGGCTGTGGTCTTTGATCTTCATCAGTAAGTGCTTCAAATTCTCTTCACTTTCAGCAAACAAGGTTGTGTCATCTGCATAATGCATGTTAATTAGTCTTCCTCCAATCCAGATGCCCCATTCTTCTTCATATCGTCCACTTAGGAAAAAACTAATAAATGAAATATGAAGTACTTGATGGATTTGAAGAGAATCATAAAAATTAAATAACCATTTAACATGAAAATTGAAGTGATCATATAAGACATACCAATAGCTGAAAAAGAGTAATAAAAACATAGTGTATATGAAGAATTAGACTAAACGCCATGTTGATTTTGTCTCTGCTTTGTCATTCTCACATCTGAAAACAAACAAACACTACTCTTCCTAACTTTTCTTGTACAAGTACTTGGCATAATTACCATCATTGCATGATTAGTTTTCACAATTTTATTTTGAAATCTTTTTAAAATTTTTAACTTAGTTTTCTTTTTTGAGGTTTTCTTTATGTGTTGATTATCCGTTCCAACAATTGAATGGTCATTACCGATTTTATATTTTAGGCACAGCATATTCTGCTGGAGTATATCACTTATCAGCACTCTGCTAGGGTGACCAATCTTCCCGGTTTGCTTGGGACTGAGGAGTTCCCTAGGATGTGGGATTTTCATTGCTAAATCCTGGACAGCCTGGGACTAGCATGGAGACAGTGAAGGAACATCAAAAGTCCTTTGAAAACATAAAATCAAGCAGCAGGTGAACTTAAGGTACCTTTAACAGCTAGTGCCTGCTTACTTGTAAGTTCATCTGTCAGCTATTTTTGATGTATGAGAGTCACCACATGTGTAGAACAGTCCTGTGAAAGTGTGTAGGTTTGAAATTTTGTCAACCTGAGAACAATAAGAAAAAACAGGGTGGATAGATGTTCTGCTAGACATGGAAATTGCCCAAACTGAAGTTCTGTTAAATGCAAATTGGCTTGAAACCTTAAGTTCATGATTTTCAAATTGTTTCAGAGGTTTACCAAATTCAGTTGGTGCTGCCTTGGTGGTCGGCATTCTTCTACTTGTTCCTCCCCCTGTGGATTTTTATTGCATTGATAATTTATTTAAAAGAAAACAAAAAAACCCCACTGCCTTGGGTCGATTCCTACTCATAGTGACCACATAGGGTTTCTGAGGCTGTAAATCTCTACAGAAGCCGACTGCCACATCTTTCTCACACAGAGCTGCTGATGGCTTCTGACCACTGACCTTTTTGTTGCAGGGCAAGTCTTTGTAGCTTGGGACCAAGTCCTGCCTAGGTTCTTGCCTTCTACTGACCAAGAATGACCAGGAGAGGCTCAGAGGTTCCACAGGAACAAGGTTTATTGGTGACAGAAAGAAAGCAGAGGCTTGTGAGGGAGGGACAAAGAGGAGATTCTGCCTAGGCTAGTTCCATTCTCTCCTTGAGCGGAGGTTTTCCTGGAGTTTATAAGGGGTTTTTCATTGCTTTTTGGGGAAAAAGTTGGGGCTTTCGGGGAAATAGAGGGGTTAAGAAATCAGGTGCGTGCACATCTGGAATCCAAGGTGGAGTCAGTTTGGACAATGTCACGTCACCACTGTGTAGTTTCCGTGGCCACTTGACAGGACTGTGAGGTCGCACCCATTCTCATTGAGCATGGCCCAGAGATCGGGTGATTTTGTTCATCTTTGGAAAACAGCTTGTAGGGAAGATATGTAGAACTTCATGCATCAGAGTGCAGGATGTGGGTTATCTTGTAACACCACCCTCTGTGATAGAATCCTGAAAAACAACTTACAAGAGAGATATGCAAGATGCCACCCCTATAGTGGGGTCCTGAAAAACAACTTGAGAGAAGACACCACACCTGTAGTGGGGCCCTGAAAAACAACTTGAGAGAGAGATACGTAAGACTTTGTGTGTCGCAGGCTGCACATGTGAATTGTCTTGTAACATCACCCCTGGGATAGAGCCCCAGATCAATGGGCCGGTTATTCTGGGCTTGAGGCCGTTTACCCTTTTGTCCCTGTCTCATTTTGTGAGCAGTTGATTGCTTTAACCACTGTGCCACCAGGGCTCCTTATAATTTATTAAACAGTTAATTTAATATATAATCAATTCTAGGGGAATGGTTCATGTAGCCTGAGATAGAGGGACTTACTAATATATTTTTGAATGCGACATCTCTAACCTTCCTTTTAATCTTTCGAAACCATCTCTTCATTGGATTCTCTCGTACCACACTTGCCCATCTTCCTCTGAACCCTCTGATGTTCCTCTCTAAGCCCCCTTCTCACCCCTAGCATGTCCCTGAAATGTTGGGATTTCTTAACACTCTATCCTCCCATCCCTTCCCTTCTCTTCTTTTCCATTTGGTTCCCTTCCCTTCCCTTTCCTATCTTCTCCTTTCCCTACTCTACCTTTTCTTACCCATTCTTATTCTTCTGTGCTCTTATTTTTCTCCTCTCCATACTTAGGAGATGATTTTATTTATTCCAATAACTTTAAATCATCACCTAAATACTTACAATTCTCAAATTTATGCCACCAACCCAGATCTCTCTTTTGAACTTCAGACTTAAGTATTCAATTGTTAGTTACCCCATGCAACCAAACCTCACGTGTTCCTCAACATCAACTTGTCAAAAGCTAAACCCATCGTCTTCCCACCACTCCTACCTTAAATGGCTCTTCTTCCTGATTTGCCAACTCAGAGCATGGTATCACTTTCCCCCAAATTCTAGAAATCTGGGCTTATCCTTTTTCTCTCATCCATCTAGTTATCAGGTCTAATCAATTTTAAACTTTCTAAGGTATGTATGTCTCTCCACCTCCCTTGTTGCAGATCATCATCTTTGCTCATCTGGATTACTGAAACAAGATTTAATTTGTCTTCCTTTTGATGAATGACCTTGTCCTTTCTTCAATAAATTCTACACACGGCAGCCAGTTGGTTTTGTAAACTATGAATCTTATGACGTCATTTTCAACCTAGAAATCCTTCAAGGCTAAATTGCAAATTCCTTAGTATGAATTACCCGAACTTTCATGACCCATCACCTATTTACCTGTCAATCCCATCCCTGAATACTATCGCCACACACCCTCCCAGCTTCACCCCCAGCCCTCATCTGTCTGATCCACTCAGAGTAAGCTGCTTAAAATTGCTTGATAAGGTCTTTAGAAGTGCATTCTCTGTCCCAGGAATACCTTCCCTTCCTAGTTAACACTTTTTATCCTTTAAGGTTCGGTCCAGGTATCAAATTCTCAAGGAAGTGTGTAAATTGCCTCTACTGTGTAATACAGTAACTGTATGCCTCCTATGTAAGCATTCATCACAGTTTAGTATGATTTTCTGTTTATTCATTTGTCTTCCTTGATCAGTTGTAAGCTCCTTTTGGACAGGTATCATTTATTTTTCATCTCTATGCTTTCAGCTTCCAGCATAGGAGGTGCCACATAGCAGGTGCTTGACACTTACTATATAAGATCTATAAAATAAAATATTCAATATGACTTTCTAAAGTTGAGACATGTCTATGCAATCTTAAGGAACAAAGAGAAAATTCATTACCCTGCTTCTCTTCTCACTCTGGTAAGAATCAAGACAATATTCTACATGGTCATTATGGTTGAATTTTTTTTTTCTCTCTCTCCTTGAATTTCTTCAAAATGACTGTCTTGTTCCTGACTTGTTAAGTATCATGCATCTGTTAGTGTATGTTTTACCTGTAGACTGCTCAGAACAGATTGATGGTAGAATACAAATAAAAAAATTGACCTCTGAAGTCAAATAGATCAGAGTAGAACTATGTTCCATAGATTTTCAATGGAAGTAGATCACCAGGTCTGGATGGACTTGATTGCCAACCTTCCTGTTAGCAGCCTAGCTCATTAACCATTTGCACTGCCCAGGGTCTCCCACACATATTTTAATTTAACTTCTGGGAATTTAAGTTAAATTTAAATTAACTGCTGGGAATGACAACTGGAAAAGGAATGGCACTGCATTCAGCATCAAAAAAAACATGTCAAAATAAATCCTGAAGAACAAAGCTGTCAGTGATAGGATAATATCCACATACCTACAAGGAAGACCGGTTAATACTATTCAAATTTACGCACCAACTACTAAGGCCAAAGATGAAGAAACTGAAGATTTTTTTTACCAACTTCTGCAGTCTGAAATTGATCGAACATGCAATCAGGAAGCTGTGATAAATAATGGGAATTGGAACGTGAAAGTTGGAAAGAAAGAAGAAGGGTTGGTAGTTGGGAAATATGGCCTTGTGATAGAAATGATCCTAGAGATCGCATGATACAATTTTGCAAGACCAATGACTTCTTCACTGCAAAAACCTTTTTTCAACAACATAAATGACAACTATAGATATGGACCTCACTAGATGGAATACACAGAAATCAGATCTACTAAATCTGTGGAAAGAAACGATGGAAAAGCTCAATATCATTAGTTACAACAAGGCCAGGGGCAGACCGTAGAACAGAACATCAATTGCTCGTATGCAAGTTCAAGTTGAAACTGAAGAAAATTAGAACAAGTCCACAAGAACCACAACTTTGAGTATATCTCACCTGAATTTAGAGACATTCTCAAGAATAGATTTGACGTGTTGAACACTAATGACTGAAGAGCAGACGAATTGTGGAATGACAGCAAGGACATCATACATGAAGAAAGCAAGAGGTCATTAAAAAAACAGGAGAGAAAGAAAAGACTAAAATGGATGTCAGAAGAGACTCTGAAACTTGCTCTTAAACATAGAGTAGCTAAAGCAAATAAAAGAAACGATGAAATAAAAGAGCTGAACAGAAGATTTCAAAAGGTGGCTCAAGAAGACAAAGTGAAGTATTATGATGACATGTGCAAAGATTTGGAATTAGAAAACCAAAGGAAAGACTCTACTTGGCATTTCTCAAGCTGTAAGAACTGATGAAAAATTCAAGCCTCATGTTGCAATATTGAAGGATTCTACGGGGAAAATATTAAACAGTGCGGGAAGCATCAAAATGCAATGGAAGGAATACACTGAGTCACTCTACTGAAAAGAATTGGTTGATGTTGAACCACTTCAAGAGTTAGCATATGATCAGAAACCGATGGTACTGAAGGAAGAGGTCCGAGCTGCACTGAAGGCATTGATAAAAAACAAGACTCCAGGAATTGACGGAATACCAATTAAGATATTTCAACAAATCGATGCAGTGCTGAAAATAGCCACTCCCCTATGCCAAGAAATTTGGAAGACAGCTACCTGGCCAGCCAACTGGAAGAGATCCATATTTATGCCTATTCTGAAGAAAAGTGATCCAGCTGAATGTGGAAATTATCGAACAATATCATTAATATCACACAAAAATAAAATTTTGCTGAAGATCATTCAAAAGTTGTTGCAACAGTATATTGACGGGGAACTGCCAGAAATTCAAGCTGGATTCAGAATAGGACCTGGGACCAGGGATATCACTGCTAATGTCAGATGGATCCTGGCTGAAAGCAGAGAATAACAGGAAGATGTTTACCTGTGTTTTACTGACTGTGCAAAGGCATTTGTGTGAATTATAACACATTATGTATAACATTTCAAAGAATGGAAATTCCAGAACAGTTGAATGTGTTCATGAAGAACCTGTACATAGATCAATAGGCAGTTGCTCGAACAGAACAAGGGGATACTGCATGGTTTAAAGTCAGGAAAGGTGTGTGTCAGGGTTGTATCCTTTTATCATACCTATTCAATCTGTATGCTGAGCAAATAAATAATCTGAGAAGCTGGACTATATGAAGAAGAAGAATGGGGCATCAGGATTCGAGAAAGACTAATTAACAATCTGTAATATAAAGGTGATACAACCTTGCTTGCTAAAACCAAAGAGGACTTGAAGCATGTACTGATGAAGATCAAAGTTCACAGCCTTTGGTATGGATTACACCTCAGTATAAAGAAAACAGCTTCCTAACTGAACCAATAAGCAATATCATGATAAACGGGGAAAAGACTAAAGTTGTCAAGGATTTCATTTTACTTGGATCCACAATCAACACCCATGGAAACTGCAGTCAAGAATCAAAGGACGCATTGCATTCGGCAAATCTGCTGCAAAAGACCTATTTGAAGTGTTGAAAAGCAAAGATGTCACCTTTAAGACTAAGGTGAGCCTGACTCAACCATGGTGTTTTCAATTGCCTCATATACATGCAAAAGCTGGATGATGAATAAGGAAGACTGAAGAAGAATTGATGTCTTTGAATTGTGTTGGTGAAGAATATTGAATATACCATGGACTGCCAAAAGAACAAACAAATCTGTTTTGAAAGAAGTACAGCCAGAATGGTCCTTAGAAGCAAGGATGGCAAGACTACGTCTCACATACTTTGGAGATCAGTCCCTGAAGAAGGACATCATGCTTAGTAAAGTAGAGGGTTAGAGAAAAAGAAGAAGACCCTCAACAAGATGGGTTGACACGGTGGCTGCAGTAATGGGCTCAAGCATAATAACGATTGTGAGGATGGCAAAGGACTGGGTAGTGTTTCATTCTGTTGTCCATAGGGCCGCTATGAGTTGGAGCCAACTTGATTGCACCTAACAAGAATAACATTCTATAAATATTAAATGAACATGATACAACTTTTCTTGTAGGATATTTATAAAAATTAGAAATAATGAGTCTCAACACATAGTAGATGTTCAATAAATTATAACTAGCAGTAATAGCAGTTTAGTGCCTCAGCAGCAGTAGCAGATGTAACTCTACTGCAGAACTGAATACCTCTGGTTTTTAAATAGAATCTGTGAGGGAGAACAAGAAATATGAAACTCCTAGAGTGCAGGTAGAATTATATTTTTTAATTTGTATTTTAATAAGCACACTAGGCTCTTAGCCTATCGTAACAAAGGTATGAGTTCTTAGCTTGATTTTTTTCTATTCATATATATTCGTAGATTCAGTGCAGTACCTTTATTGATCTCTGTGTCAGGCATTTTGCTAAGCATTATGGGAAGATACAAAATGATTAAAGGAGTTTAAAAATCACTCAGTAAGCTAAAGCATTTGGAAGTAAAAACATTTGAATGTAAAAAGTGATATTTAGTGAGTATATTACTAAAAGCAATTAGAAAATTTTAGTAACTTTGAATAAATCTCCGGGTTTATATAAAACAATAACCTAAGTTTTTGATAACTAAACATTACGAATTTAAACACAGAACTGTGTATTACATTTACTCCCTTTATGGCCTCATTTAATCTCATGCCATTAAGTACCATTTTTGTTGATTACTTCCAAATTTATATTTCTAGTCTGGACTTCTCCTCTGAACTCCAGACTCACATATCCAACTCCCTACTTAAGATCTTCACCTGTATATCTAATACATGATTTAACCAGAAAATGACTAACATTGAACATTGATTACCCTCCTCGACATGTTTTTTCCCAATGTCCGTAAATGAAAACTCTATTCTACTACTTCTCAGGCCCAAATTTGTGTGTCATCCCTGACTCCCTCTCTTTCTATGACTCAGGCCAAACACTGAATCCATCAGCAAATCCCGTTCACTCTGCCCTTAGAATATATGCAGAATCCAACCATTTCTCGCCACGTTGACTATTGCCAGCCTGGCCTAGGACATTATAACTCTGATATGGGCTACTGCAGTGACCTCTTCCCCAGATTCTGTGCTCCTCTATAATCTATTTTTCACACTGTAGTAGTCAAAAAGAGCCTTTCTAAGCATAAGTGAGATCATGTCCACCTTTTGTCGGAGCCTTCTCTTGGCTTCCCGTCTTGCTCAGAGCAAAAGCCAAAGTTTCTGACATGGCCTACAAGGCTCTATGTGATTTGGCCCCATTACGCTTCTAACTTCATGTGACCACTGCTCTCTCATTCATTGTCTTTGAGCCACACTTGATTCCCTTGCCGTTTCTTGAACTCATCAAAGGCTCAGGTCCTTTGCACTTGCTGTTCCTTCTGCTTGGAACATTCTTTCCCTAATATCTTCATAGCACACTTCCTCATCTACTTCAGACCTCTGTTCAAATTTTGTCTCATTAGAGAGGCCCACCTTGTCTTTTGTATATAAAAGACTCCCACCCGTGGTACTCTCTCTCCCCTTTATAGCAGTTACCCCACCTACCATATTATATGTCCCTAGGTGGTGTAAATGGCTCATGTGCTTGGCTACTAACTGAAAAATTGGAGCTTTGAGTTCACCTGAGTGCCTCAGAACAGAGGCCTGGCAATCTACTTCCAAAAAATCAGTCATTGAAAACCCTATGGAATTTACTTTTATCCTGACACACATGGGTCACCATGAGTTAGAGTCAACTCACCAACAACTGGTATGTTGGTACCATATTACATTTTTATTTCAAACTTTTTTTTTTTTTTTTTAATATCTCCTCTTGCTAGAAAATAAGCCATGGAAGGCAGTGATTTTTTCTCTCATATTCATTGCGTTACCCACAGTGCCTGGTACATATTAAGCACTTAATAAATAGATTGTATGAATCACTGAAGAAAATCTACGGTGCCTGTTGTCAGTGAGAAACCAGAGCCAACAGCAAGTGCCACTATCTCAATGCATTTTAGTAGGATGCTAACTCTGATACCAGTGAAACCACTTACTTATAGTCAGTTAACTACTGTTTGATGATTGCTACACTCCAAATTTCTAATTTTTGAGCTTATCCTAGGCTATGGATTGTACTTTTAACATTTATTGTCTCTTCAACTAAAATGACATCCTGCAAAAATAAAGCTTTCAATTTTAGCTTTGCAAATATGCAAATTCTATTTATTATATTCTTTTGAGTTTCTAAATAATAGCCTCTCAGATTCAAAATTAGTCTTTAAGTAGTATTTACCTTCTTGTCACCTATAAAGCATTAATCCAGCACCATGCTTTTTAAATGCAAAGCAATGTTTTTCTTTTCTGAAGGCAGGAAATGTTAAAGCAGTTCAATAAATTTCCATATACGTTTCTGAAAAGCTTCCTACACACTGGGATAAGCTACAGGATTTTCTTGAAAGGTCACATTTTAAAGAAGGAAGAGCTTTAAATCATGTCCTTATTTGAATATACGAGTGTGTTTTGGGTGTGGGGGGTGGGATAATGGGAGATGCGAAGTAGGAATGTAGGATGGATTGTTACAGATCTTATTAAATTAATTTAATGTCTTAGATCTGTTGTGGTGAGATATAGCTAACAACCTCATGCTTACCTTCCAGCGGAGTGCATATCTTTCATTCCCAAGGTTTAATATTTACCGTCTTCAGAATTGTTCCATTGTAATAACAATCATGAACGTTTATTTGGTTTGATAGCATTCTAGAACAGTTCAAAAGGGAGGGCCTTGGAGTTGGTCAGACCTGGGTTTTTTATTGCCTACTCCACCTCTTTCAAACTCTGTGATAATGGATAAGTTATTTAACCTTTTTGAGCTAGTTTCAACACTTATAAAAATGAGAGTAACAACAGATATTTCACGGTAACTCCGTAGACCAAATAAAATATGTTTGCTAAGCACTCACTTATCAAGGATCCTGATGGGCACTTATTGGGTGCAAAATGAATGTTAACCTTCACTGGCTACCAATATGGCACCATGAGGCAGCACCCACATCTAATAGAGAGGCCCTGGCCTTTAGGCCTCAGGTCATGTTACCACCTGGTGCTCCAGGTGTTCTGCAATGCCTGATGGTCTTGACCATATGAGCAATTCTGGAAATTGTGCTGGGATAGTAGGACTTCAGGAAGCTTCTTTGAGGATTTCTGACTAATGCTGCTGCTTTTTTGTCCCAGAAATTAATGGCGGTATAAAGAAGCTCCTGGAATTTGTCTGTGAACATCTCCCTGGAGGCCAAGGCAGGATTCAATGAACAGACTCTATCAGGTATGTTACCAGGCTCCTCTGTTGACACTGAGCCATAACAATGCTTTGACTTGGCTCACATTCCATGATTATCAGAGTCTTACAACCACTGCTAAACTATCTGTAAAAAGTGTCCATTTTTCATATGGCTTAGCAGTTGTCTAGGGTTTGTGAAGTAATTTCTAAGTCTGGATAACATCCAAGTGAACATTTCCCAGTAATTTGAGAATATTTTAATGATAGAACGCTCTTCGATGGGAGTTGAACATTTCAATGGGTGTGAATAACTGCCTTTATGTCTAGACTCTATTTGCCTTTATTCATGTATCTATTCAACAAATATATATTGGTCTACTATGTACATTAAGGTAGGCATTACTCAGGCCCTCTCCCCTGGTCCACCCTAAACCACTATCAGAATTATTTTCCCCAAATCCAGATCTGATTTTTTCACTCCCAACTTAAAAAATCTCCACCAGTTAACTATTGCCCTTAGAAAAAATTTTCAAATGCATTATTTTGATATAAAAGTTCTATCCCCCATTCTTTACAACTTAAACCCCAGCAGTATACTAAAATTTTCATCAGTACCAGCAAATAACATGTTCTTTCTTTCATCTTTGCCAGTGACTATGTTGTTACTTTTGCCTAGGAATTTTTTATCTTCTCTCTACTGGTTCAGTAAGATAATGCTCACAGCTCATCTCAAGTTCCCTGTCCAGAAATGATGTTCTCATTCATGGTGCTCTGATGACACAACACTCAAGCTTCGATTAAAGCTCTTTGTGTGCTGTGATGTATTTTATCTCAAAGTGAAGATAGTGAGAGAGGAATGGAGGAAGGAAAAGAAGACAGTGATGGAGAAATTGTAATAGGGAAGTGTGAGAGGGGAAAAAAGGACAGGAAGATGATAAAGAGAAAAGGCCCTCAGATTAATCTTTTTATTCAAAAGAATCCTGTGTTGTCCATCTCAAATTTTAGGATGTACATGCTGCACATTGACATCTACAAAGAGAATGGGAATCCACAGGATTGATGTTACTACAGTGAAACCTGTGAGAGCTGGAATTCGACAGGATTGCCTTGTTCTTTCCACCTTTGACAGGGTGTAGCCTTACCACTTTCCTGTCGCTCTCTATTAGTGGGAAATATTTGAGTTTTCCATCTCTGACAGGTTTTCCCCTCACACAGACTCCGGCTTTTTCAGGTTTTATTCTAATTCCTGGAATGTCAATTTTCTTGAAGATTAGATTTAAAAAAATTTTATAGGTAAATATACTATTATAAATCATACAGGAGAATGTCAAATGTGAATGAATAATTATAATATTCAAATTAGTTTTATGCTTGCCCAGGTTATTTCAAGCTAAGCTCACCATTTCTCTTTCCAAACATTGGCTTATGTGTTTACTTCCTTCTTCTAACAGGAATAACCCATTGCTGTCAGGTCAGTTCTGACTCATAGCAACCCTACATGACAGAGTAGAACTGCCCCATAGGGTTTCCAAGCTGCGGCTGGTTGATTTGAACTGCCGTCCTTTTGGTTAGCAGCTGTAGCTCTTAACCACTGTGTCACCAGCACTCCAGTCTAACTGGAGTAGTTATCTTTAACAATGGTTTATTTTACCTTAGTAGTCAACATAAGATATATTCATAAGTTTTATAAGGCATAAAATACCCTGATAAGAGAGATGAAAATATATGAGACATCAGAGGGTGAAAAAGTTATTCTCAGATGGTTATTGGGGAATTGCTGATAAAGGAAATAGCATTTGAATTTGATCTTGAAGGGTGAGTAGGCGTAGATCCACAGAGACGGAGAGTGTCAGTTTGAGTCCTCAGAGAATCAGGCACCAACATGGGACTCTACATGCAAGAGATTTATTGGGGGGAAATGCCTATGAAGAATAAAGGGTGAAGGGGTAGAAATAGGCAGAGAAAGCCTTGGAACCACAATGTAAGCCTGTCACTTTGAAAGGAGAGAGAAAGAATGATTGGGTAGGAGGAGCTTTTGATTACAGCATAGTTCTGAGAAAGTCTCAGCCAGGAGGATGGGGTTCCCTGAACCAAAGTTGCCTATTGGAGAAACGTCACATAGGACAGGAATGAACCAGTACTTGTACCCTTGCTGGGCTCAGTCGCTGGCTGGGAGAATGCTGGGGAAAGTGGGGCCTCAATGTCTATTAGGTGGCTGCCACGGACCATCAGTTAACTCTGCTCACCATAGCAGGTTCTCTTAAAGAGATCTAAAGGGCACACCCTCATGGCTTCCCCGGGAAGTTAAGGCAATGCAGGCCTAGAGAGAGAGAAATCGCAAGATGACTATGACAAATGACAAAGTCAGAGTGTGTGGAATATAGCGTACATTAAAGGTAGTGGTGGAAATAATTTCAGAAAGATAGCCTGAGACCAAACCATAATAAAATGGGGAGTTTAGATTTAATAATCTTTCATAATAATAATTCATTACAAGTTTAATTTTGTAAACAGAAGGGTGATGCTGTCAGATTGTCTTCTAGAAGAATATTGCATAAATTCACAAGATGAATTATAGGTAGAAGACTGCCTTTCTGCGTTTATGTCTTGAGCTCAGGGCCTGGAATGGAGATTCGAATTACCCACTGCAAAGTGAGAATTGAAGTTGTGAAGCTGAATGACATTGCTTGGTGAGAGCTCAGAGAGAAAAAAAGGACCGAGGAAATATCCTTGGAGAATATATGTATAATTATCAGAAATCATAATTAATATGTGTTAAAAAAAAAAAAAAACCCACTGCCATCGAGTCGATTCCGACTCATAGCGACCCTACAGGTCAGAGTAAAGCTGCCACATATAGTGTCCAAGGAGCAAAGGAATCCTATTTTAGAAAACTGTATATCGAGTGTTTAAAAAAATCAACAAAAATTTCCCCCGATATGTAAGATCAAATTTTCATTTAGATTTTTTCTTGAAGTGAGACACATAAAGCAAAAGGTATTTTAGCACAGTTTAAATATTAAATGACAACTTTACAAATACGTTTAGTTCTAGTTCATTAATTCTTGTGAAGATAATGGCTCAAAGGGACCCAAATGCACAGGTCATGCAGTGTAGCTTTCTAATTGATTTGAAAGATTGTAGAGCCCTGATGGTGCAGTGGTTAAGAGGTAGACTGCTAAACAAAAGGATCGGTAGGTCGAGTCCACCAGCCATGCCTTGGAAACCCTATGAGGCAGTTCTACTCTGTCTGTAGGATCACTGTGAGTTGGAATCAACTCGACGGCAACGGGTTTTTTGGTTTTGATGGTGGTGAACCTCTATGTGGTACTATTAATACAAAATTATCATAATTAATGCACACCAGTTAGAAAGAACATCAATATAAATGTTGGTGAGGCAATGACTTACTTCTGTTGCTAATTACACTTAAATATAACACTCAGCACTTGGATGCTTTTCCCCCACTTAATCCCAGTCCTTTTGTGCTTGTCACAATTCCTGAACCTCTTTTTACCTTTTTTCATGCTTTTCCAGCTATTCCTATAAAATCATATTTTTCTTCATTAAGAAATCCCTCATTTACCCCTTTTTGGATAAATTCATTCAGTTTGGAAGCTTTATAACCTAATAAATTTGAAATTTCTTTGCAGATCTTGGCTTGAATTTTGAAATATGGCACGCAAAACAAACACCTAAGAGACTTGAGGCTCGCAATGAGGTCAGTAAGCTTGAGAAGCTGATGACGAGGTCCCAACTGGCCAAACTCCAGTTCAAACAGTTGGAGTCTAAGGTAAATAATTCCCACTGGGTTTTGGAATGCAGTTCTCCCCAGCTGAAAAGAGTATTTAGGCACCATGTGAAGCTACAGCAATCTTGTCTGTTGCTATAGGGTTGAGCCACTTAGAAAAATCTATCTTATTTCCTAGAAAATCAAACCTAGCAATCTCACCTGCAGAGAGGAAGGGTTTCAGGAACAGTTGAAATGAATTCCTTGTTTAAATAATGGGAAACTGACACTTAATTCTCTGGTTGACTTAAGATGAGCACTTAAAACCCATTCAATACACAGAGACTGTTGGCCACTGCTGCAAAATGTGATTGCATTAATATTGGAAGCACTGCTATGTTTTAAATGATGGCTGAAATTGTTTTGAAAGACCTCGTACTTAGACCAAAATGCTTTTTAGACCTTCTTCTCTTAGTCCAGCTGAGCTGCCTGATTAAAAATACCAAGCCTCAATTCTCACCTGTAGAATATGTAGGGCATTGTAGGTCTGAGAACAGCCACAGGTTCCTGGTGCTGCACACTTTCATTTGGCTGTCACGTTGGTTGTTGTTACTGCTGTTAGTGTTGAGTCAGCTCAGACTCATAGTGACCTCTTGTGTGCAGAATAGAACTGCTCCATAGAGTGTTTCAGACCTTTTGGAAGCAGATTGCTAACCCTGTCTTCTGAGGCATCTTCTAGTGATTCAGACTACCAATCTTTTGGCTAGCTGTTCAGCGCTTAACCATTTGCACCGGCCGGGGACTCCGGCTGTCACCTATACCATATTACGTAACCTTTTTATTACAAGTGGATCACAGGTTTAGTGCTGAGACAGGGACTGAAGACAATCACAGCCTTATTCTTCCCTTCCTATAGGAAACCCACTATTCCGAATGATTAGAAATAATGCATTTACCCCACTTTAGCAGTTTCTTCGAAGATCAAGATCTATAAGCCCAGATGACTCAAAACATTGTAATTTTTAACTAACCAAGCACAATATCCTTTTGAAAATTTGATTTAGGCAAGGCAACCAGCTAAAGAAAAAACAAGAAGTGAAATGCATTAAAGATTGCTAAGATTGTTCATTCTAGCAAATGCTTTAAAAATTACTTTAGCCAGAAGAAAAGAAGAGAAACCAGATGGACTAGTGAAAAATTAATGTTAGTAGATTCAATTGCCCAGAGGTTGCTTCTCATGTAAACAGAATATATTAAAATTATTGAATGAAAGAGAAGGAAATCTCATTGAAAATCTATTTAGAAATAGAAGCTTCATGGGAAATAGAAACGGTGTGATGCTTACAGTTACTTATATTTTCAATTCTGTAATAATCATAACCTGAATTCAGGCCATTCTTACTGTTTATTCAGGTCATTTTTGCTGTTTCTTCCACACAGACTTAAAGAAAAATAGCAGATGGATCATCCTTAATCTCTCGCTTACCTTCCCAATCTACATTCAATTCATCAGCAACTCCTGTTTTCTCTGCTCTAAAATATATTCTGATTCTCCACTTCTTTCCATCTCCATTGTTTATACTCTTGTGCAAACATCTCCAGCCTGGATGCCTGCAATGGCTCCTGACTGCTCTCCCCACTCCCAATGTCCCCTTCAGCTTTATCTCTGTGTGGCAACCATTTTAAGAACTGATCAAATTATAGTCCTGATGGAAACTTCATGGATACACTTATGGTGAAACCTAAGTTGTACTGTGGTCTCACAGGCTCCACTCATCTGTCCCTGCCCATCTCTCTGTCCTCACCTCCTACCATTGCTCCCCTCACTCACTTTTCTACAGCAAAGCTGCTCTCCAAGTGGCTCTAGAACACAATAGAGAGTGCTCACGCAGAACATTCATTTACATTTATTCTACCTACCAGGAATGGCTTCCCCCAGATTCTGACATCCCTTACTCCTCATAATTTGGGCTTCCATTTAAATCCCACCTCTTTAGAGCCTTCCCCCAGCATTCGCTATCCCTTTATCCTGGTGTATTTGTTTATTGGGCGGGGGGAGGGCATGCATCAGTACCTTACACTATTGTCTATCTACTTGTTGGCTATCCTTATCTCCTGCTAGAATGTAAACTCCGTGACAACAGTGACCCTGTTCTTAGCAGTATTGATGACACTTAGCTGAAACAGAGTGAATATTCAATATGTATTTATTCAGTGAAAGAATACATGAATGAGGGCAATTAGTTTTCATAGAGAAATGGCCTTTTCAACCAGTGAAATAGCCTTTCTTTGACTGTATGAATTTTCAATATCATCATTTCAAAATTATCATGAGAAAAATGTTAATGTGTCAAGTGGTATAATTTGCAATGCAAAGCACAAGAATAGAATATGAAAATGATATATGAATAAGATATCTATATATGAGGATGAAGGGTAATAGAATAATTCAGGCTCTCTGTACCAACGGAGACAATTCCTTAACCCGTATCTTTCTGCCTGCTGTGGCCTGAAACACTAGACTACTTCAGACTGTCCAGCGGTTCAGGCAGGGATATCTTTTTCTTTCTCTTCTCCTATGAAATCTCTAAATATTTCTGAGGGGAAAGGGGTTGGGTTTTGTTGTTGTTGTTGTTGCTACTACAGAGTTTGCTTTAACCCAGAGGAAGGTTTCAGAAACTTCTAAAATAAATGCTGGGAATCTTTCAGCTGTTTGACTCGTTTTTATTGTCTAAATAAGCAAATAATACAGGGATGAGGCACACACTCTGCAGACAGGCCACCTGGGTTTGATTTTTCATTCAACTTACTTGCTATATAGTCTTTTTATGTTTCAAATTCTTCATTTGCAAAATGATAATAATAATATTTACATACACATACATGCCTTATGGGGTTCTTGTGAGGGTAAAGTTAATAAATATAAAGCACTTAGAACAATTCCTGGCACAATATGAGCATTTAAAAATGTTAGGAGTTTCTTGTTTTATAAACTTTCCAGATAGAAATCAGAAGGCAGGTGTAGCATTAAGGCTACATCAGAGGATTTAGGGGGCAGTGGTGGCTCAGTAAGATCCCTGGGTGGTGTCAGTGGTTTGCTCTCATGCACTAACCTAAAGGTTGATGATTTGAATCCACCCACAAGCACTGCAGGGAGGAAAAAGCCCTGGTAACCCGCTTCTATTAAGGTTACAGCCAAGAAAACCCTAAGGAGCAGTTCTACTCTAACACGTGGGGTTGCCGTGAGTTGGAATTGCCTTGACAGCAACGGGTTTGGTTTTGGATTTGCTTCAGTGGTTCGGCGGTAGATTTCTCACCTTCCATGCGGAAGACTCAGGCTGGGTTTTGGCAAATGCATCTAATGCGCAGCCACCACCCATCTGCCAGTGGAGGCTTGCACGTTGCTTTGATATTGAACAAATGGAGCCTCCAGACTAAGATGGACTAGGAAGCAAGGCCTGATGATCTACTTCCCAAAATCAGCCAGTGAAAACCCTGTGGATCATATCAGTCTGATCTGTAATCATTATGGGAATGTCGCAGGACCAGAAAGCATTAGTTCTGTTGCACACAGGGTACCCATGAGTTGGGGGCCAACTTGTCTACAGCTAAAACAACTTGGTTTCTGCTATCTATGAGAAATCATACATCTATTGCCCCACTTTCCACAAATCTCATGGAGGCTGCAGAAGTGACGTGGCTCCAAAACACAGTCACCCTACCAGGGAATGTATAGCTCTGGGTGAACAGTGACCATGCTTTCATTTTCTGTAGAGTGGGGTAGGAGTTGACACTTTGTAGAAAGCCTCAAAACTTTGACTGCATAATCAATTTGACCAAATTGATCTGCTGTTTCAGTCAAGAAACTTTTCAATTGGTAAAAATTGCAGCAAACTAGTTATGTTCGCAGCCCAGATCATTGACACTTCTTCCTTTGTTTCTTTTGGCCTGTGCATACAAATCTTGTGATAATCAATGTCAACAGGCAGGGGATATTTTGGAATGTATCTGAGGAAACAAATGAGACTGGCATGAGAACGAGGAGATGAAAACAAAATAGAACAGAAAATGATAGGATACATATCATTTTTATTTTTAAGGTTTAAAATAATTGTCAAATGTGACACTGGCAGTTACATTAGGGATTATGAGACACTAGTGTGTTGACTTGGGACTCTTAGGATCTAGCAAATAGAAATTTTTTAACAAAATAATGTGGCTTTAGTGGCAAAGTGGGTGTATATGCCTGCATATTTCTGTGCGTTGAGGATATTTAAATAAACAATGGAAAAATACTGGTTTCAGAGACAGAATTAAGATTAGGAGCTCTGTGAGTTTGAGGAGGTATCTAATATACAAAAAAACACACTCCTATCAAGTCGGTTCCTCCTCATAACGACCCCACAGGACAGAATAGAACTGCCCCATAGGGTTTCCAAGGCTGTAAATCTTCATGGGAGCCAACTGCCACATCTTTCTTCTGTGGAGCAGCTGGTGGGTTTGAACCATCCATCTTTCAATTAGCAGCTGAGAACTTAACCACTATGTCACCAGGACTTCTTTGAATTAGCTGTATGGCCCTTACTTTAAGAGTTTGCAGGAAATGTCATACTGATTTTTCTTTGTTTTTTCTTTAAATTTGAGTTAATCTGACCTCATATCCATCAAGCTGATAGACAATTTTATCTTAGCCATTATTAGGATTCTTGCCCATGTCCTTGTCTAAGGGTGTGGAAAGATTCCAGGAATCCTTGTAGAGAAGGACATTTGAGAAGTTATTTCTGTCTCTGGTTTAAGCTCACATGTTCCTTAAAGTTAGGTGCCTCCTGAAATTCTGTTTCCTGCTTAAATAGGGAATAGGTCAATTATCAGAGAAGATGCTGGAGAGGTCATTAAAATCTGCCATTGGAAAAGGCATGAAGACTATGTGGTTTCCCTGGTTTAATAGTTAATCTACAAGCAACAGATAATTCCAGTGGTATTTAAACTATTTTAGGCCATAGAAAATGATCAAAATTCTCCAATTATTTTTACAAGGTCAGCATAAATTAACACTGAGATGCCTCAAAATTAGTAAAAAACAAACAAACAAACAAAACTATAGGCCAAAAATCATGAAAATAGATTAAATAGATATGAAAATAGATTAAAAATGTAACTAAATATATTGCTGTATTCAAAACCAAAATATTCATATGATATATAATTTTGGGACCACTTCTGCATCCTAAGTAAGGAACCAAGGTGTTTTATATAGCCCTCTGCTTTATAGATATATATAGATTAGACGCATTGAACACTAGTGACGGAAGACCAGAGAAGTTGTGGAATGACATCAAGGGCATCATATATGAAGAAAGCAAGAGGTCATTGAAAAGACAGGAAAGAAAAAAAAGACCAAGAAGGATGTCAGAGGAGACTCTGAAACTTTCTCTCGAACATCAAGCAGCTAAAGCAAAAGGAAGAATTGATGAAGCAAAAGAACTGAACAGAGATTTCAAAAGGCGGCTCGAGAAGACAAAGTAAAGTACTATTATGATATGTGCAAAGAGCTGGAGATAGAAAACCAAAAGGGAAGAACATGCTTGGTGTTTCTCAAACTGAAAGAACTGAAGAAAAAATTCAAGTCTCAAGTTGCAATAGTGAAGGATTCCATGGGGAAAATATTAAATGACACAGGAAGCATCAAAAGAAGATGGAAGGAATACACAGAGTCCTTATACCAAAAAGAATTAGTCGATGTTCAACCATTTCAAGAGGTGGCATATGATCAGGAACCAATGGTACTGAAGGAAGAAGTCCAAGCAGCTCTGAAGGCATTGGCAAAAACAAGGCTCCAGGAATTGATGGAATATCGATTGACATGTTTCAACAAACAGATGCAGTGCTGGAGGTGCTCACTCGTCTATGCCAAGAAATATGGAAGACAGCTTCCTGGCCAACTGATTGGAAGCGATTCATATTTATGCCTATTCCCAAGAAAGGTGATCCAACCGAATGTGGAAATTATAGAACAATATCATTAATATTACATGCAAGCAAAATTTTGCTGAAGATCATTCAGAAATGGCTGCAGCAGTATATCGAGAGGGAACTGCCATAAATTCAGGGCAGTTTCAGAAGAGGACGTGGAACCAGGGATATCATTGCTGAATGTCAGATGGATCCTGGCTGAAAACAGAGAATACCAGAAGGATGTTTAGCTGTGTTTTACTGACTATGCAAAGGCATTCGACTGTGTGGATCATAACACATTATGGATAACATTGCGAAGAATGGGAATTCCAGAACACTTAATTGTGCTCTTGAGGAATCTGTACATAGATCAAGAGGCAGTTGTTCGGACAGAACAAGGGTATACTGATTGGTTTAGAGTCAGGAAAGGTGTGCATTAGGGTTGTATTCTTTCACCGTACCTATTCAATCTGTATGCTGAGCAAATAATCCAAGAAGCTGGACTATATGAAGAACGGGGCATCAGGATTGGGGAAAGACTCATTAACAACCTGCATTATGCAGATAACACAACCTTGCTTGCTGAAAGTGAAAAGGACTTGAAGCACTTACTAATGAAGATCGAAGACCACAGCCTTCAGTATGGATTGCACCTCAACATAAAGAAAACAAAAATGCTCACAACTGGACCAATGAGCAACATAACGATAAACAGAAAAGATTGAAGTTGTCAAGGATTTCATTTTACTTGGATCCGCAATCAACAGCCATGGAAGCAGCAGGCAAGAAATCAAAAGACGCATTGGATTGGGTAAATCTGCTGCAAAGGACCTCTTTAAAGTGTTGAAGAGCAAAGATGTCACCTGGAAGGCTAGGGTGCACCTGAGCCAAGCCATGGTATTTTCAATCGCATCGTATGCATGTGAAAGCTGGACAATGACTAAGGAAGACCGAAGAAGAATTGACACCTTTGAATTGTGGTGTTGGCGAAGAATATTGAATATACCATGGACTGCCAAAAGAATGAACAAATCTGTCTTGGAAGAAGTACAACCAGAATGCTCCTTAGAGGCAAGGATGGTGAGACTGCATCTTACATACTTTGGACATGTTGTCAGGAGGGATCAGTCCCTGGAGAAGGACATCATGCTTGGCAAAGTACAGGGTCAGTGGAAAAGAGGAAAACCCTCAATGAGGTGGATTGACACAGTGGCTGCAACAGTGAGCTGAAGCATAACAACAATTGTAAGGATGGCGCAGGACCAGGCAGTGTTTCGTTCTGTTGTGCACAGGGTTGCTATGAGTTGGAACCAACTCGACAGCACCTAACAACAACAACAGCTTTATAGATAAAATCACAGTTACTAATGTTGTGTAAATAAATCCAGGTTTCTCATCTGTGTCTTCACGCTGGGCTTTTATACTATGCTGCCTGCGTGCCAGTGTGTTACACATCTATACACCTCCTTCATTCTACAGATTTGTATATGCTTCCATCCATTTCCTTCCTTTCTGTTAGACTAAATAAAAGAAGGTATATAGATACAGAGATATATGTTAAAATATCCCTACTGACATCTCAAATTCATCGTATCCAAAATGGAAAATTTTCTTCCCTTACACACATTATTTTTATGGTTGTTAATAACTGTCCTCAAGTCAGCCTATGACTCATAGCAATTCCATGTGTTACAGAGTGAAACTGCACTCCATGAGGTTTTCAATGGCTGTAATTTTTATGGAAGCAGTTTGCCAGACCTTTCTTCCTTGGAGCCACTGGGTAGATTTGAACCTCCAACCTTTAGGTTAACAACCAATTGAAAACTGCTTGTGCCACCCACTTTTATGGCATTTCCACTTAAAAATAAAAACAAAAACCACAATCACTTACCAGATTGCTCATGCTAGAAACAAACCCCTGTTTTTGTTAGCTGCCCTTGAGTTGATTCTCACTCATAGGGACCAGGTGTGTTACAGGGTAAAACTGTTCCATAAAGTTTTCTTGGCTGTATTCTTAATGGAAGGAGATCACCAGGCCTTTTCTTTCACAGTACTACTGGGTGGGTTCGAACCTTCAACTTTTAGGTTAGTAGTCGAACGCAGTTTGTGCCACCCAGGGATCCTGAACTGTCCATATTTTTACCTAAAGCCACTGGAATAAAACTAGGCCTGAGTTTGAATTGTTTGAACTGTTTGTCTGCCACTTTTTACCTATGTGACCTCAGCGAAGCCCTTAATCCCTAGACGTCAATTTCTTCACCTGTGAAATGGAGAAAATAGTTACCACCCTCAGTGGTTAATTGTGAGAATTAAATAAATTGGTGTTTGGATTCAAGTCATTTCTTCTTAGAACATGGTTCTTCTTTGTATCTAGGGTATTCATTTTGGGGAAGTGGAGATCAGATGTTTTTCAATGCAAATATTTGTTTTATCCAATTTTCTACCTGGGGTGATTGAAAAATGCAGGAGGTCAAGTGATAGTCTTAATGATTTTTGTGCTTTGACAGCAGGAATCTTGTGTTAATCACAATGAAATACAGTGTCCGATGCAGACTTTATGAGGATTAACTAAATCCTTTCATAATTAATTGGGTCAGTTAATTATGTATGCTCCATGAAATGATGGGAACACTCACACTTCCAGGGGTTTCACTTCAGCTGATTCTGCCTGAATGAACACACATTTATTATTTTTGTTAATCAGAATTTCAAAAATAGATTTATTGCTTTGCCTGAGTTTTTTACTTCTGCATAAACCTTTTGATAAATATCCACATCTTTTGAGAAAAATATTTAGAGTCTTTCTCTGAGTCAGGATTATTTGAAGAAAGAAAATTCAACATCGAAGATGACTAGGAAAAATGCTTCCTCATAATAGTGCATATGTTCAATATTGGTAGCCTTATTCTATGTGTAAGGGTATAGAGAAGCACAAGAATTGAACTACGCACTAATGAGACTTCAGATCAACACAAAGTCTTTCCGGAAAATGATGGAGCATCTGTTTTTAGAGATACAATTAACATAGACAGGGTATAAGCCTAGTGGCACAGTGGTTAAGAGCTTGGCTGCTAACCAAAAAGGTTGGCAGTTCGAATCCACCAGCTGCTCCTTGAAAACCCTATTGGGCAGTTCTACCCTGTCCTGTAGGGTCACTATGATTTGGAATCGACTTGATGGCAACATGTTTGGTTTGGCTTTTTAAAAAGGTTGCAAACCAGTGACTTTCAAACAGTATTAAAGGGTAACACTCAAGTGTTCAAAAATAAAGCTATAAGAAATTTTTGGTTACATTCCTAAAGTGGGACCATTGCTTAGAAATATAATTGGCAATTGCACGTGGTAATTTGTGACAATTACCGCTAGTTTTCAATTCTAAGAATTCTCAGCTGCAGTCTGTTTTAACTTCTCTGCCAGAAACTGAGTAACTAGACCTCAGAACCTATAAATGCAGTTTTTTCCGTGCAGACGTGGCCGCCTCCCTTAGAAATTATGGTGTCGTTCCTTTAATAGAGGAACCAAGAAATTAACAGTGATTAGTCTCCAGAGGAGGGAGGATTTGTTAAAATATTGAAAACAGCATGATTGCTTTTCACCTTCAGAGCCCAAGACCTAGAGCAATAGTTATAGAAATTAATTGCTTTTATTGCCATAGTACCAGGTAAGGCTCTCATGGTCCTCAGGCACATAAGACCTTAAGAACTGCTATATGATTCGCATTTGTTTTATCTGGGAAAGTAACATCTTTTGATACCACTCATCTGTTAATCTGTCATACTGTGGTGGCTGGCATGCTGTTATGATACTGAAAGATATGCCACTGGTATTTCGGATAACAGCAGTCATCCACGGTGGACAGGTTTCAGAGGAGCTTCCAGATTAAGGCAAACTAGGAAGAAAGAAAGGCCTGGTGATGTATTCTAAGAAATTAGCCAATGAAACCCCTATGAATCACATAGAACAATGTCCCATATAATGCTGGAAGATGAGCCCCCAAGGCTGGAAGACACTCAAAATACACAGTGGCTGCAACAATGGACTAGAGCATATCAATGACTGTGAAGATGCATAGGACCAGGTAACATTTTGTTTTGTTGTACGTGGTTCACCATGAGTTGGAGCTGACTCAACAGTAACTAATAATGACAGACACCTTTTTGACTACTTCTATTTATACCTTCCCCACTCAGCAATGTTCCCTCTATCCTTTAGGTTCCCACTTCCTTCCAGCTTTCTAAAAGAAGAGAACTCTCAAGTATTGACACCTAAGAATTGGCCACGCATTGTACTGGGTTCATTTACTATAGTTATTTTCTAGCTTTCCCCTTCTCTTGATCACCTGAATCTCTAAATTTCTTTTGTCCTTTGGCTAAAGAATTCCTTCCAATAGGTTATTTCCAACAAAATCCCATACCTATTGCCGTTGATTCCAATTCATAGTGACCCTATAGGACAGAGTAGAATTGCTCCATAGGGTTTCTAAGGAACAGTCGGTGCATTCAAACTGCTGACCTTTTGGTTAGCAGCCAAGCTCTTAACCATCATGCCACCAGCACTCCAGTAGGTTATTTCCAGCAGGCCCCGCCGTAATTTTAAACTGTCTAATCGGTTGGAATCAACTTGACGGCAATGGGTTTAGTTACGGTTTTAATTGTAAAATTAAAAGCATTTTCTCTTGCTTGTTTAATCGCACACCAACAAGGAGCTTTCTCTGGAATGAGGGCAGAGAATCAGGGTTTGGGACTTCTCATGGATTTACAGTTCAGAGGTTGCCTCTGAACGGTATCATTGTTTAGATATCTAGAGATACAAATTTGTTAAAAGTCAGAGTGACGGAATGCTTGAATCCTATTCATCACTTTTTGGATTAACACAGTAAATATTACATATATATTTTATTTTCAATATTTATTACCTACATACCATGGCTGATTGATAACAAACAAAAAACGACAACCCTTTGTCCTTCTCTATAATATTGCCCTTTTAGAACTAAGTTTAATCATATAAGTTTAATCATATATGAAGGTGATATTTGATAACTTCACCAGATCTATAGTTTTAAATTATAACCCAATTGGTTTAAAGAATGAATGTTGTTTCGGATAACACCAACTTAGTTCCAAGAGGTTACATAATTTAAATTGCCGTCTTTCAGGAGAACATTAATGTTATCTCTCTTTTGTGATTTTTTTCCCTTTTCCTGCAGTAAACTGCTGAGGTAGGTTAATTGAAAGTATAATAATATGCTACCATACTACAGACAATATAATATTCAATAAATGGTCATGGAAATTGATTTTTGATGAAAACAAAGTGTTAGCAAATCTTATTTCTAGTAAGAAAATTGGTACTTTTTTTTCGTGAAGAAAGAGTTTAAACACACAGAAAAATTAGTAACTGATGCATTAATTCGACAAGCATTTATTGAACACCTATTTTGTGTGAGGCATTGTTTGATGTGGCTGTGAGCCAGATCCACAGTCTCTGATCTCATGGAATTTGCATTCTTATTGGGAGGCACATAAAACCCAGACATATGTGAGCAAATGCATTTATAAAATGTCAGGTCAGAAATGATATGAGAAAAACAGAAAGCAGGATATTGTTGATGTTATGGTTGTTAGCTGGCCTTGAGTCAGCTCCTGACTCATGGCCATTCCATGGACAGAAGAATACACAGTGCTAGGTCCTGCACCATCTCCACCATCAGTTGCAGATCAGGCTGTCGTGACCCACAGGGTTTTTACTGACTGATTTTCAAAAGTAGATCGCTAGGCCTTTTTTCCTAGTCTGTCTTAGTCTGAAACCTCCCCTGAACTTGTTCAGCATCTTAGTGACACCAAGCCTGTGCTGACAAATGGGTGGTGGCTGCATGAGGTAGGTTCATTGCCCAGGAATTAAACCCAGGTCTCCTGCATAGAAGGTGAGAATTCTACAACCGCCGCCATTACAGCAGGATACATCTATGGAATATCGAGAATCATACATGGTGATCAGGGAATTTGTCTCTGAGGAGGTGACATTCAAGCAGAAGCTGGATAAAAGAAGTCCTTAAACTGTAAAAATATCTTGGTAGGAATCTCCTAGGTAGAAGAAACAATGAGAACAAAGATCCTGAGTTAAGGGCTCTGGTAACTGACTTGTCAGAGGAACAGCGAGGGGCACTGTTAGAGAAGTCACTAGCGGCCAGGTCAGATAAGCCATAGTGAGAAATTTGGATTTTTTAAAAGACTTACGATAAATCCATAGGATTTTCTGCAGGGGAGAGATGTATTCTTATTTATGTTTTTCTGCCTGTTTCCTGGAGAATAGGTGTAGGGAGAAGCAGTTAGTTTTAGATACGTTAAATTTGCAATGTAAAATAGGGCATTGTGTTACAAATCAGGAGTTCTGAGGAGAGGTCAGGACCAGAGAATATAACCAGGAGTCACCAGTCAGTATAATCGAAAGAAACCAAACCCATTGCCATCTAGTCAATTTTGACTCTCAGTGACCCTATGGGACACAGTAGAACTGACTCACAGGGTTTCCAAGGCTGTAATCTTTATAGAAGCAGACTGCCACATCTTTTCCTGTGGAGCTGCCGACTTTTCAGTTAGAAGCTGATCACTTAACCACTGCGCCGCCGGGGCTCCTTCAGTCAATATAAAGGAAAAACCACTGCTGTCGAGTCAATTCCGACTCATAGTGACCCTATAGGACAGAGTAGAACTGCCCCATAAAGTTTTCAAGGAGCACCTGGTGGATTCAAACTGCTGACCTCTTGGTTAGCAACTGTAGCACTTAAGCATTATGCCACCAGGGTTTCTTCAGTCAATATAGATGGTATTTAAAGCTGTATAAGTGGATGAGATCACTGTGCTCTAGGGTTTCCCAACATAGTGGTTAGAAAGAGTAACTCCAAAGTCTACTGAGAATACAGTACACTGAAAGTAAAGTGTTTCAAGACAGCAAACGGTCAACTTCATCAAATGCTGCTGAGCAGTGATCAAGATGAGTGCAAATTAATGAGTGCAGTGTAGAATTTATCGATTTTTACAAGTTTACTCCATGTTCTTAATGGAACAAATAGAGAGGAAAGCCTCCTAGAATTGGGTCTGTCCCCATATTTTTAAAACTAAAGTTAACATTGTACCTTATTTGCTTCAAATCTGTTTTTAAAATAAGTAAAATTTTATACACTGCAGTTTGAAACCCTCGTATTTTCTTTCCCTGCCTTTTTCACTGAAGAGTAACCACTGTCTTATTAAAGTTGTTTTACATTCCCCGTGTCTATGATTTTATATTCGTATTGATAAAAATATTTTGTGCTTTTAAAAAATTACAGTTTGACTGTCAAATTTCTGCCTATCCTTTTATGATGTAAACTGATATACACACATATGCACATTCAGTAAATTTATTTCTATTATTGTAATTTACCCATTATGTCTCCTAGCAACCCTATAGGGTTGCCATGAGTTGCAGTTGACTTGGGGGCACACAACAACAACCTATTATGTACCCTAATTTATTTATGTATTCTTTAGCTTATGTTAGAATTGACTCGAAGGCAACCAATTGAGTTGTTGAGTAGCTTAGGTTAAAGTTTCAAGTTTTTTTTTTTTTTTTTTTTTGCTGTTATAAACTGATACAGTAATCATCCTTGATTCTTTCCTCGTGTACATATGGGAGAGCTGTTAGTACATAAACCTAGAAGAATAATTGCTGGTGTTTACATTTTCAATTTTATCTCACATGGCCAATTTATTTTCTAAAAAACAGTATGAACGTTCTACTATGGGAACTTGCTCATTTTATCTCTTAATTATATTTTGTTATCTCTCTGTAAGGTGATTTCCTTCTATCTGTCATTCACTTCTCTATTATCTCTTTAGCTGTGTCTAATTTGTTGCTTATTGAGTCTATTAAGTTTTTAATTTTAATATCTACATTTTTAATTTCAACAAGTTAGTTTGGTTACTTTTAGAAACCATTTGTTCTATTGTATAGTGTTGTTTTTTAATTATGTTTCAACTCATTTATTTCTTTAGTATTTGAAACATTTTTCTTTCACAGCCTCTTAAGATTTTCCTATTATTTTCACTTTTTAAGGTGCCATTTTTTGTTTCTTTGTATGTTAATGCTTCATTAGTGTGTTTCATTTTTTTTGCATAATGTATAATATTTTATTGTGAGTTAATCTACTGCAAGAAATATCTATTCTGTGTATATCCCATGTGATCTCTGTTTGGAAAATGTCACTCTTGAGGAGTTTGAGCTTACTTCTGCTTTCAATGGTCCTAGTCTAGATTTTATGGACATTTATCCCTTTATTTACTGCACTTGCATGCTCATATACTTGTGAGTGCTATAGGTCTGAGGTTTCAATTTCTACTTTTAAAGTACATTTTATTTATATTTCCATGTGCTTAGAGCAGAATGGATGGTGCCTGTTCCAGTTCGGTCAGTTTTGTTGCAAGAAGCAGCATAGTTCATTGCCTCTGACTTTTAAATTTAATGAAGTTTGACTTATCAATGATTATACTCTCAAGCCATTTTCTATTTCCATGCCACACTCTATTACTAAGTTAACCATGCTCTTCCAGCACTTCTACCTTATTTGGGAAAGACCGCTGTGCCTATAACTGGGACAAGTTGGAAAACCAGCCTTTTGGAATTATATTCCCTAGTATGCCCCAAAATCATGTGGATTGGAGCGTTTCTGAATTGATAGCATTTTTAGACCTGCACCTAAACACTTGGCAAGATAATATGTTGAGACTGTAGCTGAGATTTTGCAAGTGGAGTGAAATTTAGTACTTATACCTCTGAGTAAGTAACTTAAGTCTCCTAAAAATTAAAACACATTATATGTTGATTTCTAAAACGTACTGTTGGGTTTATTACACTTCCTAGGCCTTTTTTTTTTCAGGCCTGCCATGAAGATTAGCAATGAGTTACGTGACTACACTGATTTTACCCCAAGCCATTATGCCATCTGGATTGTAGAGGTGCTGTTTATAGTTTCTGCATATTACCTGGAATTGACTGTCCATAGAAATGACGGAGTATTTGTCCCCACCAGTCATTTTATGTCCATTCCATTGTGAAAAGATACCTTACTTATGGCATAGCTACTGGGTTAGATTTGAAACTTTTACTAGGGGCCCCAACACCAACATTATTTTCATGGCTTGGCTAATAACAAAAGAAATCCCCAAGGAATGTGTGTCCAACGTCAGGCTATTTGGGAGCTACTCATTTTCCACCAATGACTGCTGAACACCATCAACCAACTCATAAATCTGGATCTCTACTCACCTGAATATTTTCTCTGAAGGTTTCAATTTTCCAACTCAGCATAAATGAGAAAAAAATTCTTTACACTTCGTCCCTAATAAATAACTTCCTGGTACCCATCCTATGGCACCCCAGCTTTAATGTTGCACTTCAATGCCAAATACTTCTCAATTTTATGCTCCATGTTAATCAACTTCAGGCAAATATTTGAAAAATATGCTGGAGTTTACATGGTTCCCTAAGGACTGTTTCAAGACCAATGGGAACAGAAAATTGTTATGACACCTTTGTACAATATCCAAAAGTTACCCAGAGCCAGGACTTAATGGCTTCATATATCATCAATCAGCATGAGTGATGCTGTTGGTGAAAAAAAATGTTACTGAAATAATTAATTTGGTACACAGAGCAATTCCTCTTTAATATGGTATCACTATCATTCCTCAAGGAAAAATATAGTGAAAGTCACATGTGCATATAGTTTGCTAAACCAAAATAAAGAGGCATGATTTCTTTCCAGAAAAATCTTTTTTTTTTTTTAGGAAGTAAAGTAGGTTAGATATCAAGCAGTCTAATAAGTTGACTTCTCTTTCTCTCTTTTTTGCCATTTCGGCTGTCAATTCTGCAGTGATATATTTAGGTTTTATATTAGATTTCAGGGTTTCAGTTGAATTCTGAGCTCAGCTGAAAAATGAAAATAAACAATAAACTGACAGAGTAAGCCAAGACTACTATTGGCTTCAGGATAGTGAGAAAAAAGCTTTATAAATGGTTTCTCTTTATCTTACCACACCTACGACTCACTGGTTAGAAACCACAAGTGAGCAGTGCTCTTTGGTGACATGTGAAGTAAATCCTATCTGTAATAAACCTCTAACTTGTCAGAAATATTGATTCATGAATTTCTACAATAATTAGATCAAACAAAATTATACCTTATTTGGCCACTGCATCAACCTTGTATAGCCTTTCTCAGCCTGGGAATTCCGTAGTTAAGATATGAATGAAAACAACCAGAACACTCTGGAAAGGTAGAAGAAGAAATATAGCATATTCTGAATTCAGTCCCTTTCAAAACACAAAAACGGTTTGGCTAATTAGTGGATAATGTATAGCATGAAGCTCTTACTGATTACAGTACATAGAAAACCTAAAGTATATAAAGACATATCAATAATTTACAATTGAGGTATACAGTAATTTGCTTCTGTGTTTTTTTCAACATATTGCCTTATAATATCTCACTAAAAGTCTGTATTTAATTTTTTTTCAGGTTATAGGTATAATATTATTAAATTATTCCATCTGAATAGTGATTTATGGTGTATGAAGTACTTTCCCATCCATCGTCTCTTACAATCTATATATAATTACGTATTTCACACAACCAAGGGTTCAAAATAAATCTGGGAAAAAATAAAATTGAGACTATTATTATTTACTATTTTTATCCATATCCTGGCTTTATGACCAGAATGTGTTAGTAACACAATACTAGAAGGAATTAACTGCACCTGAGAGAATAGGATTATAACTCACAAGCTTCTTGATGACTAGAAGATACATTAGCCATCAGTAGAAGAGGCCCTGTAGGAAAAAGTGTCCAGATATGGTCCAGTGTGGAATTATGAGGGGGTGAAGATTTTTTCCTACAATCTGCACCCTCCTTTATCCTTTAAGAGTATGAGCTCTCGGATCAATCCCTATCCTATCTATAATATTTGTTCTAAAATTTCTGGTAAATACTGCGGTAGGCAACATAATGCCTCCCCCACCCTTGCAAAAATGCCCAAACCCTGGAACCTGAGAATATGTTTCTTTACATGACAAAAGGCACTTTGCAGATTGGATAAGGGTTATGGACCTTGAGTTCAGATGGGGAGAGTATCCTGGATTATCCAGGTGGTCCCACTCTAATCACTTGAGTACTTAAAAGCTGAGACTCTCTCTCAACTGGAGTGAGAGAGAGTTAAAATGGAAGAAGAGTCAGAGAGATGTGACATTGCTGGCTTTGATAATGGAGAAGGGGGCCACAATCCATGAAATGTGGGCAGCCTCTAAACCAAAAATCAGACGTATTGCTTTCGAATCGATTCCAACTCATAGTGGCCCTATGGAACAGAGTAGAACTGACCCGTAGTGTTCCCAAGGAGCGGCTGGTGGATTTGAATTGCTGACCTTTTGGCTTGCAACCACTGTGCCACCAGGGCTCTAGAAGCTAAAAAAGGCAAGAAGGTAGATTCTTCCCTGGATCCTATAGCAAGGACCACAGCTCTGATTTTATCACAGTGAGACCCATGTTGGACTTCTGACCTATAAACCTAATTCGTAGAGATCCTATAGGACAGAGTAGAACTGTCCCACAGGGTTTCCAAGGAGCAGCTTGCGGGCTTGAACTGCTGACCTTTTGGTTAGCAGCCATAGCAACTGTAAAATAATAAATCTGTGTTGCTTTAAACCAGTAAGTCTGGTAATTTTGTTATGTCAGCAATAGAAAATTCATACAAATACTAAGGGGAAAATAACAAAAACTCATACCATTATACAATTTAATTGACTGTATTTCATAACATTGTTTAAAACTTTTTGGTTGCTTATAAATTGTTTTAAACTGTTCAGAGGGGAAAACATTGGTGACAAAAAATAACTTCTTTTATGACAGTTATCAGCACTTCAGAGTTTTAGTAAATGACTGAATAAAATATTAAAGAAACACTAATAAAGAGTTTAATAAGAGGCTAAGTGGGTTACATAAATTAATTCCTAAGAAACTATTTTTATCTTCCTTAAATGGGGAAAATTAAAGTCCTTTTTAAAAATAGAATCCTATCAAAATTTTCTCTCTTTACCATTTCTGAGCTTTGAAATAAAGGTCACAGAGGAGCTATAAGAAAGTCGTGAGATTTTAGATTTATTATTTATTGCTTACATTGAATTGGACAAATCTGCTGCAATAGGTGCACCTCACCCAAGCCATGGAATTTTCAGTCACCTCATAAGCATGCAAAAGCTGGACAATGAATAAGGAAGACTGAAGAAGAATTGATGTCTTCTAATTACGGTGCTAACGAAGAATACTGATTACGCTGTGAACTGCCAGGAGAACGAACAAATCTCTTTCAGAAGAAGTACAGCTAGAATGCTCCTTACAAGCAAGGGTGGCAAGAATTTGTCTCACGTACTTTGGACATGTTATCAGGAGGGACCAGTCCCTGAAGAAGAATATCACGTGTGGTAAAGTAGGGGGTCAGTGAAAAAGAGGAAGACCCTCAACGGGATGGATTGACACAGTCACTGCAACAATGGGCTCAAATGTAGCAACAATTGTGAGGATGGCACAGTACTAGGCAGTGTTTTGTTCTGTTGTACATAGTATCTTTATGAGTCGGAACTGACTGGACAGCACCTAACAACAATATTATTTGTTCAATCATTCAATTAACTTTTGTTGACCGCATCTCTTTGTCAAGCACTGTGAAAAAAGTGGAAGCTTAAATGAAATATGATATAATACCTTCTCTCACAGAATCCTTAGTTTCATGGAGAGCTTTCCTGAGATGAGGAATAATAGGCTGAAATGCCCATTAGGGTCTTTGCTAAAGTTTAAGTTTGGAGCAAATCAGTTAATACCTACTGAAGAATAATGAGG
The DNA here is from genome assembly GCF_024166365.1 of Elephas maximus indicus. Lineage (NCBI taxonomy): Eukaryota > Metazoa > Chordata > Mammalia > Proboscidea > Elephantidae > Elephas > Elephas maximus. Next base: position 127,049,960 of record NC_064820.1, read on the forward strand.
CTGGTTGCCATAATTGCTAAAGTTCCTTTTAGCTCTGTAATTGAAAATGTGTGTTCTGAAGTGAGCCCAACATACTGAGATTACAAAGAGATTTTTGGATACCCAAATTTGAGTTACAGAAAGTCAAATTTTTCTCTTAGACAGAGTGAAACCAGAATTTACATAAGCAATACAGTGAGCGGTTGAATTTAAACGGAGAGTAAGGCTTTGAATTAGGGTGTTGGCCAAGAACATTGAATATATTCTTCTTCCAGAAGAACAAATAAATCAGTCTTTGAGGAAGCACAGCCAGAAATCAGAATGCATATTAGAAGTGAGATGGTGAGACCTTGTCTCGCTTACTAAGGCCATGTGATTAGGAGTGACCAGTCATTGGTGAAGTTCATCATAGTTGGTAAAGTAGAGGGTCTATCAGTGAGATGGATTGGCACAGTGGCTGAAACAATGGGCTTAAACATGGCAATGATTGTGAGGATGGTACACCACCAAGCAAAGTTTTATCCTTTTGTACATAAGGTCACTGTGAATCAGAGCCGATTTTGATGGCACATAACCACAACAAGGCTAGATGACTAATCTTAAAATGTATATATTTCTTGAAATCTTGTTTTAAATTGCATTTATTTGTTTATTTTTACAAATGACCATTTTGTTATTGTAATAAAAACTCCATTCTTTTCTTTTAATTTTTATTGTGCTTTAAGTGAAAGTTTATTAATCAAGTCTGTCTCTCACACAAAAACTTATATACACCTTGCTACATACTCCCCATTGCTCTCCCCCCAATGAGACAGCCCGCTCCCTCCCTCCACTCTCTCTTCTCGTGTCCATTTCGCCAACTTCTAACCCCCTCTACCCTCTCATCTCCCCTCCAGGTAGGAGATGCCAACATAGTCTCAAGTGTCCACCTGATCCAAGAAGCTCACTCCTCACCAGCATCCCTCTCCAACCCATTGTCCAGTCCAATCCCTGTCTGAAGAGTTGGCTTTGGGTATGGATCCTATCCTGAGCCAACAGAAGGTCTGGGGGCCATGACCACCGGGGTACCTCTTGTCTTAGTCAGATCATTAAGTCTGGTCTTTTTATGAGAATTTGGGGTCTGCATCCCACTGCTCTCCGGCTCCCTCAGGAGTTCTCCGTTGTGTTCTCTGTCAGGGCAGTCACCGGTTGTAGCCAGGCACCATCTAGCTCTTCTGGTCTCAGGCTGATGTAGTCTCTGGTTTATGTGCCCCTTTCTGTCTCTTGGGTTCATAATCACCTTGTGTCCTTGGTGTTCTTCATTCTCCTTTGATACAGGTGGGTTGAGACAAACTGATGCAACTTAGATGGCCGCTTGCTAGCGTTTAAGACCCCAGACGCCTCTCTCCAAGATGGGATGCAGAATGTTTTCTTAATAGATTTTATTATGCCAATTGACTTAGTTGTTCCCTGAAACCATGGTCCCCAAACCTCTGCCCCTGCTACCCTGGCCTTCAAAGCATTCAGTTTATTCCAGAAACTGCTTTTGGTTTAGTCCATTTGTGCTGACCTCGCCTGTATTGTGTGTTGTCTTTCTTGTCACCTAAAGTAGTTCTTATCTACTACCTAATTAGTGCATACCCCTCTCCCACCATCCCTCCCTCCCCCCTCTCATAACCATCAAAGAATATTTTCTTCTCTGTTTAAACTATTTCTTGAGTTCTTATAATGGTGGTCTTATACAATATTTGTCCTTTTGCAACTGACTAATTTCACTCAGCATAATGCCTTACAGGTTCCACCATCTTATGAAATGTTTCACAGATTCATCACTGTTCTTTATTGACGCATAGTAGTCCATTGTGTGTGCATATACCATAATTTATTTATCCATTCATCCGTTGATGGGCACCTTTGGTTGCTTCCATCTTTTTGCTATTGTAAACAGTGCTGCAGTGAACATAGGTGTGCATATATCTGTTCGTGTAAAGGCTCTTATTTCTCTAGGATGTATTCCAAGGAGTGGGATTGCTGGATAGTATGGTAATTCTATTTCTAGCTTTTTAAGGAAGTGCCAAATCTATTTCCAAAGTGGTTGTACCATTTTTATTCCCACCAGCAGTGCACAAGAGTTCCATTCTCCCCGAAGCCTCTCCAACATTTGTTACTTTGTTTTTTTGATTCATGCCGGTAAAGTCGGGGTGAGATGGTGTCTCATTGTGGTTTTGATTTGCATTTCTCTTAATGGCTAGTGTTTGCAAACATTTCCTCATGTGTCTGTTAGCCACTTGAATGTCTTCTTTGGTGACATGTCTGTTCATATCCTTTGACGATTTTTAAATTGGATTATTTGTCTTTTTCTTGTAGACGTATTGGATTTTCTGTAGATTTTAGAGATTAGACCTTTGTCAGATTTGTAATAGCCAAAAGTTTTTTCCAGTCTGTAGATTCTCTTTTTACTCGTTTGGTGAAGCCTTTTGATGAACATAAGTGTTTTATTTTTAGAAGATCCCAGTTATCAGCTTATATTCTGGAGTTTGTGTGTTGTTAGCTGTGGTTTGAATCCTGATTATGCCAGTATAAGGGCCTCTAGTTTTGACCTATTTTTTCTTCTATGAACTTTATAGTTTTTGGTTTTATATTTAGGTCTTTGATCCATTTTGAATTAGTTTTTCTGTGTGGTGTGAGATATGGGTCGTGTTTCATTTTTTTGCAGATGGACTTCCATTTTTGCCTGCACCATTTGTTAAAAAGACGTCTTTTCCCATTTGATGGACTCTGGGCCCTTGCTGAAGATCAGGTGACCAAAGATGGATGGATTTTCATTTGGGTTCTCAATTCTGTTCCACTGGTCACTGTACCTGTCATTGTACCAGTACCAGGCTGTTTTGACTACCATAGCTGTATACTAGGTTCTGAGGTCAGGAAGTGCGAGTCCTCCTATTTTATTCTTCAGTGGTGCTTTACTTATCCCTGGTCTCTTCTCTTTCCATATAGTTAATGATTAGTTTTTCCATCTCTTTAAAGAATGCTGTTTGTATTTGGAACAGGATTGCATTGTATTTGTAGATTGCTTTGGGTAGATAGAATTGTCATTTTCACAATGTTGATTCTACCTATCTATGACCATGGTATGTTTTTCCATTTATGTAGTTCTCTTTTGGTTCCTTGCAATAGTGTTCTGTAGTTTTCTTGTATAGATCTTTTACATCCCTCATTAGATTTATTCCTAAGTATTTTATTTTTTTAGGGGCTGTTACAAATGGTATTGTTTTCCAGATTCCCTTTTCATCATTCTCTTTGTTTGTGTATAGAAATCCAACTGATTTTTGTATGTTTACCTTATAGCCTGCAACTCTGCTGAATCTATTAGTTTCAGTAGCTTTCTCATGGAGTCTTTTGGGTTTTCTATTTATAGTATCATATCATCCGCAAATAGGGACAATTTAACTTCTTCATTGCCAATTTGGATGCCCTTTTTTCCTTTTTCTTGCTGTATTGCTCTAGCTAGGACTTCCAGCACAATGTTAAATAAGAGTCCTGATAAAGGGCATCCTTGTCTTGTTCCTGTTCTCAAGGGGAATATTGTAAGCCTCTATCCATTAAGAGTGATGTTGGGTGTTGGCTTTGTATAAACAAAAAAAAAAACCTGTTGCCCATCAAGTCAATTCCGAATCATAGTGACCCTATACTGACCCTATAGGACAGACTAGAACTGCCCCCATAGGGTTTCCAAGGAGCACCTGCTGGATTTGAACTGCTGACCTTTTGATTGGCAGCTGTGGCTCTTCACCACTATGCCACCAGTGTTTCCTGGTTTTATATAGAAAAATAGATGCCCTTTATTATGTCGAGAAATTTCTCTTCTATGCCTATTTTATTGAGAGTTTTATCAGGAACAGGTATTGGACTTTTTCAAATGCCTTTCCTGCATCGATTGAGATGATTTTGTGATTCTTTTCTTTCCTTTTACTTATGTGGCGGATTATGTTAATTCATTTTCTAATGTTGAACCATCCTTGCGTACCTGGTATGAATCCCATTTGGTTGTGGTATATATTTTTTTGATATGATGCTGAATTCTATTGGCTAGAATTTTGTCGAGAATATTTACATCTATATTCATGAGGGATATGGTCTGTTATTTTCTTTTTTTGTGTTGTCTTTGCCTGGTTTTGGTATGAGGGTTATGCTGGCTTCATAGAATGCAGTATGAAATATGCCTTCCTTTTCTATGTTCTGAAATAGCTTGAGTAGTACTGATGTAAGCTCTTCTCTGAATGTTTGATAGAATTCTCCAGTGAAGCCATCTAGGCCAGGGCTTTTCTTGAGGGGATTTTTTTTTTTTTTTTAATTACCCTTTCAATCTCTTTTTATCGGTGTGTTCAGGTTTTCAACTTCAGTTTGTGTTTCTACAAATTTGTCCATTTCCTCCAGGTTTTCGAATTTGTTGGAGTGTAGTTTTTCATAGCACTCTGTTATGATCCTTTTTATTTCACTTGGGTCTGTTGTAGTGTCCCCCATTTCATTTCTTATTTGGGTTATTTGCATCCGCTCCTGTTTTCTTTTGTCACTTGGGCCAGTGGTTTGTCAATTTTGTTGATCCTTTCAAAGAACCTTGTTGATTCTTTCTATTGTCTATTTCATTTATTTCTGCTCTGATGTTTATTATTTCATTTCTTCTGGTGGCAGTGAGCATCTTTTGCTGTTCTCTTTCTATTTGTTTGAGTTGCATAGCTAATGTCTTGATTTTGCCCCTTTCTTCTAAAAAGAAGATGTGTACATCTAGTGCTATAAATTGACCTCTAAGCACTGCCTTTGCTGTGTCTCAAGGTTTTGGTATGATGTGTTTTCATTCTTATTTAATTCTAGGAATTTTTTTATTCCATCTCTGATTTCTTGTATTACCCAGTGGTTTTTAAGTAAGGTGTTATTTAGTTTTCATGTAATTGATTTTTTTCCTTGCTTTTCCTGTCATTAATTTCTACTTTGATGGCATTGTGATCAGAGAAGAAACTTTTTATTATCTCATTGTTTTGGATTCTGTTGAGGTTTGCTTTGTGGCCTAAGATGTGGTCTATTTTGGAGAAGGTTCCATGTGTGTTGAAAAAGAATGTGTACTTTGCAGCTGTTGGGTGGAGTGTTCTATATATTTCTGTGAGGTCAAGTCAGCTGATTGTGGCCTTTAGATCTTTGCTGAGTTTCTGTCTAGATGTTCTGTCCATTACCAACAGTGGTGTGTCGTATTACTGTGGAACTGTCAATTTTTCTTTTCAGTGCTGTTAAAGAGTTTGTTTTATGTGTTTTGGAGCCTTGTCAATGGGTGCATAGATATTTACTATAATTATGTCTTTATGATGGATTATTCCCTTAATCATTATACAATGCCCTTCTTTATCTTTTATGGTGGATTTTGTTTTAAAGTCCATTTTATCTGAGATTAGTATTGACACTCCTGCTCTTTTTTGGTAACTGCTTGATATATTTTTTGCACTTTTGCATTTTTAATAAATTTATGCTTTTTTTCTAAGGTGCGTCTCTTTTAGACAGCTTATTGATGGATCCTGTTTTTTTAGCCATTGTGTCACTCTCTGTCTCTTTATGGGCGCATTTAGGACATTTACATGCAGTGTAGTTATTGATAAAAAAATAGTTATTGATAGGTGTGAGTTTATTGCTGTCATTTTGTAGTTTTGTGTGTGTGTGTGTGTGGTGTTGGCGTTTTCTTTATTCCTCTTACTCTCCTGTGCTGAACGCCTTTTGTTTGTGGATTTTGTTTTAATTTCATTTTTGTAGATTTTGTGCTTACCGAGACTTTCCGTTTTTCTTCTTTATTTTGGTAAGTAAGTTTGTTAACTTTCTTTGTGGTTACCTTGAAATTTACTCTCATCTTCCTAAGTTTGAACCAGTTTTTTATTACTTGTTATCACCTTGACTTCATCTCCATTTGAAAGTTCTATACCTACACTGTGTATTCCCTCTTTTATTGTTTTGTTGTTGTTGTCATTTACAGATTAACCTCTCTGGTTTCCTGTTGTAAATCTTTTAGTTTTGTTTTATCCTTGAGAGTTCATTACCTAGGTTGGTATCTCGCTGATGTGGTCTTGCGTCCTAGATTCAGGCTGTTGTCTGATGTTGTTGGTTCTCTAACCCAACAACTCCCTTTAATAAATCTTGTAAGTTTGGTTTGGTTTTTACATATTCCATTAATTTCTGCTTATCTAGAAATGTCCTAATTTCACCATCATATTTGAGTGAGAGTTTTGCACGATTACTCTTGGTTAGCAATTTTTTTGTTTCAAAGTTTTATGTATGTCATCTCATTGCCTTCTTTCCTGCATGGTTTCTGCCAAGTAATGTGAGCTTAGTCTTATTTTTTCCTCTCTGTATGCAACTTTTCATTTCTCTTTAGTTCCTCTCAGGATTCTTTCTTTGTCTTTGGTTTTAGTGAGTGTTATTACGATATGCTTCAGTACTTTTCTTTTGGGTTCTATCCTATATTGAGTATGTTGAGCGTCTTAGATGGTCAGCTTTTCATCTTTCATGGTATTAGGGAAGCTTCCTGTCAGCAATTTTTTAATGATCCTCTCCCATTTTCTCCCCCTATTCTGGAACTCTGATCACTCACAAATTTTTGTTTGTGATTGTATCCCACATCATTTTCAGGGTTTCTTCATTTTTTTCTCTGATTTTTCCTCAAACAAAGTGATATCCAAGCATTCGTCTTAAATTTCACTGATCCTGTCTTCCATTGTTTCAAACACGCTCATCAAACTTTCTATGACACTCTCTTAGTCATCTAGTGCTGCCATAACAGAATTACCATGAGTGGATGTCTTTAACAAAGAGAAATTTATTTCCTCACAGTAAAGTAGGCTAAAAGTCCAAATTCAAGGCGTCAAGTCCAGGAGAAGGCTTCCTCTCTCTGTCGGCTCTGGAAGAATGTCCTTGACCTCAATCTTCACAAGGTTGAGGAGCTTCTCAGGTGCAGGGACCCCAGGCCCAAAGGATGCACTCTTCTCCTGGTGCTGCTTTCTTGGTGGTATTAGGTCCCCCATCTCTCTGCTTGCTTCTATCTTTTATATCTCAAGAGATTGCCTCAAGACACCATCCAATCCTGTAGGTTGAGTCCTGCCTCACTAACACAACTGCTGCCCATCCTCCCTCATTAACATCATAGAAGCAGGATTTACAACATACAGGAAAATCACACAATACCGGGCATCATGGCCCAGCCCAACTGATACACACAATTTTGGAGGGAACATAATTCAGTCCATAACACTCTCCATTTCTGAAGTCTTGTTGTTTATCCTTTGGATTTCTAATTGCTGTTTTTCTATGATTTCCAGTCATTATTTTATTCTGACATTTTGTTTTTGTATTATTTTCCTGAATTCTTCTATTGTTTTGTCTGTCTCTTCCATGATTTTGTGTGTCTTTTCCATGATTTTGTCTATTTTTTCCTCATTTTTGTCTGCTTTTCCCTTCATCCTTGGATAGCCCTGAATATTAGAGATTTGAATTCCCTATCAGGAATTTCCAGTGGTGGTGTAGTGGTTAAGAGCTACAGTTGCTAACCAAAAGGTCAGCAGTTCAAGTCCACCAGGCACTCCTTGGAAACTCTATGGGGGCAGTTCTGCTCTGTCCTATAGGGTCGCTATGAGTTGGAATTGACTCAATGGCAGTGGGTTTGGTTTTTTTGTTTTTGTTTTTTTTCTTCTAGTGGAAGGTCATCTGGTGTTTTATTTTGGATGCCTCCTGGAACCATCCTGTCCTTTTTTTTTTTTTTGATATTGTCTGCTGTTTTTGGGACATTCAGTAGTTATTTTCTTCATTTATTAATTGTAGATTTGTTTGTTTCATCCTTCTTGTTTTATTGACTGTCTGAGCAGATGGGCTGGGATTTCTTTGTTTGCTTGTCTATGGGCACAATACTTCTCACAGCCTTGTTCAATGGGCAAGGCCAGTTGCTCAGCTATGGTGCAGTGGGACAGGTCCAGCAGAGGCAGGGGGCTGGGATGGGTCATTTGTGCACATACTGAGGCCGATGTGGCAGGGCTGGGGGGTAGTGCAGGGCAGGTTCCAGCAGACCCTGACTGTGTTGCTTGGGGTTGCGATGCTCAGCACACACTGCATATAGGCATGGGGGAGGGGGAAGGATGTGATGTATGGAGCTAAGTGGGTGTGGGAAACAAGAGATAGAGGAAAAGAGAAATAGAAGCCAAAAGAAAAAAAAAAGTGCTGAGGGAGCCTGCTCTTGGAGTGGCATAGACCCCAGGAAGCCATGTACTGGTGATTTTCTATCCAGGCAGTGTGGCACAGCCTGTCAAGAGGGGAGAGATATAGCACACAGCTAGGTGGGGGGGGGGGGGAGAGAAAGGAAAGGAAGGAAGGGAGAGAGAGATAAGAAAGTAGATTTAAAAAGAGAGAGAGAGAGAAAGGCACACAAGATCAGGTGATCGAAAGGAAAAAATGCGGAAAGGTAGAGAGAGGCAAGAAACGGAGGGGAAAAAAAAAGATGCCAGGTGGCTGGGAGGAAGGAAAGTATAAAGAGACAAGAAACTGAGAATAAAAGGAAAAAAATGCCCCAAGGAAGCCCACTGGGAGTGGGTCCCCAGCCAAATGGTGCTGCACAGCCCATCAATAAGCAGCAGAGATGGCAAACAGCACCAGGTGTTGAGGGGAAGGGTAAGGAAGAAAGGTAGAGAGACAAGAAACCAAGAAAAGAAAAGGAGAGGGGAAAAAGTGCCCTGAGAAAGCCCACTGGCATGGTGGTGCAGACTGGGAAAGTGGCTCCCTAGCCAAGCAGCACTGCACAGCCTGTCAAGGAGTGGAGATGGCACATCGTGCCAGGTCTGGGAGAAATAAAAGGAAAGGAGGTGGAGAGAGACAAGAAACAAACAAACAAACAAAAATCCCCAAGGGAGGCCTATAGTTTGGCAACCTGGACCAGGGAAGGGGCTCTCTAGCTGAGTGGCACTGCACAACTCATCTAGAAGGAGGAGAGAGGACTCGTGGTGTCAGGTGTTCAGAAGAAAAGGAGGAAAGGGTTGTAGATAGAGACAAAAAACCGAGAAAAGAGAAGAAGAAAAAAAAGAAAAGCCCAAGGGAGCCCAGTGGCTTGGGGGTGTGTACAGAGAAAGTGCCTCCCTAGCTTAGTGATGCTGCACAGCCCTTCAAGAAGGAGTGGAGATGACACACAATGCCAGGTACTCAGGAGAAAGGAAAAGAAAGAAGGTAGAGAGTCACAAGAAACTGAGAAATGAATAGAAACAAAAAAGAAAAAAAAGCCCCCAGGAAGCTCACAGCCATGGCGGCAAGGCAGTGCAGACAGGGGAAGTGGCTTCCCAGCCAAGAGACGCTGCACAGCCTGTCAAGAAAGAGTGGAGATGGCACATGGAGCCAGGTGTTTGAGAGAAAGGAAAGGAAGGAGCTGGGAGAGAGAGAAGGAACCAAAAGAAGCCAAAAAAAGCCAAAACAGCAACAAAAAAATGGCACTGGAGCTGGCCAAGTGACCACACCTGCCAGAAATCAGCGAAGGCTGAGCAGGGGGAGGAAGGATGGGGGTTGGGAATGCGTGCATAGCTGATTACCATCTGCTCTGTCTCCTGCTAGGAGCTCTGTGAAGCTGCCTTCCCCTACTCCCTGTTTGCCATCTTGGTGGCCGAGGGGTCCAAGATGGCGAATCCCTGCCACAATAGCTGATAGGGGACCTCCACTCCATAGCTCTCCTTTGCTCTCTGTTTTCTGTCAGTTTCTTACTCTATTTGGTGCTTGGTTGAGTTCGTTATCCCTTCATCTGATGCTTAAGTTTCCGGGATTGATGTTTGTCTTTTTTGGGTCTTTGCTGTGGAGGGACGGCATAGTTCTTCAGTCTATAGCACTGTGTTGGCTCCGCCTCTTTTTTAGTCTCTTTCATTGATTCTTTCCTCTCTACTTTTTGTACCGTAATACCTCTGTTCTCCAGAACTCCATTTTTCATGCTGCTCCTTACACAATTATACCTGGTTTACTTTGTCGTACTCTTTGACTTCAACTATATCTTAAACGTCAAAAACACTTAAATATGTGTCTTTAGCCCTGGCATCTTACATGGAACTGCCTTCTAGTTTTTTCCACTTTAGTTACCCATTGTATTAAGAACTCAGCTGTACAAAACTAACCCCTACGATTATTCCTGATTCGCTTTGTCTTACTCTTTGGCTTCAACTATCCCCTAAGAGTCAAGTACTCTTAAATATGTGTCTTTAACCCTGAATTTTTTTATGGAACTGTCTTCCATTTCATTTTTCCACTTTGCTTCACTGACCCATTGTACTAAGACCTCAGCATGTCAAAAACTAGCCCTTACTCAGCCTTCAAAACTCAGCTGTAGCCTATGCTATCTTCTTCTTTTTGAGAAATCTTTTTTCTATGTACTTGTTTTTCTTTTAAAATCATATTCAATTTACAAAAATGTTGCAAAAAATAAGAAAGTTCCTGTATACTCCTCACCCAGCTTTCCCAAATGTTAGCATTTTATGTAACCATATGTAACTTCCCAGTGCTAAGAAATTAAATTGACATAAACAAATAACTAATCCACAGTTTTTAAAATTTCACCAAATTATCACATTATTGTCCAGTTCTGGTTCAGGATGCAATTCAAAATCCTATGCTGTATTAAGTTGTTATGTATCTCTGTTTTTCATGCCCTTGCCACTTTTGAAGAGTACTGATCAATTATTTTGAAAAACGCCCCTCAATATGTGTTTGCCTGTTGTTTTCTCAGTATTAAATTGAAGATACTCATTTTTTCAGCAATCATACCTCAGACGTGTTGTTGTGCCCTTTTCAGTGCATTGTATCAGGACATACATGAAGTCAATATATCTCATTATTAGTGATGTTACCTTTGATCACTTGATTAAAGTTGGGCTAAGTTTCTGCACTGCAAATTATTATTTTTCTGTTTGTAATGAATATGTACCTTATGGGGGAAATTTGTAGAGGCTCTACAAATATCCTATTTTGCATCACCAATTTTAGCATCCACCAGTGATTTCTATAATAACAATAATATAGTAACAATTATTACTGTGGTGTTTCTTAGGTGGTGAGCTTCCTATTTCCCTCATTATTTTTGCATTTATTCATTGGAATTACATTAAAAAGAAAGAGCTGTTTCTTCTTCTCCATTTATTTTTATATCAAATTATTTCTATCAGTATAGACTCATAGGTATTTTTTATCTGAAGGGATCTAATTTATCACTTTTATTTATTTTGTCTTAAATTGTCTCAGATTTGGCTGTTGGGCACACCTTCAAATTGGCTCCTGAATTCTTTTGACACACTTCTATCATTTTTTTTTTAAATACTTCTTTGTTTTCTGTTCTTATGAGATATTCCAGCTTCATTTAGTACCTTCCCTGTCCCAGATCTGGATTCAGTCACTGCTTCAACAATCTCAGGTTCCTTTTATTGGATAATGGTATTTACAATAGGTATACACAATGCCTGTGTGCTAGGTATGCCTATTGCTATTAAGATGTCATTGGTTCTAGGCCCTGGCAGCAGAAAAGCCAGGAAATAGATGCATGATCTCACACACACACACACACACACCTTTATCTATATATCTCTATTTCTACATATATATATAAAATCATATATTTATAGCAATAGTTCCAGTTGCAGTACAGCACAACAGGATTTATTGTAACCTCTCCCTTTTCCTTATCTGTAACTTCTTTGACAGTGAAAAACCAGGCTCTCACTATCCACAATATATTTACTTGCTTTCTCAATCCTAGAATATACTTAGAGTTGTTTCAGACTTTAATTGCTAATCCATAACCCCACGAGAAACAAATTTACTAAATACAATACAATATTTGTGCACACATTTTTATTTTTGGTCTAAAGGTAAAGTTTCATCAAAGTTACTTATCTCATTTTCCCCCTACCTTTTTCAGTGTGGCTCTGTTATTCATTTGTAATAGAGTTCAATTCATTTATTACTCTATTTCATTTGCCACCCATCCCCCCCAAACATACACATCTGGTTGGTTTTACTTGTTTATGTATTTATTGGTATGTGAATCATTACGGTTATAAGAGTTAGAACAATACAAAAAAGTATGCTGAGAAATGTGTTGCCTGCCCTCTTATTACATCTACCCCAGTCACATCTCTTTCCATACTGTTCCCATCCACATCCTTAATGGGTATGAATATTTTTAAACTTCTCAAGTTGCTGACCATAAAGGTTTAAAAAATTTGCTCTTCTACCAGGACCATGACCTTTTGGAAGCAGATGGCCAAGCCTGTCTATTAAGGCATCTGTAGGGAGGTTCAAACTACCAACATTTGGGCTGGTAGTCAAGTGCTTAACTGCTTGTGCCAGCCAGGGATTCCCTTTCATATAGAAACACTTACCATTTAATTATCACTTATTTTTTTTTTATGTATTCTCTCTCTCATGTATTAGGTATATCCTAAGCATTACTTTACAAAACCAATATAAAATAAATATAATTAAAAAAAAATTTTACCAAAAAAAAAAAAAAAATGGGGCAATACAAGTAACTAGCCAAAGTTCTCACAGCTAGTAAATGACTCTGAGCCCCCTTTCCTTCAAAAAGGCTATTTACTGGACTTTTCTGTCTTTTTTTTTTAAATAAGCTAACTGCCCATGTTCTTTGTCCAATTATTTTTGATAGAGTCTCTGATTTTTAAAAATCTCTTTAAATGTTAAAGATATATATAATCCATTCTGAGTTGTAACATTACTTTTTATTTACTTTTTAAATAAAGTATATGATATTTTCGGATGTGTAAACAACTCTTATTTTTGATGTATTTAAATGTATCAACACTTGCCTTTATGACTTGACAACACAGAGGGTATTCAAGAGCCTAGAGAGAACTATGAACAGTACCAACAAAGTAAAAACAAACAAACATTATTTTACTCTTTCTACCTCTACAAGCTAGATGTAGCGGCAACCGAGAGGAGCAGGACAGTGTGAACGAGGGCTATGCCTGTCTTCTCTATGCTACTCCTCACAAAAGTCAAGCACAAGCCAGGAAGCAGACAAAGTGTTTAACTGAAGACAAGATTAGTAATTTGATTTAGGCTTGACTTTTTGTTATCTCAAAGTGAACAAAAAGTCATAGGTTCTATCCAGGATGCCCCAAATGTAGGAAATAGATATCCATCAGAGTAGATATGAAAACAAAGATGGGGAAGGGGTGTTCTTTCCTATTTATACTTCATAAAGTTCCAGTTCATTTAAAAAATGCATACACTAACACTTAATAAATACAATATAATGTGCCAAGCATTTTTTTATACATTCTCAAGTTTAATTTTCACAATTACCGTTAATAGAATGGTCCCTAGGTGGTGCAAATGGTTTGCACTCAAATACGAATCTAAAGGTGACAATTTGGACCCATCCAGCAGTATCACAGAAGATAGTTCAGACAATCTTCTATTAAGATTAGAACCAAGAAAATCTTATGAAGGATCTCTACCCTGTAACACATAAGGATGCCATGAGTTGGAGGCTGACTGGCCAGTAGCTAACATCAACAACAACCCTTAATAGTAGGTACTATTTTACAGATAGGAAAACCAAGCCTAAAGGAGACAACTTGTTTACGATGACACCAATAGTTAACAATAGTTTCAAGATTCCATCCTCTGATACCAAAGTCAATTTGTTTTCAAGAATCAATAATCTTACATCAAATCTGTCGATTTAGAAAGTAGCTTTTAACACAGAAAGAGAATAATCCCACATGATTTTCTCTTAAATTGCCTTCATTCATTTACATTTTAATTATAATTGAATTTAGTTGTAATAGTTAAACAGTCATTACTGAAGATTTAAAGTCTGTCTTGAGTTCTAAAAATCTAGTAGATTCAGGTTCAGCCTGAGGAACCACCATCTTTTGTATTTACTGCTGTTTTCCATGGATAGAATTACTTGGAACTTGAGAAATTGCATAGATTCAGCATACAAAACAAATGTGAAAGAGGCAGTTCACATGTTCCTTACAATGTATTAAGAAGGTAATAGTACTGATTAAAAAAAAGTTACCCTTTGACATTGACTGCATCCCTGAATTACTTTTATAAATATATTTTACCTTGGTTGCTGGCCAGACAATTATTGGCTTATAGTCCCAGTCAATATTAGTCCAGATGTAAAGTAAATGACATATTCTATTTTAGAAATAGTAAAATGATGCAATGGCATCATAGGAAATACGTAAAAATTTTTATTTAAATAAGCTAAATCATCCATAGAATGTTAAACAGAAAAAAGGTGAGCTATCTATGATTCTAGGATGTTTTCAACTTAAATGGACATGATGTACTGTAGGAATTAACCTCCTTTATCTTCCTTTTAGGAAAACTTGATATAAATCAGAATTAACACACACAAACACACTTCTGCATGGCTTGCTCCTTCATCTCTTATATCACCGTCTTAGTGATGCCTCCTCTAACCATTCTATTTAATGTTGAGCGCTGTTCTTCCTCCACCGCCCCCAGCACTCCCTCTCCAGCTTCCCTGCTTAAGTTTTCTGCTCTTATTTGTTGTCTGTCCCCTCAATAGAATGTAAAGTTTCATGAGAGCAGGAAGCCTATTTTATTCACCTGTCCTAGAGAATTATCTGACATATAATATTGTTGTTATGTTTTTAGTTGCAGTTGAGTTGGCTCTGACTCATGGCGACCTTATGTGTAACAGAACAAAACACTGAAACATTGCCGTCCTCACAATTTTTGTTGTTTGTGCCCATTGTTGCAGCCACTGCGTCAATCCATATCATGAAGCGTGTGCGCTCTATCAAACGTAACGTCATTTTCTAGTGATTGGTGTTACCCTTTGAGGTAGACATTTTCAAATCTTCTATATACTTACAGATTTTTTTTTTGATCAGCTTTATCTATCAATTAACAAGAGCAATGTGTTTAAAATTTCTTACTAAATAACAAATGGTTAGTTTGTCCATTTCCCCTTGTAGTTGTGTTAACATGTTGTTTTGTGTCTTGATGAATTTAGCATTATTATACCTTCCTGTTGAACTGAACTTTTTAAAATTTTATGATGATCCTTAATTTCTGTTCTTTTTTTTTGCCTTAAAATAAGCTTTCTTTATGTTAATTTAGCTACATCAGTTTTATTTTGGCTTATACCTATCTGGAGTTTTTGTCATATTTTAATTTTCAACCTTTCTTTTCTTTATATTTTAGCTGTATGTCATGTAAATAATGTATGACTGGATTAAAAAAATCCAGCCTTAAAGGAATGTTAAGTCTAGCAAGTTACTCTGATTATTAATACATAGAGCTAGTTCTGTCTTCTTATTTTGTGTTTTTGGATTTCCATCTTTTCTGTACATCTTCTTTCTTCTCTCTTGCCTTCTTTTGAATTATTTGGTGTTTTTAAGACTCAGTTTTGTTCTTTCAACTAAATTGGAAGATATAAACTCTGATTCTCTTCTTTTACTCCTTACATTTAGCATGTACACTTAACAATTTTAAATTTCATTTATATCTTTACTCTCTAAAATAATATAAAACTCAGAAATGTATTAATCTACTCATATCCCCCCCAGATATATATTATTGCTCAGTATGATAGCTCTAATTTTTTTCCTGAAATTTAAAATTTGTGTGAGATCTTAATTTATACAGTCAGTATTGGTTACCAGCATGTTTATTATTTTTTTCTTAGATCACCATTTCTTCTTAAATCTCAAATGTGCCTTTGGAATAATTTTTCTTCTTAAATATTTCCTTTTGAATTCCTTTTAGTGAGTACATGTTGGTATAACACTTCTCAAGTTTGTCTAAAAACATCTTTATTTCATGCTATTCTTAAAAAAGAATTTTACTTACGCTTGTAATTCCAGTGCACATTTATTTTTCATTTCTAAATTTGAAAATATTATTTCAAAGCCTTCTTGCTTCTATTGTGGTTCTTATGAAATCAGGCAACAGACCAATTTAAATTCATTTCTAGAAGATTTACTTTGGGATTTACTTTGTTCTTTCTAACCTAAAATTTGTGTCTTGAATCAATCTTAAAAAATTTTCTGCAATTATTTTTTAATATTGCTTCTTCTTTATTGGTATTTTATTTAAATTGTTATAACTTCTGACTTTATTCTCCATGTCTCTTGACTTCTATTTTATATTTTCTATGAAGTATAGAAATCTTTCTAGTTTCTTTGAGCTATCTTCCAGTTCATGAATTTTCTCTGCATCCATGTCTAATAGGCTGATTAAATTTGCTATTGTTGTTAAATTATTATTTTTTAATTTTTAGAAGTTTGATTTATTTCTTATTCCTTATTCATGTTTTCAAGTACTTTGTATTTCTTTAAAAATAGAGATTATATTTTTTTCTATTTCCCCTGATAGTTCCAATATTTAGAGTCTTTGTGTATCTGTCCTTATTTATTTAGCTAACTTTAGCTATTGGTGATCTGTTTGTTTGTTTGTGGTTTTGTTAGCATGAGTTCATACTTGCTGGAGTTCTATTTGTCCTAATTCTTTGAAGCCTGGTTTGGGAAAGCATTTCTTTAGGGAGCATTTTTGTTGCTTTGATCAGAAAGTTTCCCCATTTTCACTTTAAATTACCTTCTTGTATTTATTGCTCCATTTAAATAACATAGAATTTAGAGATGCATATTAGCCACCACTTGTCTTTCAGTTTATTGTGCTGTGGTGGCTTGTGTGTTGCTATGATGCTAGAAGCTATGCCACAAGTATTTTAAGTATCAGCAAGGTGACCCATGATGGACAGGTTCCAGTGGTGCTTCCAGACTAAGAAAGACTAGGAAGAAGGACCTGGCAATCTACTTTAAAAAAATTAGCCAGTGAAAATCTTATAGATAGTACCAGAACATTGTCTGATATAGTGTTCAAAGATGAGCCCCTCAGGTTGGAAGACACTCAAAATAAAACTATGAAAGAGCTGCCACCTCAATGTACAGTTAACTTTGATGACATGGATGGAATCAAGCTTTCAGAACATTCGTTTGCTGATGTAACCTGACTCAAAATGAGAAGAAAGAGCTGCAAATATCCATTTGTGATACGTAAGTGGAATGTACAAAGTATGTATTAAGGAAAATTGGAAGTCATCAAATATGAAGTGGAACACATAAAGATTGATATCCTAGGCATTAGTGAGCTGGAATGCACTGGTATTATCCATTTTGAATCAGATAATAATATGCTGGGAATGGCAAATCAAAGAGGAGTGGTGTTGCATTCATCGTCAAAAAGAACATTTCAAGATCTATCCTGAAGTACAACACTGTCAGTGATAGGATTATATCCATAGGCCTACAAGAAAGATCAGTTAATATGACTATTATTCAAATTTACACACCAAAGACTAAGGCCAAAGATGAAAAAATCTAAGAATTTTACCAACTTCTGTAGTTTGAAATTGATCAAACATGTAATCAAGATGCATTGGTATTACTGGTAATTGGAATTTGATATTTGGAAACAAAGAAGAAGGATTGGTAATTAGAAAATATGGCCTTAGTGGTAGAAATGACACCAGAGGTTGCATGATAGAATTTTGCAAGACCAAGGACTTGTTCACTGGAAATATATTTTTTTCAACAACATAAATAGCGACTATACACATGGACCTCATCAAATTGAATACACAGGAATAAAATCGACTACATCTGTGGAAAGAGACGATGGAGAGTCTCAATGTCATCAGTCAGAGCAAGGCTAGGGGCTGACTGCAGATCAGGTAATCAATTACTTATAGGCAAATTCAAGTTGAAGCTAACGAAAATTTTAAAAAGTCCATGAGAGCCAAAGTAAGACCTTGAATATTTCCCACCACAATTTAGAGACCATGTCAAGTATAAATGTAACCCGCTGAACACTAATAACCAAAGGCCAGACAAGTTGTGGGATGACATCGAGGACATGTTACATGAAGAAAGCAAAAGGTCATTAAAAAGACAGAAAAGAAAGACCAAAATGAATGTTAGAAGAGACTCTGAAACTTGGTCTTGCACATAGAGTAGTTAAATCAAATGCAAGAAATGATGAAGTAAAAGAGCTGAACAGAAGATTTCAACAGGCAGCTTGAGAAGACTAAGTATTATAATGAAATATGCAAAGAGCTAGAAAACCGAAAGGGAAAACCGTGCACAGCATATCATAAACTAAAAGCACTGAAGAAAAAATTCAAGGCTTGAGTTGCAATACTGAAAGATTCTATGGGCAAAATATTGAATGACACAGGAAGCATCAAAAGAAGATGGAAGGAATATACACAGTCATTGTACCAACAAGAATTGGTTGACATTCAACCATTTCAGGAGGTAGCATATGATCAAGAACTGATGGTACTAAAGGAAGATGTATAAGCTGCACTGAAGGCATTGGCAAAAAACACGGCTTCAGGAGTTGACAGAATAACAATTAAGATGTTTCAACAAACAGGTACGATGCTGAAGTGCTCACTTGAGAAATTTGGAAGATCTCTACCTGACTTACCAACTGATGAGATCCATATTTGTACCCATTGCAAAGAAAGGTTATCTAAGAGAGTGCAGAAATCATCAAACAATATCATTAACATCACATGCAAGCAAAATTTTGTTGAAGATAATTAAAAAATGGCCACAGCCATATATCGACAAGAACTGTCAGGAATTCAAGCTGGATTCAGAAGGACATGGAACGAGAGACATCACTGCTGATGTCAGATGGATCTTGGCTGAAAGCAGAAAATATCAGAAAAATATTTATCTGTGTTTTATTGACTGCACAAGGACATCCGACGGTGTGAATCATACTAAATTATGAATAATATTTCAAAGAATGGGAATTCCAGAACATTTAATTGTTCTTAAGTTGAACCTGTACATAGACCAAGAGGCAGGCATTCAAAAAGAATGAGAGGATACTATGTGGTTTAAAATTGGAAAAGGTGTGGGCCATGGGTTGTATCCTTTCACCATACTGATTGAATCATTATGCTGAGCAAATAATCTGAGAAACTGGACTATATGAAGAAGAACACAGCATCAGGATTGTAGGAAGACTCATTAACAACCTGTGAAATGCAGTTGTAAAACCTTGGTTGCTGAAAGCAAAGAGGACTTGGAGAACTTACTGATGGAGATCAAAAGCTACAGCCTTCACTATGGATTACACCTAAACATAAAAAAATAAAAAAATAAAAAAAAATAAGGAAAGCAAAAATCCTCACAACTGGACCAATAAGCTAAATCATGATAAACAGAAAATACTGAAGTTGTCAAAGATTTCATTTTACTTGAATCAACAGTCAATGCCCATGACTCACAAAAAAAAAAAAAAAAAAGACCAGAATTACTGGTCTGACAGAGACTGGAGAACCCCAAAAGAATGGCCTTGGACACCATTTTAGCTCAGTAATGAAGTCACTCCTGAGGTTCACCTTTCAGCCAAAGATTAGACAGGCCTACAAAACAAAACGAGACTAAATGGGCCCACCAGCCCAAGGGCAAGGACAAGAAGGGAAGAGGATGGGAAAGTTGGCAACAGGGAACTCAAGGTTGAGAAGGGGTGAGTGTGTTGACATGTTTTGGGGTTGGCAACCAATGCCACAAAACAATATGTGTGCTAATTGTTTAATGAGAAACTTGTTTGTTCTGTAAACCTTCAACTAAAGTAGAATAAAAACAAGTAAATATATAACATAACCTTATTCCAGGAAAAAAGAAAAAATCAATGCCCATGGAAGCAGTGGTCAATAAATCAAATGATGTTTTGCATTGGGCAAACCTGCTGCTCTTTAAAGTGTTAAAAAGCAAAGATGTTACCATGAGGACTAAGGTGTGCCTGACTCAAGCCATGGTATTTTCAATTGTCTCATATGCATGTGAAAGCTGGACAGTGAGTAATGAAGACCGAATAATTGATGCTTTTGAATTATGGTGTTGGTGAAGAACATTGAATATACCATGGACTGTCAGAAGAATGAACAAATCTGTTTTGGAAGAAGTGCAGCCAGAATGCTCCTTAGAAGCAAGGATGGTGAGATTTCATCTCACATACTTTGGACATGTTATCAGGAGGGACTAGTCCCTAGAGAAGGACATCCTGCTTGGTAAAGTAGAAAATGAATGGAAAAAGAGGAAGACCTCAAATGAGATGGATTGACACAGTGGCTGCAACAATGGGCTCTAACTTATACAGTTATGTGGGGATGGCACAGGACCAGGCAGCATTTCATTCTGTTATACATGGGGTCATATGAGTTGGCACCAGGTTGGCAGTGCCTAAGAACACAACAGCAAATTCTGTGAGAATTTTTGTTTTAACCCTATTCAGAACTATGAATACTCCAATCAACTTGCCTTCCTCTTTGCATCTTCAGGGTCCTTTTGTTAATGTTGTTCTGTCTCATTCTTTTCCTGAAGTTGTAGCCCTCCTGAGCCTCAGATTTATTCAGAATAGTCTTTCCTCTAATACCTCACACTTTACAAGTCCAAATATTTGTCCTTAATCCAATTCCTCCATCCTCCACCTACCCACTGACACCCACACATCTCCCCCCCACAGACTTCACTGAAGCTTTAGATCACCCATATCCACATATTCTTCTGTAAATTTAGAATTTACAGCACTCACCTGCTTCCTTAGACTCATGCTTCCATTTTATTTCTAGTCTCAGAGAATTTCCCTTATTTTTCTGTAGGCTCATCTATTTATTTTTCTATCCCTTATTTTTATAATTAGTTTTTAAATACATTATGAATTCATTTTTCTATGAGTCATGTGGTAAGAATCTAACTTTAATCTATTCACACTTTCTAATATTCTCAATATATTTATACAGTGTATTAGTTTCCTCAGTGAATAGATATAAATATTTTGCTGTAACTTAATTCCCCATTACTAATGGGTCTTTGGGCTCTCCAATATGTTATATTTATTCATATGTCTGTTACAGTACAGATAACACATACTTCCTTAAAAAGCTTTTCTTATTATTAAAACCAAGCTACATTCAGAAATGCACATAATACATAATTATATTGCTTTTTAATCTACGAAAGCTTAATAGTACATCTTGATATCTACTTGAATATGTTCTCCATCATTGTTATTTTTAGTTTTCATGGTTAATTTTGTGCATTTCCAGATAAATCTGAGAGTTAAAATTCCTGTTAGAATTTTGGGGGGGATTTTATTGATTGTACAAATTTATTTGGGTGATATTTCTGTTAATTTCTTCTTTTTGATAATCTTGATTTTTAACAAATCTTGCTATTTATGCAAATACAACTGCTTTCTAGATTCTCCTCTGAAGAACAGTGCTTCCTACAAATCTTCAGACAGATTAGACAGCTAACATGGATGTAATAATACAAAAA
Source organism: Elephas maximus indicus (assembly GCF_024166365.1). Lineage (NCBI taxonomy): Eukaryota > Metazoa > Chordata > Mammalia > Proboscidea > Elephantidae > Elephas > Elephas maximus. The sequence goes on from NC_064820.1 coordinate 127,071,331, forward strand.
GCTTTTGGAAATTTAGCAGTGCTGGATAATATTCTGTAAATTCACTATATTGAATCAGCACAAAAACTTTCAAAAGTTAAGCAATTTCTACCTAATCCACACTGATAATTCTGTTTACTATTTATTCATTTGTTTGCTTTGTTGTTGCATTGAGGCCATTTTATTATCTGATCTGAGTCTTTGCATTGCTCATTTTTAAATCATATTTTTATTAATGTGCTCATAATAATAAGAAGGTATGTTCATTGAGCACTTAATACAGCTCGTAAACTGTTATATTTGTATATCTCATTTATTTCTTAAATCACCACTGTGAGCTAGGTATTATCACTCTTATTTTATAGATGAGGAGAAAGGATGAGAGAGGTTAAGAATGTTCTCAACTGATAAGCTTGGAACCAGAGCTAACCCCAAATCTATTTTAAACCAAAGCCTATAGTTTTAACTAATTTGCTATATTTCCTCCAGTGAGAACCAGTTATTAGGACAAAATAGTAACCTTAGATCTGTAAAGATGAATGTCCTCTACTGGCCAGAAAGAAATGGAGACTCCAGAGTCCCTAGATGATATAATTAAAGCATCGAGGGAAATAGTGGCCTAATATGATAAAATAATACATCTTTTTAATTTTTTATGATGCTTTATGGTTTTTCAGTATGCATCTTCTATGATAGAGTGAATTTCAGGCTTTATGGTAAGCGTGAAAGAATAAGTGTTTGCTGAAATAACTGTATCTGATTCTTACGACAACTTTGTGAGGTAGTGTAAGTGTTATCTATACTTTGCAAGTTGGGAAATGTAGGCTTTGATAGTCTTTAATGACTTCTCAAGCTTACCCAGGTGGCAGAAGAAGAACTGGAAGCACTATCTTCTGACTCCCAGCCTAGCCTTCTTTCGCTCCTTGACAGTGACTCTTTCTAGCACTAACATTTTTCAGATAAGCAAAGTATGGGATATAGAAGGAATTGCCTTCAGATAACATAAAAAAAAAAAGAAAGAAAGCAAAAAACCCATTGCGATAGAGTTAACCTCGGCTCATGATGACCCTGTGTGCTACAGAGTAGAACTGAGCTCCATAGTGTTTTCTTACTGGAAATCTTGACAGAAGCGGATCACCAGGACTTTCTTGCATGGGATGGGTGGGTGGGTTCAAACCAACAAACTTTTATTTAGTAGTTAAGTAAAGGGTGTTAAAGGCTAGATGTCTACTATTCATTGCAGACTCGTTGATGGAGCCAGAAGGACTAAAGCCATCACTCAACTCCTTTTTACAGGAGCATCATGGAAATAGTTAAACCAAGATAATCATGTTAATAAAGGCAAGAAGGAGAAAATAGCAACCTAGAAAAATATATTAGCCTTGATAAGCCTCTGAATGTTTTCCTTGTCCATAATTCATTTTTCCTTAGTCTCCCAATAACACGTGCACATACATTACTTAAGTAACCAAAATGAAACATAGAACCACTGAGAATCACAGTTTTAATATGAAAATCACGCCTTTAGTCTGTGCTCTTTCTTCTTAATCTATGAACTACAGGTGTTTAAACATTGTCTCTTCTCAGTGAACAAAAACGTTTCTTGTAAGTAAGCTTATCTTACGCAGCAAAGTGTAGAAATAGCCTTGCTGAGCTGGATATTTAAAGGAATCAATTGCATGTCTAGTTAAGGAAATATGCCATAATCATTAAGCACAAGAATGGTAACAAGCCATTTCCTTAATGAATCCCTATTAAGGTATACTAAAGCTTTACAAATAGCTTCAAAAAATCATTTGGACTAACAGAACTTATCTAGCTTGCCAAATTAGCACAATTCTAAACCATGTTCCATCTTCTTCTCTGTATTTTGAGAAACTTACCCTCCATCTTTAGCATCCTCTTTCCAACCACTGCAGCTCATCAACTTCTCTTTGAATTCCTCACATTTTCTCTCAAGCTCTGTTCATCATCCATCACTCTGTGATCACTGTAGGGCTTGTATGATGACGAGAGTCCTCTTTTTAATACCAAGTTGTGGATATTGTCTGAGGTTATAACATCTGCCTCTCTGCAACTCTACCTGCAAGCTCTGTAGAATACTTAGGACTGATACAATACTCTCACATCTCCATTCATTGATGCAGGATTCCCTATAAACATAATCTTAACACTGACACTCTTGGTTTTCCTTCTTAAATTTTCTTAGACAGCATTTATTTTTGTTGTTGTTAGGTACCTCTGAATTGGTTCCCACTCATAGCAAACCTATATACAACAGAATGAAACACCGTCTGGTCTTGTGCCATCCTCACAATCATTGCTTTGCTTGAATCCATTGTTGCAGCCACTGTGTCAATCCATCTCATTGAAGATCTTCCTCTTTTTCACTGACCTTCTACTTTACCAAGCATGATGTCCTTTTTCAGGGACTGGTCTCTCCTGATAATATGTAATAGGTAGGTGAGATGAAGTCTTACCATCCTCACTTCTAAGAAGCATTCTAGCTGTGCTTTTTCCAAGACAGATTTGTTCATTCTTCTGGCAGTCCATGGTGTATTCAATATTCTTTGCCAACATCATAATTCAAAGGCATCAGTTCTTCTTCAGTCTTTCTTATTCATTGTCCAATTTTTGCATGCATATAAGGAAATTGAAAATATCATGGCTTGGATCAGGTGTACCTCAGTCTTCAAGGTCACATCTTTTGCTTTTTAGGGCTTTAAAGAGGTCATTCGCAGCAATTTTGCCCAATGTGATATGCCATTTGATTTCCCGACTGCTGCTTTCATGGACATTGATTGTGGGTCCAAGTAAAGTGAAATCCTTGACAACTTGAATCTTTTCTCCTTTTGTCATGACGTTGCTTATTGGGCCAGTTGTGAGAATTTTTGTTTTCTTTATGTTCAGGTGTAATCCACACCAACTGCTGTGGTCTTTGATCTTCATCAACAAGTGCTTCAAGTCCTCTTTGCTTTCAGCAAGCAAAGTCATGTCATTTGCATTGTCACAGGTTGTTAATGAGTCTTCCTCCAATACTGATGCTGCGTTCTTCTTCATACAGTCCACCTTCTCAGATTATCTGCTCAGCATACAGATCAATAGGTATGGTGAAAGTATACTACTACCCTGACACACACCTTTCCTGACTTTAAACCACGCAGTATCCCCTTGTTCTGTTCGAACGACTGCTTCTTGGCCCATATACAGGTTCCTCATGAGCACAATTAAGTGCTCTAGAATTTCCATTCTTCCAGTGTTTTCTATAATTTGTCATGATCCACACAGCCAAATACCTTTGCATAGTCAATGAAACACAGGTAAAAATCTTTCTTGTGTTTTCTGCTTTCAGCCACGATCTGTCTGACATCAGCAATATATCATTGCTGGTTCTACGTCCTCTTCTGAATCTGGCTTGAATTTCTGGCAGTTCCTTGTCAATGTACGGCTGCAACCACTTTTGAATGCTCTTCAGCAAAATTTTACTTGCGTGTGATATTAATGATATTGTTTGATAATTTCTGCATTCTGTAGGATCACCTTTCTTTGGGATGGGAACAAATATGGATCTCTTCCTGTCAGTTGGCCAGACAGCTGTCTTCAAATTTCTTGGCAAAGACAGCTGAGCACTTCCAATGTTTCATCCATTTGTTGAAACATCCCAGTTGGTATTCTGTCGATTCCTGGAGTCTCGTTTTTTGCCAGTGCCCTCAGTGAAGCTTGGACTTCTTCGTTCAATACCATTGGTTCTTGATCATACGCTACCTCTCAAAATAGTTGAATGTTGACCATTTCTTTTCGGCACAGTGACTGTGTATTACTTATATCTTCTTTGGATGCTCCTGGCATTGTTCAATATTTTACCCATAGATTTCTTCAATATTGTAACTCAAGGCTTGAATTTTTTCTTCCATTCTTTCAGCTTGAGAAACGCTAAGTGTTTTCTTCCCCATTGGTTTCCTAACTCCAAGAATGGCATTGTATTTTTTTATCAAAAAGAACATTTCAAGACCTGTTCTGAAATATAATACTATCACTGACAGGATAATACCCATATGCTTAGAAGGATGACCAGTTAATAGGACTACTATTCAAATTTATGCAGCAATCACTATTGCCAAAGATGAAGAAACTAAAGATTTTTATCAACTGCTGCAGTCTGAAATTGATTAAACCTACAGTCAAGATGCATTGATAACTACTGATGATTGGAATGCAAAAGTTGAACACAAACAAGAGGGATCTGTAGTTGGAAAATATGGCCTTGGTGATAAAAATGATGCTGGAGATTGCATGATAGATTTTTGCAAGACCAATGACTTACTCATTTCAAATACCTTTGTTCAGCAACACAAATGGTGACTATACATGTGGACCTTACTGGGTAGAATGCACAGAAATCAAATTGACTACATCTGTGGAAAGAGAAGATGGAGAAGCTCAAAATCATCAGTCAGTACAAGGCCAGGGGCCAACTGTGGAACAGAATATCAGTTGCTCATATGCAAGTTCAAGTTGAAACTAAAGAAAATTAAAACAATTCCATGAGAGCCAAAGTACGACCTTGAGTATATCCCACTTGAATTAGATATCATCTCAAGAATAGATTTGACACATTGAACACTAATAACCAAAGACCAGATGAGTTGTGGAATGACATCAAGGATGTCATACATGAAGAAACCAAGAGGTCATTAAAAAGACAGGAAAGAAAGAAAGAAAAGTATTATAATGACATGTACAGAGATCCGGAGTTATAGTCAGGGTTTAAGCAACATCCAAAGTGATGAGGGGCTTTGAACTGTGTTAAGGCTGTCAAGGTAGAGGAAACCTATACAAAATCATTAGATATTTATTGAGACTCTTCTCTGGGTCTAACACAACGCTTAGGGCTGAAATGTTGAATGCAGGTAATTAGAAATGATGTTTTATTAAATGAAATAGTGATGTTAAGAATGAAACTAGGCTGAATAAAATAAGCATGATTATGTCTCATTTGAATAGCATCAAGACACTCAAGCGGAAACCTGGATAACTGAAAAATATCAGTGGAATTCTAAAGAGTCCTAGACTTTAATTCAACTGTACAACAGTGATAGTAAAGGCCCTGGAAGTATATGGGATCTTTAAAGGAAAATTTACAGAGAATACCACCAGACCTGAACCATGTGAAACATCACCCTGTGGAACAAGAAAAGAAGTTATAATGCAAAAGATTAAGAGTAGACCTATAATAGTTTTTTTTCCAGACATATTACACCAGGGCCCAGACCGTCCTAGAGCTTCAGGAAAGAGAATGAATTTCTGAAGACCATATCTCTCTCTACCCTCACTGAAAGCAAAGCAAATCAGTGAAGTTCTTTAATCCTCAGGGATGAAAGAACTTTGACTAAAAGATAGATAATTTATAGTGGAACTAGAATTATACTCTACATGGCCTGTTTTCTGAACATTGCAACTTTTTATTCAGAATGACAGGGCGGGGGGAGGACAGAAGTGCACTGCTGCTTATTCCATTAGGAAGAGTAGAAAGGTGACTTGGTTTACCAAAAAGGAAGATGTTGTGAGAGATCAGAGCATCTTGGATGACCAGACAATTCCGTTAAGTCTTGCCTCTTCTCTATGATGAGTCATCAGAAGGGGTTAAATTTTCATTGAAAATATTGTATTTGTTTTTCAGATCTATCTGGTCTATGAATAGCATGTTAGGAATTGGGCAGAATGATGATGAACATCTTTTTTGTGTTTATTTTCTATCTATATATATTCTTTGGTAAATTAACTGTTCAAATATTTTGCCCATTTTTCAAATTTGGTTATTTGTTTTCTTATAGATTTTTGAGAGTGTTTATAGGCTGTAGATAGAAGCCCTTTATCAGATATAGACATTGTAAATATTTTCTTCCAGTTTGGGCTTATCTTTTCATTTTCTTAATAGTGTCTTTTAAAAAAAACTTGTCAATTTTTTTTATGAATTGTGCTTTTGGTGGTCATCAATAAGTACATTGCATACCCAGTGTTCAGTATACACATCTATGTGTATTCTTGTCTTAGTTTTCTAGGGCTGCTATAACAGAAACACCACAAGTGGATGGCTTTAAAAAAGAGAGGGAAATTACTCTCTTACAGTGTAGGAGGCTAGAAGTCCAAATTCAGGGTGCCAGTTCCAGGGGAAGGCTTTCTTTCTCTGTCAGTTCTAGGGGAAGGTCCTTACCATCAATCTTCCCCTGGTCTAGGAGCTTCTTCACACAGGAGCCCCAGGTCCAAAGGATGCGCCCTGCTCCTGGTGCTGCTTTCTTGGTAACATGAGGTCCCTCAGTCACTCTGCTCACTTCTCTCTTTTATATCTCAAAAGAGATTGGCTTAAACTGTACATTAATCTTGTACATTGAGTCTACATAACTGCTGTTTATCCCATCTTATTAACATCATAACCTGTTGCTGTCAAGTCGATTCTGACTCATAGTGACCCTATAGAACAGAGTAGAACTGCCCTGTAGTGTTGCCAGGGAGCATCTGGTGGATTCGAACTGCTGACCTTTTGGTTAGCAGCCATAGCACTTAACCACTACGCCACCAGGATTTCCATTAACATAATAGAGGTAGGATTTACAACACATAGGAAAATCACATCAGATGACAAAATGGGGGACAATCACACAATACTGGGAATCATGACTTAGCCAAGTTCACAGATATTTTGGGGGGACACAGTTCAACCCATGACAATACTTTCACTCCGACCTTAGTGACTTAGAACAGCAACATTTATTTTGCTTGCAAATCTGCAATTTGGCCAGCACTCAGTGGGGAAGCTTATTTCTGCCCAATGTACTATGAGGTAGTCTCAGGTGCGGTGGCTGTACTAGGGGCTGGAGGATTCACTTTCAAGATAACCACCTACATGATGGCAAGTAGATACAGGCCGTTAGCTGAGGCTATGGGTATGGAACCTGTTTCCCCACACATAAGTCTTTCCATAGGCTGCTGGCATGGTGGCTAGGTTTCAAAGGTGAGTGTCCAAAGAGAACAAGGCAGAAGCAAATAGTATTTTTGTGACCTACCCTTGGAAGTCACATAATGTTACTTTCATCATATGCTATTGTTCAAGGCAGTAACAAAATTTCACTGAAGTTCAAGAGGAGGGAACAGAGATCCTACTTCTTGATAGGAGAGTATTAAGATTCTGGAAGAAGACCAAGAAGGGAGATTTGGCCATCTTTGCAAAATACAATCTGCTAAATTCTTGAAACCCCAAATCCAGTTCTGCAATTGCTACCACTTCTGAAACCACCAAGTTTAAATATATTGTCCAAGTAGTCACAAAGCCACCCCTAGTTCCAGGGAAGGGAACATAGACCCTACTCCATGCAACAAAAGTTTGTGCCATTATCTATAGTTGGATTTAAAAAAAAAAAAAGAAAGAAAACCTCCAAACTTAATGGCTTGATTTAATGGCAATCAGTTATTTTCCTTCAATCAGGAAACTGAGCAGCGCTCAGTAGGACTGACTCATGTCTGTTCCATGCAGCTTCAACTGGGATGGCTCTACTGGGGCTCAAGATAGCTCATTCACATGCGGGCACATTGGTACTGGCTCTTTCTTCCTCTTCACGTGCACCTCCCCACAAGGAGACAGGTGCTTCCTCACAGCATGGTCGTTAGCTTCCAAGAGGAGACATTCCAAAAGAACCAAGCGGAAGCTGTATAACCTTTTTTTGACCTAGACTCAGGGGTCACAAAAGATTACTTCTATCATCATCACAAGTGTGCCCAACTTCAAGGGGAGACTACATAAATTCCTTATCTTGATGAAAGCTGTGTCAAAGTCACATTGTTAGAGCAGCATGCAGGATGAGAGAACTCGTTGCGGCCATTTTCAAAAAATACAAGTTTCTTGGCCACTGTTTCTCTGCCAGTGACATAGTAGTCCAGAAGAGCCAGGGAATTACTACCAGGAAGCAGCTCTTAAGCAATGACTATGCTGCACATGCTGGGTAGGATAGTTCTGAGATGGGTATAGAGCACTGGATCCCGGTCCCCCACAGGATTAAGCTCCACTTGCTCTTTGTCATGCAGCTTCTCTTTCCTTGTATCTCCTCCTCGCTTCCCTTCCACTACCCTCTAAACCTCCCAGATAAACAGCTTGCACCTCAGTGTTTATCTCAGCGTCTGCTTCTGGGTGAACTGAGATCAAGACATCCAGTTTTAGTAGTTAAGTCACACACAAATGGGCAATAGTATAATTAAATTGTGTGTGTGTTTCATCTAATGAAAGCATTGGCTTGAGAAAGCATTTAGAAGCTAGTTACTGAGATATCGTCCTTAAAAGCGTTAGAAGCCTGGGAGCCACTTCTGTATCTGTGGTTTTTATAGGGCAATGAGGGTAATATAGAAAAAAAACAGACCCTACTCTCACTGTCAGATTCTTAGGTGAGTTTTCTGACCTCCTATTGTCACCAGAAATCCTAGGTTTACCTGATTCAATAGACAAGTTCAGCTCAAAGATGTAAACTCTCCTCCTTTTGTAACTTATTTTCAATCACATTTTTACCTGTTTAAAAAAAAATTAAAAAATGAACCTACATTCTATAGTAGGGATAAAGAACGCTATCAGGGGAACAGGAGACGGTGAATTCAAACATTGTCTCGGATCACCGCCCCCAGTACTTGGGAAACCTCATCTGGTGATTTTGTTTCATTATGAGCTCTCATTATCTTGTAATAAAATGTAGCCTCTAGAGTAGGACAGTTATGGATTTCAATCCCAGCTCCACTATTAATCCTATCTGACCTTGGGAAATGAGAGTTATTTTAGAATCTAACTGTTGTTACTGCAGAAGTCCCACAATGGGTTCAGATATCTAGCAAATAAAACACTGCGTATAATGCCCAAGAATCCTACTCAATCTCTGCGAATATACCCCAGTAACAGACAATGAAATAATCTAAAACTGATTCCAGGGTGTGAATGGACAAGAAATGACCCACTGCAAAGGAGAACAGGAGCCACACAGATTCAGTCTACTTTGAGATGTTTATTTATGGTTCAGCATTGCTTCTCAAGGTGACTGCCCAGTGTAGAATATCATTGTTCCATTTGGATTTCCCCCTTTTAAGCTTTACTACAACCAAAACAACAATCAGTAAGATAAATTACATTTAGGTAATAAGCTTTATAAAGATTCTGCACTAAAGAAATGTTATAAACCACAGAATACATTAAATTGAAATTTCTTTCTCTGAGCCTACTTTATTTTGAATAAATATTAAAATACAACACAGTTGGTATAGAGTAATGGATTTTTTGAGCAACATTGATTGGTAATATTTTCAATTTTGGAAAATTTCCCAACCTTTTTTGAATGTCTAAAGAATATAGTAGAAGAAATTATAACCTTTTAAATGAGAAATAATTGACATAACTCCATTGTTATTTCCTATCCCTTCCCAGAATGCCTGTAAAATATTCTCACATCGTCTCTCCCCAGGAATCACTGGGAGTGGTCTGTTAACTGGGAAGAGACGGTATATCAAAGTGGGTAACGGTGTGACCTTTAGAGGAAGACAGCCATAAATTCATCCTCAGCTCTGCCATCCATCCTGATGACCTTGAGAAATTATATGACCTCTCTACACCACAGTTTCTTCAATATCAGAATGCAAAGACCTGTTTGATTGGCTCTGGGGGTGAATAAATGACATAATGCGTACAAAGTAGTGAGTACACATGTTCATCAAGAAAAAATTACACACAAAAGGACTTAGGTTTCCTAGATTGTGACACTCCCTCTACTGTGAACTAGAGTAGATGTGTTGGATGAAAAAAATTTAAATATAAATTTTAGGGAGGAATTCTCTATCTTTCTCTTTTTCTCTGTCTCCACACTTCCACTGTCTTCCTCTTTCCCTCTCCGTCTCTCTGTCTGTATTGATAAGTGCCCTACACAGTGAACACTAAAATTTATCTATCAACTTTTAATAAATAAATGGATAGACAGATTCAGGGTAGTTTTTTAAATTAGAAACTATCTTTTTATTATTGGATAACTGTGAATGCCTTTAATTTTAAAATGTGTGGAAGACTTATTTATATTGATTTTTTTTTAGCCATGCACACAAAATGATTCAACACAGTATTTGCTCACCCTCTTTTCTCGTCATCAGTCCTTCTACCTGTTCACGTAAGTTAGATAATTTCCACTTACTTTCAATAGCAGTATGAATAAAATCATGTACTATTTACAAAAACAATAAATCCAATATTAAAACAAGATAGGCTATAAGGGAATATGTAGTACAAATCCATTGTTGTACAGATGAGGAAATGACTGTCTAAATGGATAGCTTTTTATATCTTTTTTTTTTTTTAATTCTTTTGCTGTGCTTTTAAAATAATTCCAGGGAGAATGAGAGAGAGAGAGAGATGTATGCTCCGTGTACCATCTTGAAATAAATTCCATCATCTTATCTTCTATTCATATATTTAATTGAAAGGACCATGTATCAACTATAAAAATTTGCAAATCATTAGACCACATGCCTATTCCTGGCTCCAGAATGTTATGTCATGGGTTGTTTCTTATGGGTCTGACCTACCTCTGTTTTTGGCAACTGTGATTCCTCCTAGTTTCTAAAAAGCCCTGAGAACAGACAATTATTAAAGCTGTTCATTAGTAAATGCATGTTTAGGAAAATAGATACATAGCCAGCAGCTTCCTTCTGCTTTTTATTCCCAGCTATTCGAATTAAAAATGATGGCAAACACAGCTGATTTAGTGTTTTCACTTTTATAGTCAACTTTCTGGTGATTGTGTAGGATCCTGGGGGTGCTGGTAATATTCTATTCCTTATAGGAATGGTGTTTTTCATCATTATGGTCACATCATAAGAATTGACTTCAGTGAACACTTATGGTTTCTGTTCGCTTTTATATGAATGTTTTACAATTAAAAGTTTATTTAAAACTAAAATCAAAATTATATAAAATTTAGACTTTTACCTATGCCTTTCAAGAAGTTGTCTGGTTTGCAGGGGAGGGGGAAGGTGAATTGGCAAATATAGTGTTATATATAATTTAATAATTAAAAAAAAAGCAGCCAAAAAGAGGAAAAAAAAAAAAAAGGGGCAGCAGCTGTTGATAATATTAGGTACAACTAAACACCTCATGGGATTAGGTTGTTTTTTTTTTTTTTTTTTTGGTTCAAACGGTTAGGGTCATGGTTTCATGGATCTGTTCCACCAATTGGCCTAATGTTTTGTTTAGAGCCTCTGTTCTACCAGCAGCCACCCAAGATTCATCCAACAATTGGTCTCTATTTGCCTGAAGCAACAGCGGAAGGAGGGCCAGGAATTGGAGAAGGAAAAGGACTGCAGGTCTAATTGCATCCATGAACTACTGTCTCCTTCATTATGAGACCAGAAAAGTGGATGGTGCCTGGCTACCATTGTTGAACACTTTGATTAAGGACCCGATAGATGAATCCTGATCAAAAAGAGGAAAAATATGGAACAGAACTTCAAATTTTCATGGAAACCAAAGTTATTGGATCTACTGATACTGGGTGAACTGCCAAATCTATTGCCTGAAAGCAATTTTTAAACCTTGAACTAAAACTATTCCATGAAGTCATTTTTAAACTAAACAATTTAGCTCAGTAATAAAGAATGTTTGCCTAAAGCATTGTGTTCTTTTAAAGAATTATCTACATGAGATCAAATTGACAATAAACCCTAAAGTACAGATGAGAACTTTAAGGGACAGAGAGCCTAAGTTAACAGTGGTGAAATAATATGGGTAGAGACAGTGAGAATGGGGACACAATGTGAAGTATGTAACCTTTGTCATTGAACTTCACATGTTAAAACTGTTGAACAGGTGCACGTTTTGTTGTATATATTTTCACTAATAAATAAATAGATAAATAAGTTGTCTGATTTGAAAAATCACATGAGATAACTTAAGAAAAAATATATGAAAATGGGAAATATTTTGCTGAATAATTTTGAGAACATTAACTCTAATATGGCCAGTAAAAGTAAGCAAGTGAAATCCATTGTGGATTTTAAATTAAGACAAAATTAACTGATCCCTACTCCTTTATATAAATATTAAATGAACATTAAAATAATTGTACAGATCTATATGGAGAGATATGGAAAGAAACCCAATAATTATTAAGTGAAAAAAGTAAGTTTCAAAGATGTGTATATTGTATGATCTTATTTTTGCAGGTAGTTTTACTTTTTGCAATTAGGTTAGTTTTTTTCCTATTTTTGAACTTTATATAAATGGAATTATAAAGCAGGAATTCTTTTTTGTGAGTAAATAAATAGAAATGTTAATAAATGCACAGAAAACAAGGCCAAGTGAAATATTCTCAAAACTGTCAGCTGAATTTATATACATTACTGGGATTATAGGAGAGTTCCAATCTCTGTATAATGATATTTAATGATACTTTACTTATAAGGACTGCATTGATTTGGTAATCATAAAAAGAAGACCACATCTTTCTAGCCAGGAGTCTCCTCCTTTATTCTAGTATGTGGGAATTTCTTTTTCGTCTTTGAACTGAGTTATGAACACATATCCTTTCCTTTTTTTTTTTAATATTTTAACCATCATTTTTATGTATTCTTAGTAGTAGAGGATTCTGCATCAGCTAGTTAGCCATGTTGCCAGCACTGAAAATATTCTATTAATTTTCCATCTTTTCTAGAATTCTTAAATTATCCCCGATTGCTTTCTTTCTTTGTTTTATGGTAATGTTGCAAGGTCATGTGATGGGGGAGAGGTAGAAATATTTTACGTTGTATCATCTTATGTTCACTGACAATGTTCCAGGTCTTCATTAGGTTCTAGGAAAGCATGATGAGCCAGGTTGCATGATTGTGAAGATACAGAAAAAGAACCACAGAACCACATTCATTGACCACATCTTCATGTTCTGGTCACAGTGCAAAGTGTTATAAATTATTATATTTTATCCTTACAAAAATCCCATGAGATAGAGTTTACTCTTTTAGATTTGAATGGCTAAATTGTAACAAATTATCACAAAATTGTGTGGCTTAAAGTAATATAAATTCATTACTTTATAATTCTGAAAGCTAGAAGTCCAAAATCAGTATCACTGGGCTGATATGAAAGTGTTAGGGCTGCGTTCTCTCCAGGGGCTCTTGGGGAGAATTCATTGCTTATTCCAGTTTCTCATGGCTTTCAACATTCTTTGGTTTGTGGCCATATGACTCCAACCTTCAAAGCCAGCATCTTCACATCTCTTTCTGCTCTGTTTTCACATCACCTTCTCTTCTTTGTGTTTCAGATTTCCCTCTGACTCCTTCCTATAAGGACACTAACGGTTGCCTCTAGAACCTACCCAAATAACACAGGATCATCTCCACATCCTACAATCCTTAATCACATTTGCAAAGCCTTTGCCCTATAAGGTAACATTTACAGGTTCCAGGAATTAGGACCTGATATTTTGGGAGGCCATTTTTCAGATGATTACAGTCTTATTTTACAAATGAAGAAATAGGGTTAGAGAGGTTTAGAAAGTAAAAACGAAACACCTGGATCAGCATTTGACTCAGGATTCAACTGAAATATAGATGACTTCAAAATCATGTATTAAATTAACAACAGCATTGTTTGCAGTGGCATTCCTCACCCCCGTCATTACTGGGGATTATAGCAGACTGTGGTGATCTGTTTCCAAAATGTCACAGCCTTGAAAACCCTATGGAGCAGTTCTACTCTGCACAAATGGGGTAGTCATGAATTGGAATTGACTTGGCAACAATAATAGCAAACTATATATTGATGGAGAAAGGCAATGGGGTAAGAACTGACAATATTTTATTTTTCTCATGTATTATTTGGGGTATATAAGGTCATTTTGAAATAGCAATTAATAGTAGTTGCCAACAAGGTGATAACCAAAAGAAAGATCAAACAGCAAACGTTGAGAACAGCCTGTGAATCTGACAACTATGAATAACAGTTACCTGCAGAGCATTGAGTGCAAAGGAAAAGGTAAGGCTCCTCAAAGGAAATGTCAGTGCTAGAATCTTGTGAGCATGTTGATTTGTAACCCTATATGTACAGTTTTTTAAATGTACATTTCTAACTATCTGTATGGCTCACATGAGACATTGGATAGCTTATTCTTTCAAGTTGTTATCCTTTTCGAAAACATTTTTAAAAAATAAACTGCCCACACATCTATGCTCTACCACTTAAGAACAACAACAACAAAAGCTCTTCTAATTAAAAGGAAATGAACCAAAAGTGTTCTAAGAAAATGACAGAAAATTTGGCAGCAAGCATCAGTAGCCCAAAGGATAGCTACATTTTGTGAATTGTGTTTTCATTTATTGTTGAAAACTGCTCAAGCTTGCGATTTGATTTCTTTCAGGCCTGACCTCATGTTTTCTTGTTTTGAGCCTGTAGGACTGTGATAATTTATGGGATGTGAAGAACTTATTGGAAATTCATTTGAATTTATTACAAACAGCAACCTCAGGGCCCTTTGAATTCTTTCTCTTTAGAACTAATATCAATAATGAGTGATATCCGGCAGTTGTGATATCTCCACAGACTATTTATGAGCACATTAGCTGAAATTTTTAGTTTATTTAGAGGAGAATTTTTTTCTTGGCTTTAATTTGATAATCTTCTACATACTCTGGTTTTCTGTTTTCCTCCCTCCATAAATTCCACTTTCCTTTCTGTCCTCTTCTGTCTTAGTGGAGATAATCCATTGTTGGATCCTTTACTATCTCCTTTCTTCCCTAGAACAACAGCTCCTCAACTTCATGTCTCATATCAAACCATAAGTTATAATGTCAGCATACCTTAGAACATAAAACACAAGTTAAAATGTCAAGCATAATTAATAATATAAAAATAAAATTATAAATAAGCTCCATGTTTTGCCTTCATTGAGCTGATCATCAGTCTTGAGTTGAACTGATTATTAGTCTAAACTCAGCTCTGTTAACTAGCTCTGTGTCCTTGGACAAGACACTGAAATGTTCTGTAATTCATTGTCAATATTTATAAAATCATTAAGTATGACTGTGTACTTACATAGTTTTCAGTTCTGTGACTCTTATCTAATCATCTAGTATTTATTTGAAAGTGTATATTTTCCTTGTGTGTAACATAGTTGAACTGTGAAAGTTACTAATATTTTGAACTTATACTTAATCCAGAAGAGTTAATACAAAAAAGAGTTGAGAGACAATATAATAAAGCAAAAGATGTTTCAAGATATTAATTGATGAAGAAAACAGGTAATATATATTATTCACAGTCGTAGAGATGGAAACATACTGGCGAGGTCAGGAAGGTCAGAAAAAATAATTTGAATTGAATAATTCATCTATACATTCATCCATTCATTCTATCAATTAAACAGGTATTTACTGGGTTCAGATATTAACTGCCACAGGTGCTGGGGCTATAAAAATCAATCAGACTTAGTCCTTGTCCTCAAGAGTCTTAGTAGAATTTCACTAAGGGTAGATAAACATGGAAAAAAAAGAAAATATAGTTCTTTTATAGGTATTATAATGCATTTTTAAAAAGACAGTGGTCACATAGAGTATAGACCATTATATATGTAACATGGAGTAGGTACGGTTATTTGGTTTTAAATAACAGGAATCATCCTGAGCTAGTTATGCTAAACACCAAGGATTGATGATAAGGATCTAGGGATGTCTCCCAGTGCCCATGAATAAATATATACAGCTTGGATTCTGGAAGGAATGACAATCAGAAATTAAAACATGGTGTAAAGACTTTCCCTAGCTCTTGTATCTGTCTGTGCATATGCAAATGTCCAGCAATAAAGAGAAGCAATAGTGAAGACAAGCCAATTAGAGTAACAGTACTGAAATGAGAAGACAAGAAGTGTCCAGGTTCAATTTCCAGCTTCTGACTTGTAGAGTTATTTAAATTATGTTTGTACTCATCAACATTAGAATTGTATGATGAAGGCAAGGCTAAAGGTAAATAACCCAGTGCTGTAGTGAGTTAATTTTTGTATTTATTGAGTTTAAAGTTACTGACGAATTTGTAGGTCGAATGACCAATATACATGTGGATATGTGGAAATGGAACTCAGCAAAATAATGCAGATTCATTGGACAGTATCTAGCTGATGGTTAGGCATATTCTGGAAATCAAAGTGAGAGGCATTGTGTAAATGTGTAGAGGTGAGAATTATTAGAATATGCCTCCCATAGCTGTCTGTAAAGCATTCTGAATGTAATAAAGGTAAAGACCAATGTGGGATGATTTAATTAAAGAAAAGCTAATGATGTCTTGTTATACACGTAAAGTTCATATATGTAAATTTTACCTTCTCAGCCAAACTGTAAGGCAGCAAATGTATTTTCCTTAGATAGCATATTGTTAGGACTGGTGTAAATGCTCAACAAATATTTGTTGAATATATGAATGGGATAACACTTCAAGATCAGGAGCTAACAATATATTAAGGAAAATGTTGCATTTGAAACAAGGTTGTTTTGTCTGAGTGGCTTTGTCTGTGGTTACCATTTCAATGGATGACAAAAATGATAAGACATACTGCTAATAATATTGTTTATGGCAGGAGAAAAGACCTGACCATCTGCTCCCGTAAAGATTACAGCTTAGGAAACCCTATGGGGCAGTTCTACTCTGTCCTATAGGGTCGTTATGAGTTGGAATTGACTCAACAGCACAGGACAACAACAACAAATGATGGTAGAAAAAAGGAGCCCATAGTTCTTAAGTAAAAGCTTTGTATAATCAGACAACAGACTACCTAATAGTGATGTTTGGCTTTTAGAGCTAAACATTTAGAGCTATAAAAAATCTTTAATATTTGAAATTAATATGAAGTATTGTGTTATTGCAAGTCTAAAAGTGTTTAGACTTTAATCCATTGAAATGACAAATTTTTAAACTGAATATTTGCCTTTAGAAGGTTTGCTTCCCTCATGTGTCTGTCAGTTTGTCATACTGTGGGGGCTGGCATGTTGCTGTGGTACAGGAAGCTATGCCACCAGTAGTCAGATACCAGCAGGGTCACCCATGGAGGACAGGTTTCAGCTGAGCTTACAGACTAAGACAGACTAGGAAGAAGGACCCAGCAGCCTACTTCTGAAAAGCATTAGCCAGTGAAAACCTTATGAATAGCAGCAGAACACTGTCTGATATAGTGCTGGAAGATGAGCCCCCCAGGTTGGAAGGCACTCAAAAGATGTCTGGAGAAGAGTTGCCTCCTCAAAGTAGAGTCGACCTTAAGGATGTGGATATAGTAAAGCTTTCAGACCTTCATTTGCTGATGTGGCACGACTCAAAATGAGAAGAAACAGCTGCAAACATCCATTAATCATTGGAACCTGGAATGTACAAAGTATGAATCCAGGAAAATTGGAAATCATCAAAAATGAAATGGAACACATAAACTTCGATATTCTAGGCATTAGTGAGCTGAAATGAACTGGTATTGGCATTTTGAATCAGACAATCATATAGTCTACTATGCTGGGAATGAGAAATCAAAGAGGAATGGTGTTGCATTCATAGTCAAAAAGAACATTTCAAGATCTATCCTGAAGTTCCAACACTGTCAGTAATAGAATAATATCCATATGCCTACAAGGAAGACCAGTTAATACGACTATTTTTCAAATTTAGGCACCAACCACTAGGGCCAAAGATGAAGAGATAGAAGACTTTTATCAGCTGCTGCAGTCTGAAATTGATCAAACATGCAATCAACATGCATTGATAATTATGTGAAAGTTGGAAACAAAAAAGAAGGATCAGTAGTTGGAAAACATGGCCTTCGTGATAGAAACAAGGCTGGAGATCAAATGATAGAATTTTCAAGACCAAAGATTTCTTTACTGCAAATACCTTCTTTCACCAACATAAACGGTGACTATACACATGGACCTCACCAGATGGAAAACACAGAAATCAAATTGATTACATGTGTGGAAAAAGACGATGGAAAAGCTCAATATCATCAGTCAGAACAAGGCCAGGGCCTGACTGTGGAACAGACCACCAATTGCTCATATGCAAGTTCAAGCTGAAACTGAAGAAAATCAGAGCAAGTCCACGAGAGCCAAAATGTGACCTTGAGTACATCCCACCTGAATTTAGAGACCATCTGAAGAGTAGCTTTGATGCATTGAACACTAGTGACTGAGGACTGGGCGAGTCGTGGAATGACATTAAGGACAGCTTACATGAAGGCAGAGGTCATTGAAAAGAAAGAAAAGACCAAGATGGTTGTCAGAGGAGACTCTGAAACTTGCTCTTGAACATCGAGCAGCTAAAGCAAATGGAAGAATTGATAAAGTAAAAGAACTGAACAGAAGATTTCAAAGTGTGTCTCGAGAAGACAAAGTAAAGTATTATAATGACATGTGCAAAGAGCTGGAGACGGAAAACCAAAAAAGAAGAACACGCTTGGCGTTTCTCACGCTGAAAGAACTGAAGAAAAAATTCAGGCTTCGAGTTGCAATAGTGAAGGATTCTATGGGGAAAATATTAAACGACGCAGGAAGCATCAAAAGAAGATGGAAGGAATACACAGTCATTATACCAAAAAGAATTAGTCAATGTTCAACCATTTCAAGACGTGGTGTATGATCAGGAACCGATGGTACTGAAGGAAGAAGTCCAAGCTGCTCTGAAGGCATTGGCGAAAAACAAGGCTCCAGGAATTGATGGAATATCAATTGAGACGTTTCAACAAACAGATGCAGCACTGGAGGTGCTCACTTGTCTATGACAAGAAATATGGAAGACAGCTTCCTGGCCAACTGACTGGAAGAGATCCATATGTATACCTATTCCCAAGAAAGGTGATCCAATCGAATGTGGAAATTATAGAACAATATCATTAATAGCACACACAAGCAAAATTTTGCTGAAGATCATTCAAAAACGGCTGCAGCAGTACATCGACAGGGAGCTGCCAGAAATTCAGATTGGTTTTGGAAGAAGACATGGAACCAGGGATATCATTGCTGATGTCAGATGGATCCTGGCCAAAAGCAGAGAATACCAGAAGGATGTTTACCTGTGTTTTATTGACTATGCAAAGGCATTCGACTGTGTGGATCGTAACAAATTATGGATAACATTGCGAAGAATGGGAATTCCAGAACACTTAATTGTGCTCATGAGGAACCTTTACATGGATCAAGAGGCAGTCGTTCAGACAGAACAAGGGGATACTGCATGGTTTAAAGTCAGGAAAAAAGTGTGTCAGGGTTGTATTCTTTCACCATACCTATTCAATCTGTATGCTGAGCAAATAATCTGAGAAGTTGAACTATATGAAGAAGAACGGGGCATCAGGATTGCTAGAAGACTCATTAACAACCTGCGTTATGCAGATGACACTACCTTGCTTGCTGAAAGTGAAGAGGACTCGAAGCACTTACTAATGAAGAACAAAGACCACAGCCTTCAGTATGGATTGCACCTCAACATAAAGAAAACAAAAATCCTCCCAACTGGACCAATGAGCAACATCATGATAAATGGAGAAAAGATTGAAGTTGTCAAGGATTTCATTTTACTCAGACCCACAATCAACAGCCATGGAAGCAGAAGTGAAGAAATCAAAAGAAGCATTGCATTGGGTACATCTGCTGCAAAGGACCTCTTTAAAGTGTCGAAGAGCAAAGATGTCACCTTGAAGACTAAGGTGTGCCTGACCCAAACCATGGTATTTTCAATCGCATCATATGCATGTGAAAGCTGGACAATGAATAAGGAAGACTGAAGAAGAATTCGTGCCTTTGAATTGTGGTGTTGGTAAAGAATATTGAATATACCATGGACTGCCAAAAGAACGAATAAATCTGTATTAGAATTACAACCAGAATGCTCCTTAGAAGCAAAGATGGCAAGAGTGTGTCTTACATACTTTGGACATGCTGTCAGGAGGGATCAGTCCCTGGAGAAGGACATCATGCTTGGCGGAGTACAGGGTCAGCGGAAAAGAGGGAGGCCTTCAAAGAGGTGGATGGACACAGTGGCTGCAACAATGAGCTCAAGCATAACAACGATTGTAAGGATGGCTCAGAACTGGACAGTGTTTCATTCTGTTGTGCATTGGGTCTCTAGGAGTTGGATTCGACTCGACGGCACCTAACAACAACAACAAAGATTTGCTTAAGAACACAATTATATTGAACTAAAGAGGCTGAAGACACTTAGTTTTAAAACCCCACATTTCCAGTCCCGATGGTGAAAGCAAATACCTCTGATAAGAGAATCTTTAGTAACCAGTGGAGAGGAGGGTGATTGTCCAGAAAATTAGTGAAGATAACGTTTGGGTCTTTACCTGGATAGAATATTGGCACGGTCTGGATATACTTGGTTCATGGAATAAAAAATTTACTACTATAAAGTCTCTCAAGATTATAAAATTTAATGTAATCTCACTTAATATCCTACTAGGTATTTTTGTAGAAATTAACATGCAATTTCTAAAATTTTTATGGAAGTACCAAGAGCTAAGTTTAGCAAAGGCATTTTTGGGATGTATACTACTAGATATCAAGTCTTAGTGTAAAGCCATCTTATTTAAATATTTTGGTATTCCTATAAGGATGGTCAAATTGTCAAATGGAACAGAATAGATTCTAGCAGTAAACTAATCCATAAATGGACATTTGATTTATGATAAAGGTGGCACTGCAAAATAGTAAAGCAAATTTATTTTTTTTAAATTAACTTTGTATATCCAAATAGAAAATAAAATGTAACATTACCCCTTTCATTTACTGTATAAAAAACGTTGATTGAGGGGGAATAGTAGACTGAAATATGAAAGATAAAAAAATACATCTAGAAAATAACATATGCAAATAGCTTCTTGATTAATATCACACGCAAGTAAAATTTTGCTGAAGATCATTCAGAAATGTTTGCAGCAGTACATTGACAGGGGACCGCCAGAAATTCAATCCACATTCAGAAGAGAATGTAGAGCTAGGGATATCATTGCTGATGTCAGATGGATCTTGGCTGAAAGCAGAGAATACCAGACAGATATTTACCTGTGTTTCATTAACTATGCAAAGGCATTCGACTGTGTGGACCATAACAAATTATGAGTAATATTGCAAAGAATGGGAGTTCTAGAACACTTAATTGTGCTCCTGAGGAACCTGTACATAACTAAGAGGGAGTCATTTGAACAGAACAAGGAGATACTGTGTGGTTTAAAATCAGAAAATGTTTGTATCCTTTCACAATATTTATTCAATCTGTGTGGTGAGCAAATAATCTGAGGAATTGAACTATATGAAGAAGAACAGGGCATCAGGACTGAAGGAAGACTCATTAACAATCTGGGTTATGCAGATGACACAACCTTGCTTGCCGAAAGTGAAGAGGACATGAAGAACTGATACAGTTCAAAGACTACAGCCCTCAGTATGGATTACAACTCAACATAAAGAGAACAAAAATCCTCACAAGTGGACCAATAAACAGCAGCATGATAAACGTAGAAAAGATTGAAGTTGTCAAGGATTTCATTTTTCTTGGATCGACAACGTCTGTGGATGCAGCAGTCAAAAAATCAAATGATGTGGGAGGCGGAGCCAACATGGTGCTGTAGACAGAAGCACCATGCCATCCCTCTGAAGCAAAGACCCAAAAGACTAAAGAAAAACAGATACAGATATCAATCCTGGAACCCTAAGCATCAAATGAAGGAATAAGGAACTCCATCAAGCACAGAATGGAATAAGAAACTGACAGAGAACAGAGGGGGAGGAATGCTACAGAGTGGAAGTCTCTTAGCTAACACAGCACGGTTTCGCCATCTTGGACTACAGCCACCAAGGAATGCAGACAGGGAGTATAGGAAGGCATACCAGACAGAGCACCAGATAAGCAGGGATATATGCTTTCCCACCCCCTACCCTTCTTCCCTGTATAAGACCTCTGACACTTTCCCATGAGCCACAGTTGTTCATTCAGAGAGACACCAGTTGAGTCACTGCTGCCTGGACTTGCCATCTTGGACCTCAGCTGCCAAGGACTGTGGACAGGGAGTAAGGGAAGGCAACTTCACGGATCTCCCAACAGGAGACACGGCACCAGGTAACCGGGAATACACACTTCCCCCCGCCACCCCCCCCATGCTTTTTCCTTCTACATGGTTTCTGCTGCTTTCCAATGGGCCATGGTCACTTGGCCTGAGAGACACAAGCTTGCTGCTGCCAGGGTCCACTCCACCCCCACCAGACAGTCTCTTCACTTCCATTTTGTTTGTTTCACTTTTTTTGTTGCTTCTCTCTCCCAGCCTTTCTCCCACCCAGCTAGCCCGTGTGTCATTCCTTCCCCTTCTTGATGGGCTGGAATATTTTTTGGTTTGTTTGCTCTGTTCTTTTTCTTTCTTTTTTCTGATTCTTCTCTCTCTGTCCTTTCCTTCCTTTCTTTTCTCCCACCCACCCAGCACTGTGCACTGCTCCTGTTCCATCTTGAGGGGCTGTGCTGCACTGCTCAGCTGGAGGGTGACTGTGCATGGTCTCTCAGAGTCTGCACCACCGTCGCTGACCAGCTCCCTCAGTACTAATTTGTTTATTTTTGTTCTTGTTTTTTCTTCTCTCACTCTCCCTTCCTTCCTTTCCTTTCTTCCACCCACCTACTCCTGCACACTGTCCCCCTTCCCCCCCCTTCTTGGCAGGCTCTGCTGTATTGCTCAGATGAAAAGTCTCTAGCACATGGCCTTCTCGGGTCTGCACTGCCCCCACAGGTCAGCTCCTTCAGCATTATATATATATATTTTTAATCTTTTCCCTTCTCTCTTTTCCTTCTCCCTCCCATCTAGTCCCTGTGCTGCCTCCACCACCTCCTGATGGGCCATGCCATGCCACCTGCCAAGAGAGACATCAGCTCATTGCTACCCCAATTCTGCCCTGCCCCCAATGCCCAGTTCACCCACCAGTGTGTTTTTTTTTGTTGTTGTTGTTGCTGTTGTTTTTAATCTATATATTTATTTGTTCGTTGGTTGATTGGTTTCTTCTCTTTACCCTCTTTCCTTTTCTTTCTCCCACCACCTACCCCCTTGTGCAATCCATGCCCCTTCTTGACAGGCCGAGTGCACCACTCAGCTAGAGAGC
Source organism: Elephas maximus indicus (assembly GCF_024166365.1). NCBI lineage: Eukaryota > Metazoa > Chordata > Mammalia > Proboscidea > Elephantidae > Elephas > Elephas maximus. Next base: position 127,094,482 of record NC_064820.1, read on the forward strand.
CACTTGTATGTGGGCTCACTGAGTCTGCCCCACTCCCACCTGCCAAATCCTACCATGCCACGATTTTATTTACTTCATATTTCTTTTTTCTTTCATTTTTTTTCTTTTGGTTCTCTCTCCTCTTTCTCTTCTTCCAGTCACTCAGCTCAGCACATCACATCCTCTGCCTTCCCTCCTGACTACCTGCACTGTGCGCCAAGTGACATGCCACCAAACAGCACCAACATGGTCCCCCAGACCATACCCTACAGTAACACTCAGCCAAGCACCACTGGTCTTAGTTCAGGTCACAAACTACCCGCCCCCAGTCCTTCACTCCCTCTGTACCCCCTCTACTGCACTGTAGCTGAGTGCCTTGTCAACCTGAGAAAGGTGATGAGAAGTATTGTGCCCACAGGTGAGCAGGCAAAAAACATGCCCAGCGTGCCTCCCCAGACATAACCAAATAAAACAAAAAAGCAGTACAAAACAAAAAAAATCTACAACCAATAAACGAAGAAAATAATTCCTAAATGTTCCAAAAACGACAAATGATATCAAAACATAAAAAACAGAAAAAGATGGCTTCAGAAAACAGCCAAAATGAAACACCAGATGACATTCCAGTAGAAAAAAAGCCACTAGAACTTACTGATAGGGAATTCAAAACTCTAATATTCAGTGTTCTCCAAGAGATGAAGGGAAATGCAGACATAAATAAGGAAAAAAATAGACAAAATCATGGAAAATACAGGGAAAACACAGACAAAGCAATGATAGAATTCAGGAAAATGATACAGGAACAAAATATAAAAATAAATAAACAACTAGAAACCATACAAAAACAGCACTTAGGAATTCAAAAGATAAACAAGATTTCAGATATAGAAGGTTTAGGAGCAAATTTGAAACAATAGATCAGCAAAATTGTAGACAAATCCTTGGATACCATTTTGAGGAAAAATCAGAGGAAAGAACAAAGAAAAATGAAGAAACCCTGAGAACAATGTGGGATACAATCAAAAGCAAATCTGTGTGTAATTGGAGTTCCAGAACAGGGGGAGAAAACAGAAAACACAGAGAGGATCATTGAGGATTTGCCGACAGAAAACTTCCCTAATATCATGAAAGATGAAAAGCCAACCATCCAAGAAGCTCAACAAACTCCATATAGGAAAGCCCCCCAAAGAAAATCACCAAGACATATTATAATTACACTCGTTAAAATCAGACAAAGAAAGAATCCTGAGAGCAGCTTGAGAAAAATGAAAAGTCACATATGAAGTGGAACCAATAAGACTAAGCTCTAATTACTTGGCAGAAACCAAGCAGGCAAGAAGGCAATGGGATGACATATATAAAACCTTGAAAGAAAAAAATTGCCAACCAAGAATAATATAGCCAGCAAAACTCTTGCTCAAATATGATGGTGAAATTAGGACACTTCCAGAAATTAGGGGAACATGTAAAAACCAATCCAAACATACAAGAATTATTAAAGGGAGTCCTTCAGTTAAAGAACCAACAGCATCAGACAACAACCTGAATCTAGGACACAAGATAGCATGAGCCATATACCAACCTAGGTAATGAACTCTCAAAGATGAAACTAAAAGATTTACAACAGGGAACCAGAGTGGTCAGTCTGCAAATGACAACAACATCAGAAAAATAAAAGAAAATTAATGGTGCAGGTATAGAACTTTCAAATGGAGAGGAAGTCAAGGCAATATAAAATAATAAAAGACTGGTTTAAGCTTAGGAAGATAGGGGTAAATTTCAAGGTAACCACAAAGAAAGTTAACAAACCTACTCATCAAAATAAGAAAAACATGAAGTCTCAGTAAACATGGAATGTACAAAATGAAAGAAATGAAAAACAAATCACAAACAAAAGGAATTCAGCATGGAAAAGTAAGAGGAGCAAAGAAAATGTCAATGCCACAGGAGAAAAAAAGGACTATGAAATGACAGCAATAAACTCACACCTATCAATAATCACACTGAACGTAAATGCCTTAAATGCACCCATAAAGAGACAGAGAGTGACAGAATGGATAAAAATACAGGCCCCATCAATATGCTGTCTACAAGAGAGACATCTTAGAAACAAAGACATAAATATACTAAAATTAAATGATGGAAAAAATATATCAAGCAAACAGCAACCAAAAAAGAGGAGGAGTAGCAATACTAATCTCAGATAAAACAAAACCCACCATAGAACACAAGAGGATGTTATATAATAATTATAGGGTCAATCTCTGTCATGAGGACATAACCAAAATAAATATCTATGCACTTAATGACAAGGCTCCAAAATAATTAAAACAAACTCTAACAGCACTGAAAAGAGAAATTGAAAGTTCCACAATAATAGCAGGAGATGGCAACACACCCCTCTAGATAAAGGGCAGAACATCTAGAAAGAAACTCACAAAGATACAGAAAATCTAAAGGCCACAATCAACCAACCAGACCTCACTGACATAGATAGAATACTACACCTAACAGCAGCAAAGTACACATTCTTTTCCAAAGCATATGGAGCATTCTTCAGAATAGACCACGTCTTAGACCACAAAGCAACCCTCAACAAAGTCGAAAACATACACATAATATAAACCATCTTCTCTGATCACAATGCCATCAAAGTAGAAACTAATAACAGGAAGAACAAGGGAAAAAAAATAAAAATACGTGGAAACTGGATAATGCCTTGTTTAAAAACCACCAGGTAATAAAAGAAATAAAAAAATGGAATCAAAATTTCCTAGAATCAAACAAGAATGAAAACACATCATACCAAAACCTTTGCGACACAGCAAAGGCAGTGCTCAGAGGTCAAGTTATAGCAATTTATAGCACACATCAAAAAAGAAGAAAGGGACAAATGAAAACATTAGCTATACAACTGGAAAAAATAGAAAGAGAATGCAAAAGAAGCCATAGCCTCCAGAAGAAAGGAAATAATAAAGATCAGAGCAAAAATAAATGAAATAGAGAATAGAAAAACAGATAGAATCAACAAAACCAGAAGTTGGTTCTTTGAAAGGATCCACAAAATTGACAAACCATTGGCCAAATTGACCAAAAAAAAAAAAAAAAAGAGGATGCAAATAACCCAAATAAGATATGAAATGGGTGACATTACAACAGACCCAACTGAAATAAAAAGGATCATAACAGAGTGCTATGAAAAACTATACTCCAACAAATATGAAAACCTAGAGGAAATAGACAAATTTCTACAAACACTAACTACCTAAACTAATACAAACTGAAGTAAAAAATTTGAACAGAGCCACAAGAGGAGAGATTGAAAATGTAATAATAATAATTTTTAAAAAATCTCCCAGCAACAACAACAAAAACCCTGGCCCAGATGGTTTTACAGGAGAATTCTACCAAGCATTCAGAGAAGAACTTGCACCAGTACTACTCAAACTATTTCAAAACACAGAAAAGGAAGTGATACTTAAGCCAGCATAACCCTAATACCAAAGCCGGGCAAAGATACCACAAAAAAAAAAAAAAAAAAAAAAGAAAGAAAATTACAGGCAAATATCTCTCATGAATATAGATGTAAAAATTCTTAACAAAATTCTAGCCAATGGAATTCAGCATCATACCAAAAAAATAATACACCATGACCAAGTGGGATTCATACTAGGTATTCAAGAATGGCCCAATATTAGAAAACCAATCGATGCAATCCACCACATAAATAGAAGGATCACGTGATCATCTCAGTCAACCCAGGAAAGGCATTCAATAGAGTCCAACCCCCATTCTTGATAAAAACTCTTAAAAAAAATAGGCATAGAAGGGAAATTCCTCAACCTAATAAAGGGCATCTTTTTTTTTTTTTTTTTTTTAATAAAGGGCATCTATTCAAAACCTTTGTCTAAAGTACAATAAAAATAAATAAATAACAGTTTATTTATTTATTTTTATTGTACTTTAGATGAAGGTTTACAGAACAAACTAGTTTCTCATTAAACAGAGCACATATGGTTTTATGACATTGGTTAACAACCCCACAACATGTCAACACTCCCCCTTCTCAACCTTGGGTTCCCTATTACCAGCTTTCTTGTCCCCTCCTGCTTTCTAGTCCTTGCCCCTGTGCTGTTGTGACCCTTCAGTCTCGTTTTGTTTTATGGGCCCGTCTGAACTGGGAGCACTGGGTAATCTTTGGCTAAAGGGTGAAGCTCGGGGTGACTTCATTACTGAGCTAAGAGGGTATCTGGGGGCCATAATCTCAGGGTTTCTCCAGTGTCTGTCATGTCAGTAAGTCTGGTCTCTCTTTTTTTTTTGAGTTAGAATTTTGTTCTACATTTTTCTCCAGCCATGTTCAGGACCCTCTATTGTGATCACTGTCAGAGCAGTCAGTGGTGTTGGCCAGGCACCATCTAGTTTTAATGGACTCAGTCCAGTGGAAGTCGTGGTAGATGTGGTCCATTAGTCCTTTAGACTAATCTTTCCCTTGTGTCTTCAGTTTGTTCTGTATCTTTAGATGGCTGCTCACAAGCTTTTAAGATCCCGGATGCTATTCACCAAAGTAGAATGTAGAGCATTTTCTTTATAAACTATGTTATGCCAATTGAGCTAGATGTTCCCCGAGACCATGGTCCCCACAGCTCTTAGCCCAGCAATTCAGTCCCTCAGGGAGTTTGGATGTGTCTATGGAGCTTCCATGACCTTGCCTTGGACAAGTTGTGGTGGCTTCCCCAGTATTGTGTACTATCTTACCCTTCATCAGTTACCACTTATTTATTGTCTATTTAGTTTTTTTCCATCCCCATTCCTCCCCTCCCTGATAACCATCAAAGATTTTTTCTTTCTGTGTGTGAAGAGGTTACAGGGAGCTTGGAACCCTTATGCACTGCTGGTGGGAATGCAAAATGTTATAACTATTTAGGAAAACAATATGGTGCTTCCTTAAAAAGCTACAAATAGAAATACTGTACCACCCAGCTATTCCACTCCTGGGAATATATCCTAGAGAAATAAGAGCCATCACACGAATAGACATATGCACACCCATGTTCATTGCAGCACTATTTCCAATAGCCAAAAGATGGAAACAACCTAGGCGCGTATCAACGGATGAATGGATAAACAAACTGTGGTACATACACACAATGGAATACTATGTAGCAACAAATAACAATGATGAATCTGTGAAACATCTCACAGCAAGGATGAATCTTGAGGGCATTATGCTGAGTGAAATACATCAATCACAAAAGGACAAACATTGTATGAGATCACTACCAGAAAAACTCACGAAAAAGTTTATGCACAGAAAGAAACAATCTTTGATGGTTACTAGGAGGGGGAGCGGTGGGAATGGAAAAACACTAACTAGGCAATAGATAAGTGGTAACTTTGGTAAAGGGTAAGACAGTACACAATACTGGGAAAGTCAGCACAACTTGACCAAGCAAGGTCATGGAAGCTTCATAGACACATCCAAACTCCCTAAGGGACTGAATTACTGGGCTGAGGGCTGGGTACCATGGGCTTGTGGGACAGCTAGCTCAACTGGCATAACAGTTTATAAAGAAAATGTTCTACATCCTTCTTTGGTGAGTAGTGTCAGGGGTGTTAAAAGATTATGTCCAGCCATCTAAGATACTTCACTGATCCCATCCAATCTGGATCTAGGGAGAATGAAGAAAACAAAAGACACAAGGGAAAGATTAGTCCAAAGGACTAATGGACCACAACTACCACAGCCTCCTCCAGACTGAGTGCAGGACAACTAAATGGTGCCTAGCTACCACCACCGACTGTTCTGACATGGATCAAAATAGAGGGTCCTGAACAGGGCTGGAGAAAAATGTAGAACAAAATTCCAACTCACAAAGAAAGACCAGACTTATAGGTTTGACAGGTACAGAGAAACCCCAGGAGTATGCCCCCGGACACCGTTTTAACTCAGTACTGAAGTCATTTCTGAGGTGCACCCTTCATCCAATGATTAGACAGGACCATAAAACAAAACGAGACTAAGTGTGCACACCAGCCCAGGGGCAAGGACAAGAAGGAAGGAAGGGACAGTAATGCTGGTATCATGGAACCGAAAGTCAAGAAGGGGAGAGTGTTGACATGTGGTGGGGTTGGCAACCAATACCACAAAACATTACATATATTAACGGTATGATGAGAAACTAATTTGCTCTGTAAAGCTTCATGTAAAACACAATAAACAAAATCAAATGATATATTATTGCATTGGGTGAATCTGCTGCAAAAGACTTCTTTAAAGTGTTAGAAAGCAAAAATCTCACTTTGAGGACTAAGGTACACCTGACACAAGCCACAATATCTTCAATTGCCTTATATGCATGGGAAAGCTGGACAATGAATAAGGAAGACCGAGGAAGAATTGATGCCTTTGAAAGATGGTGTTCTTGAAGAATATTGAATATACCATGAACTGCCAGAAGAACAAACAAATCTGTCTTGGAAGAAGCACAGGCAAAACGCTCTTTAGAAGGGAGAATGGCGAATCTTCATCATATGTACTTGGGACATGTTACCTGGGGGGACCAGTCCTTGAAGAAAGACATCATGCTTGGTAAAGTAGAGGGTCAACAAAAAAGAGGAAGACCCTCAGTGAGATGGATTGATATAGTGGTTACAAAAACAGGCTCAAACATAGCAAAGATGTGAAATGGTGCAGGAATGGGCAGTGTTTTGTTGTACACATGGTTGTTGTGAGTTATAATTGACTTGACACCTAACAAGAATAACAAAGATTTCTTAAGCATATCACTCAAAGCATAAGCCATAAAATAACCATGATTGTTAAACTGAACTAAATTGAAATTTGGGGAATATGCATCAAGAGCCATCATTAATGAATTGAAAAGGTAACAGGAAAAACGGAAGAAGATACTTCCAAAACATACAACTCATAATCTTTTATCTAGAGTATACAAAGAACTCTTATAGATCAAATGAAAAAAGATAGACAACCCAGTAGAAAAGCAGGAAAATATTTGAACAGGGACTTAAAAAAAGAACGTGATAAAATTGACAACAAATACATGAAAGCATGCTCTACCTTGTTAGTCATCAAGAAATGATAAAATTCAAAAGAAATATCACTATATATGCACCGTAATGGCAAATTTTAAAAGACCGATATACTGTACGACTCCATTTATATAAAGCTCAGAACTAATCTGTGGCATCAGAAGTCAGAATACATTTGTGGAGGAGGAAGGGAAATGAGAAGATCTGTGGGATGCAGATAATGTTCTGTTTTTTAATCTGGGCTATAATTGCACAGGTGTCTTCATTTTGTGATAATTCTGACAATTCATCAAACTTTCAGAATTTTGAGAAAACAACTGAATCTCCATGAAGTGATTTGGCCACCACAGCATTTGGCCATTTTGCCTTCTGGATCAAAAACCTTTTTTGTGTGCTCAGTGCTTAGTAATGGGAGGCCCCATGCTGACTATTGTACTACAGAGAAAAGCATTTACTATTTATAAGTAAGTAGGCGTATTATAAAAAGGCATAGGTGAAAAACAAGGCTCCAGGAATGGACGGAATTCCGAATGAGATGTTTCAACAAACGGAAGCAGCGCTGCAAGTGCTCACTCTTCTATGCCAAGAAATTTGGAAGACAGTTACCTAGCCATCCAACTGGAAGAGATCCATATGTATGCCTATTCCAAAGAAAGGTGATCAAACTGAATGTGGAAATTGATGCTGAAGATCATTCAAAAGTGGCTGGAGCAGTACTTTGACAGGAAACTGCCAGAAATTCAAGTTGGATTCAGAAGAGGACATGGAACTAGGAATATCATTGCTGATGTCAGATGGATCCTGGCTGAAAGCAGAGAATTACCAGAAAGATATTTACCTATGTTTTATTGACTATGCAAAGACATTTGACTGTGTGGATCATAATAAATTATGGGTAGCATTGTGAAAAATGGGAATTCCATAATACTTAATTGTGCTCATGAGCAACCTGTTCATAGACCAAGAGAACAAGGGGATACTGTGAGTTTTAAAGTCAGAGAAAGATGTGTGTCAGGGTTGTATCCTGTCAATATACTTATTCAATCTGTATGCTGAGCAAAAATTAGAGAAGCTGGTCTGCATGAAGAAGAACTGGGCATCAGGATTGGAGTAAGACTCGATAACAACCTGTGATATGCAGATGACACAACCTTGCTTGCTGAAAATGAAGAGGACCTGAAGCACTTACTGATGAAGATCAAAGACCACAGCCTTTCGTATGGATTATGCCTTAACACAAAAAAAACAAAAACCCTCAAAACTAGACCAATAATGAACATCATGATAAATGGAGAAAAGATGCAAGTTGTCAAGGATTTCATATTACTTGGATCCACAATCAACACCCCTGGAAGCAGTAGTCAAGAAATCAAAAGACACATTGCATTGGGCAAATCGACTGCAAAAGACCTCTTTAAAGTGTTGAAAAGCAAAGATGTCACCTTGAAGACTAAGGTGCGCCTGACCCAAGCCATGGTGTTTTCGATTGCCTCATATGCATGTGAAAGCTGGATGATGAATAAGGAAGACTGAAGAATTGACACCTTTGAATTGTGTTGGAGAAGAATATTGAATATACTATTTGACTGCCAAAAGAACAAACAAATCTGTCTTAGAAGAAGTGTGACCAGAATTCTCCTCAGAAGCAAGGTGGCAAGACCTTGTTTCACATACTTTGGACTTGTCATCGTGAGGGTTCAGTCCCTGGAGAAGGACATCATGCTTGGTAAAGTAGAGGGTCAGTGAAAAAGAGGAAGACCCTTAAGGAGATGGATTGACACAGTGGCTACAACAATGGGCTCAAGAATAGCCGCGATTATGAGGATGGAGCAGGACCAGGCAGCGTTTTGTTCTGTCCTACACAGGGTCACTATGAGTAGGAACCGGCTCCGTGGCAACTACCAACGACAGTAGGCATATTATAAAATTTATATGTCATGCCTAGTGAAATTGAGAGTGATGTGTTACCATCATCGTTTTGATATGTTTGTAGTGGAAACGGCTTAGCCAATTAATATCAGAAAGATTTTCTAAAGTTACTGAATCAAATACTGACTAAAGAGTAAGTTTGGTGCATGGACTTTTTATTGGATCCTATTTCTAGAAGGTTTCTGAAGAGTAATTCTTACATATCGTTTCAGTAAATTTTATCATAATTATGTGGTTTTAAAAATGTTTTAAGTTCAATCACTGGCCATAAAACATTATTTTCTTACCTGCATTTAAATGCTTTTTAAATCACTATACATGTAGGAGATACTTTTACTGACATAGAAAGGGAGGAAAGAGAATTAAGAAAACAGAACACTTTATGATGAAAGTTTTAAATTATATTTCAAAAATTAAAATATATATATATTAAGCTGGTATCTATAGTTAAGATTATGAATGTTACTACTTTGTTCATTTTGCTTAGAGTATACTTTCTCAATTTTCTGGAATGGACATGTATCATTAATTAGTTAAATAATAAAATATGAAGGTTATAAAGGTGAATATGGACATGTGATTGCTTACTGCTATTTGATTCAATATTGAGAAAACTGTCAGAATTCAAGAAGAAAATCTTATATTTCAGTAGGTACACTGGCCTGGAGGATTCTAACGCCTTTTTGTATTTTAGCCTGTGAGAATCATGTTCTTTCTGGTAGGACTGAGCTGAATACCGAATACAGTGAAGCAAGAAGAATAAAGAGATATGCTCACAACCTGCCCATATATGCTTGCAAATAGTGACCTGTGGAAAGGTTGCCTGCAGCCACGGACACAAAGTGCCCCCTAAAATGACAGAAGGATTTTCAGTCACCCTTTTTTTCTGAGTATCCTGACATGCAGTTAGATTTGCACGCTAGTCACTTTGATGTGCTCTTTTGCTATTCTAAAATGAAGGGATTTGAAGAGATAATAGCATATAAAATACATAATAAATAAACCTTTTCTGCAGCCACATATTTGCCTGTCATAGTGCCTGCTTTTCATAGTGCCTGCTTTTCTGAAAAGACAGAAAAGCCCTAGGCAAAAGTAATTAACTAATTACATTTCCTAAATACAATTTTAATGTGTTAATTGCTTAAAATTATTTTTCCTTCATAGTAGGAAACATTAAATGTCTAACTTTGTATTATTATCCTGTCAGTAGTAGATAATATGACTTATTATTTCATTGAAAGTTATACTTGTGAGTAAAATTTTCTACAAATAAACTAGAAACATCACCTAAGAAAATAATAAACATCATAGCAAAAATATACCACAACCATCAAGATTTGAAGCCAAATTGTCTAAAACCATAAAAAAGGAATTTACCTAGTGCTTACTTTTTTTTTTACTGTAGGCGAGAAATGAACATCCCAGCGTGTATAAAACATCTTTACAAAAGCAGACCCCCAGGTCTTTCTCCAGCAGAGTGGCTGGTTAGCAATGGAATGCTTATCCATTGCACCACCAGGGCTCCTTAAAGTGGGTTTGAGTACAAATGCTGATAAACTGGAAACTTATCAAGTCTCCATTTTATTCTGTTGTGTGTTGGAAAGCACTCTTGACTTAGAAGGCGCATATAGTCCTGGGTCAGTCACTTGATTGGTTTTCTGTCCCCTGTAGAGGTGGAATTCATAGACACATCATACCGCTGTGAGAATCCCGATCTAGATTGTGAGAGGATCACTAAATACATGTGAATATAATTAGCAATCTTGAAGAACACTTTTCTAGCTTTTACTATTTAAAAAAGGTGAAGAGCTTTACTACACAGAATGGATGAGATTTTACAGGAAGACAAACAATCTAAGGGGATACAAAAAAGTCAAAGCCAATATCAAGAGGCCGATGAATGAAATAACAGAAAAAAGTGGAGGAAAGAAAACAAAACTATATTTTTAACCATTGAACAGAACAGTAAACCTGGATTTTTTGAAGAAATGACAGCAAGTATCCAATGTAACCTTAAGATATCACCTAGGCAAAGATAAAAAAAGATTGAATTCTAACAGCCTCATGGTGAAAAGGTGAATTTTCATTGTCTCTAGTGTGGGTTTGGAAGTAGTAGTGAATCCAACAATGAAGGTTGTTGTCTTTATTACTGATGTTTTCAAGAAACCTTTTAAGATTTTTCAACCCCATTGACTTCGGCTGGCTTGTGGGGAACAAATATATTTCGTCTCTTTAAAATCATGGAAAGGAAACAGATTGGAACAAGAACACTAATTTTATCTTTTCTTTCACTTGATATTCATTTTGGCAGTCACAGCCCTCCTCTGCAGTAGTCCCCCTTTCCCCAGTTAACCCCTTTCATACTACCTATGTAATTCCTTCTAGCTCCATCATTATTTGTTTAGTCGTTTATTGTCTGTCTCCCTCAATGGAGTGTGAGCTTTATGAGGGCAGAAGCCCTGGGGAGTCTTGTCAGCATTTCATCCCCCAAACCCATTATATATTTGTTGAATGAATGATCTAAAAAATATATACTTATCATTGTAGAAAAGAATGACTTCATAGATGGTGGCTATAACATCGAATGGTGGTATACAACTAATAGACAATGTGCTCTTTAGGAAATCAGCATGAAAATCTTTGGTAAACAAAAGACTGAACTGATCAAAGCTTTAAGTGAAACTTGAAGCCAAGAGAAGAATATGATTTTAAATTATACTGGACAGCCATATACTATGTAGGACAAAGTTGTCACTAGTTATCAGTGGGAAACTAAACATGATGGTCATAGACAACATTTATGACCTCTTGTATCTGTATCTCATTGCAAAGAGTATGCATGATGAAATAAGCTTGGCTTTAAAATAACAAAATTTATGCTTTCATGAGTATATTTGAGACATTTTAGTGCTATTTATGACTCGAATATAAAAATGGCAAAGAAATTGGCCCTAGAGGTTAAAAACAATTACGTTTATTAATATCTGTATTAAAATTCAACAACTTGTGAAGTGAGGTGGGGATGGAGTACTGAGAGCCTACAGGCAAATTTACAGTGAGAAAGAAACAAGGACTATCATTGGAGCAGTTAATATACTATAGATATTCTAGAAACATGGAGAATGTTAATAGTTACAGCAGCAGCAGAACAAATCAGTGATAAAATATCAACTATCTCGACATGTAGAGAAAATCTTCTGTCAAAATAGATGCCAGAAGTTGGAGGAAGGAGCAAATTTATTGGTAATTAGGACTTTTTCTGAAGTTAAAGAAGAAACGCTAGCAATGTGGAAGCGATACAAACTTTGGGAGAAAATGAAGATGGAATTTTGATGATTCTAATAATAAAGGAATTGAGAAATTAACACTGTCAGATAGGTAAATATACACCAGGCTTTAGGAAATCAGGTTACTTTTAAAATGAGAGAAAAAAAGAAAAAGGCAGGTTTTATCCTATGACAAGAAACTCTAAATCACACTGCACCTCAAGGTGAGCAAGTCTATAAAAGAAAATAAGATGTAGGTGAGGACAAGAAGCAATCAGTTAATTAAAAAGTTGCCTGAGTAAGAATTTGCTGTTAAACTAATATTTAAAGAATTAGGAAATAGAGGTAATATGCTCAAATAGCATCACCAGTATTAAAGGCTGAAATACGTAAGATCAATGTATTGAGGCATGTGAGGAAAAAAAAAAGTAAGAAGGCTAAAGACAATTTTTAAAATCTATGAATGGAGTAAATAATATAAAAATAAAAGAGATCAAGCCAGCATTTCATAAAATTGGTAATGGGAGATGAGAAAAAAAGAAGTATTACACAGGCTGTGTTTGTTTCTATCTTCTCCATCTAGCAGGATGATCTTCTAAGTGAAAACTCAACCAAACCCACTGCAGTCCAGTCGATTCCCACTCATAGCAAACCCATTGGGTTTCCAACGCTGTAATCTTTACAGAAGCAGACTGCCACATCTCCCTCCCACAGAATGGCTGGCGGGTTTGAACCTCCGACCTTTTGGTTAGCAGCCAAGCACTTTTAACCACTCTGCCACTAGGGTTCCTTGTAGTTGGAAAGATTGTAACAAATATTAGTGTACCTTTCTAAATGAATTCACCTCACCTGCATTCAGGGGAATTAAGTTACAGGGTACTGGGAAAATATATTCATCAAACATGAACAGAGAATATTTCCAGTAAGTTTCGGGAATGCATTGAGTGTAGGAGATTGGCCAGATACATACTAGCACATGTTAGTCCAGATTTTCAGAAGTGGAAAATGGGGGGTTTCATATGCTATCTTTAAATGCATTTAAAGTATATTTTGGCAAAATTCTAGAAAAGATTTTTGGACAGATGGTTTGTGAACATTTAAATAAAGATACATTTTCTAGGAAGAAGGATACATTGAGTTAGAATGTCATGAAAATTTAAAATATTTTGTTTTTTGAAGGTATTTCCAGATGGATAGATCAGATGAACATAATATATATATATATATAATAAATCTTGAATTTTGTCTGGCATTTGATAAAGTCTTTCAAAACGTCTTTATTGACAGCATGGAAGATGGTTCTTCACATAGTAACAGAGCTTGGGGAGTCATAACAGGTTGAACAAATGCATCGAAATAATGTTTAATAATAAGTTGACATTTCAGGGATGATACTAAATGGATATGTAAAAAACTTGCTCATAACCTGTACAAAAGAATGGAACTTTTTTTTTTCTCAAATTTCCTTTTGGCACATGTTGGGAAGAATTTTCAAATCAAGATGGAAAACATCTTGACAGGCCCAAATCATGGAGATAAAGTAATACGATACAATTTAACAGGAATAAAGTCCTGACTTTTGGCTAAATATTAATACGAATGCAATTATGGTGTAGTAGAATCCTTAATTAAAAGCAATTAACGTAGAAAACCCTTGAGGATTTTTCAGGGCCTCGAGCTCATTGTGAGCCAATATGGATTTGACTACACAAAAGCCCAATAAAGGTTTATGTATCAGCAGCATGGTAGCTAGAGAAGTGGAGGAAATAAAATTAGTATTCAGTTACGGTGAGCTATATTTTAAGACGGTAATCGGAAAACTGAAGTGATAAAAAGGAAAGATCAGAATGGCCAAGAGTTGTGAAATCACATCATAAAAGGAAGCCTGAGGGAAACTGTAAGGAAGAAAAAACTTGAAGTTATATTATGTATATCTTCCAATGGGCTGTGATAGTAAGAAGAAAGGGAGAAGGGAAAGAGAAGGGGCCAAAAGAAGGAGAGGAGATAGAGAGGAATGAGTGGAAGAATACATAAAAAGAAAAGAAAAGAGAAAGAAAGGGAACTAATATATTAAATACCCTTTTTTTTTTTTTCTCCTGAGGAACTCTACTAGCTGTTTTTTAAATACTTCATTCATTTTTAGGTTAAGTGGTAGGCTTCCATTAATGCAGAAAGATAGAGTAGATGTATTATTTAGGTGGCAGAATAAAAGACAACGCATAGGATTTACAGGGAGTTATCTTTTTGACACAAAATGAGGTAGAGCTTTATAAAAATTATAGCTCTCCAGCAATAGGGTGGCTGTCTTACAAGCAGTGTTATTCTCATTTCTTAATATGTTAAGGCAAATTTGAGGTTTAATGGGTATGTGTCAAGGTTATTCTGAAAGCAATCCCTACATTTGAAAGTTCGTAATGAAATAACCACCAATAGCCTCCCCAATACCAAAACACGTTGCCTCTTTAGTGTTAAAGGCCAAGAATACTCTAAGAACAAATGCAAAATAGTCCCTAATAGCTAACTTTTGATTGTGTTTATTACTGAGAGGAGAAGCTATGAATAATAAAATCTGAAGATAAACTAAAACCTTTCATTTTATTGGTTTTTATTGTAGTAAAATACTCATAACATAACATTTATCATTTTAGACATTTTTGAGTGTACAATTCAGTGGTGTTAAGTACATTTACAATGTTGTGTAACCATCAGCACTGTCTACTTCTAGGTCTTTTTTTTATTGTCCCAAGTAGAAACCCTATAACCATTAAACAACTCCCCATTACTCCTTTTCTCCACATTGGTAACCTCTATTCTACTTTATGCCTCTATGAATTGACTATTCTAGTGACCTCATATAAGTAGAAACATAAAATATTTGTCCCTCTGCCTCTGACTTATTTCACTTAGAATAACATCTTCAGGGTTCATCCACATTGTACCATGTATTAAAGCTTCATTCTTTTTTTTGACTGCATAGTATTCCATTGTATATATACCACATTTTGTGTATTCACTCATCTATTGATGAATAGGTCCCAGGGTGGTGCAAACTGTTTGCTTTACTAATTGTCAACTACTAACCTTAAGGTTGGAGCTGTGGTGGCACAGCGGTTAAGAGCTCAGCTGCTAACCAAAAGGTCAGCAGTTCAAATCCACCAGCTGATGGTTTGAACACACCCAGGGCGATAGGGAAAAAAGGACTGGTGATCTGCCAAGGAAACCCTACGGAGCAGCTCCACTCTGTAACACATGCAGTCACTGAGTCAGAATCAACTCCATGGCAACAGGTGTTGTGTATTAATGGACATGTGTGTTGTTTCTACCTTTTGGCTATTATGAATAGTGCTGCAGTGAACATTGGTGTACATGTATCTGTTCGCGTTCCTGCTTTCGATTCTTTTGAGTATATATCTGGGAGTGGAATTGCTGGGTCATTTCTTTTTTTTATGGCAATTCTGTGTTTAACTTTTTGAAGAACCACCGAAGTGTTTTCCATAGTGGCTGTATCATTTTACACTAGCAATGGGTTCCAATTTCTCCTGGCCAAAACTTGTTGTTTTCTATTTTTTGTGGTTATAGTCATCCTAGTGGGTATGACCAAAAGGTTGGCAATTTGAATCCACCAGCCACTTCTTGGAAACCCTATGAGGCAGTTCTACTTTGTTCTATAGGGTTGCTACGAGTAGGAATTGACTTGATGGCAAGTTGGTGGTTGTGAAGTGGTATCTCATTGTGGTTTTGATTTGCATTTTCTTAATGACTCATGACGTTGAGCATCTTTTCATGTGCATATTTGCCATTTGTATATCTTCTTTGGAGAAATGTCTATTCAAGTCCATTGCCCATTTTTTAAAATCGGGTTGTTTTTGTTGTTGTTGTTGAGTTGTTCTTGTATTGTTCCTATTCTTATGGGAAAAGCTCTCCGTATTTCACTAATGTGTATGATGTTCCAGAAAAAAAAAAAAAAAACTGTCAAGAAGACATGACGGTTATAAATATATACATACCTAACAGCAGTGCTCCAAAATATATGAAACAAATACTGACTAATACTAAAGGAGAAATACACAACTCCACAATAATAGTAGGGGGCTTTAATACACCACTTTCAATTGTAGACAGAACATCTAAAAAGAAGATCATTAAGGACATTGAGAACTTAAATAAAACTGTAAGCCAGTTGGACCTAATGGACAAATACAGAATATTCCACCCAGGATCAGAACAATACACATTCTTCTCCAGGGCACATGGATCATTTTTCAGAATATGCTAGGACACAAAACAAGTCTCAACAAATTTAAAAAGATTGAAATCATACAAAGCATCTTCTCTGACCATAATGGTATGAAGCTATAAATTGACAACAGGAAAAATAAGAAAAAAGATAAATACATAGAAACTAAATAACACGCTACTAAAAAACTACTGCATCACAGAATAAATCAAAAGTGAAATTAAAAAAAAATTCCTAGAATCAAATGAAAATGAAAACACAGCATATCAAAACCTTTGAGACACAGCAAAAGTAGTACTCATTCAGAGGGAAATTAATAGCAATAAATGCCTACATTAAAAAAAAAGAAAGTTCCAAGATCAACTTAAACTTCCAACTTGAACAAATAGAAAAGAAAGAGCAAAAGAAGCCAAAAGCTACCAGAAAAAAGAAAATAATAAAGATCAGGGCAGAAATAAGCGATACAGAAAGTAGAAAACAATAGAAAGAACCAACAAAATAGATAAATCTTTGGCTAGACTGACAAATGAAAAAGACCAGAAGAGACAAATAACCAAAATAAAGAAATGAAGTTGGTGACATTACAACTGATCCAACACAGACAAGGAAGATTATAACTGACTACTATGAAAAATTGTACTCCAGCAAATTTGAAAACCTAGATGAAATGGACAAATTCCTAGAAACACACTACATACCCAAACTAACACAAACAGAGGTATAAAACTTAAACAAAAGAAGAGATTGAAGATATCAAAAAACTGCCAACAACAACAAAAAGCCCAAGATCAGATGGCCATACTGGAGAATTCTACCAAATACTCAGAGAAGAGTTGACACCAGTCTTACCCAGTTTCTTCAAAAACAGAGAAGAGGAAGGAACACTACCGAACTCTTTCTGTGAAGCCCTCATAACCTGAAACCTAAACTGGGCCAAAGATATCATGAAAAAAGAAAACTACAGGCCAATATCCATTATGAACATAAATGCAAAAATTTTCAACAAAATTCTAGCAAATAGGCTTCAGCAACATATTAAAAAAATCATATATAATGTCAAGTGGAATTCTTACCAGGATTACAAGAGTGGTTCAACATTAAAAATCAATGTAATCCACCAAATAAATAAAATAAAAGAACCACATGATCATATCAACTGATACAGAAAAGTCATTCAATAAAATTCAACATCCTTTCCTGATAAAAATAGTAAAATAGGAATCAAAGGGAAATTTCTCACTGTAATTAAGAATATATATGCAAAACCAACAGCTGATAGCATTCCCTTTGAGACAACGATGCCCATTATCACCACTCTTATTCAACATTGTACTGGAAGTCCTAGCCAAAGCAATAAGACAAGAAAGAGAAAGGTACCCAAAGTGGAAATGAAGAAGTAAAACTATCTCTATTAGCAGATGACATGATCCTATACATAGAAGACAGTAAAGATTCTACAAGAAAACTGCTGGAACTAATAGAAGAATTTAGCAACATTGCAGGGTACAATATCAACACACAAAAATCAGTTGGGTTCCTCTACATTAACAAAGAGTACTCCGAAGAGGAAATCAAGGAAACAGTACCATTTACAGTAGCTCCCAAATTGATAAAATACCTAGGAATTAACCTAACCAGCGACATAAAAGACTTATACAATGAAAATTATAAATCACGACTACAAGAGCCTAAAAGAGACCTACAAAAATGGAAAGACATCCTGTGCTCATGAACTGGAAGACTTAATACGCTGAAAATGCCAGTTCTACCTAAAGTGATCTACAGATACAATGCAATTCTGATATAAATCCCAGTACCATTCTTTACTGAAATGGAGAAACTAATGACCAACTTCATATGGAAAAGAAAGAGATCCTGAATAGCCAAAGCAATATTGGGAAGTCTTGCCTCTTTCTGGAAGAGTTTTCGAAGGATTAATATTATTTCTTCTTTATATGTTTGGTAGAGTTTACCAGTGAAATCATCTGGTCCTGGACTTTTCTTTGTAGGGTGTGGTCATATTTTTAATTACTTAATCAACTTTTCTACTTGGTATAGATTTATTCAGGTTTTCTCTCTCTTTTTGAGTCAGATTAGACAGTTTATGTCTTTCTCCAATTTGACCATTTCATCTAATTATATAATTTGTTGGCAAATAATTCTTCATAGTATTACCATTACTTTATGCTCTTCAAATTTCTTTAAAGTCAGTAGTTATGTACCTATTTTATTTCTAATTTTAGTAATTTAAGTTTTCTCTAATTTTTTCTTTGTCAGTGTGGTTAAAGCTTTATCAATTTTGTTAATAAAAGAAACATTTTTAAAATGATCTCTTTTTTTAATATTTTCTATTTCATTTATTTCTTTTCTAATCTTGTCTAGGGGTAGAGCAATACGTCCTTTCTTTGGCTTGATTGGGGTTTAGTTTGCTCGTGAATTTTTTAATCACATAAGATGTAAGTTAATATGAAATCTCCCTTTTTCTTTAAATATAGGTGTTTACAGTTATAAAGTTCTCTCTAAGCACTGTTTTAGTTGCAGCCCATAAATTTTGGTATACTGTGTTTTTGTTTTCATTCCTCTCAAAGTATTTTCTAATTTCTTTTATTCATTGGTTATTGTTTAATTTTTCACACATTTGAACATTTCCTAAATTTCCTCCCATTATTAATTTCATTGTGATTAGAGAGCACTCTTTGTTTAATTTCATCCTTTTTATATTATTGAGACTTGGTTTATGGTAAATCATGTAGCCTACTCAAGTAGAAAGTTCCATTTGTGCTTCTGAAAAATATGAATTCTGTTATTAATGGATGTAGCATTCTACAGCGATATGTGTAAGTTCTAGCTGGTTGATAGTGTTGTTCTTTTTTGCTCTATCCTTTTGATTTTCTGTATTGTCCTACCCATTATTGGGAATGTATTAAAGTCTACAACTATTATTGTTGAATTGTCTGTTTCTCCCTTCATTCTGTCAGTTTTTTCTTTAAGTATTTTGCAGGTTTAAGTATTTTAATGAAGCTAATGTCTTTCTTTTCATAAAATTTGAAAATCCACAGGGCAAATAAATTTGTGTTAAATAAGTAACTGGCCTAAACCAAATGGAATTTGATTTTTTTTTTAAATTAGACCAACTTGATTTAAATTAAATAATGATTGTAAATTGATTTACTACATTGCTACATTAAAATTATACTGCTACACTAAAATTTATTGATAATGTAGAAATAGTAATACTACTAAAACCATAAGCAAAGAAATGTGAATAAAAATATAGCCAGAGACACAATTTCATACAAGACTTTGAACAAATAATTTACTGACTCACATGATCAGGTTCAAATACGTACCTAGGAATTAAAATATTATATTTTAACATATAGTATTAAGGAAACCATGGTGGTATAGTGGTTAAGTGCTATGGCTGCTAACCAAAAGGTTGGCAGTTCAAATGCACAAGGTGCTTCTTGGAAACTCTATGGGGCTGTTCTACTCTGCCCGATAGGGTCGCTATGAGTTGGAATCGACTTGACAGCAATAGGTTTGGTTTTTGGTTTTTTTATAGTATTAATATGTATATATTGATATGTATATTTATTAGGAAGTCATTGTTTGACATATGCATGCAAAATTGTTTTTGAATCTAAAAATAAAAAAATGCGTTATCTCATATGACCAAAAAAAAAAAAAACACCCAAATCCATTGCTGTTGAGTCGATTCTGACTCATAATGATCCTATAGGACAGAGTAGAACCGCCCCATAAGGTTTCCAAGGAGCAGCTGGTGGATTTGAACTGCCAACCATTTAGATAACAGCCGGAGCTCTTAATCATTATGCCACCAGGGCTCTGACACTTGTGCTTATTTATTGCTAGGTTTATTTGATCAAATTCTGGGTAAAATTCGATATAACCACACACAGATTTCATTTTCAACTGAAATGAGAGGATATTTGTCCAGGCTCTTGATTCTTATAAGCAAGCAAATTCTTTCTCCCACTTGAAAGAAGTTGAAAACTACAGCAGAATGTCCACTGCTTTCTCAGGAATGGCAGGACGTGCTTCTTTCACAGAAACCCAAACCTGGTCTAGACGCAGAGCAATACATCTTATCTTGAATGTGTAATCAGTTGCAGCTCACAAAGTGATGCCTCTTGTCTCAAAGTCAGGTCCTCAGTTTGAGCAGACGATTTCAAGAAATGACCCCTCACACAGTCTTACACTTGTGTTGAATGAAATTACCGTCCAGTTTTGTACTTGCAGTTTTTCCAGATGGTTTTCAATATGACTTGAGTCTTGCTGATAACCTTTCTCACTCTCGACCCAAAAGCAATGGAAGCATTTCAAGATTCCCTTTTGCAGCACATTTTCCCCTCAAAGATTCTTTCTTTTTCAATCTAAGAATCTTGTTACTTGAAGTCAAAACATTTTCTACAGGGCCTTGCAGAGACTTGTTCAACTGGCTCATGTGATTAGAAATATCGGTTAAGTAGGAGGGTTTTAAAGACATTTTTCTTCAAAATTCTGGTTTCTCTTTTTTCGAAGGTACTCATTTAATTCACCTTCCAACTCAAACATCCTCTTGAAAACTTTTCTTCTGCTAAGCTATCAGATTTCTGAATGTAGCAGGAGATGTATGTGCTCTCTGCCTAGGTTTCCACACATTTTTTTAAAAACATTCCAAGATGAATTCGTTTTTGTTTAATAACGTTGACTATTTCTGTGGCATCATCCATAATTTTTTAATTTAATTTTCAAGAGATTTTGACACCACCACTTTCGTGAAGAAAGCAAAGCATTGTGACAATGAAGGGTTTTCTCTTTTTACAAGAGAGGATAAAATTGTCATGGAGCCAATTACTGATGGAGCATAATAAATACCGTTCCTCCAAGACAGACCTGAATTCTGGGTAGAAGTTAAAACATTAAACATATCATAGCCTTTGCTTGTTTGGGGCAGCTCTTTGTAGCAGAAAAACTCTTCTTGAATTCCACCATCTGTTACCCATCTTACCATTGCTTCAGTGTGATAAATATTGGTAAATTATGTTGACTCATCAACCTGAATAGAGAAGCTGTGGTTTTGTTTTTTTTTCACCAAGGCACTTTAGCATCATGTCACACGTCATTAATACATTAACTTATTGCACTGTTTGAGAGAGGAGCCTTTTCCTTTTTTCTTTTTTGCATCTTGTCCAAACATTTTACTCATTATGACTTGTCACGTAGGCATTATTCATTTCCCATCAACACTGTGACTTTTTCTTTTCTCAGCAATAAGTTGAATGACTCAGTATCTTGTTCCCTGATACTTTTCGTTAAATGTTATTTATTTATTTATTTTGTTATCGCTTTTGTTAACTAAAGCTTTGCTCCATTTGTTTGGAAGTTGCAACAGCCTTTTAAAATAATCTGTACCTTTACTCATCAAATGATTGTGCAGGTAAGCGTCTTTAATTTTGCTGGAGGCATTGCTGCATTCGTGCTTGTCACAGAGGATGCACAATGGAAGATAACAGTTCAAGTTACCAGTCCCTTTAAAATCTATGAATAAGGAGCAGTCATTGAACAAATAACTTTTACTTGTGCCACCTGTTTCACTAATGCAGTGAACATGGTAATTTTTTTTTCCTATCTCTAACCTTATCAGAATTGTTCATTAGCCTAGGCCTTGAAACTTTCATATAACACCTCCTATTTAAATATCTCTACATTGGACCATCAGATACAATTGTATAATACAAGCATTAATAAAATATAAACAGAAAGGCACAATAAACAACCCAATGGGAATATCACACACATATGAAATATAAATACCATAAAAATAAAAACCTTTCTGGTACAATTCACTTTGCAGCTATATAATCCATGTTTTGCAAATTTATAAAAGCAGTAAAGTGGCAGGGGAGTAGCTGAGTAAAACACATTAAAATGTTTTCCTTAGAATAAAAATATCCTTGATTTTTTCTTTCCTAAGTGAGTCAGTGGCACATAGAGGAGATTGTTAGGTTGTTGTTAGGTGCCGTCGAGTTGATTCTGACTCATACTGACCCCACGTACAAGAGAGGAAAACAATTCCGGGTTCTGTGCCATCTTCACAGTCTTTGTTATGCTTGAACCCATTGTTGCAGCCACAGTGTCAATACTTCTCATTGAGGGTCTTCCTCTTTTTCACTGACCCTCTACTTTGCCAAGAATGATGTCCTTCTCCAGGAACTGATCCCTCCTGACAACACATCCAAAGTACATGAGTCATAGTTTCGCCACCCTTGCTTCTAAGGAGCATTCTGCCTGTACTTCTTCCAAGACAGATTTGTTTGTTCTTTTGGGAGTCCATGGTATATTCGATATTCTTTGCCATCACCACAATTCAAACGCACCAATTCTTCTTTGGTCTTCCTTATTCATTGTTCAGCTTTCACATACATATGAGGAGATTGAAAACACCATGGCTTGGGTCAGGAACACCTTAGTCTTCAAAGTGACATTTTTGCTTTTTAATGCTTTAACGAGGTCTTTTGCAGCAGTTTTGCCTGATGCAATTTCTTGACTGCTACTTCCATGGGTATTGATTGTGGATCCAAGTAAAATGAAATCCTTGAAAATGTCAGTCTTTTCTCTATCTATCATGATGTCGCTTATTGGTCCAGTTGTGAGGATTTTCATTTTCTTTCCGTTGAGGTGTAATCCATGATGAAGGCTGTGGTCTTTGATCTTCATTAGTAAGTGCTTTAAGTCCTCTTCACTTTCAGCAAGCAAGGTTGTGTCATCTGCGTAACAAACATTATTAATAAGTGTTCCTCCGAACATGATGCTGAGTTTTTCTTCATACAGTTCAGCTTCTCAGATTATTTGCTCAGCATACAGATTGAATAAGTATGATGAAAGGATACAACCCTGGTGCACACTTTTCCTGACTTTAAACTACACAGTATCCCTTTGTTCTGTTCAAACAACTGCCTCTTGGTCTGTGTACAGGTTCTTCATGAGCACAATTAATTGTTCTGGAATTCCCATTTTTCTCAATGCTATCCATAATTTGTTATGATCCACACAATCGAATGCCTTTGCGTAGTCAATAAAACACAGGTAAACATCTTTTTGGTATTCTCTGCTTTCAGCCAGGATCCATCTGACATCAACAACAATATCCCTGGTTCCACATCTTCTTCTGAATCCAGCTTAAATTTCTGGCAGTTTCCTGTCAATGGACTGCTGCAACCCTTTTGAATGATCTTCAGCAAAATTTTATTTGCGTGTAATATTAATGATATTGTTCAATAATTTCCATATTCCGTTGGATCATCTTTCTTTGGAATAGGCATAAATATGGAACTTTCCAGCTGGTCAGCCAGGTAGTTGTCTTCCATATTTCTTGGCATAGATGAGTGAGCACTTCTAGAGCTGTGTTCATTTGTTGAAACATCTCAATTGGTATTCTGTCAATTCCTGTAGCCTTGTTTTTCGTCAATGCCTTCAGTGCAGCTTGGACCTCTTCCTTCAGTACCATCAGTTCGTGATCATATGCTACCTTCTGAAATGATTGAATGTCGACCAATTCTTTGGGGTATAGTGACTTTGTGTATTCCTTCCATCTCCTTTTGATGCATTGTTTAGTATTTTCCCCATATAATCCTTCAATATTGCAACTCCAAGGCTTGAATTTTTCCTTCAGTTCTTTGAGAAACACTGAGCGTGCTCTTCCCTTTTGGTTGTCAAACCCCGGGTCTTTGTACATATCATTATAATACTTCACTTTGTCTTCTCAACACTTTTACTTCATCATTTCTTTCTATCACTTTAGCTACTTGACATTCAAGAGAAAGTTTTTTTTTTTTAAAGTATTTGCAATGAAGTTGTTGGTCTAGAAAAATTCTATCATGCCATCTTCAGCATCATTTCTATCACCGACCCTTCTGTTTTGTTTTCAACTTTTGAATTCCAATCACCAGTAATTATCAATGCACCCTGACTGCATGTTCCATCAATTTCAGACAGCAGGAGTTGGTAAAAGTCTTCAATTTCTTCATCTTTGGCCTTAGTGATTGTTGTGTAAATTTGAATCATAGCCATATTAACTGGCCTTCCTTCTAGGCATATGGATATTATCCTATCACTAACAGCGTTGTACTTCAGGATAGATCTTGAAATATTCTTTTTGATGATGGATGCAACACTATTCTTCTTCAAGTTGTGATTCCTGGCATAGTAGGCATAGTAGACCATATGATTGTCCAATTCAAAGTGGCCAATACCAGTCCATTTCAGCTCACTAATGCCTAGGATATTGCTGTTTATGCATTCCATTTCATTTTTAACAACTTCTAATTTTCCTAGATTCATACTTTGTACATTCCACATTCTGCTTAATGGATGTTTGCAGTTGTTTCTTCTCATTTTGAGTTGTGCCACATCAGCAAATGAAGATGCTGAAAGCTTGATTCCATTCAGATCATTAAGGTTGACTCTACTTAGAGGAGATTAGGTGAGATAATTGTGGGTGGGCAGCCATGGGGTGGGGGGCTGACAAAATTACATCCTTCCCTCTGTGTAATACAATACTCACTAATTACCAATGGCCTCTCCTACTTTGTATCAAGTGCTGGGAATGGCCTCAACCAAACAAACCTTGCCCTATAGTGCACTGTTTTACAGAGCTGAAAGATTTCTTAAAAAAATGACTAATAAGGCTACAATCACTATCCATCAGTGTAAGCACCAGAATCACGCAGTACACAGTTCCAAAAGCAATAGGTTTTTGTTTCCCTCCTTCCAGTCACAGGCTTACTCATGGGACTTTTAGCAACATATCACACATCTCTAGGGTTTTTCAAAACCCTGACTGAAAAATCTTGTCACAGATATATACAGTATTTTGTATCCTACCATTAATACACACATGATTTTAAATACCCTGGCAATTTGTAAATATTGAGGACAAGAAGAAAATCTCAAAAGAAGAAATTAGACATCTTATCGGCTACAATCACAGGTCACAATGCAGTGAAATTATAACAGTAGCATGGCCAAACCAAATCTATTTATTTGGAAATCTGAACTACTATGCTAAAAAATCATTATGCCTAAAAGGTATCTGAAATTACAAGTTACAAAGAAATGAGAACACTACATATAAAATACCTTGGCGTATGTGGTTTGGCAGAACGCATTGTTTTAAATACAAATATCTATCAGGAAATACTAAGAATAAATGAACTGGACATTGAAATGAAGAGCAATAAAATTTACTTCAAAATTATATAATTAATGTATATAAAAATCTTATAATTAATAAAATCCAAGTAGAAGTTAATGATATAGAAAAAGGAAAAAAATAGCTGCTGTCAAGTTGACTCTGGCTTACATACAATGGAATTAAACACTGCCTGGTCCTTCATCATCTTCACAATTGCCGGCATGTTCGAGTTCATCATTGCAGCTGTTGTGACAATTCATTTCACCAAGGATCTCCCTTGCCCTTGCTGGCTCTCTACTTCTTCAAACATGATGTCCTTCCTCCAGCAATTAATGTCTCCTGATGTTGTGCCCAAAGCAAGTGAGTCAGACAATGTCCTGTTGTGATTCATAAGGTTTTCATTAGCTAATTTTTGGAAGTAGATTGTGAGGACTTTCTTCCTAGTGTGTCTTAGTGTGGAAGCTCCACTGAAGCCCATTCACCATGGGTGACCCTGCTGGTGTTTGAAATACCAGTGGCATAGCTTCCAGGTTCATGGCAACAATAAGCCACCACAGCACGACAAACTGCCAGATGGGTGGTGGGAACAAATAACAGACATGGTCAAAACAAACATACAAAAAATTCCCCAGAATCTGATATTTGGAAAAACAAAACCTGCAATAAATATTTCTCAAAAGAAAAAGACAGAGGGGGGGAGAAAAAAGAGAGAAAGAAAGAATCAGACTGACAAACGTCTTATATCAGGAAAGAGGAATGAGAAAGGAGATACAACCATAGATAATGAGGAGGCTGAGAAAATTGTTGTTGTTAGTTGCCATGGTTTCATTTCTGACACATGGCAACCCTATGTACAACAGAATGAAACACTGCCTGATCAAAAATTTAAAAATGAAAAAATTAGAAGATATTAATATGAGATACCAATTTTTCAGATACCAATTCATTTACTATTATAACATCTGGAGTTAATAATCCAGACAAAATCAACAATGTTTAAATTAAATACACATTTTCAAAATTATTTTGATAGTAGTTAGAAAGCCTGAATGAACCAAATGCCAGAGCAGTAAAGGAAAATGTATTCAAAGATGTATACATACAAAGGCACCGGGTGTCGGGAGTTCTAGCAAACCTTCAAGGAACAAATTATTCCCAGTACCTAGAAAAATACAGACTTTTCCTTAGCTCATTCTACATGGCTGAGTTTACCCTAATACAAAGGTTGTAAACAAAAAATACTGAAAAAAGAAAACTATAAGTCAATTTCTCTTTTTTTTTTTTATGTTTAATGTCAAAGTTAATTTACTGGTTTCATATGCTATTTAAATAAATGCATTTGCAAAATGCTTTCCTTATTCATTTTAAAATCATTCATGGGTTATTAATGTATGCTTTTCACATGAATAAAAATAATTTCATCTATTCCTGCATATAAGAATTTTATTAGTTTTCCCTGAATTTCATTTTTCTCACTCTACTCAATGCAATAAACACATCTATTTTCTTATAAGAATTTTGCTTTGTGTTTTTTTTTTAATTAACTTTTATTAAGCTTCAAGTGAACATTTACAAATCCAATCAGTCTGTCACATGTAAGTTTACATACATCTTACTCCCTTCTCCCACTTGCTCTCCCCCTATTGAGTCAGCCCTTTCAGTCTCTCGTTTCGTGACAATTTTGCCAGCTTCCCTTTCTATCCTCCCATCCCCCCTCCAGTCAAGAGTTGCCAACACACTCTCAAGAGTCCACCTGATATAATTAGCTCACTCTTCATCAGCATCTCTCTCCCACCCGCTGGCCAGTCCCTTTCATGTCTGATGAGTTGTCTTCGGGGATGGTTCCTGTCCTGTGCCAACAGAAGGTCTGGGGAGCATTGCCGCCGGGATTCCTCTAGTCGCAGTCAGACCATTAAATATGGTCTTTTTATGAGAATTTGGGGTCTGCATCCCACTGATCTCCTGCTCCCTCAGGAGTTCTCTGTTGTGCTCCCTGACAGGGCAGTCATCGATTGTGGCCGGGCAACAACTAGTTCTTCTGGTCTCAGGGTGATGTAGGTCTCTGGTTCATGTGGCCCTTTCTGTCTCTTGGGTTCTTAGGTGTCGTGTGACCTTGGTGTTCTTCATTTTCCTTTGCTCCAACTGG
This sequence comes from Elephas maximus indicus, assembly GCF_024166365.1. Classification (NCBI taxonomy): domain Eukaryota; kingdom Metazoa; phylum Chordata; class Mammalia; order Proboscidea; family Elephantidae; genus Elephas; species Elephas maximus. The sequence goes on from NC_064820.1 coordinate 127,122,288, forward strand.
GTTGAGACCAATTGATGCATCTTAGATGGCCGCTTGTTAGCATTTAAGACCCCAGACGCCACATTTCAAAGTGGGATGCAGAATGTTTTCATAATAGAATTATTTTGCCAATTGACTTAGAAGTCCCCTCAAACCATGTTCCCCAGACCCCCGCCCCTGCTCCGCTGACCTTTGAAGCATTCATTTTATCCCGGAAACCTCTTTGCTTTTAGTCCAGTCCAATTAGACTGACCTTCCTTGTATTGAGTGTTGTCTTTCCCTTCACCCAAAGCAGTTCTTATCTACTGATTGATCAGTAAAAAACCCTCTCCCTCCCTCCCTCCCTCCCCACTTTGTAACCACAAAAGTATGTGTTCTTCTCCGTTTTTTCTATTTCTCAAGATCTTATAATAGTGGTCTGATACAATATTTGTCCTTTTGCAACTGACTCATTTCGCTCAGCATAATGCCTTCCATATTCCTCCATGTTATGAAATGTTTCAGAGATTGGTCCCTGTTCTTTATCGATGCGTAGTATTCCACTGTGTGAATATACCACAATTTATTTACCCATTCATCCGTTGACGGACACCTTGGTTGCTTCCAGCTTTTTGCTATTGTAAACAGAGCTGCAATAAACATGGGTGTGCATATATCTGTTTGTGTGAAGGTTCTTGTATCTTTAGGGTATATTCCGAAGAGTGGGATTTCTGGGTTGTATGGTAGTTCTATTTCTGTTTAAGATAACGCCAGATGGACTTCCAAAGTGGTTGTACCATTTGACATTCCCACCAGCAGTGTATGAGAGTTCCAGTCTCTCCGCAGCCTCTCCAACATTTATTATTTTGTGTTTTTTGGATTAATGCCAGTCTAGTTGGTGTGAGATGCAATCTCATCGTAGTTTTAATTTGCTTTTCTCTAATGGCTAATGATCGAGAGCATTTTCTCACGTACCTGTTGGCTGCCTGAATATCTTCTTTAGTGAAATGTGTGTTCATATCCTTTGCCCACTTCTTGATTGGGTTGTTTGTCTTTTTGGGATTGAGTTTTGACAGAATCATGTAGATTTTAGAGATCAGGCGCTGGTCTGAGATGTCATAGCTGGATATTCTTTCCCAGTCTGTAGGTGGTCTTTTTACTCTTTTGGTGAAGTCTTTAGGTGAGCATAGGTGTTTGATTTTTAGGAGCTCCCAGGTATCTGGTTTCTCTTCATCATTTTTGGTAATGTGTTGTATTCTGTTTATGCCCTGTATTAGGGCTCCTAGGGTTGTCCCTATTTTTTCTTCCATGATCTTTATCATTTTAGTCTTTATGTTTAGGTCTTTGATCCACTTGGAGTTAGTTTTTGTGCATGGTATGAGGTATGGGTCCTGTTTCATTTTTTTGTAAATGGATATCCAGTTATGCCAGCACCATTTGTTAAAAAGACTATCTTTTCCCCAATTAACTGACACTGGGCCTTTGTCAAATATCAGCTGCTCATACATGGATGGATTTATATCTGGATTCTCAATTCTGTTCCATTGGTATATGTGCCTGTTGTTGTACCAGTACCAGGCTGTTTTGACTACTGTGGCTGTATAATAGGTTCTGAAGTCAGGTAGAGTGAGGCCTCCCACTTTCTTCTTCTTTTTCAGTAATGCTTTGCTTATCCGGGGGTTCTTTCCCTTCCATATGAAATTGGTGATTTGTTTCTCTATCCCCTGAAAATATGACATTGGAATTTGGATCGGAAGTGCGTTATATGTATAGATGGCTTTTGGTAGAATAGATATTTTTACTATGTTAAGTCTTCCTATCCATGAGCAGGGTATGTTTTTCCCCTTAAGTATGTCCTTTTGAATTTCTTGTATTAGAGCTTTGTAGTTTTCTTTGTATAGGTCTTTTACATCCTTGGTAAGACTTATTCCTAAGCATTTTATCTTCTTGGGGGCTACTGTGATTGGTATTGAATTGGTTATTTCCTCTTCGGTGTTCTTTTTGTTGATGTAGAGGAATCCAAGTGATTTTTGTATGTTTATTTTATAACCTGAGACTCTTCCAAACTCTTCTATTAGTTTCAGTAGTTTTCTGGAGGATTCCTTAGGGTTTTCTGCGTATACGATCATGTCATCTGCAAATAGTGATAGCTTTACTTCCTCCTTGCCCATCCAGATACGCTTTATTTCTTTGTCTAGCCTAATTTCCCTGGCTAGGACTTCAAGTACGATGTTGAATAAGAGCGGTGATAAAGGGCATCCTTGTCTGGTTCCCGTTCTCAAGGGAAATGCTTTCAGGTTCTCTCCATTTAGAGTGATATTGGCTGTTGGCTTTGCATAGATGCCCTTTATTATGTTGAGGAATTTTCCTTCAATTCCTATTTTGGTAAGAGTTTTTATCATAAATGGGTGTTGAACTTTGTCAAATGCCTTTTCTGCATCAATTGATAAGATCAGGTGGTTTTTATCTTTTGTTTTATTTATGTGATGGATTCCATTAATGGTTTTTCTGATATTAAACCAGCCTTGCATACCTGGTATAAATCCCACTTGATCAGGGTGAATTATTTTTTTGATGTGTTGTTGGATTCTATTGGCTAGAATTTTGTTGAGGATTTTTGCATCTATGTTCATGAGGGATATAGCTCTATAATTTCCTTTTTTTGTAATGTCTTTACCTGGTTTTGGTATCAGGGAGATGGTAGCTTCATAGAATGAGTTGGGTAGTATTCCGTCTTTTTCTATGCTTTGAAATACCTTCAGTAGTAGTGGTGTTAAGTCTTCTCTGAAGGTTTGGTAGAACTCTGCAGTGAAGCCATCCGGGCCAGGACTTTTTTGGTTGGAAGTTTTTTGATTACCGTTTCAATCTCTTTTTTTGTTATGGGTCTATTTATTTGTTCTACTTCTGCATGTGTTAGTTTAGGTAGGTAGTGTTTTTCCAAGAATTCATCCATTTCTTCTAGGTTTTCAAATTTGTTAGAGTACAATTTTTCGTAGTAATCTGAAATGATTCTTTTAATTTCAGTTGGGTCTGTTGTGATGTGGTCCTTCTCGTTTCTTATTTGGGTTATTTGTTTCCTTTCCTGTATTTCTTTAGACAGTCTAGCCAATGGTTTATCAATTTTGTTAATTTTTTCAAAGAACCAGCTTTTGGCTTTGTTAAGTCTTTCAATTGTTTTTCTGTTCTCTAATTCATTTAGTTCAGCTCTAATTTTTATTATTTGTTTTCTTCTGGTGCCTGATGGGTTCTTTTGTGGCTCACTTTCTATTTGTTCAAGTTGTAGGGACAGTTCTCTGATTTTGGCTCTTTCTTCTTTTTGTATGTGTGCATTTATCGATATAAATTGGCCTCTGAGCACTGCTTTTGCTGTGTCCCAGAGGTTTTGATAGGAAGTATTTTCATTCTCGTTGCTTTCTATGAATTTCCTTATTCCCTCCTTGATGTCTTCTATAACCCAGTCTTTTTTCAGGAGGGTATTGTTCAGTTTCCAAGTATTTGATTTCTTTTCCCTAGTTTTTCTGTTATTGATTTCTAGTTTCATTGCCTTGTGGTCTGAGAAGATGCTTTGTAATATTTCGATGTTTTGGACTCTGCAAAGGTTTGTTTTATGTCCTAATATGTGGTCTATTCTAGAGAATGTTCCATGTGCGCTAGGAAAAAAGTATATTTTGCGGCAGTTGGGTGGAGAGTTCTGTATAAGTCAATGAGGTCAAGTTGGTTGATTGTTGTAAGTAGGTCTTCCGTGTCTCTATTGAGCTTCTTACTGGATGTCCTGTCCTTCTCCGAAAATGGTGTGTTGAAGTCTCCTACTATAATTGTGGAGGTGTCTATCTCACTTTTCAATTCTGTTAAAATTTGATTTATGTATCTTGCAGCCCTGTCATTGGGTGCATAAATATTTAATATGGTTATGTCTTCCTGATCGATTGTCCCTTTTATCATTATATAGTGTCCTTCTTTATCCTTTGTGGTGGATTTAAGTCTAAAGTCTATTTTGTCAGAAATTAATATTGCTACTCCTCTTCTTTTTTGCTTATTGTTTGCTTGATATATTTTTTTCCATCCTTTGAGTTTTAGTTTGTGTCTCTAAGTCTAAGGTGTGTCTCTTGTAGGCAGCATGTAGATGGATCGTGTTTCTTTATCCAGTCCGTGACTCTGTCTCTTTATTGGTGCATTTAGTCCATTTACATTCAGGGTAATTATAGATAAATAAGTTTTTAGTGCTGTGATTTTGATGCCTTTTCATGTGTGTTGTTGGCCATTTCATTTTTCCACATACTTTTTTGTGCTGAGACGTTTTTCTTAGTAAATTGTGAGATCCTCATTTTCATAATGTTTGACTTTATGTTAGTTGAGTCGTTACGTTTTTCTTGGCTTTTATCTTGAGTTATGGAATTGAGATTCCTTTTTGTGGTTACCTTGTTATTTACCCCTATTTTTCTAAGTAAAAACCTAACTTGTATCGTTCTATATCGCCTTGTATCACTCTCCATCTGGCAGTTCAATGCCTCCTGTATTTAGTCCCTCTTTTTTATTATTGTGATCTTTTACCTGTTGACTTCCATGGTTCCCTGTTATGTGTATTATTTTATTTATTTATTTATTTTTTAGAATTAATCTTAATTTGTTTGTTTTTGTGTTTTCCCTATTTGAGTTGATATCAGGACGTTCTGTTTTGTGACCTTGTATTGTGCTGGTACCTGATATTATTGGTCATCCGGCCAAACAATCTCCTTTAGCATTTCTTGCAGTCTTGGTTTAGTTTTTGCAAATTCTCTAAACTTGTGTTTATCTGTAAATATCTTAATTTCGCCTTCATATTTCAGAGAGAGTTTTGCTGGATATATGATCCTTGGTTGGCAGTTTTTCTCCTTCAGTGCTCTGTATATGTTGTCCCATTCCCTTCTTGCCTGCATGGTTTCTGCTGAGTAGTCTGAACATATTCTTACGGATTCTCCCTTGAAGGAAACCTTTCTTTTCTCCCTGGCTGCTTTTAAAATTTTCTGTTTATCTTTGGTTTTGGCAAGTTTGATGATAATATGTCTTGGTGTTTTTTCTTTTTGGATGAATCTTAAATGGGGTTCGATGAGCATCTTGGATAGATATCCTTTCGTCTTTCATGATGTCAGGGAAGTTTTGTGTCAGGAGTTCTTCAACTATTTTCTCTGTGTTTTCTGTGCCCCCTCCGTGTTCTGGGACTCCAATCACTCGCAAGTTATCCTTCTTGATAGAGTCCCACATGATTCTTAGGGTTTCTTCATTTTTTTTAATTCTTTTATCTGATTTTTTTTCAGCTATGTTGGTGTTGATTCCCTGGTCCTCCAGATGTCCCAGTCTGCATTCTAATTGCTCAAGTCTGCTCCTCTGACTTCCTATTGCGTTGTCTAATTCTGTAATTTTATTGTTAATCTTTTGGATTTCTACATGCTGTTTCTCTATGGATTCTTGCAACTTATTAATTTTTCCACTATATTCTTGAATAATCTTTTTGAGTTCTTCAACAGTTTTATCAGTGTGTTCCTTGGCTTTTTCTGCAGTTTGCCTTATTTCATTTGTGATGTCTTTAAGCATTCTGTAAATTAGTTTTTTATATTCTGTATCTGATAATTCCAGGATTGTATCTTCATTTGGGAAAGATTTTGATTCTTTTGTTTGGGGGGTTGGAGAAGCTGTCATGGTCTGCTTCTTTATGTGGTTTGATATGGACTGCTATCTCCGAGCCATCACTGGGAAACTAGTTTTTCCAGAAAATCCGCTAAAAAAAAATGCAGTCAGATCCCTATCAGAGTTCTCCCTCTGGCTCAGGCTATTCGGATGTTAATGGAGCCGCCTGGGGAGGGTGGGGGAGGGATCAGAGAGCTAGGAGAGTAGCACCTCAGAATATAGCCAGAGTTGCTTGTCTTACTTGGAATGACTATTATATCTGAGATTTCCGCAGGGCGCGTCGCCTATATGTACTGGCTGTGTGGAGATTGCCCCCGGGGGGTCTGGCCCGCTGGCGTCACAATCAGATCCTCTGCTGTCAGCCCCACCCCCAAGGTTAAGCCTCCCCTACTGTGACAGTGCACTCCCGACTCCAAAATCAGTCACTGCCTCCCGGGGACTCCCCATCCCGCCAGCCGCATCCCACGCCACCCCCGCGAACCGGGTGGGCTCCCCCCCCGGGGTCAGCTCAGGAGAATGGAGCAGCTCCTCATGCCTGCGTGGCAACTGCGCGTCCTGGCTGGGACTCCGCTCTCCCCGCTCCAAGACCAGCCACTGCCTCCTGGGGACTTCTCCCACCAGCTGAGCCTCCACGCCGCTCGCGCAAACCGGGTGGGCGCCGCCCGCGCGAACTGCCGGGCACCCCTGGGGTCAATTCAGGGGAGTGTAGCTGCTCACCGCGCTGGCGCCATGCCCTCTCCCCGCCAAAATCCGGGCAGGACGGCTCCCCGGCTGGGACGCTGCTCTCCCCGCTCCAAGACCAGTCACTGCCTCCCGGGGACTTCTCCCATCGGCTGTGCCGCCACGCCGCCCGCGCGAACCAGCTGGGCTCCCTCCTGGGATGAGTTCGGGGCCTAGGGCTGGGCCCCTTGTCTGTGCCATCTGCCCCCCTGGGCTCTGCCCCAAATCGGGCTCCAAAGGTCACCTGACTGGTACGCTGGCTCCTCGCTCTGAAAACAATCGCTGTCTCCCCGTATTTGTTCGTTCTCCATCTCTAAATCTGTGTTTGTTGTTCAGGGTTCGTAGATTGTTATGTATGTGATTGATTCACTTGTTTTTCTGAGTCTTTGTTGCAAGAGGGATCCGCGGTAGCGTCCACCTAGTCCGCCATCTTGGCCCCGCCTCGCTTTGTCCAATTTCTCTTTTTATTATAAATTTAAAATATTGTTAAGATGAAATTAAGTGCTGTATTAGAAAATATTGTATAAAGCTACCGAATATCACAAAGAGTATGGAACTTTGCTACATACATACATTAAGAGGAAAAACAATAAATAATAATCTAAAATTTATATTTCTAAATAGATCTCAAAATCTGTTTTAATAAACTTTAATATCTATTTCTTTTGAAAAGAAAAAAAAGACTTTGCTGAAAAAAAAAGAACAGTTGCCATCGAGTGCATTCCAACTCATAGTGACACCATCTGTTTTAGAGTAGAACTGGGCTCCAGAAGCAGATTGCCAAGCCTTTCTTCAGACATGCCTCTGGGTGTGTTCAAACCACCAACTTTTTGGTTAATAGCCCAGTGCTAAACCATTTGTGCCACCTTGAGAATCCCTAAAATTTTGCTAGCTAGGAATAAAATGTAAAGGTACTGTAATAGGATATCTACTAATGATATGTACCAAAGACTATAACAAGCATCGCATCTGATGGTGAAAAGTATAAACATCCCACTAAAGTCTAGCACACAACAAAGATACTCTCTATCACTACTTCTGTTCACCATTTTACTAGACCATATACAATGAGATACAGGGGGGGAAAAAAAAGCATAAAATATAGATAAGAAGTTTCCAGGGAGGCAAGGCCAAGATGGTAGAGTAGTTCAGACACCTCCAGTGATCCCTCTTACAGTAAAGACCCCAAAGAACAAGTGAAACAATTATACATATGACAGGCTAGAAGGCCTGAACATCGAAGGCAAATTTAGGAAACTGGACAGAGTGGCAGAGGGAGGGAAAGATGGTTCAGAAGTGGAGAGAAGTTCCCCGACCTGACTTGGCAGGAACCAGTGCCCCTTGGTCATGATCCCCTGCAGCAACTGTGGTGGGGCTGACAGTAGTGTTCATGACATGGTTTCCTCAGGGAGAGACAGTGAGATGCACAGTCTACTCAAACCTCCAGAACCAGAGAAGAGCAGCACTCTTAGTAAAAGCTAAGTATCTGTGTTTATTTTACTGTGCCCCCAGACACCAAACCAACTTCAGTGGCTGTTGGTTTTCCTGGGCCTGAGATAGGTGCGCTGCACACCCTGAGCCTTTCTCCGGGCCTTGGAAAAGGAATAAATTAACAATTTGGGGAAAAGATAATCTTCCAGTTCCACTAAGCTGGAGAGCTCAGGACAGAAGCTGCTGCTGTCCAGGCACAAATGGTCCGTGGACTTTGAATATCTTTCACCCCTGCATGAGTCTGTGTGGACCTATTTCAGGAGATGAGGCCCTTGCTGGCAGACTGCAACAGTATATGTGCTCGAGACCTGCCTTCAACTGTTTCAGCTGTGCAGTAGAGAGGTGGGTTTTTCGTGTTCGACATCACATTGCCTATTAAACAGGGTCCTCACCTACCCACATCAGGGGCCTGAGGACGGCTGGCTCCACCCACATCACCTAGCCAGATGTGACAGGGTTTCAAGGATAAGTGGTGACTCTTAGTTCTTAAAACCAAGAGCATTGTGTGCCCATGGTCCGGCTGCAGAGTCCACCCAGCTGTGAGCTCTAGGGAACAGGATGTGCTTTCCTCACAGACACTTGGGGGACGGTTTTCAGCCCTCTGCCTTGTTCAGAGTATGACCCCCTGCTGCAACCAGATACCTGTGCCTACACCAATCATTCCGGCCCCTCTAAGACTGTAGCACAGAGTCTGTACCACACACCTACCTGGACACCTGAGCTGAATCCATATAAGAAAAGTGAATGGACTCCCAGGCTCATATACCTGATAACTGCTCTAGTCATCTGGTGACAGGACATTAGAGCTTAAAAAGTCCAAATAATCAAGCTAGCTCACTCAAGCAGCCTATTTGGGCATATCAAAACAAAACAAAGCAAGAAGCTAGCATACAGTAAGCAAACATAAAATAAATTAATACAATAACTTATAGATGGCTCGGAGACAAACGTCAATATAAAATTACATAAAGAAGCAGACCATGATCGCTTCAACAAGCTCTCAAAACAAAGAATCAAGGAATCTTCCGGGTGAAGATGTATTCCTGGAATTACCAGAAGTAGAATACAAAAGATTAATATACAGAACTCTTCAAGAGATCATGAAGCAGATCAGTCAGAAGGCCAAGGAACACACAGAAAAAGCAGTTGAAGAAATTAAAAAGGTAATTCAAGAACATAATGAAAAATTTAATAGGCTGCAAGAATCCACAGAGAGACAGCAATCAGAAATTCAGACGACTAACAATAAAATTACAGAATTAGACAACTCAATAGAAAGTCACAGGAGCAGAAAAGGAACTGGAAGGGAGAATTAGTGAGACTGAAGATAAAACACTTGGCACCAATATATTTGAAGAAAAATCAGATAAAGAATTAAAAAAAATGAAGAAACCCTAAGAATCGTATGGGACTCTATCAAGAGAAATAACCTGCAAGTGATTGGAGTACCAAAACAGGGAGGGATAACAGAAAATACAGAGAGAGAATTGTTGAACATTTGTTGGCAAAAAACTTCCTGAATATGGTGAAAGATGGAAGGTAACTATCCAAGATGCTCATTGAACCCCGTATAAGGTAGATCTCAAAAGAAAGTCACCAAGACATATTATAATCAAACTTGCCAAAACCAAAGATAAAGAGAGAATTTTAAGAGCAGCTAGAAAGAAACGAAAAGTCACCTACAAAGGGCAGTCAATAAGAATAAGCTCGGACTACTTGGCAGAAACCATGCAGGCAAGAAGGCAATGGAATGACTTATATAAAGTATTGAAGGAAAAAAAAATTGCCAGCCAAGAATCATATATCCAGCAAAACTGTGTGTCAAACATGAAAGCGAAATTAGGACATTTCCAGATAAACAGAAGTTTAGGGAATTTGTAAAAACCAAACCGAAACTAAAAGAAATACTAAAGGGAGTTTGCTGGTTAGAAAATCAATATCAGGTATTAACCCAAGACTAGAATACAGGAGAGAGTAACCAGATATCAACGCAGATAAGGAAATCACAAAAATAAATCAAGATTAAAAAAACTCAAAACAGGGAAACAGTGATGTCATTATGTAAAAGATGATGACATTAAAATGATAAGGAGGGACCAAAAAATGTAGTTGTACATCTTCCATATGGAGAGGAAGTCAAAGCAATATAGGCAGATAAAAGTTTGGTTTAAACTTAGAAAAATAGGGGTAAATAATAATAAAATAATAATAATAATAAGGTAACCATAAAGGAGAATAACAATCCTACACATCAAAATAAAATACAAGAAAAACAAAAAGGCTCAGCAAAAGCAAAATAAACAACAAAAAAAAAAAGGAAAAGACAACATATAAAGATAAACTAGCACAAAAAATTAAGTGGAAAAAAGAAACTATCAGCAACGCACAAAAAAAGACATCAAAGTGACAGCACTAAACTCATTCCTATCCATAATTATGCTGAATATAAATGGACTAAATGTACCACTAAAAAGAGAGTGGCAGAATCCATAAGAAAAACATGATCTGTCTATGTGCTGCCTACAAGAGACACACCTTAGACTTAAAGACACAAGCAAACTAAAAAATACTTAAAGGACGGGAAAAAAATATATCAAGCTAACAACAATGAAAAAAGAGCAGGAGTAGCAAACTTAATTTCTGAAAAAACAGGCTTTAAGTTAAATCCACCACAGACGATAAGGAAGGACACCATATAATGATTAAAGGGACAATATACCAGGAGGATATAACCATATTAAATATTTATGCACCCAATGACAGGGCTGCAAGGTACTTAAAACAAACTCTAACAGAATTGAAAAGTGAGATAGACAGCTCCACAGTAATAGTAGGAGACTTCAGTGAAGGACCACTTTCAGTGAAGGACAAAACATCCAGAAAGAAGCTCAATAAAGACATGGAAAATCTAAATGCCACAATCAACCAAATTGACCTCATAGATATATACAGAACACTCCACCCAACAGCAGCCCAGTATACTTTCTTTTCTAGTGGACATGGAACATTCTCAAGAATAGCCCATATATTAGGCCATAAAGCAAGCCTCAACAGAACCAAAACATCGAAATATTACAAAGGATCTTCTCTGACCACGAAGCAATAAAAGTAGAAATCAATAACAGAAAAAGCTGGGAAAAGAAATCAAACACTTTGAAACTGAATAACACCCTGCTGAAAAACGACGGAGTTATAGAAGAAATTAGGGATAGAATAAAGAAATTCATAGAATCCAATGAAAATGAAAACACTTCCTATCAGAACCTTTGGGGCACAGCTAAAGTAGTGCTCAGAGGTCAATTTATATCAAAAAATGCACACATCCAAAAAGAAGGGCCAAAATCAAAGAATTATCCCTACAATTTGAACTAAAAGAAAGAGAGCAACAAAAGAAACCCTCGGGCACCAGAAGAAAGCAAACAACAAAAATTAGAGCAGAATTAAATGAAATAGAGAACAGAAAAACAATTGAAAGAATTAACAAGACCAAAAGCTGGTTTTTTGAAAAAATCAACAAAATTGATAAACGATTGGCCAAACTGACAAAAGAAAAGTAGGTGAGGAAGCAAATAACCCAAATAAGAAATGAGATGGGTGATATCACAACAGACCCAACTGAAATTAAAAGAATCTTAACACATTACTATGAAAAACTGTACTCTAATAAATTTGAAAACCTAGGAAAATGGATGAATTTCTAGAAACACACTACCTACCTAAACTAACACAAACAGAGGTAGAAAATAAACCCATAACAAAAGATGAGATTGAAAAGGTAATTTAAAAAACTCCCAACAATAACAACAACAAAAGCCCTGGCCCTGACAGCTTCACTGGAGAGTTCTACCAAACTTTTAGAGAAGAGTTAACACCACTACTACTAAAGGTATTTCAGAACATAGAAAAGGATGGAATACTCCCAAACTCATTCTATGAAGCTGGCGTTTCCCTGATACCAAAATCAGGAAAACACAACACAAAAAAAGAAAATTGCAGACCTATAACCCTCATGAACGTAGACACGAACATGCTCAACAAAATTCTAGCCAATAAAATTCAACAACATATCAAAAAAAAATTCAGCATGACCAAGTGGAATTCATACCTGGTATGCAGGGATGTTTCAACATTAGAAACACAACCAATGTAATCCATTATATAAATAAAGCAAAGACAAGAACCACATGATCTTATCAATTGATGCAGAAAAGGCATTTGACAAAGTCCAACACCCGTTCATGATAAACACTCTCAGTAAAATAGGAATAGAAGGAAAATTCCTCAACGTAATTAAGGGCATTTATGCAAAACCAACAGCCAACATCATCCTAGATGGAGAGAGTCTGAAAGCATTCCCCTTGATAACAGGAACCAGACAACAATGCCCTTTATAACCACTCTCATTCGAAATTGTGCTGGAGGTCCTAGCCAGAGGTATTAGGCTAGATAAAGAAATAAAGGGGATCAAAAAAAAAAGGAAGAAGTGAAAGTATCTCTATTTGCAGATGACATGATCTTATACACCGAAAACCGTAAAGAATCCTCAAGGAAACTACTGAAACTAACAGAAGAGTTCCGCAGAGTATCAGGATGCAATATAAACATACAAAAATCAGTTGGATTCCTCTACATGAACAAAGAGAGCATGTAAGAGAAAATCACCAAATGAATACCATTTACAGTAGCCCCCAGGAAGATAAAATACTTAGAAATAAATCTAACCAGCAACCTAAAATACCTATACAAAGAAAACTATAAGACACTACTGTAAGAAATCAAGAGACCTCTTGTTTTTAGGTGCAGTCGAGTTGGTTCCAACTCATAGCAACCCTATGCACAACAGAACGAAACACTGCCCAGTCCTGAGCCATCCTTGTTATGCTTGAGCTCATTGTTGCAGCCACTGTGTCAGTCCACCTCGTTGAGGGTCTTCCTCTTTTCCGCTGACCCTGTACTCTGACAAGCATGATGTCCTTCTCCAGGGACTGATCCCTCCTGACTGCATGTCTAAAGTATATAAGATGCAGTCTCAGCAACCTTGCTTCTAAGGAGAATTTTGGTTGTACTTCTTTTAAGACAGATTTGTTTGTTCTTTTGGCAGTCCAGGGTATATTCAATATTCTTCGCCAAACGCCACAATTCAAAGGCATCAATTCTTCTTCGGTCTTTCTTATTCACTGCCCAGCTTTCACATGCATATGATGTGAATGAAAATACCATGGCTTGGATCAGGCGCACCTTAGTCTTCAAGGTGACATCTTTGCTCTTCAACACTTTAAAGAGGTCCTTTGCAGCAGATTTACCCAATGCAATGCTTCTTTTGATTTCTTGACTGCTGCATCCATGGCTGTTGATTGTGGATCCAAGTAAAATGAAATCCTTGACAACTTCAATCTTTTCTCCATTTATCATGATTTACTCGTTGGTCCAGTTGTGAGGATTTTTGTTTTCTTTATGTTGAGTTGCAATCCATCCTGAAAACTGTGGTCTTTGATCTTCATTAGTAAATGCTTCAAGTCCTCTTCACTTTCAGCAAGCAAGGTTGTGGCATCTGCAGATTGTTATTGAGTCTTTTTCCAATCCTGATGCCCCATTCTTCATCATATAGTCCAGCTTCTCATGTAATTTGCTCAGCATACAGGTAGAATAGATATGGTGAAAGAATACAACCCTGATGCACACCATTCCTGACTTGAAACAAATCAGTATCCCCTTGTTCCGTCTGAACAACTGCCTCTTAATCTATGTACAGTTTCCTCAGGAGCACAATTAAGTTCTGGAATTCCCATCCTTCCCAATGTTATCCATAATTTGTTATGATCCACACAGTCGAATGCCTTTGCATAGTCAATAAAACACAGGTAAACATCCTTCTGGTATTCTCTGCTTTTAACCAGGATCCCCCTGACATCAGCAATGATATTCTTGGTTCTTTTTTTTTTTTTTTACATCCTCTTCTGAAACCGGCCTGAATTTCTGGCAGTTCCCTGTCAATATACTGCTGCAGCCATTTTTGAATGATCTTCAGCAAAATTTTGCTTGTGTGTGGTATTAATGATATTGTTCTATAATTTCCACATTCAGTTGGATCACCTTTTTTGGGAATAGGCATATGTATAGATCTCTTCCAGTCAGTTGGCCGGAAACTCTCTTCCATATTTCTTGGTTCAGATGAGTGAGCACCTTCAGCGCTGCATCTGTTTGTTGAAACATCTCAGTTGATATTGCATCAATTCCTGGAGCCTTGTTTTTTGCCAATGCCTTTAGAGCAGCTTGGAATTCTTCCTTCAGTACCATTGGTCCTGATCATATGCCACCTCTTGAAATGGTTGAACATCGACTAATTCTTTGTGGTATAATGACTCTGTGTATTTCTTCCATCTTTTTTCTTTTGATGCTTCCTGCGCCGTTTAATATTTTTTCCATAGAATTCTTCACTAATGCAACTCGAAGCCTGATTTTTTTCTTCAGTTCTTTCAGCTTGAGAAAAGTCAAGCGTGTTCTTCCCTTTTGGTTTTCCATCTCCAGGTCTTTGCACATGTCATTATAATACTTTACTTTGTCTTCTCGAGCTGCCCTTTGAAATCTTCTGTTCAGTTCTTTTACTTTACCAGTTCTTCCATTTGCTTTAGCTGCTCTATGTTCAAGAGCAAGTTTCAAAGTCTCCTCTGACATCCATCTTGGTCTTTTCTTTCTTTCCTGTCTTTTCAATGACCTCTTGCTTTCTTCTCGGATGATGTCCTTCCACAACTCGTCTGGTCTTCGGTCTCTAGTGTTCAATGGTTCAAATCTATTTTTCAGATGGTATCTAAATTCAGGTGAGATGTACCCAAGGTCATATTTTGGGTCTTGTGGACTTGCTCTGATTTTCTTTAGTTTCAGCTTAAACTTGTATATGAGCAATTGATGGTCTGTTCCACAGTCAGCCCCTGGCCTTGTTCTGACTGATGATATTGAGCTTTTCCATTGTCTCTTACCACAGATGTAGTCAATTTGATTTCTGTGTTTTCCATCTGGTGAGGTCCATGTGTTTATGTTGGTGAACGAAGGTATTTGCAATGAAGAAGTCGTTGGTCTTGCAAAATTCTATCATTCAACCTCCAGCATGTTTCTATCACCAAGGCCATATTTTCCAACTACCAATCCTTCTTCTTTGTTTCTAACTTTTGCATTCCAATCGCCAGTAATTATCAATGCATTTTGATTGCATGTTCTATCAATTTCAGACTGCAGCAGCTGATAAAAATCTATTTCTTCATCTTTGGCCCTAGAGGTTGGTGCATAAATGAATAATAATCCTATTAACTGGTCTTCCTTGTAGGCGTATGGATGTTATCCTATCACTGACAGCGTTGTACTTCAGGATAGATATTGAAACAACTTTTTTGATGATGAACGCAACATCATTCCTCTTCAAGTTGTCATTCCCAGCATAGTAGACTATATGATTGTCCAATTCAAAATGGCCAATAACAGTCCATTTCAGATCACTAATGCCTAGGGTATCGATGTTTATGCATTCCATTTCATTTTTGATGATTTTCTGTTTTCCTAGATTCATGCTTCATACATCCCGGGTTCCAATTATTAATGGATGTTTCCAGCTGTTTCTTCTCATTTTGAGTCGTGCTGCATCAGCGACTGAAGGTCCCAAAAGCTTTACTTCATCCACATCATTAAGGTCGACTCTACTTTGAAAAGGCAACTCTTCTCCAGTCATCTTGTGAGTGCCTTCCAACCTGGGGTGCTCATCTTTCAGCACTATATCAGACAATGTTCCGTTACTATTCATAAGGTTTTCACTGGCTAATGGTTTTCAGAAGTAGACTGCCAGGTCCTTCTTCGTAGTCTGTCTTAGTCTGGAAGCTCAGATGAAACCTGTCCTCCATGGGTGACCCTGCTGGTATCTGAATACCGGTGGCATAGCTTCCAGCATCACAACAATACACAAGCCCCCACAGTATGACAAAATGGGAGACACATGGAAATATATATCTTGCTCACAGGTAGGAAGACTCAACATTGTAAAAATGTCTGTTCTACTGAAAGTGATCTATAGATACAATGCAGTTCCGATCCAGATTTCAAAGACATTTTTTTATGAGATGGAGAAACAAACCACCAACTTCACATGGAAGGGAAACAGGCCCTGAATAAGTAAAGCATTACTGAAAAAGAAGAACAAAGTGGGAGGCCCCACACTACCTGAGTTTAGAACCAGTTATACCATCACAGTAGTCAAAACTGCCTCGTTCTCGTACAACAACAATACATAGAAGAATGGAACAGAATTGAGAATCCAGACATAAATCCATCCAAATATGAGCAGCTTATATTTGAAAAAGTTCCATAGTCACTTAAATGGGGAAAAGACAGTCCCTTTAATAAATGGTGCTGGCATAACTTAATATCCATCTGCAAAAAAATGAAACAAGACCCATACCTCACACCATGCATAAAAACTAACTCAGAATTGATCAAACACCTAAACATAAAATCTAAAATGATAAAGATCATGGAAGAAAAAATAGGGACAATGCTAGGAGTCCTAGTACATGGCAAAAACAGTATACAAAACATTACTAACAATGTACAAACACCAGTAGAGAGATAACTAGGAGCTCCTAAAAATCAAACACCTATGCTCATGCAAAGAGTAAAGAGATTACCTACAGACCAGGAAAAAGTTTTTAGCTATGACATTTCTGATCTTCATCTGATCTGTAAAATCTACATGATACTGCAAAAACTCAACAATGAAAAGACAAATAACCCAGTTAAAAAATGGGGAAAGGATATAAACAGAATCTTCACCAAAGAAGACATTCAGGCAGCTAAC
The DNA here is from genome assembly GCF_024166365.1 of Elephas maximus indicus. Lineage (NCBI taxonomy): Eukaryota > Metazoa > Chordata > Mammalia > Proboscidea > Elephantidae > Elephas > Elephas maximus. Next base: position 127,138,960 of record NC_064820.1, read on the forward strand.
AGATACATGAGGAAATGCTCACGATTATTAGCCATTAGAGAAATGCAAATCAAAATTACAATGAGATTCCATCTCACTCCAACGAGGATGTAATTAATCCAAAAAACACAAAATAATAAATGATGGAGAGGCTGTCGAGAGACTGGAACACTTATACACTGCTGGTCGGAATGTAAAATGGTACAACCACTTTGGAAATCAATTTGGTACTTCCTTAAAAAGCTGGAAATAGGACTATCATACGATCCAGCAATCCCACTCCATGGAATAGATCCTAGATAAATAAGAGCCTTTACAGAAATAGATATATGACACCCATGTTCATTGTTGCACTGTTTACAATGGCAAAAATGGAAGCAACCAAGGTGCCCATCAACAGATGAATGGATAAATAAATTATGGTATACTTACATAATGAAATACTACACATCGATAAAGAACAATGATGAATCTGTGGAGCATTTTTATAACATGGAGGAATCTGGAAGGCATTATGCTCAGTGAAATTAGTCAGTTGCAAAAGGGCAAATATTGTGTGAGGCTACTATTATAAGAACTCAAAAAATAGTTGAAACACAGAAGAAAATATTCTTTGATGGTTATGAGGGTGGGGAGGGAGAGAGGGGGAGGGACATTCACTAATTAGATGGTAGAAAAGAACTATTTTAGCTGAAGGGAAAGACAACACACAATACAGGAGAGGTCAGCACAACTGGACTAAGCCAAAAGCAAAGAAGTTTCCTGTATAAACTAAATGCTTCGAAAGCTAGAGTAGCAGGGACGGGGGTTTCAGGGTTTCATGGTTTCAGGGGACACCTAGGTCAACTGGCTTAATAAAATCTCTTAAGAATACATTCTGCATCCCACTTTGGTGGCTGGCGTCTGTGGTCTTAAATGCTAGCAAGCAGCCATGTAAGATGCATCAATTGGTCTCAACTCACTTGGATCAAAGGAGAATGAAGAACACCAAAGACACAAGGTAATTATGATCCCAAGAGACAGAAAGGGCCACATAAACCAGAGACTACATCAGCCTGAGACCAGAAGCACTAGATGGTGCTCAGCTATAACTGATGACTGCCCTGACAGGGAACACGACAGAGAATCCCTGAGGGAGCAGGAGAGCAGTGGGATGCAGGCCTCAAATTCTTGTAAACAGGCCAGACTTAATGGTCTGACTGAGACTAGAAGGATCCTAGAGGTCATGGTCCCCAGACCTTTTGTTAGCCCCAAACTGGAACCATTCCCAAAGCCAACTCTTTAGACAGGGATTGGACTGGAGTTTTTTTTTTATAGGATAGAAAATGATAAATGATACTGGTGAGGGGTGAGCTTCTTGGTTCAAGTAGACATACGAGATTATGTGGGCAGCTCCTATCTGACAGAGAGAGGAGAAGGCAGAGCAGGACAAAAGCTGGCTGAATGGACATGGGGAATACAGGGTGGAGAGAAGGAGTGTGCTGTCTCATTAGGGGGAGAGGAACTAAGAGTTCATAGCAAACTGCATATAAATTTTTATATGAGAGACTGACTTGATGTGTAAACTTGCACTTAAAGCACAATAAAAATCATAAAATTAAAAAAGTTTCCACAGTGGCATTATTTGAATTAACATGATTGATTTCCTTTGAAAAATATTTGCCTCAATCATAAAAATTTTCAAGAGCAACAAAAAGTATTTTGAAAAAGAAAAGGGCTTTATTTACTTTATGTGAAGACAAAATAAAGTCATATTTAAAAACAAGATGAAATAATAGGAAAACCAGACAAATAGATCACTGCTACAAAATAGAAAATTCAGAAATTAAATATATATATATGGAAATTTAGTTGGGATTAAGTTGAAATTCCAAGTTGGTGGGAAAAGTATGTAATATTCTATGAACACCTTAAGAGGGAACTAAATATGAATGCATAGAAAGATATTGCAGTTTGTCTAATACTGAGTAACTCTGAAGGTGGGAATGATTGTCTAAGAGTACTGGGGGGTAAAAATCAAGGTGGTCTTTCAAGTTTTAGTCGATGTGCATCTGCATTTATTGAAATATTTGTATCAGTTAAGCATTTGTGTATTGCTTTTGGAAGGAAGGGAGGGGGTGGGAGGGAGGAAAGGAAAGAGGAATAAGTAGGGAGGAAGGGAAGGAGGGAAGGACAAAAGGAAGAAAGGAAGGAGGGAGGGAGGGAAAGAGGGAAGGAGAAAGGGAGGAAGGAAAGAAGGGGGAGTGATGGAGGAAAGAAGAGGAGAAGGAGTTAGGAAAAAAGGGAAGAAGGGAGGGAGGGAAGAAAGGAGGCTATCTGAGGAAAAAATGGACAGGAAGAACATAAGGACAAAAATCATCTTAGAGTGGAATCGTTTGTTTAATTTCCAACCTTTTCAGTAATTTAAAGTCTTCAAATTGTTCATTAGGAAGCAATTGACAGAACTTTTTCTCATTGTCTTTATTCATCTGGTAACAACTAATTTAGTAAAATGAGCATAGAAATGAAAATGTAGCTGTCTAACACCTATGCATATACTTACAATTCCAGAGGGCCTTCAGCTTTCAGATTTTTTGATAAAACCAATGCCAACCACCTTGCAAAAACTGGAGATTAAGCTCAAGTCCTTCAGACACATAATGCCTCCATTAGCACAGTGATAATTAAGGATTCAAAATTGGCAATAAAACTAATGAGGTACACCAGACTTTCTTCTAATACTGTGCACACCTAGCCTTATAAAAGGAAATACAGCATCACAGCATCTCCGTCTCATTGGGAGGCCCACCATCAGCACTAGTACACACTTTCTTTGCCCTTTCACCCAAACGATGGTTGCACAGTTGCTGCAAGTGATGGCCAAGGTCAGTGCACATCCCCAGAGGCCACATCTAGGAATGTGATCTCCAGGCCTGCATGGTAGCTCAGAGATTCCCAGTCCATGTCAAGTCCCACAACTCAAGGGTTTCTCAGTAAACTCAGACATAGCATTCCACATTTGTCTTTATTTGGTAATTTCTAAAGAATCAGGACTCTGGGGTCATTTTCTCTGACAATTCTATGTCAGTCCTGACCAAAACTAAAACCAAGCCCGTTGCCTTGGAGTTGATTCTGAAGTAGAACTGCTCCATAGAGTTTCCAAGGAGCACCTAGTGGATTCAAACTCCTGACATTTCAGTTATCAGCCAAGCCGTTACCGCTGCACCACCAGGGCTCCGTAAGTGTTATAAGATTTGCATATTGATATGTCTCCTTGGCAAAACTGGGTTGAAACATTCTATAATAAACCACATTTCCCTTGGAATTATGCTTTCAGAACAGAAATTCTGCTGTATGTGATACCTACTTGTTTAACTCAATCTGAGAGTTGAACTTTTGTTCAGGAGTGTAACTATCCCTTTTAAAAAGTTGCTTCTTGTGACATACGAGGTATCTTCTTTATTAAGAGCTTCAATTGAAATTATGTTGGATATTGATTTATGAAATATCCTTCATAAACTTCTGTATTTCAATCACCAGAAGTCTCATTACCATCACTATTTCGACAGAGTTCTCATGACATTATTATTCATGATGAATATACACTTCCTATTGTGTTCCAAGGAAACCCTGGTGGTGTAGTGGTTAAGTGCTATGGCTGGTAACCAAAGGGTCAGCAGTTCAAATCCACCAGGCACTCCTTGGAAACTCTATGGGGCAGTTCTACCCTGTCGTATACCGTTGCTATGAGTCGGAATCGACTTGACGGCACCAAGTTTGGTTTTTTATTGTGTTCCAAAGGAGTCTGGGTGGTGCAAGTGATTTGACGTTAGTTGCTAACAGAAAGATTCATGGTTCGTACCTGCCCCGCAGCTCTGGATCTCCACAGAAGAAAAGGTCTGGCAATGTGCTTCCAATAAGACCATGACCAAGAAAATCCTATGGAGCAATTCTAGTCTTTAACACATGGATCCCCATGAGTCAGGCTGAATTGATGGCAGCTAACAACAGCAACAACAGTGGGTTCTAAAACTCACCCTTACCTTGATTCAGAGACAATATTCAAGAATAGAGCTTTCACGTCGCTGTGTGGAGGGGTTCTCCATTCACCGATGGCTAGAGGTCCAACAATGCCCATCTCCAGTGCGCAACTTTCCAAGAGACCTATCCAAATAAAAGGAAAGATAGTTCCCATCATTAAGTGATTTTGTTTTCTAATCTATTTTTTTTCTGCTTCTTTTCTTTTCAGCATATATTTCCTATCAAAACTTGAGAAGAGATTAGGAACTCTAGCCAGGCAGGCTCTCTGTTTTTAAGAAGGGAGATTTTCTTTAATCTGGGCATAAAATGTGACCCAAGACAGACAAGGTAAATTGGGGTGGAAATTCATTGCCCTGGAGCCATGACAAAACAAAGGCAATCAGGATCATCTAGTTCAAAGTGAGGAGAGACAAGTGACTGCTGGTGAGAACAAGGAACAATTCACATGCTGTGTGACAGTCACTTCAGGTCAGACTGACAGCAGTTCCTCTGCCATCTCCTTGATGCTTTAATTTTCAGTTGGTAAACTGAATGACAAAAGTTACATTTCCCATTATCACATTCATCATTCCCAAACAGAATATAATTTGTTGAGTTTGTGCTATACAATCTGTATAATATGTCCTACATGGCAAATGCAAAAATTAATGTGTTTCTAGGACCATGTGAAAAAAAAAAAAAAAACTATAGACCTTTGGGAAGGAGGGGAAAAATTGGGAGGGGCACGTGGTGGGCTTTTGTGAGGCGCCACAAAAACCTAGTGGTTGTGTGTATCTAATCTGTGATAAATCACTAAGCCGCACATCTATATTTTGAGGATTTTTTCATATTTATATATTCATATAGATTCACATGTACTAGTGTGTATATATATGTAAAATTTGTTGTGTTGTTGTTGTTAGGTGCCGTCGAGTCAATTCCGACTCATAGAGACCCTATGCACAACAGAACGAAACACTGCCTGGTCCTGAGCCATCCTCAAAATCGTTGTTATGCTTGAGCCCATTGTTGCAACCACTGTGTCAGTCCACATCGTTGAGAGTCTTCCTTTTTCCCCTGACCTTGCACTTTGCCAAGCATGATATTCTTCTCCATAGACTGATCCCTCCTGACAACATGCCCAAAGTATATAAGACGCAGTCTCGCCATCCATGCTTCTAAGGAGCATTCTGGTTGTACTTCTTCTAAGACAGATTTGTTTGTTCTTCTGGCAGTCCATGGTATATTCAATATTCTTAACCAACACCACAATTCAAAGGCATCGATTCTTCTTCAGTCTTTCTTATTCACTGTCCAGCTTTCACATGCATATGATGTGATTGAAAATACCATGGCTTGGGTCAGGTGCACCTTAGTCTTCAAGGTGACATCTTTGCTCTTCAACACTTTAAAGAGGTCCTTTGCAGCAGATTTACCCAATGCAATGCTTCTTTTGATTTCTTGACTGCTGCTTCCATGGCTGTTGATTGTGGATCCAAGTAAAATTAAATCCTTGACAACTTCAGTCTTTCTCCATTTATCGTGATGTTGCTCATTGGTCCAGTTGTGAGGATTTTTGTTTTCTTTTTATGTTGAGGTGCAATCCATACTGAAGGCTGTGGTCTTTGATCTTCATTAGTAAATGCTTCAAGTCCTCTTCACTTTCAGCAAGCAAGGTTGTGTCATCTGCATAATGCAGGTTGTTAATGAGTCTTCCTCCAATCCTGATGCCCCTTCTGCTTCATAGAGTCCAGCTTCTCAGATTATTTGTTCAGCATACCAATTGAATAGGTATGGTGAAAGAATACAACCCTGGAGCACACCTTTCCTGACTTTAAACCATGCAATATCCCCTTTTTCTGTCCAAATGACTGCCTCTTGATCTATGTAACGGTTCCTCATGAGCACAATTAAGTGTTCTGGAATTCCCATCCTTCGCTATGTTATCCGCAATGTGTTATGATCCACACAGTCGAATGCCTCTGCATAGTCAATAAAATACAGGTAAACATCCTTCTAGTTTTTTGGTATTCTCTGTTTTCAGCCAGGATACATCTGACATTAGCAATGATATCCCTGGTTCCACATCCTCTTCTGAAACCGGCCTGAATTTCTGGCAGTTCTCTGTCAATATACTGCTGCAGCCATTTTTGAATGATCTTCAGCAAAATTTTGCTTGCGTGTGATATTAATGATATTGTTCAATAATTTCCACATTCGGTTGGATCACCTTTCTTGGGAATAGGCGTACATATGGATCTCTTCCCGTCAGTTGGCCAGGAAGCTGTCTTCCATGTTTCTTGGCATAGACGAGTGAGCACCTCCAGCACTGCATCTGTTTGTTGAGACATCTCAATTGATATTCCATCAATTCCTGGAGCCTTGTTTTTAGCCAATTAGGTAACTATAAACAATCTGAGTATATACACATATGTAATTAAAGGCACATGAATGTACAACCTCTGTACACGTGTAGTTCTATATGTGTATATGAATGGCTATTTCCCAATGTAAAAGATAAAAAAAAAAAAGTATAGAAATGAAAGGAGAAATTTTACACTCATTGAGTACTAGGAGAGTGGAATGGTTAATAGTGTATGATGATCTGACCTGAAAATGCAGCATATTTTTGCATGACCATTCCTTCAAGATTACCTTATGAATAACAGAAAAATACAAATAAAAGAAGATGAATAATAAACACACTATCACTTGAAAAGAAAATGGCTTTAGCATTAGGATATGATCATAAGAGTTGGGGAGCCCAAGACCTCTTTTTCTCCTTACTTTTCCCTCATTAAAAGACTTCAGGTAAATATACAGTGTAAGTTAAGTGGTTTATGTTTCCATTTTCTACCTATAAAATGAAGTGATGTATTGCTTTTTTTTTTTTTTTTATTGTTTAAGCTCCATCTTGTTAACAAGAATTCAGGGTAGTATTGTAATTTTCTAAGTATCATAAAGAAGTAGCTTGATTTTTTTTTAAGCACCTGCAAGTGTTTTCATTTAAAAACAAACAATTGCTTAATTCACGTTACAGAAACAAATGAGTCCCATCTAGTCACATGCAAGGTGTGCCCAATACCACCACATCCGGAGTGCTTTTGGACTTCTGAAAGTACTTTCTCTGCAAGGATTCTATCACTTAGAAATGGAAAATAAATTTGGATTATTTTAAGAATTCACCCCATCACAGAATTTCAACTCTGTAGGGTTTCATAGAGACAATTTTGTTTGATAATATGAGAACAGCAAGTACCAAAGCCCAGAAAATGAAAATATTCTGGGCATATTTAAGAGTCAAGAAGGAATCAGACGGTCGAGAAGCAAGCAAATTGACATTATTTATGGGAGAGTGAGTGGAATGATAGGGCACAGAGCTAGATCAGGAAAGAAGTGAAACAGGAGCAATAGAGAGGGAAAAAAGAAATTTTAAGACTGAGGATTCCAGCGGGGTAAAAGAATAACTGCTATGAGAGTATTCAAACAAGTAAGTTTGGGATGGGGCGGAGGCTATAGCCAGAGAATGGGATAAACATTAGTGATTTTGGAGCTGGAGCCACTTAAAACAAATCATAGTTTGTAATAAATACAGGCTACATAAAGTTCTTGAAGATTTAAGGAACTGATTCTCCAAAGCATTAGAATAGTCTTCCATGTGACTGCTGAAGTCATCTATTTCTGAGAGTTATAACGAAGAGGAAGATTGAGTGCCTTGTTTCAATCCCTAAATAAACTAGGAACGGTTTATTTGGAAGGGTTATTTGGAGTTCATTCTAGTTGGATCAACGATCAGCGCCCTTGGAATCAGAATCAATGGTGTATTGCACAGGATAAATTTGCTGCAAAAGAGCCCTTTAAAGTGTTAAAAAGCAAAGATGTCACCTTGATGACTAAGGTGAACCTGAACTAATCCATGGTGTTTTTGATCACCTCATATGCATGCGAAAGCTGGACCGAAGGAGAATTGATGCTTTTGAATTATGGTGTTGGTGGAGAATATTGAATATACCATGGACTGTCAGAAGAATGAACAAATCACTCTTGGAAGAAGTATACCCAGAATGCTCCTTAGAAGCAAGGGTAGTTAGATTTCATCCCATTTACTTTGGATATGTTATCAGGATAGTCCAATCCCTGGAGAAGGATACTGCGCTTGGTAAAGTAGAGCAACAGGGAAAAAAAAGGAAGACCCTCAATGAGACGGATTGGCATGGTGGCTGTGACAATGTACTCAGACATAGCAATGATTTTAAGGATGGCACAGGAACAGGCAACATTTCGTTCTATTACACATAGGGTCACTATGACTCGGAACTGACTCAATGGCACCTAACAACAACAACATCTGGAATTAAATAAGTAAAAGCTATGAGAATGGAAATTAAAATTTTAATTTGATGGTATAAGCTCAGAGAAATAAGTTTTATTTTATTTTTTTAAGTGAAGTTGGTGTAGACTGAAAATGCCACAGGACAGGAGAAATAAAAGTAGGTGGTAAGTGAGAAACCACACAGCCTCTACCTCAAAGAGAAATAGGGGAAGCAATGTCTTCAGAGGAGAGGCAGGAAGCAGAGGAAACATTCAAATTGACCATAGAGTTACAGATGGCACAGAAGGAGCTGGCAGGAAGGAGAGGATTGGGAGATTTGATGAAGAGGAAAAAAATTCAGGGCGTGATGAGATTGATAGTGTTTATAGAATCAGGATTGGAAGAAGACTAATTAACAACCTGCAATATTCAGATAACACAACCTTGCTTGTTGAAAGCAAAGAGGACTTGAAGCACTTACGATGAAGATCAAAGACTACAGCCTTCAATATGAATTACAGATCAACATAAAGAAAACAAAAATCCTAACAAGTGGACCAATAAGCAACATCATGACAAACAGAGAAAAGACTGAAGTTGTCAAGGATTTCATTTTTACTTGCATCCACAATCAAATGCCCACGGAAGCAACAATCGAGAAATCAAAAGATATACTGCATTGGGTAAATCTGCTTCAAAAGGCCTCTTTAAAGTGTTAAAAAAGGAAAGATGCTACCTTGAGGACTAAGTGCACCTGACCCAAGCCATGGTATTTTCAGTTGCCTCATATGCATGTGAAAACTCGACAATAAGGAAGACCGAAGAACTGATGCATTTGAATTATGTTGTTGGCAAAGAATATTGAATACACCAGAAGAGCAAAAAAACTCTCTTAAAAGAAGTACAGCCATAGTGCTTCTTAGAAGCAAGGATGGTGAGACTTTATCTCACACACTTTGGACATGCTATTAGGAGAAACTAGTCCCTGGAGAAGGATATCATGCTTGATAAAGTAGAGGGTCAGCGAAAAAGAGGAAGACTCTCAATGAGATGAATTGACACAGTGGCTACAATAATGGGGTCAAACATAGCAACGATTGTGAGGATGGCACAGGACTCGGCAATGTTTCTTTCTGTTCTACACAGGGTGGCTATGAGTCAGAGCCGACTTGATGGCAACTGACAACATCGACAACATTGTAAATGAGATTTTTTAAAAAATTATTTTCCCTTTTTATTACTTATATTAAGTAATACATAAGCATTATTACTTCTACATGTTTTTTTTCCTTTTGATTGGTGCTATAGGCTTTTCCAGTTAGAAAAGGTTATCACCTTTGACAAATAATATTTTTTTCTCTTTTACAATATTTAGACCTTTTATTTCATTCTCTTGAGTTACTGTATTGTACTAAATTCCCAGCACAATTTTAAATATAATGGGCAACCTTAATTTTCTGTTAATTTTAACTGATATAATTTTAGGTATATCATTAATACATGTGATGTGAATATTAGTTGTTCTTTTGAGAAATATTATGTCTTAGGCTGGGTTCCCTAGAGAAGCAAAACCAGTAAAGCGTACAAATACATAGAGATTTATATCAAGGAAACGGCTCATGCAATTGTAGAGGCTGGAACATCCCAAGTCCGTGGATCAGGGTAGCATCTTCTCCTGATTCACCTAGCCACAGGGGCTGGCAAACCCAAGATCTGCAGGTCAGAGAGCAGGGCTGGTGCTCAGAGGCTGCGAAGATCCACAAATCCCAAGATCGGCAGATTAGCTGCTAGCTCAAGTCCCAAGAACCAGAGGCCAGACAAACAGGAGGTAGCTGCAGGATCCAGAGAGGGCAAAAGCCAGAATGTCAACTTATATTCTAATGCAGGCCACATGTCCAAGGACACTCCCTTTCAACTGCTTGGCTACTCACTGCAGATCCCATCATGGGGTTGATCACATGTAACACTGAGAATCATGGCCCAGCCAACTTGACACACAATCTTTACCATCACTGATTATTTCATCATAAATTTACTAAGAGTTCTTTTTCTACTGATAGATATCAAATGCTTTTTTGACATCTATTAAGAGAACTATAATTTTTACCTTTCATTTGTTCATGTGCTGTAAATAGCTTTCTCGGTATTCAACATTTCTTGGTTCTCTAGAAAAGAAGTAATCATGGTCAATGCTTTAACATTTGTGCACTTCAATTTGCTACTATTTATTTTCGATTTTTAGTTTTCTTTTTGATTACTATATTTGCCATTTAAAAATATTTGATAATTAGGAAGATTTTCATACGTGTCTCAGCTTTGGAATAGTTTTCAGTAAACATAGGACAGTCTCATATAAAGACTGAAAGAATTTATTTAATTCAGTGGTAACTGATCTTTCTAAGTTTCTTCCCTGGCTTCAGGATCTTTAATACTTCCTGTACCAATTTTACTTGTCATCCCAAACAAATTTCTACATAAGAGAGAAGTGACATGCTCTTTTTAACAAGTATTTCCCATTATAAATTAATATACACCTACTTGTCACTTATTGCCTATCTTGTTATCTGATATATTGCATTTATGATAATAGTAAAATACCTACTATCTATTTTTGTACATTAACAAGTAGCTGAGCTGAGAGGGGAGGAGGAGGAGGAGGGCCAGGTTTGTGAGAGGAAGTGAGGTGTAGAGGTTTGGTGCCTATTACCAGGGTCGGGCAGAGGAGCAGGGCCAGGCCTGCAAGGAGCACCTGGTGAGTGGGCGGCACGCAGGAAGCAGAGGCAGCCAGGCCACTAAGAGGTGCTTCAGGTATCTGGAAGGTGGCTTGGAAGTCTCTTCTTTCAAAGACGCCTCCCTGCCACTTCCGCAGCCTCCGCCAGGCCCAGGTGGCCGGGCCTCACCTACCTGAGTCCTGGGAGGCACCGGCTACTGAGGCCCACCTTCAGGGCCTACAGAGCTGGAAGGTGGGGGAGTGGGGCACAGGGGTCGTGTGGAGGCCTGGAGCGTGACCAGGTGATAGTGGGCCCTACTGCTCTGGAAGACGGTGGGCAGCACCAGACCACCACCACTACCGCCCCCAACCCTGTTGGCCCCCATGGTAGTGCGGAAAGGGGACTTGCCACACGATGCACATCCTGAGATGCACCGGGTGCCTCATGGGCAGTCAGCGACCAGAGGTGACACATGCACCATAGATGGGGTGTGGCCCCCACTCTCAAGTAACACCAATTTTCACATAATGACCTGGTCTTTGGAACCTAAACATGTCAATAAGCGAAGAGTAGATGTACTGGCATTCTGATTTAATCATGAGTCCCTTGTGAACTTACTTAGTGTGAATATTCCAAAAAAAAAAAAAAAAGCTGAGAGATATGCAAAATTCAAATATATGAGCTTTTAGAATTAAAGCTCCTACCTTGGTACTATTGCCATCATAAGACTATCATTCAGGATGCTTATTGACCACCCCCTGCCACACACCTCCATCTCACAAACACCTAATGAAAACTCTGATTCCAGTAATGTATTTCTGTGATTCTACTGGTTGATCTAATTCAAAGGTCAGCAAACTTTTTCTGTTAAGGGGGGTAGATGACAAATATCTGGGGCACTGCAGGTCACAGAGTCTCTATTGCAACTACTTAACTCTGCCACTATAGTACAAAGGCAGTTACCTACAGTACATAAATGGAAATGGCTATGTTAAAAAAAAAATAAAGCTATATACAAAAACCTGTAGTGGATCAGATTAGACCTGTGGGCCATAGTTTGCTGAAACCTGATTTAGTTGATTAGCATAAAATGATTTTAATTCAAACACCACAAGAGTCACATGTAACAACTATCAATAAAAACCAAACCTATTGCCAAGGAGTCAATTCCAACTCATAGCGACCCTGTAGGACAGAATAGAACTACTCCATAGGGTTTCCAAGGAGCAACTGGCGGATTCGAACTGCTGACATTTTGATTAACAGCATAGCTCTTAACCACTGCAGCACCAGGGCTTCAAGGATAGTAAACATTAAATAGAAGTTAATTTTAATATTGTTACATGTGACTCTTGTGGTATTTGTATCAAAAAAAATTTCATTCAGCTTCTAACCAAAAGGTTGGTGGTTCAAACCCACTAGCTTCTCCATGGGAGAAAGATGTGACAGCCTGCTTTCGTGAAGATTACACCTTTAGAAACCCTATGGAGGAGTTCTACTCTGTCCTATAAGGTCACTAGGAGCTGGAATCGACTGGATGGCAATGGGCTGTAGTGCAAGCCTTCCACTTGTCTCTCAGTTTGTCATATTGTGGTGGCTTACGTGTGGCTGTGATGCTGGAAGCTATGCCGCTGGTGTTTCAAATGTAAGATGGGTCACCCACGGTAGACAGATTTCAGGGGCGCATCCAGACTGAGACAGACTGGGAAGAAGGAGCTGGTGATCTACTTCTGAAAAAATTGGCCAGTGAAAATCTTATGAATAGTTATACATAGAGTTGCAATGAGTCAGAATGGACTCGATGGCACAACAACATGGTGCAAGCAGTGGTTAAAGTGCTCAGCTGCTAGCTGAAAGGTCAGTGTTTGCAACCCACCAGCCACTCCTCTGGAGAAAGATGTGGCAGTCTGCTTCCGTAAAGACTTAAAGCCTTGGAAACCCTATGGGGCAGTTCTATTTTGTCTTGTAGGGTCACTATGAGTTGGAATCAACTTCACAGCAATGGATTTGGTTTTGGTTTATGGTGTAGTCATTGCTCTAATTGCTTTGATTTATTAACTCAGTGTATCATCACAACAATCCTGTGAGGTTGGCACAATTATCAGCCTATTGGCAAGTGAATTCATTGAGATACAGATTAAGTAAATTGCTTTCTATTATACAGCTAGCAGTGATTGAGGTAGGCTTAAACTTAAGGAGTCTGGCATTTTTTAATCTAAAGGCCACACTCTTAAGAGCCACATCACCCTGCTTGTATCAACTTTATGAGCTGGAAAGCATCAACTGGGTTTACAGACCTAAATTGGAAATTGCCAACAAATTAATTTTTTTAAAGCACAAACTCTTGTTAAAAAAAAGAGTCACATATTACTTCTCTCAATTTTGTTTTTATCAGAACGATCAATAAATCTGTTAAAAATGCAAAGGTGGTATCACTGACAAGTTATTTTGAATGAGTTAAGTATTTCACATGCTTTTTTTCTTAGGATTGGCTCATCATTACTAGGTGTACTTCTTATATACTCACTAATTGTCTCGTAAAATTTTCATCTAAGTAAAAAGAATGGCAGTAAAATAATTGCTGGTAAGCTTGACATTTAGGGGCATATTTGGTAATATCTTTCAGCAGCTAATATGTGAAAACTTTTTTTAATAATTTTTATTGTGCTTTAAGTGAAAGTTTACAAATCAAGTCAGTCTCTCACACAAAAACTTATATACACCTTGCTACATACTCCCAATCACTCTCCCCCTAATGAGACAGCCCCCTCTCTCCCTCCTCTCTCTTTTCATGTCCATTTCGCCAGCTTCTAATCCCCTCTACCCTCTCATCTCCCCTACAGGCAGGAGATGCCAACATAGTCTCAAGTGTCCACCTGATCCAAGAAGCTCACTACTCACCAGCATCCCTCTCCAATGCATTGTCCAGTCCAATCCATATCTGAAGAGTTGGCTTCGGGAATGGTTCCTGTCCTGGGCCAACAGAAGGTGTGGGGGCCATGACCACCGGGGTCCTCCTAGTCTCAGTCAGACCATTAAGTCTGGTCTTTTTATGAGAATTTGGGGTCTGCATCCCACTGCTCTCCTGCTCCCTCAGGGGTTCTCTGTTGTGTTCCCTGTCAGGGCAGTCGTCGGTTGTAGTCGGGCACCATCTAGTTCTTCTGGTCTCAGGATGACATAGTCTCTAGTTCATGTGGCCCTTTCTGTCTCTTGGGCTAGTAATTACCTTGTGTCCTTGGTGTTCTTCATTCCCCTTTGCTCCAGGTTGGTTGAGACCAAATGATGCATCTTAGATGGTCGCTTGCTAGCATTTAAGACCCCAGACGCCACTCATTGAAGTGGAATGCAGAATGTTTTCTTAATAGATTTTATTATGCCAATTGACTTAGATGTCCCCTGACACCGTGGTTCCCAAACCCCTGCTCCTGCTACATTGGCTTTCAAAGCATTCAGTTTATTCAGGAAACTTCTTTGCTTCTGGTTTTAGTCCAGTTGTGCTTACCTTGCCTGTATTGTTGTTGTCTTTCCCTTCACCAAAAGTAGTTATCTACTATCTAATTAGTGAGTGCCCCTCTTCCGCTCTCCCTCCCTCCCCCCTCTCATAACCACAAAAGAATGTTTTCTTCTCAGTTTAAGCTATTTCTCAAGTTCTTATAATTGTGGTCTTATACAATATTTGTCCTTTTGCAACTGTCTAATTTCACTCTTCATAATGCCTTCCAGGTTCCTTCGTGTTATGAAATGTTTCAAAGATTCCTCATTGTTCTTTATTCATGCGTAGTATTCCATTGTGTGAATATACTATAATTTATTTATCCATTCATCCGTTGATGGGCACCTTGGTTGCTTCCATGTTTTTGCTATTGTAAACAGTGCTGCAATAAACATGGGTGTGCATATATCTGTCTGTGTAAAGGCTCTTATTTCTTTAGGATATATTCCAAGGAGTGGGATTGGTGGATCGTATGGTAGTTCTATTTCTAGCTTTTTAAGGAAGTGCCAAATCGATTTCCAAAGTGGTTGTACCATTTGACATTCCCACCAGCAGTGTATAAGTGTTCCAATCTCTCCACAGCCTCTCCAACATTTATGATTTTGTGTTTTTTGGATTAATGCCAGCCTTGTTGGCATGAGATGAAATCTCATTGTAGTTTTGACCTGCATGAAACATTTCGTCATATATCTGTTAGCTACCTGAATGAATGTCTTCTTTAGAGAAGTGTCTATTCATATCTTTTGCCCATTTTTTAATTGGGTTATTTGTCTTTTTGTAGTTGAGTTTTTGCAGTATCATGTAGATTTTAGAGATCAGGCACTGATCGGAAATGTCAGAGGTAAAAACTTTTTCCGAGTCTGTAGGTAGTCTTTTTACTCTTTTGGTGAAGTCTTTGGATGAGCATAGGTGTTTGATTTTTAGGAGCTCCCAGTTATCTAGTTTTTCTTCTGCATTCTTAATAATGTTTTTTTATACTGTTTATGCCAGGTATTAGGGCTCCTAACATTGTCCCTATTTTTTCTTCCTTGATCTTTATCGTTTCAGATTTTATATTTAGATCTTTGATCCATTTTGACCTCGTTTTTGTGCATGGAGTGAGGTATGGGTCTTGTTTCATTTTTTTGCAGATGGATATCCAGTTATGCCAGCACCAATATGTTGAAAAGACTGTCTTTTCCTCATTTAACGGTTTTGGGGCCTTTGTCAAATATCAACTGCTCATATGTGGATGGATTTATGTCTGGATTCTCAATTCTGTTCCATTGGTCCATGTACCTGTTGTTGTACCAGTACCAGGCTGTTTTGACTACTGTGGCAGTATCATAGATTCTAAAATCAGGTAGAGGAAGGCCTCCCACTTTGTTCTTCTTTTTCAGTAACGCCTTATTTATCCGAGGCCTCTTTCCCTTCCATATGAAGTTGGTGATCTGTTTCTCCATCTCATTAAAGAATGTCATTGGGATTTGGATCAGAATTGCATTAAATGTATAGATCGCTTTTGGTAGAATAGACATTTTTATAATGTTAACTCTTCTATCCATGAGCAAGGTATGTTTGTCCATTGTGTAAGTCTCTTTTGGTTTCTTGCAGAAGCGCACTGTAGTTTTCTTTGTATAAGTCTTTTACATCTCTGGTAAGATTTATTCCTGAGTATTTTATCTTCTTGGGGGCTACGGTAAATGGCATTGATTTGACGATATTCTCTTTGATGTTATTTTTGTTGGTGTAGAGGAATCCAACTGATTTTTGTTTGCTTATCTTGTATCTTGATACTCTGCTGAACTCCTCTATTAGTTTTGGTAGTTTTCTTGAGGATTCCTTAGGGTTTTCTATGTTTAAGATCCTGTCAACTGCAAATAGAGATACTTTTACTTCTTCCTTGCCAATCTGGATGCCCTTTATATCTTTATCTAGCCTAATTGCTCTGGCTAGGACTTCCAGCACAATGTTGAATAAGAGTGGTGATAAAGGGCATCCTTGTCTGGCTCCCGATCACAATGGGAATGTTTTCAGGCTCTCTCCATTTAGGGTGATGTTGGCCGTTGGCTTTGTATAAATGCCCTTTATTATGTTGAGGAATTTTCCTTCTATTCCTATTTTGTTGAGAGTTTTTATCATGAATGAGTGTTGAACTTTGTCAAATGCCTTTTCTGCATCAATTGATAAAGTCATGTGATTCTTGTCTTTTGTTTTATTTATGTGGTGGATTGCATTAATTATTTTTCTGATGTTGAGCCATCCCTGCATACCTGGTATAAATCCCACTTGGTCATAGTGAATTATTTTTTTGATATGTTGTTGAATTCTATTGCCTAGAATTTAGCTGAGGATTTTTGCATCTATGTTCATGAGGGATACAGGTCTATAATTTTCTTTTCTTGTGGTGTCTTTACCTGGTTTTGGTATCTGGGATATGGTGGCTTCATAGAATGAGCTTGGTAGTATCCCCTCCTTTTCTATGCTCTGAAATACCTTTAGTAGTAGTGGTGTTAACTCTTCTCTGAAAGTTTGGTAGAACTCTGCAGTGAAGCCATCTGGACCAGGGCTTTTTTTTGTTGGGATTTTTTGATTACCTTTTCAATCTGTTCTTTTGTTATGAGTCTATTTAGTTATTCTACCTCTGTTTGTGTTAGTTTAGGTAGGTAGTGTGTTTCTAGAAATTCGTCCATTTCTTCTAGGTTTTCAAATCTGTTAAAGTACAATTTCTTACAGTAATCTGATATGATTCTTTTAATTTCAGTTGGGTCTGTTGTAATATCACCCATCTCATTTCTTATTCAGGTTATTTGCTTCCTCTCCTGTTTTTCTTTTGTCAGTTTGGCCAGCGATTTATCAATTTTATTGTTTTTTTTCGAAGAACCAGCTTTTGGTCTTGTTAATTCTTTCAATTGTTTTTCTGTTTTCTATTTCATTTAGGTCAGCTCTAATTTTTATTATTTTGTTTTCTTCTGGTGCCTGTGGGTTTCTTTTGTTGCTCTCTCTCTATTTGTTCAAGTTGTAGTGATAATTCTTTGATTTTGGCCCTTTCTTTTTTTGTGCGTGCATTTATTGATATAAATTGGCCTCTGAGCATCGCTTTTGCTGTGTCCCAAAGGTTCTGATAGGAAGTGTTTTCATTTTCATTGGAATCTCTGAATTTCTTTATTCCATCCTTAATATCTTCTATAATTCAGTCTTTTTTGAGCAGGGTAGCGTTCAGTTTCCAAGTGTTTGATTTCTTTTCCCTGCTTTTCCTGTTATTGATTTCCACTTTTACGGCCTTATGGTCAGAGAAGTTGCTTTGTAATATTTCACTGTTTTGGATTCTGCTAAGGCTTGGTTTATGACCTATTATGTGGTCTATTCTAGAGAATGTTCCATATGCACTAGAAAAGAAATTATACTTAGTTGCTGTTGGGTGGAGTGTTCTGTATATGTCTACGAGGTCAAGTTGGTTGATTGTGGCATTTAGATCTGTGTCTTTATTGAGCTTCTCTCTGGATGTCCTGTCCTTCACCGAAAGTGGTGTGTTGAAATCTCCTACTATTATTGTGGCACTATCTATCTCACTTTTCAATGCTGATAGTTTGTTTTATGTATCTTGCAGTCCTGTCATTGGGTGCATGAGTATTTAATATGGCTATATCTTCTTGGTGTATTGTCATTTTAATCATTATATAATGTCCTTCCTTATCCTTTATGATGGATTAACTTTAAAGTCTATTTTGTCAGAAATTAATATTACCACTCCTGCTCTTTTTTGATTGTTGTTTGCTTGATAATTTTTTTCCATCCTTTGAGTTTTAGTTTGTTTGTGTCTCTAAGGTGTGTCTCTTGTAAGCAGCATATAGACAGATCTTGTTTTTTAATCCATTCTGCCATTCTCTGTCTCTTTATTGGTGCATTTAGTCCATTTACATTCAGGGTAATTATGAATAGGTATGAATTTAGTGCTGTCATTTTGAAGTCTTTTTTTGTATGTTGTTGACAGTTTCTTTTTCCCACTTAATTTTATGTGCTGACTAGATTATCTTTATATATTGTCCTTTCCTAATATTTATTGTTGTTAATTTTGTTTCTGCTGAGTCTCTATTTTATTTTGATGAGTAGGATAGTTTGTCTCCTTTGTGATTACCTTATTATTTACCCCTATTTTTCTAAATTTAAACCTAACTTTTCTTTCTTGGTATCGCCATGTATTCCTCTCCATATGGAAGGTGTAGGATTACATTTCTTAGTTCCTGTTTATTATTTTAATGTTATTTTCTTTTATATAATAACATCGCTGTTACCCTGTTTTGAGGGTTTTTTTTTTTTTATAATCTTGCTTTTTTTTTTTTTTTTTTATTTCCCTGTCTGGGTGTTCTTCTGGTTGCTCTGCCCAGTGTTCTAGTCTTGGATTAATACCTGATATTATTGATTTTCTAACCAAAGAACTCCCTTTAGTATTTGTTGTAGTTTTGGTTTGGTTTTTATGAATTCCCTAAGCTTATGTTTTTCTGGAAATGTCTTAATTTCACCTTCATATTTAGGAGACAGTTTTGCTGGGTATATGATTCTTGGCAGGCAATTTTTAAAATATGTCATCCCATTGCCTTCTTGCCTGCATGGTATCTGCCGAGTAGTCTGAGCTTATTCTTATTGGCTATCCTTTGTAGGTGAGTTTTCATTTATCCCTCGCTGCTCTTATAATTCTCTCTTTATCTTTGGTGTTGGCAAGTTTGATTATAATATGTCTTCGTGACTTCCTTTTAAGATCTACCTTATGTGGAGTTTGATGAGCATCTTGGGTAGATATCTTCTCATCTTTCATGGTATCAGGGAAGTTTTCTGCCAACAGATCTTCAACAATTCTCTCCGTATTTTCTGTTATCCCTCCCTGTTCTGGTACTCCAATCACTCGTAGGTTATTTCTCTTGATAGAGTCCCATATGATTCTTAAGGTTTCATCATTTTTTAAATCCTTTTATCTGATTTTTCTTCAAATATATTAGTGCCAAGTGATTTATCTTCGAGTTCAGAAATTTTCTCTTCTACTCGCTCAATTCTGTTCCTCTTTCTATTGAATTGTCTACTTCTGTAATTTTATTGTTAATCTGAATTTCTGATTGCTGCCTGTATATGGATTTTTCCAGCTTATTAAACTTTTCATTATGTTCCTGAATAATCTTTCTAATTTCTTGAATTGCTTTATCTGTGTGTTCCTTGGCTTATTCTGTGTATTGCCTCATCTCCTTCCTGATGTCTTGAAGGGTTCTGTATATTAAACTTTTGTATTCTGCATCTGGTAATTCCAGGAATGCACTTTCATCTAGAAGACCCCTGGATTCTTTGTTATGAGGGCCTGTTGAGGTGATCATGGCCTGTTTCTTTATGTGACTTGATACTGACTGTTGTCTCCGAGCCATCTATAAGTTATTGTATTAGTTTATGCTTGCTTACTGTGTCATAGCTTCTTGCTTTGTTTTGTTTTGATATACCCCTATGGGTTGCTTGAGTGAGCTAGCTTGATTATTTTTGCCTTTGAAGCTCTGGTGTCCTGTCCCCAGCTGGCTAGAGCTGTTATCAGGTATATCAGTCTAGGAGTCCATTCAGTTTTCTTGTATGAATTCAGCTCAGGTTTCCAGGTAGCTGATCATCAAGTGTGTGGTACACGCTCTGTCCCACAGTCCTAGATGGGCAGGGGTGATTGGCATATATACCAGTATCTGATTGCAGCAGGGGGTCACACTCTGAACAAGGCAGGGGGCTGAGAACCAACCCCCAAGTGTCTCTGAGGGAAGTGTATCCCTGTTCCCTAGAGCGTGCAGGTGGGTGGGTTCTGCAGATGGACCATGGGCACCCAAGGTTTTTGGGTGTAATGACTGGGAGATACCCATTATCTTTGGACCCTTGTTGCGGGTGGCTGGGTGACCTGTGTGGAGCTACCAGTCCTTAGGTCCCTGATGTGGGTAGGTGAGGACCTTGTTTAATAGGCAAAGCAATGCCAAATATCAAACACCCCCCTTTCCACTGCACAGCTGAAATGGTTGGAGCCTGCCAACAAGGGCCTATTCTCCTGAAATAGGCCCACACAAGTCCATGCAGAAGGCAAAGGTGCTCAAAGTCCATGGATGGTTTATGCCTGGACAGGAGCTGCTTCTGTCCTGAGCTCCCCCGGTTAGTGGAGCTGGCAAATTATCTTTTCCCCCAAATGCAA
This sequence comes from Elephas maximus indicus, assembly GCF_024166365.1. Taxonomy (NCBI): domain Eukaryota; kingdom Metazoa; phylum Chordata; class Mammalia; order Proboscidea; family Elephantidae; genus Elephas; species Elephas maximus. The sequence goes on from NC_064820.1 coordinate 127,159,635, forward strand.
TTTTTTTTTACTTCTCCAAGGCCAGGAGTATGGCTCTAGGATCTCAACAGATCCTATCCCAGGCCCAGGGAATTCAGCTGCTGAAGCTGGCTTGGGGGTGGGAGGGCTTGGTAAAATATATGCAAGTACTTAGCTTTTGCCAAGAGTGCCGTTCTTCTCAGGTTCCAGAGGTGTGAGTAGGCTTTGCGGCTGGCTGCTTTTCCTCAAGGAAAGTGCGTCCGAACACTAGTACCAGTCTGCCACTGCTGCTGCTCCAGGAATGGTGCCTGAGGGCTCCCCGCAATTCAGGCCCGGTAACTCCTCTCTGCTTCTGAACTGTCTCTTCCTCCCCCGTCCCTGAGTTCTTTTTCTAAGCTTGCCTTTGAAACTCAGGGCTCCCAGCTTGTCACAAATATACTCATTTCACTTGTTTTTTTGGGTCTTTGGAGTGAAGAGGGCCCACCAGAAGCATCTGTGTGTTCTGCCATCTTGGCTCTGCCTCAATATGTGAAAGCTTTTGACTCAATAATTCTACCTCATTTCACAAATACATAGCATTATAGCACTGTGTTGAAAAACATGGTTAACTACCTACATTTCAATCAGTATTTACCTGCAGAGACATGTGCTGCTCTCCCCTCAACTTTACTCATCTATCTTTCCATCTGGCAAAAGTGTTTCATAGATTGTGGCTTGGAAGTGTGGCCATCTCCTATTTTTATAGGCAATGGAGTTTTCTTCTCTGTTTTCATTTTTTCTTTTGCTTTTAGCTTTTCTCAGGCAAATACATGAGAAATTAATTTTTCTATCTTTAACAACAGTCCAAATGTTATAATTTGCTAGTGGTTCTTGCAATGGACACTGAAATATGTGTTTCTTTTCCAATGACCACAAGCATCATAAAAGGGCTGGTGGTATCTCTACGGGCCTGAGAATTAAAGGGCTTTAAACATTGACTCTGGTTGATAATGAAGAAACTGTTGTCAGATTTATGTGGGAGATAATAGCATTAGTGCCACAGATTCAACAAAACTGTTTTCTGGCTTCTCCTTCATAAACTGTCCTTTTTTATTTTAAATCAGGATGAAGATTTTCTGGGATCATGTGAAAAGTTAGCAAAAGCTGTAATTTTCAAATCCCAATCTACTATATATGTAGTGCTGGCATTTGAGGGAGGTGTAAGTCATGAAGATTGTGTTTCTATCTTTTGGGTTATAAGTCTGGTTCCAGTTCATTATGAGGTAATTCATATCTCTCAATTCTACCATCTTGGTGCCTTTTTTTGAAATCTCCATTTCTATGCAGATTAATAAATGAAATATATTTTAAAGGAATGCATTTGAAGGGCAAATCTCAGTGTTAAAGAATTCTGCAATTTATCCCCTCCCCTATCTTTTTTCTCCTCTAGGACTAGTACAGATAAACATGTACTTTCATCCATTGCATCCTATGCATAATCTTAATATTTTCATGTTAAATAAGGTGATGTTTCAATTGTTTTAATAATTTTTGTCTGATGTCTGTTGGATTTACTGACTAGACAAAATCCTGTAGAAAGTATTAAGTTCAATATTCTATGTACTTGCTCAGAAGGGAAAAAAAAACAATAATCTTATGCTGTACAAGACAATATACTCTTAAACCTGTGAGAAACACAAGGACCATGAGTGCAGAGACTCTTTCTTTATATCCCCAGGAACTAGAACAACAGAAGGATCATTCAGCATTTCAGGCATTCACTAAATGTTTTTTAATAAAAGACTGAAAGAAAAATATTTAGTATTTTTAATATTCACATTTAATAAATCATATTAGCACATTTGAACCACAGAACAAACTTTGTTTCAGCTTTTACTGATTAATTGGCCTTCATAAAATTTATAAACTTTTGCTCTTCAAACGGTCCTGTTAAGAAAGTAAGCGTGCTCACACACATACACACGCACGAACACAGAAACATACACACAAACTTAAGTATGAGTTGTCCATAGATCAGACATTCTTAATTGGGGGATTTACTGTACAAAATAGCACAGCTCCTTTAAATGTTCTGTGGGCTTCCTGTGTATTAGATAATAATCGTCCCCATTAGACCAAAACCAGGTCTATGCATATCTGCAATACAGGCTCATTTCTACTTCAGGCTGAAAAGTCAAAGTGCTATGGGGATAATGCTCTTACACTTCTTAGGAGCCGTTTCATCTAGCTGAGAAGTTACAAGGGGCTATCTTCTTAAATTTCTCTGAGGTCTTAACAAAGTGTCTTACAGCTGTACCCATGACTTGAGAGGTCAAGTAGATTTTAGAATTAAAGCCATTTACAGTTCTTATGTGGTGAACTTAAAGTAATTTCAGTGGTTAAATAAATAAAAAGTCAAGAACACTCGATTCCCGGGAAAAAGTATTAGTAAAACTTTGAATATATAGGTTGCAGGGGGTGTAAGAAGATAAATTAAACAATCCATCCTGTTTTGTTTTTTAAATGGCAGTAATGTGACACACCTCAAGAACCGGTTAATTTTCCCATTTACTTTTCAAATGTAAAGTCATTTGGGTGGGAAGACAAGAGTCTAATTTATCTACCTCCTGAATTGTAAATATTTTTTTAAGGGGCCAGGATGCTGTCTTCATTCTTCCCTTCTATCAGCTTCTGAAAGGACTAATTATAGAACCTTGTATGTTATGATTGGCTCTATATGGAAATGGCCTGCATTATTCTTATTGTATATCTTCCTGACAAAATGTCACTGGACCAAATAAAGAAGAGAGCAGGATTCCATATAAAAAATGTGATCATTAGCTGCTCAACTGGATTAAAGTGGGTCATTTTATTTGCACTATTTAATTCTCATAATAATCACTGACATATTTAAAAATTCAATTGATGGCTTTAAAAATAAAAGGTAAATCAATATTCACTTAAAACCATGGAAAGAGACTGTTTCTGGATAAATTCAATGTCTAAGGAAGAGACTGACAAATCTACTTAAATGGAAAGATCAGCCATAGAGACTTAAAGTAAATCAAAAGCTAACCAGCCATGGCTGTTTCATTATCTCCAAGTGAAAGGCAATCTCTGGAAATTGTGTGCTTATGATCAACAAAATTTACGTGGTCTGTTTTTATTTCTCTCCCAAATGTTGTCTGCAAAAAAATGAACTACTATCAAAATCCTCCTTTCAGAATCTAATAAGACAAAGGGACGTTTTTTCTTTTACCAGAAGAAATTCATTTAGCTTATATTTATAGAGCACCTACTATCTGGCACCTACTATGTGCCAGGGGCCCTAGGGCATAGTGGTTAAAGAGCTCAGCTGCTAACCAAAAGGTCGGCAGTTTGAATTCACCAGCTGCTCCTTGGAAACACTGTGGGGCAATTCTGCTCTGTCCCATAGGATGCTATGAGTCAGAACCGACTTGACGGCAATAGTTTTCGTTTTGTTTTTTTACTATGTACCAAGCTAACCCATTGCCACCCAGTCAGTTCTGACTTATAGTGACTCTGCAGGACAGAGTAGAACTGCCCCATAGAGTTTCCAAGGAGCAACTGGTGGATTCAAACTGCTAGCCTTTTGGTTAGCAGTCATAGCTCTTAACCACTACACCACCAGGGTTTCCAGTTTAAAGCCAATATCCAGTAATCTCTGAAAAGTCTAATTATTTCCTTTTCCCCTGAGAACAGTCACTGTCCTAAAAGGCCATAGTTCCCTTTGGGGAAGGCTGGGAGAAAGATTAACAGTATAAGTTTTGGGCAGTGTATTGGAGTCCTTCCTCAATGGGACCGGACCTCCCCTTCATTCAAGGGATTTTGGATCTTTAAACTCACTCAACCCTGGGAATTGATTGAGGGGCCGTGACTCTCTATTCTGGTGATTCAAGTAAAACTGCTGTTCACTTGACCTAGAATTCATCTTCTTAAACAGATCAAGTAAATATTTAATAGATTTCCTATCTATTTCACTCCTAGGGACACCAAGACTAAGTAGCCAACGGCATAAGTCCATATGAGTCAGACTATTCAGATTACTGCTTTGATTCTGCTGTCCATTATGGTAACCATGCCTACTTTGTCTTTGTCAATTAAGTGCAACCAGTTGGCCCCTACTACCGTGGGGTCCAATCAGTGCCATTGTAGTTAGGTGTCTTAATGCAGTTATGGCAACTCCCACTGACAAATCTGATTTACATAAAACAGCAGTCACAGCAGTCATCAAGGATCCTGGAGCTCACATTCTGGTAAAAGGTGTGTCCTCTGAGCACTCCATGTGTGGGTCTGTGGGTCTAACCTGATAAATCCACTCTAGCATGCTAATTTCCTAAGCCTTTGGATACCTTCTTCCACATTATACAAAGGCAGGTCTGGTACTTCAACTTGATTTACTGTAGGCCATCTCATAATCCATGCTTCACCAACACAACCTGATAAAATGTTAGATCCTTTCCTAACTTCTCAAGCTGAAACACTGAATGAAGAATCTGTGCTTAGTGGACCCATATCAATAAACTTAGACTGATCCATCTTTATGTTCCCTGCACCATTATCCCATACCCTTAATAGCCATTCACACACATATTCCCCAGGTTTCTGTTTGGGCATATTAGAAAAGTCAAGCAATTCTTTTGGAGTGTAGTGTACCTCCTACTGTGTCACACTTTGTACTTCACTTTTTGGAGCTTCCTGGGACTTAAGTCTAGCTATAGGTCTAGAAGCCAGAATTGGTAGTATGAAGTGGTTTTGAGAACATTTAGCATTGACTTGTAAAGCATCTGCTTCAGACAATGCCCCAGGCAATGACTCAGGCAAGGCTCTTTAGAGGCAGCTAGGCTAGGGGTAATCTCATTAGATAGGAGGTGGTAATGGTTTTTCTGGGTGGGTGGTTTAGCAGACAAACAGGAATTAATCTCTTCTGATGGGAGTGGTTCTGCTGGCAGGAGAGAGTCAACAGAATTTAGGGGCTCCGTGCTCCCAGCTTCCTGATTATCTGTCTGTATATCCCCATCCCAAATTTCAGGATCCCATTTCTTTTCAATCAATGCCCTTACTTGAACTTCAGACAGCTCTTGAGGTTGGCAGTTGAGCTGGCATTGTAATTAAGCCACTCTTACAATAAGACTCTAAGTTTGGTTTTCAGCAATTCCAGCTCTGTTACGGCAAGAAATAAGGCTTTCTTTCAAAGCACAAGTGGAATCCTTGAGGTCATTTATGTGGCACTTGAGCTTTGACTCTGAACCTCCAAGTGCATCTCTTTCTTTCATCAGTTTGTCTAGTGAAAGTAGGACTAACCAACCAGCTTCCTTATACTGCTCATTCTGACAAAATTATAGAAAGATATCCTACATGTGTTCACCCAGAGCCTTGCCTTTCACCAACACCTGACCTACTGGTGGTGATATTTTGGATATTTGTGTTGCCACCTCACACCATGGATTTGCAGTGCCCTCTTTACTGCTGGAAGCAGAGTCACCAACATCTTTAAGACTAACTGGACTTAAGAACCAATTTAGAAAACTCATCCTTACAATTTTGTTTTTCTAAAACCACTGTCAGTACTAAATGTCTTAGGTGGGATTTTTCTAGAGAAGCAAAACCAGTAAAGTGTATAAATATAGTGAGAGATTTTTATCAAGGAAACAGCTCGCACGATTGTAAAGGCCGGAACATCCCAAGTCTGTGGATCAGGATAGAGGCTTCTCCTGATTCATGTAGTCTCAGGGGCTGGCCAAAGCAAGATCAGCAGGTCGGAGAGCAGGGCTCTTGGTCACAGTCTGTGAAGATCGACAAATCCCAAGATTGGAAGGCAAGACGACAAGACTTCTCCTGATTCATATAGCTGCAGGGGTTGGTGAACCCAAAATAGGCAGGTCGGAGGGCAGGGTTCCCACTCACAGCCTGTGAAGATTGATGAATCCCAAGATTGACAGATAAATTGCCAGCTCAAGTTCCAAGAACCAGAGGCCAGATCAGTAGGAGGCAGCTGCAGAATCCAAGGTGAGCAAAAAGCCAGAACATCTGCCTGTATTGGGATGTAGGCCACAGCCTTAAGGAAACTCCATCATGGGAGTGATCACATGTAAACACTGAGAATCATGGCCTGGCCAAGTTGACACACAGTCTTAACCATCACACACTATGAAAAATGATGGAACTTCCTTAAAAAAGCAGAAATAAAAATACCCTATGATCTAACAGTCCTGTTCTAGGTATATACCCTAGGGAATTAAAACTATTAACATGAACAGATATATGCAACCTATGTTTATTGCAGCATTATTTACAATAGCAAAAAGATGGAAACAATCTAACTACCCATCAACAGATGAAAGGATAAACAAACTGTGATACATACACACAACGGAATACTACGCAGCCATAAAGAATAGTAACGAGTCCTAAAATTACCCTATAATGTGTATGAATCTGGAGGATGTTACGCTGAGTGAAGTATGTCAATAATAAAAGGACAAAAACTATGATCTCACTATTATAAAAAGACAACAATACGTATATGTACAGAAAGCAACATTCTTTGGTGGTTACCAGGGATGGGAGGGAGAAGGAGGTGGAATCACTTTCTAGATAGGAGACACTCGTTAGTTTTGGTGATGGGTAAGGCAATGCCAAATAAGGGTGAAGACAACACAACTTGACCAAGGTAAATAATAGAAGTATACAAAAGCAAGGAATGATTTTGGTAAAAGCCACAACATATACAATTTTGCAACAGCAGTTATAACAACCAAAAATGTTTGTGCTTACATAGGGAGATATGTATGCATATATATATATATATATATATATATATATATATATATATATAGGTAAGGATATATGCATGTATAGGTGTTTCTGTAGGCAAATGTATATACAGGTTTGTGTGTGCTGTGTGTATATTCGTATATAAAATACAGCACATAGGAGGCACAGTTATGGATACTTCTAGATATAAACAAATGCTTTGCAGAATTCAGTTATTGAGTTTGAAAGCTTAGAACCATAGTCTCGGGGGGACAACTCGGTCAGTTGGCATAACACAGCTTGTAAAAATAATGTTCTACATCCTAGTTTGGTGAATAGTGTCTGGGGTCTTAAAAGCCTGCAAGCGGCCATCTAAGATACAAAGAAAAAACTAGTCTACGGGACTAATAGTCTACATGAACCACAGTCCCACTTACTTTGAGACCAGAAGAACTAGATGGTCCAGGCTACCACTGACTGTTCCAACCAGGGACACAGTAGATGATTCCAGAAACAATAGGAAAAAAAATGCAGAACAAAGTTTAAATTTCTAAAAAAGGCCAGACTTATGAGGCCAGTAGAGACTAGAGGACCCCCCAAGACGTTTGTACTGGGATACCCCTTAAACTTGGAACTTAAACCTCTCCCGGTGGTTACCTATCAGCCAAAAGACTTGCTCATAAAACAAATAATATCACCCGTGAGTACTGTGCTCCTGTAAACCATCATTTAAACTGAACCTAACCATCAACATTTACCCTAGACCAAAGATGAAAAGGTAAGGGGGTACAAGGAAGCTAGATTAATGGAAACAGAACAGTTAGAATGAAAATAATGAGAATGCTTATACATTGTGAAACACGTAACCAATGTCACTGAATAATATGTACAGAAATTGTTAAATGAGAACCTAATTTGCTATGTCAAAGATTTCATTTTGCTTGGATCCAGAGTTAATGACCATGGAAGCAGCAGTCAAGAAATCAAAGGATGTCTTGCATTGGGCAAATGTGCTGCAAAAGATATCTTTAAAGTGTTAAAAAGCAAAGATGTCACTTAAGGACTAAGGTAAGCCTGACCCAAGCCATGGTCTTTTTAATCACCTCATTTGCATGCAAAAGCTTGACAATAAATAAGGAAGACTGAAAAAGAATTGGTGCCTTTGAATTATTGTGTTGGTGAAGAATATTGACTATGTCAATGACTGCAAGAAGAATGAATGAATGAATGTCTTGGAGGAAGTACAGCCAGAATGCTCCTTAGAAACAAGAATGGTGAGACGTCCACTCATGTACTTTCAACATGGTATCAGGAGGGTCCAGTCTGTAAATTTTCACCAAAAACATTATTAAATATTATGAAAAAAAAAGCTAAGTCTTTTTGTGTGCATACACATGTATGTTTTATATATATAATGTATGGACATACATGTATGTATATATATTAATCATTTATGTTTAATAATTGACATTTTTTAGATTTCTTCTGATTTTCAGTTCCTGATTTTTCCTCTTTTTTAGTCTTTTCCCCTATAAACCTTTTTTACTTTTATCCTAATGATTTAGAAAATATTGACTTTTTAATTCCTGGTGGTTGGCTTTATTTAAAAAAAAAAAAAGTATGTATATACATATATGTATTTCAACAATAAATAAAAATATAATGTATCTATTTAAATTTTTGTTGAAATAAGATGAAGAATCAAGCATGATTTTACTTGGTCTCACACACTTAACATTTTGATAAAAAAATCTGAGCTTTTATAAGTAGACAGTTATTATAATTTATCATTGTGATTTTACATATTGTATTAAATTTTATAATCATATATATAGAAATTGGCTAGAAACCATTTTTGTTTAGTTGACTTTCTTACTAGATTTGGTGGTTCTTATACCAAGACTCTGCATTTGAAAAGATGTTACTGGTAATTTTTGATTCCTGAATGCCACATCTGTCTCAGAGATTAAAAAACCAAACTCAAACCATTTGCCGTGGAGTCGATTCTGACTCACAGCGACCTTGTTGGACAGAGTAGAACTGCTCCATAGGGTTTCCATGGAGTAGCTGATAGATTTGAATCACCGACCTTTTGATTAACAGCCAAGCTCTTAACCACTGCGCCGCCAGGGCTGTCAGAGATAATTGGTGGGAATAGTCTCCTATTTTTTTCTGTTGTTGAATTTTACTGCTCTCTCTACTATTTAATTAGTGTAGCTTCTCTGATACATTGTAGATGATTAAATCTAAACTGAATTTTTAAAACTGTAGTAATGTTGAGGACCCCTGGTGGTGCACTGGTTAAGAGCCCAGCTGCTATCCAAAAGATTGGCAGCTCCAATCCATCAGCCGCTCTTTGGAAACCCTATGGGACAGTTCTACTCTTCCCTATAGGATCTCTGTGAGTCTGAATCAACTCAGTGGCAACGGGTTTGGTTTTTCTGCTTTTTGGTAATGTTGTGTGTATATGCATTTTCATGAGTATTTTAATGGAAAAGTTTCATTGTTGTTGTGTGCCGCCTAGTCAATTCCGACTCGTAGTGACCCTATAGAATGCCTCATGGGGTTTCCAAGGCTAGGATCTTTATGGGAGCAGATCACCAGCTCTTTTCTCCCTCCGTTTAGCTGGTGGGTTGGAACTGCTGACCTTTGGGTTTGCAGCTGTGTGCTTAATGATTGCGCCACCAAGGCTCTTCAACGGAAAATTAGAAGGTGACAACTCAGACTTCATTAGTAACTAGTCATTACTGCATCCTGGAAATTTGTACTCTTTTAGATGAAATAATTTAAAGTGTCTTAGAAGGATTATCATAAAAAAAATACTTGAAAACAATGAAACCCAACAACAACAAAAATAGTTACTGCATTTTCACTATAACCTTTACTCTTACTTCAGATAGAGCAATTATTTTTGATTACATGGTTCTAAGTGGTAGGTTATCCTAAGATAAAACCTGTCTATTAGGAAAATTTTATGGCCCTTTTCTCATCCTTAGATATGAAGCAGTTGAAGGGAAATACCTTTACTTATACTGAAGTTGCTATCTGAAATACAGTAAGCATTGTTCTGTTTTAAAATATTTTTTGATGCATTTGAAGAAACATATGAGTAAAGCTTCTTTGAGAGTCATGTTATTTAAAAGGCCAACATGAGTTTTTGAGGCTATATGTAATAAATCTGAACTATGTCCAGCAAATTTTCTTGTCTCTGGAATGCTGTTAGGAAAAGGAAACCAAAATTTAGTGGAAAGATAAATGAGTCTAAAGGAGTAGCTACACAATCACTAAAGTATGAGAAGTATTTCTCTAGAATATAACAATTTGTTCCTTTCAGTGTAAATCCAAGTCCCCAATTTTTTTTCTTTTTAACTAGGCAGAACTGATACTGTGCAATGCTTAATTCTTTTGGAACTTTAAGGCTGAGTACAAGGAGTACTTCCTTTTCCATACCTTTTCAAATAAAGACCACTGACTATATTTGCTTATTGACTCATGTGCTTATTGGGTGAATTGGAGAGAATCTGGAAAATCAACCAGCATCACTAAGGATGAAATAATTTATTTTTAAATGAATGATTAGATTTGTGTTACTTTCCTAAATCACAACCAGTATTTCATATGTGGAAACCCTGGTGGTATAGCGGTTAAGAGCTATGACTGCTAACCAAAAGGTCGGCAGTTCAAATCCACCAGGTGCTACTTGGAAAATCTATGGGGCAGTTCTCTTCTGTCCTATAGGGTTGCTATCAGTCAGAATCCACTCAATGGCGATGGGTTTTTGTTTGGTTTTATTTCATATGTATATGTGAAATATTAGAATCCAGCAAGTAAAATGTTAAGCTATTGATAAAAATAGGTATTTTACAATAGAAGGTATTTTACAACAGAAGGAGTTATGTTACAATCAGTGGGTAAAATAAAACTAGAGAAATTCTCAGGACTTCAATGCCCTTAAATAAATCTACTACTAGTTGTCTATGCCTCAGACATCCTTAGAGTTTGGTGATTTCTATCTATACACAGTGCATATGGAATCCTGGTTGCACAGTGGTTAAGAGCCCAGGCTGCTAACCAAAAGGCCGGCAGTTCGAATCCACCAGCCACTCCTCAAAACCCTATGGGGCAGTTCTACTCCACCCTATAGGGTTGCTGTGAGTCAGAATCAACTTGATGGCATACAACAACAAACAATCCAGTGCATATATTTGTTGTTTTTTAAACAAAATGATCTAGGCTGGCAAAGAGTTCCTCTTTTCCTATTTGGGCCACTTACTCTTTATTGAACCCTGAAGGCCTGCCCATAATGAGAACTGCTCAGAGTCAAGAATAAATCTTTTTCTGTTACCTTTCTTATGTGAGTTCTTTGTCTTTTACCCTTTTCCTTTGAATAAGTTTGCTATGGAAAAACAACAACTCTTCCAAATAGCCTTCTGTTTCATTGGAAGAATTTTCTTTCATGCTATTTGATTAACCAGGTAGAATGTTTGCAACTTGTGTTATTTTGGCCCGGAGGTGTCCAATGTATGCCCAGTGTACCAAATTTGCATTCTCATTGTTACATATAAAATGGAAAAAGAGAATTTAAATTTTTGGGAATTGACAAATATAGGTGTTTTCCACCATGAACAGCTATGTTAGAATCAACAGTTAAAATAAGATCTAGAATAACTCACAGTACTTCAATGCTCTAAAATGTACCAGTTGTCCCTGCCTGAGACATCCTTAGGGTTGGGCAATGTCTACCCATATATGGTGCAGAAGACTGTATCATCACGCTTTTCATTTAAAATTTAAAATTCACCTTGTTGATAGTCAATACACTGCGTTATGCTCAGAAGAATGACATGAACAGAAAATTATGAGAGCTGTTTTTGAGAACCAATTACATTTTTCACGGGCCTTCTACAGTGAATTTTCTTTAAAGGGAACAAAAGCTAAAAGGCATTTCCTTTTGTATAGGAGAAAGTGGGGTATATTGAAAGGCTGAGAATTTGTTCAAATTAGAACATTAGCAATAATGCACTGAAAGCCTTGTCATTTTTCTGTGAAGTATGTGAAGAATACAGGCACACACACAAACACACACATTTCCAAGCACTGTGGCTTGTTATCACTATCAGTAAACAGTTAAGCACTCTCAAGCCACAAATACTTTTTCACTGAGCTTCCAGAATGATTTCTTGCAGTAAATGGAGCTGTAACTAGGAGAAATAGTCTGTATGCTCTATGTATGCAGATTTCAATATGTGATAAGTAGTAGAGTCCAGATTTTGGAGATTGATTACAAAGTATCATAGAAAATACAGGTTCATTGAAGAGAAGCACAAAGCCATATGCATTGTATGTTAAGAAAAAAAAAAAAGTTGTCGTAGGCTAAAATAACCAAAATCTGATTGGCACTAGAATTGTGGTTTTATGCCACTTTGATAAGTTAAGAGAAAAAAATAATGATAAGAAATAGTGGTAAGAATATATATTTCAATTTTTTTTATTAACTTTTATTGAGCTTCAAGTGAACGTTTACAAATCAAGTCAGACTGTCACATATAAGTTTATATACACCTTACTGCGTACTCCCACTTGCTCTCCCCCTAATGAGTCAGCTCTTCCAGTCTCTCCTTTCGTGACAATTATGCCCGCTTCCAACTCTCTAGATCCTCCCATCCCCCCTCCAGACAGGAGATGCCAACACAGTCTCAAGTGTCCACCTAATATAATTAGCTCACTCTTCATCAGCATCTCACTCCTACCCACTGTCCAGTCCCTTTCATGTCTGATGAGTTGTCTTCGGGAATGGTTCCTGTCCTGTGCCAACAGAAGGTTTGGGGACCATGACCACCGGGATTCCTCTAGTCTCAGTCAGACCATTAAGTATGGTCTTTTTATGAGAATTTGGGGTCTGCATCCCACTGATCTCCTGCTCCTTCAGGGGTTCTCTGTTGTGCTCCCTGTCAGGGCAGTCCTCGATTGTGGACAGGCACCAACTAGTTCTTCTGGTCTCAGGATGATGTAGGTCTCTGGTTCATGTGGCTCTTTCTGTCTCTTGGGCTCTTAGTTATCGTGTGACCTTGGTGTTCTTCATTCTCCTTTGATCCAGGTGGGTTGAGACCAATTGATGCATCTTAGATGGCCACTTGTTAGCATTTAAGACCCCAGACGCCACATTTCAAAGTGGGATGCAGAATGTTTTCATAATAGAATTATTTTGCCAATTCACTTAGAAGTCCCCTTAAACCATGGTCCCCAAACCCCCGCCCTTGCTCCGCTGACCTTTGAAGCATTCATTGTATCCCGGAAACTTCTTTGCTTTTGGTCCAGTCCAGTTCAGCTGACCTTCCATGTATTGAGTATTGTCCTTCCCTTCACCTAAAGTAGTTCTTATCTACTAACTAATCAGTAAATAACCCTGTCCCTCCCTCCCTCCCTCCCCCACTCGTAACCACAAAAGTATATGTTCTTCTCAGTTTATACTATTTCTCAAGATCTTATAATAGTGGTCTTACACAATATTTGTCCTTTTGCCTCTGACTAATTTTGCTCAGCATAATGCCTTCCAGGTTCCTCCATGTTATGAAATGTTTCACAGATTTGTCACTGTTCTTTATTGATGCGTAGTATTCCATTGTGTGAATATACCACAATTTATTTACCCATTCATCCGTTGATGGACACCTTGGTTGCTTCCAGCTTTTTGCTATTGTAAACAGAGCTGCAATAAACATGGGCGTGCATATATCTGCTCCCGTGAAGGCTCTTATTTCTCTAGGGTATATTCCGAGGAGTGGGATTTCTGGGTTGTATGGTAATTCTATTTCTAACTGTTTAAAATAACGCCAGACGGATTTCCAAAGTGGTTGTACCATTTGACATTCCCACCAGCAGTGTATGAGAGTTCCAATCTCTCCGCAGCCTCTCCAACATTTATTATTTTGTGTTTTTTGGATTAATGCTAGCCTTGTTGGAGTGAGATGGAATCTCATTGTGGTTTTCATTTGCATTTCTCTAATGGCTAATGATCGAGAGCATTTTCTCATGTATCTGTTAGCTGCCTGAATATCTTCTTTAGTGAAGTGTGTATTCATATCCTTTGCCCACTTCTTGATTGGGTTGTTTGTCTTTTTGTGGTTGAGTTTTGACAGAATCATGTAGATTTTAGAGATCAGGCGCTGGTCGGAGATGTCATAGCTGAAAATTCTTTCCCAATCTGTCGGTGGTCTTTTTACTCTTTTTTTTTTTTTTAATTAATTTTTATTAAGCTTCAAGTGAACATTTACCATTCCAATAAGTCTGTCACATGTAAGTTTACATACATCTTACTCCCTTCTCCCACTTGCTCTCCCCCTATTGAGTCAGCCCTTTCAGTCTCTCGTTTCGTGCCAATTTTGCCGTCTGCCCTCTCTCTCTATCTTCCCATCCCCCCTCCAGTCAAGAGTTGCCAACACACTCTCCAGTGTCCACCTGATTTAATTAGCTCACTCTTCATCAGGATCTCTCTCCCCCCCACTGGCCAGTCCTTTTCATGCCTGATGAGTTGTCTTCGGGGACGGTTCCTGTCCTGTGCCATCAGAAGGTCTGGGGAGCATTGCCTCCGGGATTCCTCTAGTCGCAGTCATACCATTAAGTATGGTCTTTTTATGAGAATTTGGGGTCTGTTTCCCATTGGTCTCCTGCTCCCTCAGGAATTGTCTGTTGTGCTCCCTGACAGGGCAGACATCGATTGTGGCCAGGCACCAACTAGTCCTTCTGGTCTCAGGTTAATGTAGGTCTCTGGTTCATGTGGCCCTTTCTATCTCTTGGGTTCTTAGTTGTCGTTTGACCTTGGTGTTCTTCCTTTGCCTTTGCTCCAGGTGGGTTGAGACCAATTGATGTATCTTAGATGGCCACTTGTTGGCATTTAGGACCCCAGATGCCACATTTCAAAGTGGGATGCAGAATGTTTTCATAATAGAATTGTTTTGCCCATTGACTTAGAAGTCCCCTCAAACCATGTTCCCCAGACCCCCGCCCCTGCTCCGCTGACCTTTGAAGCATTCATTTTATCCCGGAAACCTCTTTGCTTTTAGTCCAGTCCAGTTAGACTGACCTTCCTTGTATTGAGTGTTGTCTTTCCCTTCACCCAAAGCAGTTCTTATCTACTGATTGATCAATAAAAAACCCTCTCCCTCCCTCCCCCGTTTGTAACCACAAAAGTATGTGTTCTTCTCCGTTTTTTCTATTTCTCAAGATCTTATAATAGTGGTCTTATACAATATTTGTCCTTTTGCCTCTGACTCATTTCGCTCAGCATAATGCCTTCCAGATTCCTCCATGTTATGAAATGTTTCAGAGATTCGTCACTGTTCTTTATCGATGCATAGTATTCCATTGTGTGAATATACCACAATTTATTTACCCATTCATCCGTTGACGGACACCTTGGTTGCTTCCAGCTTTTTGCTATTGTAAACAGAGCTGCAATAAACATGGGTGTGCATATATCTGTTTGTGTGAAGGTTCTTGTATCTTTAGGGTATATTCCGAGGAGTGGGATTTCTGGGTTGTATGGTAATTCTATTTCTAACTGTTTAAGATAACGCCAGATGGATTTCCAAAGTGGTTGTACCATTTGACATTCCCACCAGCAGTGTATGAGAGTTCCAATCTCTCCGCAGCCTCTCCAACATTTATTATTTTGTGTTTTTTGGATTAATGCCAGTTTTTAATTGGTGTGAGATGGAATCTCATCGTAGTTTTAATTTGCATTTCTCTAATGGCTAATGATCGAGAGCATTTTCTCATGTATCTGTTGGCTGCCTGAATATCTTCTTTAGTGCAATGTGTGTTCATATCCTTTGCCCACTTCTTGATTGGGTTGTTTGTCTTTTTGTGGTTGAGTTTTGACAGAATCATGTAGATTTTAGAGATCAGGTGCTGGTCTGAGATGTCATAGCTGGATATTCTTTCCCAGTCTGTAGGTGGTCTTTTTACTCTTTTGGTGAAGTCTTTAGATGAGCATAGGTGTTTGATTTTTAGGAGCTCCCAGTTATCTGGTTTCTCTTCATCATTTTTGGTAATGTTTTGTATTCTGTTTATGCCCTGTATTAGGGCTCCTAGGGTTGTCCCTATTTTTTCTTCCATGATCTTTATCGTTTTAGTCTTTATGTTTAGGTCTTTGATCCACTTGGAGTTAGTTTTTGTGCATGGTGTGAGGTATGGGTCCTGTTTCATTCTTTTGCAAGCCAGCACCATTTGTTAAAAAGACTATCATTTCCCCAATTAACTGACACTGGTCCTTTGTCAAATATCAGCTGCTCATACGTGGATGGATTTATATCTGGGTTCTCAATTCTGTTCCATTGGTCTATGTGCCTGTTGTTGCACCAGTACCAGGCTGTTTTGACTACTGTAGCTGTATAATAGGTTCTGAAATCAGGTAGAGTGAGGCCTCCCACTTTCTTCTTTTTCAGTAATGCTTTGCTTATCCGGGGGTTCTTTCCCTTCCATATGAAATTAGTGATTTGTTTCTCTATCCCCTTAAAATATGACATTGGTATTTGGATTGGAAGTGCGTTATATGTATAGATGGCTTTTGGTAGAATAGACATTTTTACTATATTACGTCTTCCTATCCATGAGCAGGGTATGTTTTTCCACTTAAGTATGTCCTTTGGAATTTCTTGTAGCAGAGTTTTATAGTTTTCTTTGTATAGGTCTTTTACATCCTTGGTAAGATTTATTCCTAAGTATTTTATCTTCTTGGGGGCTACTGTGAATGGTATTGATTTGGTTATTTCCTCTTTGGTGTTCTTTTTGTTGATGTAGAGGAATCCAAGTGATTTTTGTATGTTTATTTTATAACCTGAGACTCTTCCAAACTCTTCTATTAGTTTCAGTAGTTTTCTGGACGATTCCTTAGGGTTTTCCATGTATACGATCATGTCATCTGCAAATAGTGATAGCTGTACTTCCTCCTTGCCAATCTGGATACCCTTTATTTCTTTGTCTAGCCTAATTGCCCTGGCTAGGACTTCAAGTACGATGTTGAATAAGAGCGGTGATAAAGGGCATCCTTGTCTGGTTCCCGTTCTCAAGGGAAATGCTTTCAGGTTTTCTCCATTTAGAGTGATATTGGCTGTTGGCTTTGCATAGATGCCCTTTATTAAGTTGAGGAATTTTCCTTCAATTCCTATTTTGGTAAGAGTTTTTATCATAAATGGGTGTTGAACTTTGTCAAATGCCTTCTCTGCATCTATTGATAAGATCATGTGGTTTTTATCTTTTGTTTTATTTATGTGATGGATAACATTAATGGTTTTTCTGATATTAAACCAGCCTTGCATACCTGGTATAAATCCCACTTGATCAGGGTGAATTATTTTTTTGATGTGTTGTTGGATTCTATTGGCTAGAATTTTGTTAAGGATTTTTGCATCTATGTTCATGAGGGATATAGGTCTATAATTTCCTTTTTTTGTAATGTCTTTACCTGGTTTTGGTATCAGGGAGATGGTGGCTTCATAGAATGAGTTGGGTAGTATTCCGTCTTTTTCTATGCTTTGAAATACCTTCAGTAGTAGTGGTGTTAAGTCTTCTCTGAAGGTTTGGTAGAACTCTGCAGTGAAGCTGTCTGGGCCAGGACTTTTTTTTGTTGGAAGTTTTTTGATTACCGTTTCAATCTCTTTTTTTGTTATGGGTCTATTTAGTTGTTCTACTTCTGAATGTGTTAGTTTAAGTAGGTAGCATTGTTCCAAGAATTTATCCATTTCTTCTAGGTTTTCAAATTTGTTAGAGTACAATTTTTCATAGTAATCTGAAATGATTCTTTTAATTTCAGTTGGGTCTGTTGTGATGTGGTCCTTCTCATTTCTTATTCGGGTTATTTGTTTCCTTTCCTGTATTTCTTTAGTCAGTCTAGCCAGTGGTTTATCAATTTGGTTAATTTTTTCAAAGAACCAGCTTTTGGCTTTGTTCATTCTTTCAATTGTTTTTCTGTTCTCTAATTCATTTAGTTCAGCTCTCATTTTTATTATTTGTTTTCTTCTGGTGCCTGATGGATTCTTTTGTTGCTCGCTTTCTATTTGTTCAAGTTGTCGGGACAGTTCTCTGATTTTGGCTCCTTCTTCTTTTTGTACGTGTGCATTTATCGATATAAATTGGCGTCTGAGTACTGCTTTTGCTGTGTCCCAGAGGTTTTGATAGGAAGTATTTTCATTCACGTGGCTTTCTAAGAATTTCCTTATTCCCTCCTTGATGTCTTCTATAACCCAGTCTTTTTTCAGGAGGGTATTGTTCAGTTTCCAAGTATTTGATTTCTTTTCCCTAGTTTTTCTGTTATTGATTTCTAGCTTCATTGCCTTGTCGTCTGAGAAGATGCTTTGTAATATTTCGATGTTCTGGATTCTGCAAAGATTTGTTTTATGACCTAATATGTGTTCTATTCTAGAGAATGTTCCATGTGCGCTAGAAAAAAAAGTATATTTTGCGGCAGTTGGGTGGAGAGTTCTGTATAAGTCAATGAGGTCAAGTTGGTTGATTGTTGTAAGTAGGTCTTCCGTGTCTCTATTGAGCTTCTTACTGGATGTCCTGTCCTTCTCCGAAAGTGGTGTGTTGAAGTCTCCTACTATAAATGTGGAGGTGTCTATCTCACTTTTCAATTCTGTTAAAATTTGATTTATGTATCTTGCAGCCCTGTCATTGGGTGCATAAATATTTAATATGGTTATGTCTTCCTGATCAATTGTCCCTTTTATCATTATATAGTGTCCTTCTTTATCCTTTGTGGTGGATTTAAGTCTAAAGTCTATTTTGCCAGAAATTAATATTGCTACTCCTCTTCTTTTTTGCTTATTATTTGCTTGATATATTTTTTTCCATCCTTTGAGTTTTAGTTTGTTTGTGTCTCTACGTCTAAGGTGTATCTCTTGTAGGCAGCATATAGATGGATCGTGTTTCTTTATCCAGTCTGTGACTCTCTGTCTCTTTATTGTTGCATTTAGTCCATTTACATTCAGTGTAATTATAGATAAATAAGTTTTTAGCGCTGTCATTTTGATGCCTTTTCATGTGGGTTGTTGGCCATTTCATTTTTCCGCATATTTTTTTGTGCTGAGATGGTTTTCTTAGTAGATTGTGGGATCCTCATTTTCATAATGTTTAACTTTATGTTAGTTGAGTCGTTATGTTTTTCTTGGCTTTTTTCTTGAGTTATGGAATTGATATTCCTTTTTGTGGTTACCTTATTATTTACCCCTATTTTTCTAAGTAAAAACCTAACTTGTATCGTTCTATATCGCCTGTATCACTCTCCATCTGGCAATTCAATGCCTCCTATATTTAGTCCCTCTTTTTGATTATTGTGATCGTTTATCTATTGATTTCCATGATTTCCTGTTATGTGTGTTATTTTGTTTATTTATTTATTTTTTAGAATTAATCTTAATTGGTTTGTTTTTGTGCTTTCCCTGTTTGAGTTGCATTGATATCAGGACGTTCTGTTTTGTGACCTTGTATTGTGCTGGTACCTGATATTATTGGTCCTCAGGCCAAACAATCTCCTTTAGCATTTCTTGCAGTCTTGGTTTAGTTTTTGCAAATTTTCTAAACTTGTGTTTATCTGTAAATATCTTAATTTCTCCTTCATATTTCAGAGAGAGTTTTGCTGGATATATGATCCTTGGTTGGCAGTTTTTCTTGTTCAGTGCTCTATATATGTCGTCCCATTCCCTTCTTGCCTGCATGGTTTCTGCTGAGTAGTCTGAACTTATTCTTATTGATTCTCCCTTGAAGGAAACCTTTCTTTTCTCCCTGGCTGCTTTTAAAATTTTCTGTTTGTCTTTGGTTTTGGCAAGTTTGATGGTAATATGTCTTGGTGTTTTTCTTTTTGGATCAATCTTAAATGGGGTTCGATGAGCATCTTGGATAGATATCCTTTCGTCTTTCATGATGTCAGGGAAGTTTTGTGTCAGGATTTCTTCAACTATTTTCTCTGTGTTTTCTGTCCCCCCTCCCTGTTCTGGGACTCCAATCACCTGCAGGTTATCCTTCTTGATAGAGTCCCACATAATTCTTAGGGTTTCTTCATTTTTTTTAATTCTTTTATCTGATTTTTTTTCAGCTATGTTGGTGTTGATTCCCTGGTCCTCCAGAAGTCCCAGTCTACATTCTAATTGCTCGAGTCTGCTCCTCTGACTTCCTATTGCGTTGTCTAATTCTGTAATTTTATTGTTAATCCTTTGGATTTCTACATGCTGTTTCTCTATGGATTCTTGCAACTTATTAATTTTTCCAGTATGTTCTTGAATAATCTTTTTGAGTTCTTCAACAGTTTTATCAGTGTGTTCCTTGGCTTTTTCTGCAGTTAGCCTAATTTCATTTGTGATATCTTTAAGCATTCTGTAAATTAGTTTTTTATATTCTGTATCTGATAATTCCAGGATTGTATCTTCATTTGGGAAAGATTTTGATTCTTTTGTTTGGGGGGTTGGAGAAGCTGTCATGGTCTGTTTCTTTATGTGGTTTGATATGGACTGCTGTCTCTGAGCCATCACTGGGAAACTAGTTTTTCCAGGTAATCAGCTAAAGAAAAATGCAGTCAGATCCCTATCTGAATTCTCCCTCTGGGTCAGGGTATTCAGTTGTTAATGGAGCCGCCTGGGGAGG
Organism: Elephas maximus indicus; assembly: GCF_024166365.1. Classification (NCBI taxonomy): domain Eukaryota; kingdom Metazoa; phylum Chordata; class Mammalia; order Proboscidea; family Elephantidae; genus Elephas; species Elephas maximus. The sequence goes on from NC_064820.1 coordinate 127,179,987, forward strand.
GTTGGGGAGGGATCAGAGAGCTAGGATTGTAGCACCTCAGAATATAGAGCTGATTCCCGCGTTCACGCTCCGCCCTCGCCTGCCAAAATCCCGGCGGGACGGCTCCCCGGCTGCGATGCTGCTCTCCCCGCTCCAAGACCCGTCAGTTCCTCTCGGGGACTTCTCCCTCCGGCGCGCCGCTCAGCTCCGCTCGCGCAAACTGGGTGGGCGTGCCCGCACGAACGGCTGGGCCCGCCCCTGGTGTCAATTCAGGGAAATATATCTGGTCCCCGTGCTCACACCACGCCCGCGCCTGCCACAATCCCAGCGGGACGGCTCCCCAGCTGGGACGGTGCTCTCCCCGCTCCGAGACCAGTCACTTCCTCCTGGGGACTTCTCCTTCCAGTGCGCCGCACCGCTCGCGCGAACTGGGTGGGCGTCGCCCGCATGAACGGCTGGGCCTGCCCCCGGGGTCGCTTTAGGGAAATATAGCTGATCCCCACGCTCTCGCCACACCCGCTTCCCACCAAACTCCCGGTGGGATGGCCCCCCGGCTGGGACGCTGCTCTCCCCGCTCCAAGATCAGTCACTGCCTCCCGGGTGCTTCTACTACCAGCTGTGCCGCTATGTCGCCTGCGCCAACCAGCTAGGCTCCCTCCCGGGGTGAGTTCGGGGGGTAGGGCTGGGCCCCTTGTCTGTGCTGTCTGCCCCCCTGGGCTCTGCCCCAGATTGGGCTCTGAAGGTCACCTGCCTGGTACGCTGGCTCCTGGTTCTGAAAACAATCGCTGTCTGCCTGTATTTGTTCGTTCTCCGTCTCTAAGTCTGTGTTTGTTGTTCAGAGTTCGTAGATTGTTATGTATGTGATCGATTCACTTGTTTTTCTGAGTCTTTGTTGCAAGAGGGATCTGCGGTAGTGTCCACCTAGTCCGCCATCTTGGCCCCGCCTCCCCCTGGCTGCTTTTAAAATTTTCTCTTTATCTTTGGTTTTGGCGAGTTTGATGATAATATGCCTTGGTGTTTTTCTTTTTCGATCAATCTTAAATGGGGTTCAATGAGCATCTTGAATAGATATCCTTTCATCTTTCATGATGTCAGGGAAGTTTTCTGTCAGCAGATCTTCAACTATTTTCTCTGTGTTTTCTGCCCTCCCTCCCTGTTCTGGGACTCCAATCACGCGGAAGTTATCCTTCTTGATAGAGTCCCACTTGATTCTTAGGGTTTCTTCATTTTTTTTAATTATTTTATCTGATATTTTTTCAGCTATGTTGATGTTAATTCCCTGGTCCTCCAGATGTCCCAGTCTGCATTCTAATTGCTCGAGTCTGCTCCTCTGACTTCCTATTGCGTTGTCTAATTCTGTAATTTTATTGTTAATCTTTTGGATTTCTGCATGCTGTTTCTCTATGGATTCTTGCAACTTATTAATTTTTCCACTATGTTCTTGAATAATCTTTTTGAGTTCTTCAACAGTTTTATCAGTGTGTTCCTTGGGTTTTTCTGCAGTTTGCCTTATTTCGTTTCTGACGTCATCCCTGATGTCTTTAAGCATTCTGTAAATTAGTTTTTTATATTCTGTATCTGATAATTCCAGGATTGTATCTTCATTTGGGAAAGATTTTGATTCTTTTGTTTGGGGGGTTGTAGAAGCTGTCATGGTCTGCTTCTTTATGTGGTTTGGTATTGACTGCTGTCTCCGAGCCATCACTAAGATATAGTAGTGATTTAGTCTACAATTGCTCACTGAGTCTTATCTTGTTTTGTTTTCTTTCAATATATGTGGATGGGCTACTAGATTGTGCTGTCTTGTTTGTTGTAGCCCTTGACTTACTTATGACCTATTACCAGCTGGTTTGGGCTGTTGCCAGATATATATGCCTGAGTCTATTCACTCTTCTTGAGTAGAATCTGATTTTGGGTCATCAAGTGTGTGCTGCACCCTAACACCTATCCACCTCGAGAAGTAATGGTGATAGTTGTGTGCACCAGATTCTATTAGCAGCTGGGGTTCACACTCTAGGGGGGGCAGGATGCTGACAGGCTTCCCCCAAGTGTCAGTGAGGTAGGTGTGTCTCTATTCCTATAGTTCCTTGGTGGGAGGGCTCTGCAGCTGTACCTTAGGCCCCCAATGCAAGTACCTCTACTGATTGGTAGGTGTCACCCTCCTTAGACCCCTAAGGCAAGAGGCTAGGTGGTCTGGGGGGAGCTTCAGCCCTCAGTTCTCTGTTGTGGGTCAGTGAGGGCTCTGTTGAATAAGCAGAGATATCAGACCTGGGAAACTTGTTTTTCCAGTAAATCCGCTAAAAAAAAATGCAGTCAGATCCCTATCAGAACTGCCTTTGCATTATAACAGCCACCTTGTTCCCTGTAAGGATGAAAGCCTGAGATTTGGATCATATATGCTTGGCTGGAGCTGGTTCTGTGTTTTTAGTCCAATTAGGGAAGGATTTTTGGTCCCTGGGTTTTTTGTGGTTGCTTCTCTCAGGTCGGAAGAATGGGTTAGGAAAAGACCAAAAAAAAAAAAAAAGAAAAAGAAAGAAAAGAAAAGCCGTGAAGCTGGAGCCGTTCTCCCTCTGGCTCAGGAAATTCCAATGTTAATGAAGCCGCCTGGGAAAGGCAGGGAAGGGTTCAGAAAAACAGGAGAGAATAGCACCCCGGAATATAGCCCAAGTTGCTTATCTTGCTTGGGATGACTATTTTATCTGAGATTCCCGAGGAGCGTGTCGCCTACGTGTGCTGGCTGTGTGGAGATTTTCCCTGAGGGTCTGGCCCGCTGAAGCCGCGGTCAGATCCTCTGCTGCCAATCCAAAGCCCAGCGTCAATGTTCCGCTGCACTCCCGGCTCCAAAATCAGTCGTTGCCTCCCGGGGACTTCTTGTCCGGCCAGCCGCATCGCTGCACGCCCCCGCAGACAGGCTGGGCCCCCTCCCGGGGTTAGTTCAGGGGAGTAGGGCTGCGCCCGGTGTTTGCGTCATGACCGGATGCCGTGTTCAGCTCCCCTGTGCCCAGTCCAAAGCCCGGCGCCAAGGTTCCCCGGCTGGGATGCTGCACTCCCGGCTCCGAAACAAGTCACTGCCTCCTAGGGACTTCTCCTCCTACCAGCCGCGTTGCCAAGCCCCCTGCGTGGACCGGCTGGGCCCCCTCCCGGGGTCAGTTCAGGGGGGTAGGGCTGCGCCCTGTGTTTGTGCTGTCACAAGATGTTGTGTTCCGCTCCCCTGGGCCCAGTCCTAAGCCCAGCACCAAGGTTACCTGACTGGGACGCTGGCTCCAGGCTCTGAAAACAGTCGCTGCTTCCCCGTAGTTGTTCATTCTCCGTCTCTGTCACTCAGGTCAACTCTTTAAATCTGTGTTTGTTGTTCAGGGTTCGTAGATTGTCATGTATGTGATCGATTCACTTGTTTTTCTGAGTCTTTGTTGCAAGAGGGATCCGAGGTAGAGTCTACCTAGTCAGCCATCTTGCTAATCTATATTTCAATATTTAATCAGAGTCAAATTCTAGAAAACTTATTAAGTTGTAGATACCTGAAAGCCCTATGAATACACGTTTTCTGCGGAACACATATACCATTCTTCATGTGAATTCCTCGCTCATTTCATCCCCATATTATAGAGGTTCTTTTTTTCACTTTTATAAATGTTTAGGTTAGATGAAATGATGATAAAGTTTGGTAACAAGTAACAAACAGTGGGTACCAAAAAACCAAAACCAAACTCAGTGCCGTGGAGTCGATTCTGACTCATAGTGACCCTATAGGACAGAGTAGAACTGCCCCATAGAGTTTCTAAGGAGCACCTGGCGGATTCGAACTACTGACCCTTTGGTTAACAGCTGTAGTGCTTAACCACTACGCCACCAGGGTTTTCAAACAGCATTATTTAAATTGCATATAAAAATATTAGGAAATAACATGTGAAAAATCATGATCTAAATCATAGGAATTTAATGTAAAACAATCTTGGAAAATCCCATGGCTCTGCTGATCACACAACGATCAAAGCCCTTGAAGGAGTAAACTGTGACTCAGGACAGATGGGAGAAAAGACTGGCCTCCTTTAACCTAAAATCAAGATACCTGAGGAAATCAGTCGTGTTTAACTTTCGTAGGGACTTGTTTTCATGTTATTTCTGGCAGAATATGTTCAAATGGAAAAAAAGCTGCATCGTAGGCTATGAAAAAAAACAAAAACCACACCTGCTGTCATCAAGTCAATTCTGATTCGTGGTGACCCCATATGCTACAGAATAAAACTGCTCCATAGGGTTTTCTTGGCTGTACAGAAGCAATTCACCAGGACTTTCTTATGCAGAACCATTGGGTGGGTTCAAACTGCCAACTTTTAGGTTAGTAATTGAGTGGAAGCCATTTGTGCTATCCAGGGACTTTTTATTACAGGCTATACAAATATTCTATTTTGTCTATACGTCCCCAATCCAGTGCTCACTCAATGCACCTTACCAAGACTTTATCTGCCCTAGTTCCCCAGAATACAGCAAGGTGAAAACTCACAAAAAAAAAAAAAAGAGGTGCATTTCTCTCAAAACTGTCCTTTTCACCACTTCCTTTCCCATATTCTCCAGTGCAAACTTGTATACCTAGTTTTTTTTTACTTCTTTCCACATCTGATAGGAGCCCTGGTGGTGCAGTGGTTAGGCACTTGGCTGCTAATTGAAAGGTTGGTGGTTTGAACACACTGGAGAACGACGTAGCAGTCTGTTCTGGCAAATATATAAAAAAAAAAAAATATTACAGCCCAGGAAACCATATGTGGCAGTTCTACGCTGTCCTACAAGGTCGCTGTAAGGCCATTATGTGTCGGAATTGACTCAGTAACAATGAGTCCACCTCTGATACATTGTCTGAGAGCATAAGTAATGGGTCTTGTTATAGAACCACTTGGAGGTCTTTGTAGGTTAGCCCTTAGTGGCAGTTTGTCATGACACTGTTTCCCCTATAAGACTCACTCACTGGGCTCAGACAGGCACAGATTGAATGAACTCACAGATTACCCTGGTATCTGCCCAACGCCCCCACCATCACCACGTGCATAAATGATGTGTATATAATGTTGTGGAAACCCTGGTGGCATAGTGGTTAAGTGCTACAGCTGCTAACCAAAGGGTCAGCAGTTCGAATCTGCCAGGCACTCTTTGGAAACACTATGGGGCAGCTCTACTCTGTCCTATAGGGTTGCTATGAGCCGAAATCGACTCAACGGCACTGGGTTTGGTTTTTGGTGGGATATAATGTTGTATGGACCTTAACTTTATCAATTAATAATTTAATTTATAGAAATACAGACAAAGCATATAATTAGAATGGGATATTTAATTTCATGTGTCAACTTGGCTAGGATGTGGTGTCCAGTTGTTTGGTCAGACACTAACTAGATGTTGCTGTGGAAGTTTTTGTTGATATGATTATTTACAATCAGTTGACTGTAAGTAATGGAGACTACCCTTGATAATGTGGGTGGACATCACCCAACATTTGAAGGTACTGTGGCAAAAATAGATTTCCCAGAGAGAAGGCATTCTGCCTGAAGACTGTAACATAGATGTTCTGCAAGAGTTTCTACCCTATATGGTTCTGTTTCTCTGGAGAACGCTGACTAATACAAGAAATCAAGAAGTTCTTCGACACTTAACATCTAGCTTATACTTGGAAATTATGTTTTTATAATTTCTAGAGATTAAGGCAAAAGTCTCTGCATCCTCCTTTCTAAGGAGCATTCTGGCTGTACTTCTTCCTAGACAGATATGTTTGCTCTTCTGGAAGTCCATGGTATATTCAATATTCTTCAACAACATCATAATTCAAAGGCATTGACTCTTCTTCAGTCTTCCTTATTCATTGTCCAAATTTCACATGCTTACGAGGCAATTTAAAACACCAGGGCTTGGGTAAGGCACACCTTAGCCCTCCAAGTGACATTTTTGCTTTTTAACACTTCAAAGAGGGCTTTTGCAGCAGGTTTGCCCAATGCAATATAGTGTTTGATTTCTTGACTGCAGCTTCCATGGGCTTTGATTGTGGATCCAAGTAAAATGAAATCCTTGACATCAATTTTTTCTCCATTTATCATGATGTTGCTTGCTGGCCCAGCTTTGAGAAATTTTGTTTGCTTTTTGTTGAGGTATGATCCATGCTGAAGGCTAATCTCTCCAATTCTGAGAATAGCACATTCCACATAAAAAGTGTGGTTAACCAGACACAAATTTCTATTATTAGCCAAGATCTCTACTAATATCACTGTAAACAAACATAGAAAAAAATCAAGAATACATTGGATTAAAGCAATATTTTAATTTGATCTGGAAATTAATTAAATATTTCAATAAGTTGGATAAAGTATGTATGTAAGAAAAGTTCTCTTAAATACCTTACTAGTTTAAGTTGAACAAGAATATAGTGGTCTGTTTACTGTGTGATTTTTAAAAATTACATAAAGGAGATTACAGTTTATGTAGAAATTGCATAAGATTTCCCATCACAAATTTATAGCCCTATTGTATATTCTGTGTGGGAGAAAAATGTGGCAGTCTGCTTCCATAAAGACTTACAACCTCGGAAACCCTATGGGGCAGTTCTACTCTGTCCTATAGGGTCGTTATAAGTCAGAATTGACTCAACGGCAACGGGTTTGATTTTTTGGTTTATCTCATTTGAGCCTCTTAGAAGTTCTGTGCTTGCTGTTTATATTACTCAATTGAAATCTCTCTGTAAAAACACCCTAATTTCCAAATTCAGAAATAACTCCTCTTTCTTGACTGCTCAATAGCATTTCACTCCTTCCTTCACATGAACCTCTCCCCCTTGGTTTCCTTGGCTCTCTTTGGAGGTTTACTCCTCCCTGCTTGTCCTTTTTATGGTGTTGATTCTCAGGCTTTCAGCCTTCTGTTCATATTTGCTCTCTCTGAGAAACCTTAAACATGCCCTCTGCTTTCTCTTGCAAACACAGCAAATGTGATGCAGAAGCTGAGGATTCATGGCCACTTCATTCCCTGCTAAATGCCCATGAAATGAAGTAAAATCTGTTTATAAATCCTTCCAGATATACTCCTTCTCCCAATCCATGACACTGTGCATCGGAAAGAAAATTCATTTCCCCTGATGAAGACTGGTCATCACAGGCAAAGCTCCCCCAAGGATATGGGAGTGAACCCAAAGAAATACAGTGTTGTTTCTGGCAGTGCTTTTTGCCAGGATATATAGCTCATAGTTGGTTCACAGCTTTGTGGTAAAGAATAGCAACAGGTACAGCATATTAAAGGAGCCCTAGTAACACAGGTGGTTAAGCCTCGGCTGCTAACTGAAAGGTTGGACATTCAAACCCATCAGCCGTTCTGCTGGAGAAAGATGTGGCAGTCTGCTTCCATAAGGATTTACAGTCTTGGAAACCCTATGGGGTAGCTCTACTCTGTCCTATGAGTCAGAATCAATTTGATGCCATGGATTTGGGGCATTATTGCCAGGAGCTTTGCTTAGTGGTTCTTTCATATTAACATTTGAGATCATTTGATCATTTGAGATCAAAGAAAACAACACAGATGTTGTTAAAAGTAAATCAAATCCAGGTAACTTTCTGGTTTGGGCATCCTGTCTTATTGTTTGCCTGTGAGTTCATGTATATCTATTTTTCTTGTTTATACTGAAAATATTTCAGCATAATTTTTAAACATTTATACAATTTTCACAGCACTATAGACAGTCAAAGGCAAAACTCAGTAAGCTTAAATAAAACCAAATTTATTTCACATAGAAACAAGGTTTGCAAACGATTGATAGTGACATTTAACAATGCTTGGGTATTTACAGCCAATTATCACAAATGCCATTATCCCAAGAGGTAAATATAAACTAACAGTGTAAAAAACTACGGATGGTACATTGGCTGGGCTTTTCTGATTATCCATATCAAAGTAAAGATAAGACATTTTATTAGGGAACCACAGAATTTAAGCGGTGGGGACATGTTAGAATTTTCACTGAAAAAACAAAAACTAAGAAATTATTATTTGTAGAGAAAGCTATTGTGTATAGGGAATATCTCTTTCTTAAGCTTTAATTTTTCTTAGTAACATCTCTTATTAACATGTTTATTAACCAACATTATGGCAAGAATTAAATTTCTACAATAGGTAACAAAGTTGCAGGACTATTTTTAATTAGATTATCCCTATCTCTGTTAAGCCGTCTTCAAAATAATTAAAAATGTACTGCATCCACCCAGAGGATAAGACATTCAAGCAGAAATAGCAAGATAAATATATGAGAGAAAAGGGGATGAACTGCTATGTGACTAGATAAATTGTGAGGCATATTTATTTGTTTTCCATTATGTGTAAGGTGTTTCAAAGCATTATGAAAATGAGGTGTAATCAAGATGAGTGCTCTTTTCTAACAGCAAATGACTTTTTAATACAGCAGTTAACTGAACCGTTTTCCCCCAGAGAAGGTCACACACAATATCAGCTATCAGAATTTTTAGAGAAAAGTGTCACATTCTTGCTGAAAATTAGCAAAAACATCCTGATACATTCAGTTTTACTAAGTTAGAAAAGGAAATTAAGCAAAATCCTAACAATGCAGAACAAATTGCTAGCAAGGTTATGGTTTTTTCACTTATTTTTAGTAATTTTGCTCACTATTTGTTGCTTCAGTGAGGCAATCATTACTGACCACTCATTATTATAAAGGATAACATAACCAATATTAAGATATAGAAAAAGCTCATTAGGATTGGGGGTCTGCATTTTGACTGACACTTCCTACAAGTAGGCAATTGCAGTATCACCCTTAGACCTGGGCAAGAGGGGTCCTTACCATGGACACCATGCTTTACAGGCCCCATCTCTGGCTCTGCTCTGACCATGCCCTGAGAGTTATAGTCAGGAGTCCGAGGGACAAGCTTACCGGGATACTGTATGCCATTCCCTTCCAAACCATGTTCCTGGCACCCAAGACCATGAAATTGCCTCCCTAAATGGCTCTGAGCCCATATCCAAGGCATGTACAGTTACTTCCCTATATCCACCTTTCCAAATTCAGACCACATCTCCAGTCTGGGCATCCAGTGTTATAGGAGTGGCCAAGAAAAAGGGGTTGTGGGATAATAGAGCTTGACTGTATGGGCTGGGGTATATAGCAGGGGGAGGGAAGGGAAGGGCAGGGAAGTGGGCCGAGGTTGGCCCTCCTTCTGTGGCCATGTCAGCACCTTTGCTCATGCTGTTCCCTCCATGTGCTATTCCCTTGTTCTTTTGGTGAATTCTGGATTATCCTCCAAGTCTAGATTAAACATCTTTTCCTTAGGCATATCATTGATTTGTGGTTAAACGCTTGGCTGCTATTCGAAAGGTCAGAGGTTCCAACCCCCCAACTGCTCCTCAGGAGAAAGATGTGGCAGTGTGCGTCTGTAAATATTTACAGCTTTGGAAATCTTATGGGGCAGTTCTACTCTGTCCTATAGGGTTGCTATGAGTCAGAATTGGCTCGAGGGTAATGGGTACTGTGATTACACTTATCATATGATATTATCGTTATTTGTTCTCCTGTCTTTTTCTTGTCAGCTTTGGAATGCTACTAACTTACTTTATTCTTTTTCATATCCTCATTGACTTCCCCAGGCATGAATTAAATTCAGTTCTCAATTTAAACTTCTGTTCTTTAAAAGGGCGTTCCCCTACTAACATCACACATAATGTAGCCCCACTTCACCTACTCATATCCATTTTTCTCTATTACTTTACATAGCACTTACCACCATTTGTAAAGAATTATTAATTTAATATCTTTTATGTTTGTCTCTCTTATTCCATGAGAGTAGGAACCATGCCTGGTTGGTTCATCACTGTATTTTCGATACCTAGCATGGTTCCCAGTACATAATAGATACTCAATATTTGATAACGAAAACACGGATTTTTGGTAGATTTACCAACATACAGCTTTCTAAAGCACACAGAAAGTATATTAATATAAATCATTACATCATGTTTTGCTCTTAAAAATTTATTAAGATGGGATATAAATATATAAACAAAGAAATAATCAGAATATAGCAAGACTTACCAAAATATTCATCTTGAGGATAGTGAAATACATTTGTTACTTTCAAGCTAGATTGATTCTTATCGTTGTATTTGAGGAAGATGAACCTATTAAAATGTCAAACTTCATCTATTAATTTCACATGTCTCACAATTTAAAGGTGACTTCCATTTGTCAGTGAGGTATCTTTCAAAAACATGTCTATAAATATCCTTCGCTCATATTTGAAATGAAGGAATTGAGGTGTGAAAGAACGTTGCAATTCTTCGCAAGTTTGTGAACATAATAGTCAAGTTTTCTGAGAAAGAAAAAAAAGCTACTGTTGACCTGCTTGTTTTTCACAGTTTGATGTTTTTTAGTTAAATTGAACAGCACAATAGATCACATCAACTATGTTGTGATGTGAAGCCAGTCAATTTTACTGTTTTAACTATATGGTAGATTTTGTCAAGTACATGTAAACAAAACTAGATGTTTGAAATGATAAATAGGTGGATGGATAGATCAATTGAGAGATAACACAGATCTTAATAAAATTCTTGTTTTGGGTTTAATTTTCAGTTAATAGAAATAAAAAAGATTTTTTAATGCCCAATAGCCCGACGATTACATTTGTTTGTCTGTATTTGACTACTGGTATAAGACCCAAGGAGCTGTCCTTAAGTATAAAATGGAAATTTATTCCAATCAGTTTTATCTCTATAACTCAATGTCTTGGGATAAGAGTGTTAGCTGAAGACCATGTTAGTAGTAATTTGACAACAAACCATGCTAGATGAAGTATGAAATGGGATACATCTTAGCATTTATGCATTTATTTTCCTCTCTTCTGTAGAAACTTAGTGAACAACTGTATTCTTATGAGGCAAAGCAGTGTTTATAATAACTTAGAATTAAATTATTGAAAATACATGCATTTTGAGTTTTAATATTTCTGTTTTGAGGTGGCTCCTCATTCTGGGACAAACTTTATTGTGTGCTATGAGTCAAAAAGTTCAGTACACTAATAGATAGAAAACAGTAACATTATTTTAGATTTCTTTTTATTCATAAAAAAAAATATTAAACATATTCAGCTATTGTCCATGGCATTCTCCTTTCTTTCTGTCTGACAGAGGAAAAATCAATGGTTCACACAGCCTTAGGCCACAAGTTGTGGTTATTTAACATGTTGGGGAACTAATTGGGGAGTGGGTGGACCATAGCCTCCATCTGCCTGAACAATTTTATATGATGTACTAATCCATTTTTGTAACTTGTCTATGGTCTAAGAGTGCAGAGGTGAGGCAGGTAGTGAGATTCATACACTGCCATACTGTTGTTTACTGCAAAGTCCTAAGTAATTTCTTAAACAGAGGAACAGACCTCTTCCCAAGTGGGTTTAACCAGAGGAAGCATGAACAGTTTGAGTCTCTGAACTAAAGGAGTTAAAGCCAGGAGATTTATATATAATATTCAACCTCGTAAATATTTTACAAAAAAATGGGGAACTTTTTCTCAGAGCAGTAGTTATAATTTTGTAAAATATTCTCGTTTCCAATAAGAAGGGAAACTTATTATACAGCAGGACAAGAGATTAAGACTTTCCCCTAAATATCACATATAAACACAAAACTATAAAATCAAGATGGAACCAAGAGGTGAAAGGAGCCAACATGGCAGCTTAGTCAGACACACCATATTGTCCCTCTACAGCAAAGACCCAATAAACCAAGTGAAAGAGATGCAGATAACAATCCTGGAACACTGGACACCAAAAAAGGAAGGATAAAGAATTAAATCAAACACTAATTGGAAGAAAAAATTGAACTAATGCAGTCAAACAGGAGTGACACTATTAATCTCTGATAAAATAGACATAAGGCAAAATTCAACATAAGAGACAAGGAGAGGCACTATATAATGATTAAAGGGTCAATCTACCAAGATGACATAACCATAATAAATGTTTACACACCCAATGACAGAACTCCAAAACACATAAAACAAGCTGTAACAGTATCGAAGAGAAATAGATAATTCCACAATAATAGTTGTTGTTGTCATTAGGTGCTGTCGAGTTGGTTCCGACTCATAGTGACCTTATGCTCAACAGAATGAAACACTGCCCAGTCCTGAGCCATCCTCACAATCATTGTTATGCTTGAGCTCATTGTTGCAGCCACTGTGTCAATCCACCTCGTTGAGGGTCTTTCTCTTTTCCGCTGACCCTGTACTCTGCCAAGCATGATGTCCTTCTCCAGTGACTCATCCCTCCTGACAACATGTCCAAAGTACATAAGATGCAGTCTCGACATCTTTGCTTCTAAGGAGCATTCTGGTTGTACTTCCAAGACAGATTTGTTAGTTCTTTTGGCAGTCCATGGTATATTCAATATTCTTCACCAACACCACAATTCAAAGGCGTCAACTCTTCTCTGGTCTTCCTTATTCATTGTCCAGCTTTCTCATGCATATGATGTGATTGAAAATACCATGGCTTGGGTCAGGTGCACCTTAGTCTTTAAGGTGACATCTTTGCTCTTCGACACTTTAAAGAGGTCCTTTGCAGCAGATTTACCCAATGCAACGCGTCTTTTGATTTCTTGACTGCTGCTTCCATGGCTGTTGATTGTGGATCCCAGTAAAAAGAAATCCTTGACAACTTCAATCTTTTCTCCATTTATCATGATGTTGCTCATTGGTCCAGTTGTGAGGATTTTTCTTTATGTTGAGGTGCAATCCGTACTGAAGCCTGTGACCTTTGATCTTCATTAGTGCTTCAAGTCTCTTCACTTTCAGCAAACAAAGTTGTGCAATCTGCATAACATGGGTTGTTAATGAGTCTTCCTCCAATCCTGATGCTCCATTCTTCTTCATATAGTCCAACTTCTTGGATTATTTGCTCAGCATACAGATTGAACGGTATGGTGAAAGAATACAACCCTGACGCACACCTTTCCTGACTTTAAACCATGCAGTATTCCCATGTTCTGTCTGAAAAACTGCCTCTTGATCTGTGTAAAGGTTCCTCGTGAGCACAATTAAGTGTTCTGGAATTCCCATTCTTCGCAACGTTATCCATAATTTGTTACATCCACACAGTCGAATGCCTTTGCATAGTCAATAAAACACAGGTAAACATCCTTCTGGTATTCTCTGCTTTCAGCCAGGATCCATCTGACATCAGCAATAACATCCCTGGTTCTACGTCGTCTTCTGAAACCAGCCCAAATTTCTGGCAGTTCCCTGTCGATATACTGCTGCAGCCATTTTTGAATGATTTTCAGCAAAATTTTGCTTGCGTGTGATATTAATGATACTGTTGTATAATTTCCACATTTGGTTGGATCGCCTTTCTTGGGAATAGGCATAAATATAGATTTCTTCCAGTCAGTCGGCCAGGAAGCTTTCTTCCATATTTCTTGGCATAGATGAGTGAGCACCTCCAGCGCTGTATCTGCAACAATAGTAGGAGACTAACGCACCACTTCGATGAAGATCAGAACAACCAGAAAGAAACTCAACAAAGGTACCCCCCCCAAAAAAACCCAGTGCTGTCAAGTCAATTCCAACTCATAGTGACCCTATAGGACAGAGTAGAACTGCCCCGTAGAGTTTCCAAGGAGCACCTGGCAGATTTGAACTGCCGACCCTTTGGTTAGCAGCTGTAGCACTTAACCACTGTGCCACCAGGGTTCCCCAACAAAGGTACAGAATATCTAAACATCACAATCAAGCAACTTGACCTCACAGACATATACAGAACACTCCACCCAACAGCAGCAATGATACACATTCTTCTGCAATGGACATGGCTTGTTCTTCAGAGTAGACCATATTTTAGGCCACAAAGCAAGCCTCAATAAATTAAAAAATATCAGAATAATACAAAACATATTCTCAGATCATAAAATTATAAAATCAGAAATCAGTAATAGGAAGAACAAGGAAAAAAAATCAAATACATGGAAACTGAATAACACCTTGCTTAAAAACTGTTGTGTCATAGAAGAAATCAGAAATGAAAAAAAAAAAAAAAATCCTAGACTCAAATGAGAATGAAAACACAGTATGCCCAAAACTTTAGGACACAGTAAAAGCAGTGCTCAGACGTCAATTCATAGCAATAAACACTCACATGAAAAAAGAAGAAAGGGATAAAATCAATACCTTAACCCTACAACTTGGACAAATAGAAAAAGAGCAGCAAAAGAAATGCGCAGCCACCAGAAGAAAGGAAATAATGAAGATTAGAGCAAAAATAAGTGAATCCAGAAAACAGAAACACAATTGAAAAAATTAACAAGGCTAGAAGTTGATTCTTTGAAAAGATCAATAAAATCGACAAACCATTGGTCAAGTTAACAAAAGAGAAGGAGATGCAAATAACTCAAATAAGAAATGAAATGTATCACATTACAACAAAACAACTGAAATAAAAAAAGAATCAACAGATTATTATGAAAAATTATACTTCAACAAATTTGAAAACCTGGAAGAAATGGACAAATTTCTAGAAACAAGCTACCTACTCAAACTAACCCAAAATGATGTTGAAAATCTGAAAAGATCCATAACAAGAGGAGATTGAAAAGGTAATAAAAAAAACTTCCAACAAAAAAAATCCCTGGCCCAGATGGCTTCACTGGAGAATTCTACCAAATATTCAGAGAAGAGTTTACACTAAAAAAGTACTACTCAAACTATTTCAGAACACAGAAAAGGAAGGAATTCTCCCGATCTCATTCTATGGAGTCAGCATAACCCTGATACCAAAAGCAGCCAAAATCACGTCTAAAAAAGAAAATTATAGACCAATATCCCTCATGAGTATAGATGCAAAAATTCTGAAAAAAATTCTAGCCAATAGAATTCAGCAGCATATCAAAAAAAAAAATCATACATCATGATCAAGTAGGATTCATACCAGGTATGAAAGGATGGTTCAACATAAGAAAATCAATCAAAGTAATCCACCACATAAATAAAACAAAGAAGAAGAATCACACGACCATCTCAATCGATGCAGAAAAGGCATTTGATAAAGTCCAACATCCATTCTTGATTTAAAAAAAAAAGGTGTCAGCAAATAATAGGAATAGAGAGAAAATTCCTCAACATAATGAACAGCCAACATTATTCTCAATGGAGAGAGGCTGAAAGCATTCCCCCTGAGAACAAGAAGCAGACAAGGATGCCCTTTATCACAACTCTTATGCAATATTGTTCTGGAGGTCCTGGCTAGAGCAATAAGGCAAGAAAGGGAAATAAAGGGCATACAAATTGGTTAGGAAATGTGAAACTATGTCTATGCACAGATGATATGATCATACACATAGAAAATCCCAGAAACTCCAGAAGAAAGCTATTGGAACAAATAGTAGAATTCAGCAACATGGCAGGGTACAAGATCAACATGCAAAACTTAGTTGGATTCCTGTGCACGACAAAGAGAACTCCAAAAAGGAGATCAGGGAAACAATACTATTTACAATAGCCCTGAAAAAGATAAAATACTTAGGAATAAATCTAACGAGAGATGTAAAAGACTTATACAAAAAATTGCAAAAACGCTATTGCAAGAAACTAAAAGAGACCTACATAAATGGAAAAACATACCATGCTCATGGATAGGAAGAATTAACATTATGAAAATGTCAATACTACCTAAAGTGATCTACAAATATAATGCAATTCTGATCCAAATTTCAACAACATTCTTTAATGAGATGGAAAAACTAATCACCAACTTTATATGGGGAGAAATGAAGCCCCAGATAAGCAAAGCATCATTAAAGAAGAACAAAGTAGGAAGCCTCACACTCCCCATTCTCAGAACCTACTATACAGCTATGGTATTCAAAACAGCCTGGTACTAGTATGACAACACATAGACCAATGGAACAGAATTGAGAACCCAGAAGTAAATCCATCTACCTATGGAGAGCTGATCTTCAACAAAGGGTCAAAGTTTATAAAATGGGGAAGAGAAAGTCTCTTTAACAAATAGTGCTGGCAAAACTGGATATCCATTTGCAGAAAATTGAAACAAGATCCATACCTCACACCATACACAAAAATTAACTCACGATAGAGTTAATGTAACCTAAATGTGAAACCTAAGATTATAAAGATCATGTATAAAATATAGGAAGAAAGATATGGGGCCCTTATATTTATCATAAATAGAATACCAAATGTAACTAAAAATGCACAAACAGCAGAAGATAAAATAGATAACTGGAATCTCTGAAAAATTAAATGCTTATGCTCATCAAAAGACTTCACCAAAGGAGTAAAAACAGACTCTACATACTGGGGAAAAATTTTTGGCTATGACATATCCAACAAGGGTCTAATCTCTAAAATTTATAGAAGACTTCAACACCTCAACAACAAAAAGACAAACAACCCAATTTAAAAAATAGGCAAAGGGCATGAACAGGCACTTCACCAAAGAAGATATTCAGATGTCTAACAAACACATGAAAATATGCTTGTGATAATTAGCCATTAGAGAGAGGCAGATAAAAACTACAATGAGATACCATCTCACCCCAATAATAATGGCACTGATCAAAAATACAGAAAACAACAAATGCTTGTGAGGTTGTGGGCAGATTGGAACTATTATACGCGCTTGTGGGAATGTAAAATAGTATAACCACTATGGAAAAGAGTATGGCACTTCCTTAAAAAGCTGGAAATAGAAATGCCATTCATCCAGCAATCCCACTCCTGGGTATATATTCTAGAGAAATAAGAGCCATGAGAAGAATAGACATATGCACACCCATGTTCATCACAGCAATATTCACAATAGCAAAGAGATGGAAACAACGTAAATGCCCATCAATGGATGAATGGATAAACAAACTGTGGTACATACATACAATGGAATACTATACAACAATAAAGAGCAATGATGAATCCACAAAACATCTCATAACATGGATGAATCTGGAGAGCATTACGATGAGGGAAGTCAATCACAAAAGTACAAATACTGTCTGAGACTCTATTAAAAGGTTTACACACAGAAAGAAACATTTTTGATGGTTACCAGATTGGGATGCGGAAGAAGGGAAAATCACTAATTAGAGAGTAGACATGTTTTAAGTTTGGTGAAAGGAAAGGCAGTACAGAATGTGAGGGAAGTCAGCATAACTTGACCAAGGCAAGGGAAGACACTGAGAAGTACACAAGAATAAAAGGCAATGACAGTAAATACTATAACATACAATTCTGCAACAACAGTAATAACAAACAATAATTTATGAGTGGATACATAGGTAGATACGTATGCTGAATGGGTTTGGGAGGGCATATGGGAATATACCAGTGTGCATATATAGGTTTGACTGTGGATATTTCTACATATTTTTTATGTGCTGAATGTATATTCATATGTATAACAAAGCACACAGGGGACACAGTCATGGACACTTCCTAGGTATAACCAAACACCTTGAAGGACTGAGTTATTGGGCTTGAAGGCTAAGGAACACAGTCTTAGGAGACATCTAGGTCAATTGCCATAACAGAGTTCATAAAGACAACGTTTTGCATCCTACTTTGGTGAGTAGCGTCTGGGGTCTTGAAAGCTTGTGAAAAGCCATCTAAGATAAAAATATTGGTCTCTTTCTGTCCAGAGCAAAGGAGAGTGGAGAAAACCAGAGACTCAAGGAAACAATGAGTCCAAAGGACTAATGGACCACAGAAACTACAACATCCACTAGCCTGAGACCGGAAGAATTAGATGGTGCCTGGCTACCCCTACTGACCACTCTGACCAGGGTCACAATAGAAGGTCCCAGTTAGAGAGGGAAAAAATGTAGAACAAAATTTGAATTCATAAAAAAGACTAGATTTACTGGTTTGAGAGAGACTAGAGGAACCCCCAAGTCCATGGCCCCAAGACACCCTTCTGACTTGGAAATGAAGCCATTCCTGGTGATCACCTTTCAGCTAAATAATAGGTGGGCCTATAAAATAAACAATAACACCTGTGAGGAAACTGCTTCGTAGAACAATCAGCTGTATCAGACCAAAAGGGCAACATCTGCCCAAAAGCAAAATGAGAAGGCAGGAAGGGGCAGGAAAATCAAACAAATGGAAGTGGGAACTCAGGGTGGTAATGACGAGAGTGCTGACACATTGTGCAGATTGCAACCAACGTCACGGAATGATTTGTGTATAAATTATTGAATGGGAAAAGAATTTGCTCTGTAAGTTTTCACCTAAAGCACAATTAAAAAACAAAGAAAGAAAGATTGAACCAAGATAGAAGCTGAATTTCTATTAACCTTTGGATGAATTTTATCACATTTAGAAACCATCAAAAATATAAAAATAATATATATAGCATCATAAATATTAAAACTGTATATATGCTTCTGATTTATTTTGTGTATAGTGAGGTACTATCGATGGAGAGAAGAAAGATGTATTTTTAAGTACTGGACATTTTCATGACACTGTATGATTCAATGATTTATGGTTATAGAATTTTTAATATCAAAGTCAGTTCACAGAAAGATTAAATTTCTAAGACTAGATGAAGTCTGCCAAATGGAATTAGCAAAAGCATCTAGTAATCCAAAGTAAGAAAAGAAGGTGAGATTTAAATGAACTGGAGAACGCTTGAATTAAATCAGTGCATCTCTCTTGTGAACCTAATGAGCTTACATTATAAGTGCTCTTTGATTCAGTCCAAAATTGCTTAAGCATTCAGCTGAGCAGTAATTTTATTAGAAACTACTTGGACTTTCTATATGCTGAATGACAATGGTTTGTGTTTTTATTTGTTTTGAATTAACAAGAATGACCTTGCTAGATATACCAGAGGTTAACACTCCATTTAAAAATTACTTTTTAATAAGAAATTTCACATTTCCTCTATAAATAAATTGCATTCAGCATAAAATGCTCAGAGTCTCTACAGTTTCACCTAAGACAGTTCACTGGAAAGTTCACTCTTCCTGAGACCACAGTACGAGTAACTGAAAGGTTAGCGGCTAGAACCTGCCCAGAAGCACCTTGGAAGACAGGCCTGGCAATGTGCTTCCAAAAGCACGGTTCTACTCTGACACATGTGGGATCACCATGACTAGGGATCAACTTGACAACAACTGGTTTGGTTTTGTGATCACTCTCCCTCTTCCTTCTTTTTTACCAACAGGTTTTAATGTAGTTATGTAGTACCGTCAGAATAATAGTGATTTGTTTGCTGTTCAGAACTATCTTTCTGAGATCCATAGTCATGAGGGGATTTGAAATTATGTTACTCTATGGAAGGTCTTTTGTTGTAGTTAGGTGTCATTGAGTTGGTTCTGACTCATAGCAACCCTATGTACAACAGAATGAAACACTGCCTGGTCCTGTGCCATCCTCGTAATCATTGCTATGCTTGAGCCCACTGTTGCAGCCTCTGTGTCAATCCATCTCATTGAGGATCTTCCTCTTTTTCATTGACCCTCTACCCTACCAGCATGATGTCCTTCTCCAGGGACTGATCCTGCCTGATAACATGTCCAAAGTACATAAGACGAAGTCTCACCATCCTTGCTTCTAAGCAACATTCTGGCTGTACTTCTTTCAAGAAGTCCATGTTATATTCAGTATTCTTTGCCAACACTATAATTCAAATGCATCAATTCTTCTTCAGTCTTCCTTACTCATTGTCCAGCTTTTACATGCATATGAGATGATTGAAAATACCATGGCTTGGGTTAGAAGCACTTTAGTCCTCAAAGCAATAGCAGATATGCTCAGTGCAATATGTCATTTGATTTCTTGGCTGCAGATTTCATGGGCCTTGATTGTGGATCCAAGTAAAACGAAATCCTTGACAACTTCAAGGTCTAACCATGATGAACTATTTATAGATGTCCCTCAACAAACATTTGTAGTTTTGCCATGGATAAGAAGAATAAACCTGTGAAATTTCAGGCAAATTTCAGCACAATGTAAGGAAGAATTCTAAAATGTTAGTCATTCAACGTGTCTCAGAAAGTGTGGTTAGCCTCACTAGCTTTTTCAAGCAGATGCTTAATAACCATTTTTTTTTTCTTAGATGTTAAAAAGTTTTTGATTCATCCATTGAAGATTGTACAGGGTAACTGACAAACTCTTTTCAAACCTAAGACAACCTTTTGACCATCTGATTCTTGGATGGAAAAAAACAAAACAAACAAACAAAAAAAAGTGTTTTTCCTGTTTTCACAGAAGTCAGGTCTTACAAAGTAGTCACCTGGCAAATATGGGCAGCAAGACACAGTCTGTCAGAATGTATATTTGGGCTAGAGTAGGTAACAGAGTAAGCCTTGGGTAAAGTCCTTCAATGCAGAGACATCAGACCAGTTGGAGTAGGTTAGGCCCATGAATAAATAATCAGCACTGTAGTCTTCATTCTAGATGTTCAATCTTGGGCACAAGTCTTATACCCCAAGGTCTTGACCATCCCATCTATAAAATAACAGGGTTGGGCAGAATTATTTTATTCATCAAATATTTCTTGAATGTTTACTGTATTTCAGGCCCTGTTGATACAAAGCAAAAAGATAAAATCTTCAAAGTACTTAAAGCCACATCGGGAGGCTAGAGCCTAGCATGGAAGGGCACTTCAGGGCGGTCTTCCTGGAGGAGGTGAACCCAGAGTTAGAAAATGGGGATTGAGTCAGGGAGGATATTACACGCAAAGAGCATAATGGGTAAAAATTCAGGGGTAGGTGGATCTGGTACAACTGGAAACCAGTGATGGTTAAATGTGTGGTTGGTGAGGTTGGGGTAATGGAGAGAAATGGTAAAAAGTCCCTTTGAATTTTAAACTCCTCTGAGTGTGTTTGCTGCTCTACTGATTTTTAAAAAAATTTATTCATGTTTCAGTAGTCACTTCATTGTGATTTCCTGAAAGATAAGGACCATGTCTTAATATTTCCTGGAGTTTTCTTGTTTTCCACTTTACCTCTCCCCCCGCCCCGCCCATCCTACTGTCACCACTTATAATGGTCTGCTTATAGCTGACACTCAATGAATAGATTGATGAGTAAGTGCTATTCTCCTTTTATTGTAGGTAAGGGTACAAAGTTCACATTGAGGCAAAACCACCTGGGAATTAAATGCCCACTGGTCTTCCATAAATAGGTCTTGAATCCTGGTCCTTTGCCCACTCTGAAAAGTTTCTATAGCGTCCCTTCACTCCCTCCAATCTTCCATACCTCAGGTTGGTCTAAGTGGGGAACTGATTTCTTGATTAACGGGCATCAAAGTGAAATAAGGTCCCTGTGTGTGAGACGTACAACTTTAACATCCCCTCAGCCTCAGCAAAGGCAGAACTGATACTCAGTGCAGCACTGATGATTAAATCTTTGGTGGTTTGAAGAATGAAGAATCCAAAAGAAATAAAAACTAGATGCTAAATCTGTTTTATCAGGCAGTTCTTTGTCTTGGTTTGGGACTTTCGAAAAGAGCTCTCTACACTTGATGTTGCTGCCTTGTTTTCAGATGGAATTATTCTTGTCTTTACTCATTGCTTAGCAATGGGCTGATCCTAACTTCAGAGAAGTTATGTGCAAGACTGTATAGCAGTGAGGCAATGGTAAATATAGTGTAGGAGGCACAGATTTTGCTTTGAGTATTTCTGCACCAAGGACACTAGTTAATGAATGTCTTTAAATGGACACTTGACAATCACAGGGACTTTATTCATTTGAGAGTCAGTGAGTATGTGTATCACTCAAAAATCAACACACACTGTGTTTTTATCCAGCAAAAGAAGTAGCAAAGCCTCTACATGCCAAGTGAAAAAGAAATCTTTCACCAACCCTGGCAAGATGTGTATTTAAGAGCAGTCATTATCCCGTTGGCTCCAATTTATTCTGATTGCTCAAATGTATGGTCAAGTCCAAAGAGTCATAATCAAAGGAAATGATTTCCTTTTAGTGGAGGGAGGAGGATAAAAGAGTCATTTCTCCCATCAATAGAATATATTGATTTGGCAGCAGACAGATGACCAGTAAAACAAATAGGCCATATCAGTGACTCTCTTTAAGAAACATTTACATAGTTCGACCCAAGGCACGTATTCGAGGATTGTTTGGAAGAAAGAAGAGATCCACTTTGAGGTCTCTCTTTACTAGAGAATGTTTTAAGTAAAATATTCCTCAAGCCTACAGAAAATTTATAATGGCATTTGTAATGAAAAAATCATTCATAATACAGGTTATGACTTTGAGAAAGCTACCTAATAGTTTTGTACTTCCTTAATAAATTGTCACTTTGGATGTATTTGAATTCTTGCATGACAATGCTCTTGTTATTAATAAAAGACATCATAGGCATAGCTTTTACTTGTAGCTAAGCAGATATTGGTGACTACATGGAGCCTCCTCTGACCTTAGCATAATGCCCTTTGAGAGACACTATAGCCTATGGATTATAGCACGAACTTGGGAGTCATGCACAGCTGGGTTCACATCCTGCTCCACCTGAATATCATTACAAGTGACAGAAACATTTAAACTGACCTCAGCTAGTAAGGGGAATTTTTTTGTTGTTATAGAGAAAGTGCAGGGGAACCTGGTCAGAGAGAGCTGTATTCAGGGACCACATAATGTTATTGGGATTCTATTTCTCTCCATTTCTTGGCACGGCTCTGCTCTCCTCCAAGCTATGACTTTGTTCAGTTGAAATGGCTACAGCTCCACATTCTCTCTGGTTACACTTATGCCAGGAAGACCACAGACTTGTAGTACAAAGCCTGAAAAATATATGATTGTAAAAATGGGGGCTATTATTGGAGGTGAGGTAAATTGATCCTTGATTTCAAAAATGCCATCCCCCCAAGATTATTTGAAATTTATTGACAAAATTATGCACCAACAACTAATGCCAAAGAAGAGGAAATTGAAGATTTTTCCCAACTCCTGCAGTCTGAAATTGATCAAACACACATTCAAGATGCATTGATAATTACTAGTGACTGGTTTTGGGAGTGAGAAAGGTGGAATAAAGAAGAAGGATCAGTAGTTGGAAAATATGGCCATGGTGATAGAAATGACTTCAGAAATCACATGATAGAATTTTGTAAGACCAATGACTTATTCATTACAAATACCTTTTTCAACAACATAAATGACAGCTATACACATGGACCTCACTGGATGGGAAACACAGGAAAGAAATTGACTACATCTGTGGAAAGAGATAGTGGAGAAGCTCAATATCATCAGTCAGAACAAGGCCAGTGGCCAATAGTGAAACAGACAATCAATTGCTAATATGCAAGTTCAAGTTGAAGTTGAAAAGAAAATTAAGACAAGTCCACAAAAGCCAAAGTAGAACCTTGAGATCCCACTTGAATGTAGAGACCATCTCAAGAATAGATTTGACACATTGAACACTAAAGACTGAACACCAGATGTGTTGTGGGATGACATCAAGGACATCATACGTGAAGAAAGCAAAAGGTTATTGAAAAGAGGGGAAAGAAACAAAAGACCAAAATGGATGTCAGAAGAGACTCTGAAACTTGCTCTTAAACAAAGAGCAGCTAAAGTGAATGGCAGAGTTGATGAAGCAGGAGAGCTCGACAGAGGATTTCAAAGGACAGCTCGAGAAAATAAAGTATTATAATGAAATGTGCAAAGACCTGGAGTTAGAAAAACAAAAGGGAAGAACACAGCTGGCATTTCTGAAGCTGAAAGGACTGAAGAAAAAATTCAAGCCTTGAGTTGCAATTTTGAAGAATTCTATGGGCAAAATGTTTGCAGCTGTTTCTTCTCATTTTGAGCCGTGCCACATCAGCAAATGAAGGTCCTGAAAGCTTGACTCCATCATGTCATTAAGGTTGACTTTGCCTTGAGGAGGCAGCTCTTCTCCAGTTGTCTTTTGAGTGCCTTCCAACCTGGGGGGCTCATCTTCTGGCATTGTATCGGACAATGTACCACTTCTATTCAGAAGGTTTTCACTAGCTAATTCTTTTCAGAATTAGACTGCCGTGTCCTTCTTCCTAGTCTGTCTTAGTCTGGAAGCTCAGCTGAAACCTGTCCACAATGGGTGACCCTGCTGTCTTTGAATACCAAAGTGACATAGCTTCCAGCATCACAGCAACATGCAAACCCCCACAGTATGATAAACTGACAGACACATAAAGAAATCAAACGATGCATTGCATTGGACAAATCTGCTGCAAAAGGCCTCTTTAAAGTGTTGAAAAGCAAAGATGTCACCTTCAAGACTAAGGTGTGCCTGACCCAAGTCATAGATGTCACCTTCAAGACTAAGGTGTGCCTGACCCAAGTCATGGTGTTTTCAATCATCTCATGCATGTGAAAGCTGTACAATGAATAATGAAAACCAAAGGAGAATTGACACCTTTGAATTGTGATGTTGGAAAAGAATATTGAATATACCATGTACTGCAAAAAGAACAAACCAATCTCTCTTGGAAGAAGTACGACCAGAATGCTCCTTAGAAGCAAGGATGGGAAGACTATGTTTCACATACTTTGGACTTGTTATCAGAAGGGACCAGTCCCTGGAAAAGGATATCATACTTGATAAAGTAAAGGGCCATCGAAAAAGAGGAAGACCCTCAACAAGACACATTGACACAGTGACTTCAACAATGGTGCAGGACTAGACAGTGTTTCGTTCGGTTGTACATAGGATTGCTATGAGTTGGAACTGACTCAACAGCACCTAACAACAACAACAATAACATGGGTAAAATATTGAACAATGCAAGAAGCATCAAAAGAACATGGAAGGAATACACAGAGTCACTGCACCAAAAAGAATTGGGTAGACATTCAACCATTTCAGGAGGTAGCGTATGATCAAGAACTGATGGTACTGAAGGAGAAAGTGCAAGCTGCCCTGAAGACACTGGTGAAAAACAAGGCTCCAGGAATTGATGGAATACCAGCTGTGATGGTTAAGATTGTGTACCCACTTGGCTGGGCTTGATTCTCAGTGTTTATATGTGATCATTCCTATGATGGAATCTGCTGTGAGTAGCCAATCAGTTGAAAGGGATTTTCCTTGGGGATGTGGCCTGCATCCAAATATAAGCAGATGTTCTGACTTTTTGCTCGCTCTGGATCCTGTGGCTACCTCCTGTTTGTCTAACCCCCAGTTCTTGGAACTTGAGCTATCAGTTTACCTGCCAATCATGAAATTTGTCGATCTTCACAGCCCATTAGCAAGAGCTCTGCTGTCTGACTGGCCCATCTTGGGTTTCCAGCCCCTGCAGCTATGTGAATTGGGAGAAGCCTCTTATTCTGATCCACCAACTTGGGATGTTCCAGCTTCTACAATCATGTGAGCTGTTTCCTTGATATAAATATACTTATGTGCTTTACTGGTTTTGCTTCTCTAGAGAACCCAGTGTAAAACACCAATTGAGATGTTTCAACAAGTGGATGGAGTGCTGGAGGTGCTCACATGTCTGCCAAGAAATCTGGAAGACAGTTACTCGGCCAACACACTGGAAAAGATCCATATTTGTGCCCATTCCAAAGAAAGGTGATCCAACGGTTGCAGAAGTACATCGACAGGAAGCTGCCAGAAATTCAGGCTGGATTCAGAAGAGGATATGGAACAAGGGATATTATCATTGATGTCAGATGGATCCTGGCAGAAATTAGATAATACTAGAAAGATGTTTACCTGTGTTTTATTGACTACGCAAAAGAGTTCAATTGGGTGGATCATAACAAATTACAGATAACATTTCAAAGAATGGGAATTCCAGAGCACTTAATTGTACTCATGTGGAACCTGTGCATAGACCAGGAGACAGCCCTTTGAACAGAACAAGGGGACACTGTGTGGTTTAAAATCAGGAAAGGTGTGGGTCAGAGTTTTACCTTTTCACCATACTTATTCAATCTGCATGCTAAGCCAAGAAGCTGGACTATATGAAGAAGAACAGGACATCAAGATTGGATTAAGATTCCTTAAACAACCTTGTTTTCTGAAAAAGAAGAGGACTTGAAATGCTTACTGATGAAGATCAAAGACTACAGCCTTCAATATGGATTGCACCTCAACACGAAGAAAACAAAAATCATCATACCTGGACCAATAAGCAACATCATGATAAATGAAAAACATTGACGTTGTCAAGGATTTCCTTTTACTTGGGTCCACAATCAAAGCCCATAGAAACAGAAGTCAAGAAATCAAATGACTTAGTGTACTGGACAAACACGCTGCAAAAGTATTAAAAAAGCAAATATATCACTTTGAGGACTAAGGTGCTCCTGACCCAAGCCGTGATATTTTCAATCACCTAGTAAGCATGAGAAAACTGGACAATGAATAAAGAAGACCAAAGAATTGATGCCTTTAAATTATGGTATTGGTGAAGAATATTGAACATGCCATGGACTGCAAGAAGAAGGAACAAGCATGTCTTAGAAGAAATATAGACAGAGTGTTCCTTGGCAGTGAGGATGATAAGATTTCATTTCATGTACTTTGGACGTATTATCAGAAGGGAACAGTCCCTGGAGACCGACGTCATGCTTGGTAAAGTAGAGGGTCATTGAAAAAGAGGAAGACCCTCAATGAAATAGATTGACACAGTGGTTGCAACAATGGGCTCAAACATGGTAAGGATTGTGAGGATAGCACGGGACTGGGCAGAGTTTCATTCTGTTGTCCATAGTGTCACTATGAATTGGAACCAACTCAATGGCACCTAACAACAATTATTTACTATGTGATTTGGACAACTTAGTTAACCCATCCAGGTCCCAGTTACTTCAATTGTAAACTAGAAACTGCTTTCTAAGGTGCCTGGATAGCACAAACAGTTAAGTGCTTGACTACTAGGCAAAAGGTTGGCAGCTTGAACCCCCCTAGGGACACCTCAGAGGACATGCCTGGTGATCTGCTTCCAAAAGGCCCCAGCCTTGAAAACTGTATGAAGCAATTCTACTCGGCACATGTCAGGTTGCTGTGTGTTGGAATCTACCCGACAGCAACTAACAACAACATTGAGATGTTGTGAGGCGCAAAAAAACTTTTGAAAACAGCTACTAAAGCTTTTACCAAAATGCATGACAAATAATAAATGGGAAACAGAACTGTTGACAAATATTCCAGATAGAGCTCCCCAGTTGTTGTTGAGTCAATTACGACTCTATAGGACAGAGTAGAACTGCCCCACAGGGTTTCCAAGGAGTAGCTGGTGGATGTGAACTGCTGACCTTTTGGTTAGCAGCTTAGCTCTTAACCACTGTGCCACCAGGTCTCCAGAAAAAGCTAGGAGTAGGGAAAAGCGGGGTTCTACTTCTAGCCCCTGATCACTGGGAATGAGGGTCTCTTTAAAG
Organism: Elephas maximus indicus; assembly: GCF_024166365.1. NCBI lineage: Eukaryota > Metazoa > Chordata > Mammalia > Proboscidea > Elephantidae > Elephas > Elephas maximus. Next base: position 127,207,335 of record NC_064820.1, read on the forward strand.
CAGAACCACTTGTCTTTTACGAAAATGTATTCAAAGTTTGTGAGTAAGTGCAAGGAATTGCTTAAACTTGCCAAAAAAAAAAAAAAAATTACACCAGCATTTATGAAAGGAAGAAAAAGAAAAATATTCATATTCTTGCCCCATGAAAAATTCATCATTTATTTTAATCCTTCCATCTATATAGGAAAAGGAGATAGTCAAGGACAAAAACATAGTTTCATGCATATGTATCACTTGGATATAAAAATTGGTGACATTCTGAAATTCACCTAGAAGGGAGGAATGAAGGAAGGTGGAAAAGGAAAACAGAAATATGTGCATTATTCCACAGTGGCAAGTGGAAGGAGGTGCTCCTGATCTCCCCGGAAATATACTAAGGATTAATAGTGTTGAATTTTATCTGATCCTTGTGACACTGGAAAAAGAGCAATGGTTAAAGAATTCCCTCCCCACTTTGTGTTCAGGAAAACAGCTTACTGCAAATAACCCTTCCCAAGATGAGTTAGATTAAAGTCACAGGTGCCCTCTTGTTTACCTAGAATAAGATCAGACACAGACCCTCCAATTCCCACCACTTGCCTCATAAATGAGTAACTGAATTTCTTGTCCCCACTGATCAATCAGAAAAAAAAAAATGAAATAGTGCTTGGTAACCAAACTGATTAAGCTATTCTCCTTCCCCCTGAGTCCCTGAATTTTGTCTTACCCTGAACCAACATACTACCCCTTTTTTAGGGTCTCTCATGGGGAATAGGCTGACCTCAAGTGTAAAATGTTCTGACTTACTGTCCAATGATGTCACCCTCGCATTCCACTTCTCCAAGCCCATTTTTTTTTTTTTTTTTTGGTTTTGTTTACTCTCAGTCTTTATAAAAGAAAATGCTTTTTCCCCTGAGTCTTTGAGGGGCTTGCAGATCTCATGGCTGGAGTGTTCTCCCTATTGTAATAGTCCCCCTGCCCCACTTTTCCCTTCTTCCTTTTCTTTCTGAATAAGCTTCTCCCTATCAAAGTCTGAATGTGTGTTTTTTGGGGGGCAGGATCTTATCCCAATCTCCTTGTAAACATTATAGACTTCCAGGAAGGCCACAAGAATAATCGCCCTGATTAAAGAAACAGTTGTTTTCTGTGGAGTACTGATTCCCAGTAACTCCCTTTAAAACAGTCCTGTCTGACCAGAATGCCTGCAAGGAGATTTTCTGGAGACAAAGAGTAGCATTTGGGGGTGAAACTTGGTGGTCCCACTATTACTTCAGCTATGTTCATATGGTAAAAACAGTACAAAAAGTACAACAGGGTAAGCTGATCAAGATGCTATTGTGGTCTTAGAAATCATCTTATCTATTTCTGTCTCAGAATCTCCTTGGATACAATTTGCATTTTTATGGAATAGCATTTAATATACATGTGTGTTTTTGCCACAGGGATGTTTGAATTCACCAGCACATTGTCGTAATCTAGTATGCAACAACTTGGAATTGGTAATTATCAAGAGTAAGTTATTACATTGAAGATGGCCTAATGAGAGGAAGAATCACAAAAAAGAATAGTTAAGGATTGTGGTCATCCACAATCCTTAAAAAAGACTGGTTGATAAATGCACCTAACTCAAGGCCTGGTCCACGATAGGAAATGTTGGGGAATTACATGGAAAGGAGCAAACAGCAAATACTTTTTACCTTTTACTGTCCTTGCACTAAACAAGAAACCCATTTTGATGGTACTATTCAGGTCCTAGCAAAAACATGCTAAAGTGAATGGAAGAAACAATAAAGTGAAAGAGCTGAACAGTGATTTCAAAGGGCAGCTCAAGACGACAAAAATCCTTACAACCGGACCAATGAGCAACATCACGATAAATGGAAAAAAGACCAAAGTTATCGAGGATTTCAATTTACTTGGATCCACCATGAGTGCCCATGGAAGTAGCAGTCAAGAAATCAAATGATATATTGCATTGGGAAAATCTGCTGCATAAAACCTTTTTAAAGTTTTAAAAAGCAAAGATGTCACTTTGAGGCCTAAAGATGTGCCTGACCTAAGCCATGGTATTTCCAATCACCTCATATGCAAATGTGAAAGCTGGACAATGAATAAGCAAGAACAAAGGAGAATTGATGCCTTTTAATTATCAAAAAATATTAAATATACCGCGGACTGCCAGAAGAACGAGCAAATCTGTCTTGGCAAAGTAGAGCCAGAATGCTCCTCAGAAGCGAGAACTGGAAGACTTTGTCTCACGTACTTTGGAAATGTTATCAGGAGGGACCTAGAGAACATCATGCTTGGTATATTGCAGGGTCAGTGAAAAAGAGGAAGACCTTCAATGAGATGATTGACACAGTGGCTACAACAATGGGCTCAAACCTAACAATGGTCATGAGGATGGTGCAGGTCTGGGCAAAGTTTCCTTCTGTTGTACATACTGTCACTATAAGTTGCAACCAACTCTAAGGCACCCAACAACAACAACCACTTAGGAATGCTGCTGACCTCTAGTCCCAAGGCCATTTGAAAGGAATGTGAATTTAAAAGGGACTTTGAGCAAAAAGAAGCATTAAAATATTGACTGAAGGCCAATATTCAAGTAGTTCCATTGAGACTTTATGATCTGTTCATTCAGGTGATGTCAAAAGTGCCTGCAAATAGAACACATGCAGACTGATCCTTTGATGTAACTTGAATAAGGCTATATGGTAGGCACTGCTGGGATTTGAGATTTAAAAGCTAGCTATGACATCATTCCTAATAGCCTGCTCAAAAGACAATTGCTAGCTTGTAGAGATTGCCTCTCCCATGGAAGTACATCAGATAGTACTTCAACCTGAAAAGCCCACCATGTCTTAGGTAATGTCTTAGAAACATTTGAACAGACAGAATGTTTCAGCAGAACTTCGTGACTACATGAAAGCAGTATATTCTTGAGCATGCCATACGGGATGTTCGGTACATGCACAAGCAGACAACTTCACTGTCTGTAAGACCAAGGATAAAGACTCCCAAGATTCTCCCCATTCCCATACTGTAAGGTATACACAACTATGATTTCTCCCAGTAAAGACAAATCAGGCTGTTTGGTTCACTGATGGAATTCCTGGATTGAGGGTTCTCTTGATATTTGGAAATCTGTTGCTAATGCCATAAAAAAAAAAAAAAAAAAAAATGCCATGCAGAGGATAAAATCCTATTTGGAAGAGTACAAGGGTAAATCTGCACAATAGGTGGAGCTGAGAAAAGTTTATTTAGAGTTGGGGGGAATTATACTTGTGCTTTTGGTGAGTGTTTGACTATTTGTTTAGAAACTGTCTTTTCCATTTCTGTCTCAAAATCCTATCAGGCACAATTTGTAACTTTCTGGAAGGACAGTTAATATATGTATGTGTTTTTGCCACAGAGTTATTTTAATTCACCAGCACAGTGTCATAATCTAGTATGGAACAACTTGGAATTGATAGTTACCAAAAGCCAAAGACTTTAAGTTATGACCAAATAAAGGAACCCTAAATAACTCTGGTTAAAAAATGTATAAAAACTGTAATAGGAGTAAGTTATGGAAATCTCTGTGAGAATTCAGAGGAAGAATTAAGGTGATCCATGTAAATACAAAAAGATCCAGCTGTGGTTTAGGAGGAGCCCGTGGGCGGTCCAAATGGTTAACGCGATTGGTTCTCCTGGGGCAACATACATAATTAAATGTGAGAGGGCGCATTCCTAAAGAAACTTTAGGGTGGGTTGTAACATACCATGTAACCCAAATAGGACCAATTATAAATTTAACCCAATAACCAAGAGGCAGTAACAATTCCATAATTCTCTATTAAAGTATACTACCTCGCTAGCTGTTTTCTATTCATTCCATCTGGCCTTTGTTTCTTATTTCCTATCTTCCTGCCATTCTTTTGGTACTGAGTATTGTCTGTGAGTATTATATCTCCACTATTGGCTTATTAGTTATTATTTTTTGTATTTTTAGGGTTTGAACTAGAGCTCCCAATAGACATTTAATTTATCATAGGCTACCTTTAAATAATAAGTTACTTTGATTAATAGTGTTATAATCTGATATATTTTCTTTTTCTTTCTCCTATTCTTTGTGTAATTGTTGCCATACACCTAACTTCTACATGTTCTAAACCCCAGAATACATTGTTCTCTTCATACTTTAGATTGTTGATTGTCTTTTACAGTGATTAAAAGTAAGAAAAAATGGTTTTTATATTTATCCTCAATTTTACCCTTTCCGGCACTTTTCATATTCTTTGTGTAGATCCAAATTTCCATTTGTTATAACATTTCTTATGCCTAAAGAACTTCCTTTAATATATCCTGAATTTAATATTTCCGGGTGTGCTGTCAGTAAGTTCTGTTAGCTTTTGTTTTCCTGAGAAAATCTTTACTTTCTCTTTATTAGGGTAATTTTGCTGGATATAGAAATCTGAGTTTTTTAAATTTCCAGACGTACATATGTTGCTGTATTTTCTTCTGACATACATAATTTCAGATGAAAAGTGTGCTGTAATTCTTATCTTTGTCTTCAAGATTTTCTCTTTATCTTTGGTATTCGACAATTTGACTATAATGTGTATAGGTAGTGTTTTCATTTGGCTGATTGATTGATTTAACTTTATTTGTTAATTTTATTGTTTTAAATATAGTAAGTATATTTATTTTCCTATGGTTTTTTTTAGAAGTTTCGTAGGCGGTACAAATGATTTGCATTAAACTGCTAACCTAAATGTTGGCGGTTCAAACTCACCCAGTGACACTGTGGAAGAAAAGTCCTGGCGATCTGCTTCTATTAAGATTACAGCCAAGAAAACCTATGGAACAGTTCTCCTGTGTAACATATGGGTTGCTATGTGTTGGAATCAACTTGAGGGCAACTAACAACAACAACAGTATGTTTTTCTAAACTTTTTGAATATGCAGTTCATTTTCTTTCACTAATTTTGCAAATTATTGGCCTTTAACTCTACAAATATTCTTTCTTCCATTCTCTAATTCTTGTCCTTTTTAGATTCCAATCCTACCTATGTTAGACTCTTTGATAGTGTTCCATGGCTATCTGTGCCTCACAGGCTTCAAATTCCTCTAATGGTAGGCTACTGCTACCTTGCGCTTAGTATATGGCCTGGCATCCCAGAGTATTCTTCTCAGTATTTCTACTCCACCTCAGCATTCAGTAGTTCCTGAATAACTGTACTACAGAGCACAGTTCTTGTTCTGCCTCCATGAATAGACTTCTGGGTTCATAATGATGTGGTGAGGAAATTCTCAGTTCTATTTGTTTGACTTTAGTATTATGCAGGGTCTGTGATCTTTGGCCTTGGATATAGGACCTTCTAAGCATTTCTGTCTCTCCTCTACTTGGAAACTAAACTCTTCTTGTATTAATGTTGGGTCTTAGGTAACAGAGAGTTTCCTTCCCCTCCCGCAGTTGCAGGGGACTTCTGCTATGTATTGATGGTAGGATCCTGAAACTAAGAGATTTTCGTTGCCCCTCCTCTGAGGCAGAGAGCTTCTGCTTCCACCTTTCCCTAGAAACAGTGAATTTTTAGCTGGGTCCTGGGATTGGGAAGATTTAAATCCCCTCCAGAGGGATTTGTGGTTTTGTTTTCTATGAAAGTAGGGTCCCAGAAAACGGTTAGTGTCTTGTGTCTGACACAAGTGGCAGATGACAAGCATTTTCACACCTGCATCATGGAGTGGGGCACATTACAGCCTCCTGGTTTTGTGTGGGCATTGGTGGAGGCCTATGGAAAAGAGCTTGTGAGTGAATATAGCTTTCCCTTGTGACTGGAGCTCTGTTATGCTAAACTGATCTGCTCACTCTCGTTAGTTGACCCACTCATTGTATAGCTGTAAAGTTTGGGCTACAGTCTATTGCAGAGGAGATATCCATTGCCCTGAATGCACAGGAAGTCTAGGAGAAGAGCCTTTCTCATGCCCTTGTGCTCAAAAGGAACATGTGGCTTGATATACATTAGTATGGTCTAAAGCATCAGTTTTCAAAATTTCTGCTAGTATAAGCCCTTTTTCATAAGAAATGTCAAGTGGAATTGTAAGAATCAAAAGAAAAAAGCATTTTATTCGTATTATTTCATTATATAAGATTAAATATATAATATATAATATTTAATTATTAGAAAGTAAATGAAAACATGAAGCTTGGTTTTTGATGAGCACAGACATTTAAAATATAGAGTTAAGGGCAACAGTTAAATCTAATATGTGCATCCAAATTCATTTACATGGACAAGTGTGTGGTTATGGTAAAAATGCTTTTGATTGTTTTTTCTTGAAATTTTAGTATACTCTTCAGCTAAGCAGAATTAGTAGGACAAGATTTTTCTCCGTGAAACTGCATAACTATGAAGAAATCTGACATACTGTCAGCATATTGATGGTCTTTAATATGTTAAAATATGCTATGTGTTTTTAATTACATTTTAAACACTATAACAATTCTTAGCTTCTATCATACTTTATGAAATCCTGAACTCCCTCTAGAAACCTAGTATTCCCCTGAATCATTAGTGTAATATAGAAAGAGTTATACATAAAAATATTGAGATAAAAAGAATACATATAAATTTTAATTCCCCTTGTGGGAGAAAATATGGTAGTTCCCGCTCCCAGACAGATATTTGAACGCACCTCAATAACTGGTTTGCAATCACATTTTTCTCTTACTGAATATGTTAGTTATTATTTTAGGAGATTTAGAGAAATTTTCTAATAAATTTAGCTTTGTGGTAGCAACTAAGTATTTATGTTTTAGAGATTGAGTCCTTAAATCACTTTGGTGAGAGCATACAGGTATTTTTGTTTAATTAAATTATCTAGAGCCTTTTGTTTGGGGGGAAACCTATCAGAAACGTAAAAACAAACCTGTTTATTTGTGGCATCAAAACCCACGTAAAATGTGACAAGGCAAGGACTTAAAATTATCATTTTTTTTTTTTTTATACCTAGGGTATTTCTATTTCAATGACAGTCAGCCTTATCCACAGGAGATTATATTTTAACTTTCCAAACTCATTGTTATAAATTTAATCTCTATCAAATTAAGAACATTTTAAACTCACCACAATACACTCTGGCTGGAGATTTAGGTACCTTTCAAGTATAAAGTGGTTAGCGTTCAAACATTTTTGTCATTCAACAAAAGCTTTTGAATAAATTGATGTGTAAATTAAAAAGAAACAAACTATCAGTTCCATCTCATTATTAAAGAGCAATTTCTGTGCCAGTTCCTTAGTTTTAATTAAAAATGGTTTACAATTTCTAGTAGATAGAATCTACTGGATTATTTACAAGGCTTTCATCATGTCCCCTGTGTCTTTGGAGATGAGATGAATCTCATTTCCCTTCCATTTTGAATGATACATTTGGAGCAGCATGTAATGGCTTTGGCTATGTGAGCAGTAGCAGAATCATTTCAGAACTGTTCCAACCATTGCTATCAGCTGTAATTCACTTTCATTAGTCTTTGATTCTGTTGACAAGACCCAGCTGTGAGTTAGATTATTAATGCTTTTATAAAATCTTGGTGCTTATGAGCAGGAGAAATCAGGACTAGTATCTTAAATAGATTATAATTAAAGATTCAAAATTATCAGATAATAGTGTGATGCCACTTTTAGACAAAAGAGATGACACGTCTGCCACATCAAATGAAAAAGAGAAAATCTTCGTATATGCTAACGTCATGGTTTTCTTAATGAACTACAGAAGTTGTATGATTCCTAAGTTACTCTTAGGAAATTAAGATTAAAAAAAGAAAATGGATTTCCTTTGGCAAGCATTAAATAGTCAATGTTAAACAAATCTATGCAGCAAATCCTATCACTCAAGAACCCTGAGGTGCATTTTAGCGTATCTGATAAACATGTGGTGAGATCATATTGATGGCCTCCAGAAGTTCCTGGGAGAATTACTTAATTTTTTTTTTGTAGTATTAGTGGATAAAATTTCAGAAAAATAATATGTTTGACCATGTTTTGGGGCCTGTCATGGCTTTGTAATGTGTCATTTGGCTAGACTGAACTGTATCAGAATTCCCTTTCTTGTATGTTTTGAATTAAGACGGGCCAGAAAAGAAATTCGCGCAAGATTTGGAAGACAGAAGGAAAGAAGCAGCCATTTTGTAGCTGACATACATGGTTGCTGATCTGCTGACTCAATGCATCGATGTGAAGTAGCACCTGGGCCTGCAATTGCTCTATCTTCCCTAATTTCTATTTCAATTTTTCTGACACCAGAGCCAAGTGTGTATGTTTAGCTCTCCAATAAAGGCTTCTGCAGGACACCTTTGCCACCAAGATCAGTGTCAACAAGAATGGACTGAGTTTTAGTCCACCCTTGTGGGATTCCAGCTCATGCTCATGGAGTTCCTGTCTGCTTGCGATCTTCATGATTGCCTGCCTGTAGACTTCAAATTCCAGCATCTGATAGGGATACACAGATTTAAAGAGACTGCTTAACCAGCACTCATGATCGCATAAGCCAAATATCTGTAATAAAAGTATGTGTGTGTATGAGTGTGTGTCTCTCTTACTGGTTCTACTTCTCTGGTTGAATCCTGATTGATACAGGATTTTTAATGAAACATCTGCCCTCATTGAAGAAAAGAGAATGGACTCTGTGTTGTTGGAGTTAAAGCTATGTTGTGCTGGAAGAAAGAGGAATAATGTATCTAGGAGAGAAATAGAAGGAACTATGAGAATTGTGAATAGTAAAAAGTATGTGAAATCAGTGTACAGTATCCTTCCATTTTCATTTTTTTCTTGTATTCTGTTTCTTTCACCTTCCTTGAACTCAGTATGCTGGCTAACAAAAGAGTTGTATATCATTACTTCCTTCTCTCAGACCCAATAAAATAGCATTTCTTCATTTAAAGTATCATAGCTTGGTAGTCGATATGGTTACTGCCTAGTTACATAAATAGGTAACCCATTAAGGAATTATCATAATCAATTTGATAATCAGAATCAATGCTCTAGCAACTATGTGCTAAGAGAAAATGGACCAGTGTTTCACAGATCTAAAGGAAAATAAATTTGAATCTAGAATTCTATACATAGCCAAACTTTCAGTCAAGTACAAGAGAAAAATAAAATCATTTTCAGACATAGAACTCAGAAAAGTATCCTCCCAGGCATTTTTTTCTGGGAAAATGAATTAAGAGTGAACTCCATGAGAACAAAAGGAATTCAAGACAGAAGATACATGGAATCCAAGAAACAGGGCAACTAAACCTTGAGAGCAAGTGGGGTTCCATTCTGCTGTAATCTTTCTTTCTGTAGGTCATGGTTAACAAACTCCCCACCTCCAGGGCTCTGTTTTAATCAATCCTTTACAACAGGCTCCTAACTCTGAGTGTTTAAATGTGATAAGGAAAATAATGGAACAAATACAAGGGAAAAAAAAGGAGACAAAAACTCAAACCCACTGTGGCTAAGTCGATTTGACTCATGGCAACAATGAATGAGAATATGTTTAAAAACACTAATAAGGCTGAGACGCTCAAATTTCATAAAAATAAAATAAAAAATCATCTGTAGGCTATTTGCACAAAAAATCTGAATAAAATGATGTAAAAGAGGCTGAAAATAATGAGAGAGAAAAAAGAAACATCATTCATAGCAAACAAAAATAAAAGCTGTAATAGTAATAATTATATCAGACAAAATAGAATTCAAGGTGGAAGGCTTTAAATAAACAATTTTATATTGATAAAAAAATAGAATTCTCAAAGAGTATAAATGTGTCCTGAATATTTCTAGATTAGAAAACTTTCATAATTGTCTGTTAAGTTAGACTGTTTCAATGGTCTCACAATTTCATAAGATGCCCAGAGCTGAGGGGGAAAAAAAAAAGACGAAAAGCACCACCGAATTCTAAATCAGAAATGTTTGATACAGCCTTACAGGACTCAGACAAAGATGAGCCCAGACTTGTTCTTTCACTATCAACACTCATCACTTATTTCCAAACTACAGAAGAGATTTGATGAGAGGAATTAACAGGATAAAATAGCAATACAGCATTTCCCTTTAGAAACTTAAACAGAAATATAACAAATGCAAACATAAGAAGACAAGAAAATTGCCCTTTTGAAGAGAAAAAGGAGATCCCAGAATGGGAAACAATCTAATTTTATACCATTTGGTAGGGCAAATGTCCATAAATAAGTCGACATCACAGAAAGTAGTCAGTCTCAGCCATTTTAAAAGAACTCCTCCCAGAAGAGCTGGGGAAAACAGCCCAGATATATGCATTGGGCAGGAGCTGGCAGCAGGACAATCTTCAAGAGTTGTAAAGATGCAGAAGAGTGTACCACCCGCATATGAGAAAGGCACATTATGCAGTTCTCCGTGGACCCCATGAGAAAGCCATCATTTAAATTACTGCCCTAACACCACAGCTTGCTCTCGCTGCTCTCAGGCAACACTGTCCCATTTGCTATTCATCAGATACGCCAAGCACACTACCACATTAGGGTCTTTGCACCACTCTCTACTCTGTCTGGAATTTTCTTACTCCGTATCTCCCATGACACACTCTACTGCATCATTCAAGTCTCTGCTTAAATGTCACTTTGTTGGAGAAACTTGTTCCTAAACACTCTGTATCAAAGAGCAGCCTCGCCAAACCTCACCCTTGCCCTGCTTCCATGGTCTTTATACCCTATATCATAATCTGACATTACATGTTTATTTCTTTGTCTATTTGTCTATCTCACTCCCCTAGAATTGATACCTCAGGAGGGGAGACGCTTTGTTTCTTCATTGCTTTATCCCTTCCAGCTGTAAGAGTGTATGAGGAAATAAAGAGAGAAGTGCCAGAATGCTGTCTATAGAATTTTGTCACCAAAGACTTGAAAAGAAAAACCCACACAAAGAGGGGTGGGTTTGAAGCCGGTGGTTTGATAAAAACAAAACTTCTTCCTGATTGTTTGATTTTAGCTAAGTCAGTAAATGGTTACAAACATTAAGCAAATTCTTTCAGAAATTTAAAGAGAAATATACCAATTGAAATTTTTGAAAGACCCTAAAATACCTTCCTTGAATAGATTTTAAATGTAGTAAGAATGTAAAAGATTTGATCATATTAGTTATATATCAAATTATACACATTTTTTTATGTGTAGAATGAGCAATGGTTTAATATTCATCATATATAAATAATGTTTATACTTGTGGTGCAGTGGTTAAGAGCTCAGGCTGCCAACAAAAGGTTAGCAGTTTGAACCCACGAGCTGCTCCTTGGAAATCCTATGGAGCAGTTCTGCTCTGTCCTGTAGGGTCGCCGTGAGTTGGAATTGAATCAAAGGCAATGGGCTTGGTTTGGGGTCAGTACATAAAAGGTAAATGCCTTGACTAAAAATAGACAAAGATGCTCACATTTCACAAAATAAGTAAAAATAGCCCATATACCTATATATATATATATAAAAAAAAGATGCTGTAAATTACTAGAAATCAGAGAAATAAAAATTAAAACAATGTTTCATCTTTCACATTCATAAAAAATAAAATGATTATCGTGGTATGTGAGAATTAGACACAAAGTTTAACAAAATTATTGATGGCAGTGTATCTTGGTGCAGTCTTTTTAAAAATTATATATTGAATGTGACATGTGCATATTGTTTTGGCACAGAGGTGCAATTTTGGAATCAGCTTCACAAAAATATCTATCTACCCATCTATCAAATTTGCTTCATGAAAAAATATTTACATATACATATAAATATTCATTGCAGCATTAATTATATTAGTGAAAAATTAGTAACAGCTTAAATGTTAATAAGTAGAATGGTTAAATAAATTAAGCCACCTCATAAAAATTCATACAGTAATTAAGTATGATCTATATGTTCTGAAATGGAAAGACTGCTAAGTCACACTGTCAAGTACAGAAATTTAAGAGGTATATATAACATAACTCTAAGTAAAAAATTTCTATTTCTTTAATGTTAATTATATATTTATATAAATGCATAGAAAAGGTCTGAAAGGGTGCACGTTAAATTTGAAAAGTGGATAAAGGTCCAGGGTACAGGATTGGAGAGAAATCTGTTAAAGAAGAATCCCCACTTTTTACTCTAAATCCTACGATTACATTTATATATTTATACTCAATTTTTTAAAGCCTATGAAAAACATTTTATTTTTCACACTATATATTCTTGGGCCTAGGTCAGTAAATGACAAATAATAGATAACAACAACAAACAACCCACTGCCGTCGAGTCGATTCCGACTCATAGCAACTGTATAGGACAGAGTAGAACTGCCCCGTAGAGTTTTCAAGGAGTGCCTGGCGGATTTAAACTGCCGACCTTTTGGTTACCAGCCGTAGAACTTAACCACTACACCACCAGGGTTTCCAAATAATACATACCCAATATATATTTCGAATGAATAAATGGAAGCAGGTAAACATAAATCTTGAAATAAAAATTTCTAAAATAAATATCCAAAAGCAAAAGCAAAAAGATAACATTAAGAGTAAGATGAAGTTAGAAAGAGGTAAAATGGAGGTTAAAAATGACTGCCTCTTGGAAATATATTTTCTTAGTGATCGAGGAGGAATACAAATCAGAAAAACCCGGCTGGGAATAAATGTTTTCCATCCATATTAATGGATGGGGGGACAAAGCAGACGCTGAGAGGTATAACTGCACTAGAGTTGCTTTATTTAAGAAAATCTGAGTTCTTTCCAGTAGGTAGTTTGAATTTATTAAAACTCTTTTACCATTTTCTGGCCAATTGATTTATGTGCAAAGACCTTCTCTAATCCGTGTAGTTTTCATCATGTATGTAAATGAATGACAGAAAAAATATGAATGTAGAATCTAGGGATTCTATAAAGCAATTGGTAAAAATAAAATCATCTAAAATAAAGCTGTTCTAAGTAAAAAACTGAATGCTGGCTTAAATTTCTACTTGCTTTGTGGATAGGCCAAGAAGACAATACATCTCTTAGGCTTAATACAGTCAACTCTTCATGCTCTCTTTGCTCCTCTGATCCAGGTTAAAATAGGCAGATTAATCAAGTCTTTAATGGATTATGTATGGTATAATAATCAAGCTTAATAGCCATACCTCTTTAGTTAGTATTTTTTTAAACTTTGCTGTAAGATTTAGTATATTCTCTTTTCCTTTGAGTAACATCTAACATCCCAAAACTTATGAGTTTTATTTATTGCTTTAAAAAGAATTGTAATAAAAATTTTAGTATGCAGCTTAAATAAAAATCTCATCAACGTTTTTTTAAATGAAGAAGAAAATAGGATAATGATTATAGGTTAGCTCTCCATACCACTTAATGAAAACTCCAGTTGCTATCATGTCTGTTAGATTACTTATAAAGACTTCTGAAAACAATATGTTCCCGCTTATTAGCTTAATTTTCTGGAAATTATTTCTAACTAAAAAAATTTTTTTAATTGAAAAAAATTTATCTTATCTTTAAGATAAAGATATTCTTTTTCAGGCTAACCCATTGCTGTCCTGGCTCAGTGACCCTATAGGACAGAGTAGAACTGCCCCATAGGGTTTCTAAAGAGCAGCTGATGGTTTTGAAATGCTGACCTTTTAGTTAGCAGCTGAACACTCAGTGGGAAGTAAATTAAAAAAAAAAAAAATTGCCATCAAGCCGATTCCAACTCATAGTGACTCCATAGGACAGAGTAGAACTGCCCCATAGAGTTTCCAAGGAGCGCCTAGTGGATTTGAACTGCCCACCTTTTGGTTATTAGCCATAGCACTTAACCACTACACTACCAATGGGAAGTAGGGGACTTCAAATCACTCTACATAGGCAGACAGCTGCTCTACCTTCAAGTGAGGTCAACTTTCTTACTTTTATTTATAAGATCATATGCCATGAATTTATAGCACCCAGCCTCTTCCTAAGCAGCAGAGTATAAATACAACGATATTCACAAGACATACAGGAACAGATGCTACATAATTAAATCTTTCTAATTTTTTAATTTTTTCCAATTTAGAATATTTCAGTGGATTTTATCACTGGTTTGATACAGTGTGATATTTTGTGCATATTGAAAGAGTTGTTATTTTGTTTCTTGGAAATGAAATAAATTTCCTTACTTCTCATCTCCCAAGCAATTCTTCTATATTATGTATAGAATTAGTGGATTTTTGTTTTCCCATTGTCATATGTGACACAGAATCAAAATTCGTAAAGGTCAACATATTTTCCACATGTTATAGGTTAATCTAATGTTGCTCATGAGTTATAACCCAGCAATACTATACTCAGTCAGTCAGAGCCCAGTGCAGGGAATAGAAGCCACTCAGGGTATATAAGCAAGAAGAGGTTTAATGTAAGAAATTACAATATTATAAAAAAAAAAAACTGAAGGAGCTTGTTCTCAGGCAGACCTTCAAGAATGACTCCCAGCATAATACAAAACTTACTGAGGCATTAGAACATTTCTACCTGTAAGGCCAACTGGCACACCAGAAGCTATTTCTCAAAAAGAGAGTAGTTATTTGCTGAAGACAGCATGATTTGGCCCTACATTTGTGGTAGTCTGCTCTGTGATTCTTCTAATGAAGATGGCCAGGTGTTTCATACAGTGTGCTGATCTACCATAGAAACATCAAGGATGACAGTATCTGCTTGGTCATAAGGATTTGGAGCATATTTGCTTTGGGCCCCAGTCTAAGCCAGTAAGAGGTTAGAACAACACTCTTAAATACAGGGTATGTACACTGCATACAAAATCTAGGAATACCTACCAAGGATCTGTGGCACATGCAGGTATAGAACATCGTCTTTCACTGTGAAGTAGATATACTAATGTGTACTCATCTATTTCACTGATAGGCAAGCAACTAAACATTCATCGGGTTTATCTTCCCCATGCTGACAATTCGTATCATTTTAAAACAGCTAACAAATACTTCTTGTCCACAGGTCCAAATAAAATTATTATCATAAATTGTGAGAACTTCATTGTGATGTCCTGTGGCATGATGAAGCAAAGAAGCTTTTTACTGGTTAAATTTATGACAAAGTACTGGAGAGTTGATGCAGCTCTGAGTTAAGTTGGTGAATGTACCCTGCTTCTGCTGACAATAAAAACAAAAACTGTTTGGTGTCCTCTCATCGGTATGGAGAAAAATCGTGCTAGCTGCATACCCAATACCAGTAATTGTGATAGTTTTCTCCAGTAAAAAGATAGTATCTGGGTAAATAACTTTAATCGTAGTCATCACCTGAATCTGCTTTCTGGAATCCACTATATAGTGGTGGCACTAAACTCTCAGTTCTCCCTAGGATGCACTACTGCTTTTGGGTGACTATTTTGGACAGAGAGACATTTCTTGAACTTCTACTTGGTTCTTCCTACCATAACGGTTTTGTGCAAGTTGGTGGAGATCTACTAGTTACTAGGTAAAAAGTTTTCACTGTATATTCACAGACACAGAAGTGATAAGAGTATGATGAATTCCTAGAACCAAAAAACCCACCATGAGATAAATTTGGTCAGATCTCCATTCATTACGTGGCACTCGTAAGCCTCTACTCAGACCTGAGCTCCACAGTGGCACATCTTATCGTTAGGGGTTAATGTATTTGTTATTCAGGGTTCAGAGCTAGTAATACCCAAAATGTTTGATTATTTTTCTTCCTTCAAGGTTCAAATACCCATGAAACAACAAACAATTTCATTTAAAATACCATCAAAAAGAATAAAATACTTAGGAATAAATTTAAAGAAAGAAGTACAAAACTTATACTCTGAAAACGACAAAACATTGTTGAAATAAAATAAAGAAGACTTAAATAAAGGAAAGGCATTCCATCTTTATGGATCAGTAAATTTAATATTAAGATGGCAATACCCCCTCAAAGTGATATCCACACTAAATACAATCCTTATAAAAATTCCAACTGTCTTCTTTGATAAACTGTCATTACGTTGATTTTTATGGAAATTTATATGGAAATTCAAGAATTCCAGAATAATCAAAATATCTTGGAAAGGAAGAAGGAAGTGGGAGGGCTCACACTTCCCACTTCAAAACTTACTCAAATATAATAATCAAGACAGTGTGGTGTGGCGTAAGAACAGACATATACATTAGTGGAATAGAATTAAGAATCAAGAAATAAACCCACATATTGATGGTCAACTAAGAGACTAGTATATCAAATATAAAAACAATTTGTATGATTTAATAATACTAAGACAAATAGCTCAGTAAATGGACAAAGGATCTGAACATATATTTCTCCAAAGAAGACATATAAATGGCCAATAAGCACTAAAAATTCTCTCAACGTTATTAACCTTCAGGGAAATGTGTATGAAAACCACAATGAGATACCACTTCACACCCACTAGGATGGCTAGAATAAAGTAACAAATGTAGGCAGGAAATTGGAAACTTCACACACTGTTCTGGGCATGTAAAATGATGCAGCCATTCTGTAAAACAGTCTGGCAATTTCTCAAAAAGTTAAACCTAGAGTTACCATGTGACCCTGCAATCCACTCCTCGGTATATACCCAAGAGAACTGAAAACATATGTCCACGCAAAAACTTGTACATGAATGTGCATTGCAGCATTATTCTTGCAGCCAAAAAGTGAAAACCCAAATGTCAGTTAATGATAGATATTTAGCAGCCAAGCCTGTCAACCAATTGCACCACCCAGGGACTCCTTAAAGTTTCTACAACATGAAAGGCACGGTTATGATTCCCAATTTCCATGTAGTTATGCGTCATATTATAAATGTAAAAACTGCCCTATGGAATGTAAGATGACCTAAAGGACAATCAGTCAAAGCCTTCCTTAATTCAGTATTTCACTAATTTGTAGTTGTACAGAAAACAAACAAACAGTATGTGATTTCACCTCTTGTCTTAGTTATCTAGTGCTGCTGTAACAGAAATAGCACAAGTGAATGGCTTTAACAAACAGAAATTTATTCTCTCACAGTTTAGGAGGCTAGAAGTCTGAATTCAGTGTTCCAGGTCCTGGGGAAGGCTTTATCTCTCTGTCGGCTCTGCGGGAAGGTCATTCTCATCTATCTTCCCCTAGTTTAGGAGCTGCTCAGCACAAGGACCCCAGGTCCAAAGGACATGTGCACTCCTGGTTCTTCTTGCTTGGTGGTACGAGCTCCCCATGTCTTTCTACTCACTTCTCTCTTTTATATCTCAATAGAGATTGACTCAAGATACAATATAATCCTGTAGATTGAGCCCTGCTTCATTAACATAACTGCCTATAATCCTGCCTTGTTAGAATCATAGAGGTTAGGATTTATAATCATAGGATAATCACATCAGATCACAAAATGGTGGACAACCACACAATACTGGGAATCACGGCCTAGCCAACTTGATATACATTTTTTGGGGACACAATTCAATCCATAACACCTCTTAAAAAACCATTTAGACTTACCTAAATATGCTGAAGAATGAAGGCATAAGATGGAATTCCATCATTCTTGAAGGTGTTTTCCTAGAATTACTAAAAAGCTTGTACTTACAAAAAAGTTGATACAAATACTCCATTGGATTGTACAAAATAGATCAGGGCCCACTGCTAAGACTCTGTTTCAGATGTTTATCAGTCTTTGTATTGTTTTATCATGCTTCATTGGAAGTGGAAGTTGGCTTCTTCTTGTTTTTAATTTCTTTTTATGCAAATATCTCTTGGTTTATTTCTTTATTAGCCATTTAGGCTTGTTTTCAGATTCCTCCCCCTTTCTTTATTCTTCCCCCCCTCCCAAGATTTTCCTTTTCTGCTACCTTTTTTGACTGTTTCAACTTTTGTGGGGGCAGGTTTATCAGTTGCCCTTTGCCCATCGCTTCTTGGGCTTTTTCTTACCGTCCCTGCAGCTGAATTTATCTTCCTCTTGCCATCTTGAGGGTGGTGGCTGCAGAAAGTATACCTGTGTGCCTGTGGTCTGTAATGCAGCAAGTGCCTTTGCAGAGCTGGGTGCCTGGCAGCTGCACTCCTGCAGCCTGAGCTGCAGGACCCACAGTGGGAAAGGTAGGAGGAACAGAAACATGAAGGTCTTCTAGTTTTCACCAATGGTCAATCACATCTGCAAACTTCACCTCCACCTGGCAACTACATGGTGCCTGAAGGATTTAGACTGCGACCCAATTTTTTTTGGGGGGGGGCAGGTGGGGGTGATAATAGAATTTTGAAATGGCCAGAAATCACTGAATTGGAGGGAAGTTCTTGAGAACATACAGATTAAGTTTCCTTCAATAAGGTAAGCTGGGGGCTTAATTACAAAATAAGTGAAATTCCATTTTTAGACATTTTATCTTTCAGGCCATTGAGATTGTACATTTATATGAGTTTTTGCACTGAATTTCTGCAGACACAAAAACTGTGCCTAGATATCAGAACACTCTAAATTGAGTTCAGCATATTGAATTAAAAAATTAGCTTTTCAAAATATCTCCTAGATAGTGAATAACTGAGTGGATTGAACTTTTCATTTCCAAATATGTTGTTAGTTCTCCTGCAGGATATAACACCAAATTCTTATAAAATCTAGCTACAGGCAAGTTATTTCTTAAAAAGATAGATTTTATTCATTGTTTCTAGTTCGTTTATTTTAGCCCTAGTCGAATTGCTTTTAAGCCCATAGGATGTTATACTCTAGATAATAGTTCAACAAAAGCATTTTTGTTACAGAAATCATAGTGTAGACAAAACAAAAAGCTATTACATCAGCTCCTAGCCCAAAATTCATCTAACCTCATGAGTCAACTGAGCTGAGTTTTAACATCAAAAATGTTTGTCACAAATTCAATCTTTCCCCTTAAATTATTCTAATGGGGGCAACCACTGAAATAAAACCTATTCCCTTAACCTAGCTAATTAAGAAAAATGTCTTAGTATGATATACTTAGTTGTATCCAAAATGAGTCAGACCATGGAGCATGGAGGATGTTAACAAGGAGAAGCAGAGAAGGGCTATAATAGCTGATATCACAATGTACCGAGGGAAATCATTTGGAAATGATTCATAAAGCTTTCAAAGTAGACGAATGGTCCCTTATACACCATTATCCATAAGAGCAACTTATTTCCACTTCTGGCAGCTTGGAAGTACATGACGGAGCTGATAGAGGGTGTCAGCAATTAC
Source organism: Elephas maximus indicus (assembly GCF_024166365.1). Taxonomy (NCBI): domain Eukaryota; kingdom Metazoa; phylum Chordata; class Mammalia; order Proboscidea; family Elephantidae; genus Elephas; species Elephas maximus. The sequence goes on from NC_064820.1 coordinate 127,226,500, forward strand.
TTGTTTGATTCTGTTGTACCTGCATCATTAAACCAATAAAAGAGAAACCCAGGGTAGTTGCAGCTAGAAATAAATTTTTCTGCTGCTTCATTTTAAGTGTGTTATTGGCTAAGGTGTCGTTGTTGAATTACACTGCAGCTAGAATTTTCACTTGATTTAGAAGATTCTTGAATTAAAATTCCACCTGTAAAGGCTCTATGATTAGATATTTGTTCTCTTGCATGCTCTGAAACATGACAGTTTATTATCAATCTGGTAGTTTCTTGAGACATCACGTATTGCAATTGGGGAAACAACAGTTAAGCTACTTAAGACTAATAAATGTTAAACAGAAAACTAGAATTTACAGATGATTTACATCCAGGTGGTACAAACAGCACGCTTAGCAGCTAACTGAAAGAAAGATGGGTAGTTCACATCCACCCAGAGGCATAGAATAAAATTGAAACTGCTTAATATGACCTACAAGGTCCTATGCATTCTGGCCTTGCTTATATCTTCAATTTCTGCAATCTCATTTCACAATTCTCTTCCTCAAGCTCCCTGTTCTGGCCAGTCTGACTCTCTTTTAATTACTTATCCTACATTGCTTTTGGAGCCCTGGTGGGCCCCTTTCTTGAATGCTGGGCTGCTGACCAAAAGGCCGGCGGTTCAAACCTATCAGTAGCTCCATGGGAGAGAAGTGTGGCAGCCTGCTTCCATAAAGATTGACACCCTTGGAAACCCTATGGGGCAGTTCTACTCTGTCCTATAGGGTCACTAGAGGTCGGAATCAACTCTAGGGGCAGTGAGTTTTGTTCTGCTTTTTGTCTACCACAGAAGATTTGCACATGCTACTCCATCTGACTGGAACACCTCCAATTCCTCTTGGCTTACAAATCTTTCAGATCTAGTCAAGTGCTTGGTGTTTAGGAAAGCCTTGCCTGGCCCACAGTCAAGATCAGATCCCCAATCCTGGTTTATCATCAGGAACATTTTTGAAAAAAGGAAGAACTGATGAAACAGATGAGATGCCTGAATCAACCCCAGGCTTCTTGGAACAAAATATTGAGGAGTGGGGTTAGGTCATTCACATTTTCTTAACAACCTCCCCATTTGTTTCTGACCTTAGATTATGAAATGCTGGCACTACAGGGATCTCCATCTACTGCTTAGAATATGCCAGGGGTTGGGACTAAATTGCTTTCCACTTTGAATAGCTTTAGCTATCCAAAAGCTAAAAGATCGATTGTTAGCACATTTAACATAAGTGGTTGAGCAAAAATTTGTTTTCTCCTACCTTCTTCCCGCTGATGCTCATTCTATACCTCTGACACATATAACAAACTATAAGCTGAATTGCTTTGTTTTGTTGAGAAGTCATTTCACACTTGTGATTCATAATAAGCTTGCTTTTCAACTAGTACTTAAGCCTTTTCCCCAATTAATATTGCTGCTAATTGATGTCTCCTCCTTAATGCACCTGGACACTTTTCTTTACATTTTTGTTTTACTTAAAGGTATTGTCCTTCCATCTTCCTCATCATAATTGATTTATTTCATTCTACCTGTTGTTACAGAATGACAAAATCTTTGGGTCCTGATCTGCTACTCTCCCAGCTTTATTTCATCCGCTGATAAATAAGTGTGCCTTTATGAAGTCATTAATAAAAATCATCAGTGGGATGTGTCTAGATCAAAGACCTTTATCATGCCACTAGAGACATTTCTTTATGTTAAACTATTTTAATATTACCATCCAGTTGCAAATTCATCTAATCACAATAAAATCTGTCCCATTTTATCCAAGAGACAACAATGTATTAAGAACTTTTCCAGATTTTTAGATGAATGCCAGTTATATTTTAATCTGTATAAAGTTTCTTAAAAAATAACAACAACAAAACAGCCACACACACACACACAAAAACTTATGTGTTTGAGCTCCTACCATGCATCAGCCACTGTTCCAATAGCTCAGTTGTTGTTAGTTGTTGTCAAATTGATTCTGACTCATGGTGACCACATGTGTGCAGAGTAGAATTGTTCCATAGAGTTTTCAAGGCTGTGGCCTTTCAGAAGCAGATCTGCCTCCCGAAGCACCTCTGGGTGGGTTTGAACCACCAGCCTTTCAGCTAGCAGTCGAATGCTTAGCCATTTGTGCCACCTAGGGACTCCTTCCAATAGCTTTAAGTCTATTAGTTCGCATTGTAAGAGCTGAATAGACGCCAATGAACATTATTGTCATTGTTGCTTTTATCCTTGCAATTATTATTTCTATTATTATTGTCCTAAGCATTTCCATAACCTACCAATTTCATAACCTTGTCAGAAAAGAATGTAGTTATTCTGACCTAAATTGTTTTTAATGAGGCCATGTTGACTTTAATGATCGCTGCTTCCTTTCCCACTTGCACATAGGTCAACCTTTTAATAATGCATTTTAAGTTTTAGTCGAGAATAAAGGTCAGTTTTCTGGTTTACAGCCTGTACATATTAGAGCTACATTTTCATGTGTCTTTTGTTTCTGCATAGTCCCTTAGATTTACTTAGCGTTATCAGTGTACAATTCCTGGAATTCTGGAATCAAATGATTAATCAAGGTCTATTTATTTGAAGTGATTAATGCTGGAGTGATTAATGCTTCAATGTTATATAGACCGTCAAAGAAGGTGCTGATTAATTTGTTCAAATAATATATTTTTATAGTCTGAGAATGATTATACCATTTTACATATTGTTACATGTGATTATGGAAGCCCTGGTGGCGTGGTGGCTAAAGTGCTGTCTCTGCTAACCAAAAGGTTGGCAGTTTGAATCTACCAACTGCTCTTTGGAAATTCTATGGGGCAGTTCCACTCTTTCCTAAAGGGTTGTTATGGGTTGGAATCTACTCAACAGCAACGGGTTTGGTTTTTTGGTTTGTTTTACATACTGTTATAATAGCGTATTTAACCATCAATTACATTGATCTTGATTATAACAGAAGGCAAGCATAAGATTAAATTTGATGGCTAATAATGTGAAAGAGCCTCCATTCCTCTGGTTTCATTTTTCCATGCAGAATGGCAGTGACCCTGTGATATTCAGGCTCTACTCCCTCTCCCTTTTTTATTCTTTTCCACACAGGAGGAGTAAAGTATCTGTTGTTGGTTGGCAAAGGTCTGACAGCCATGAATCTATGCTTTTTAATTAGTAAAGCCCATCTACTAAAAATCTGCAAGCACTGAGGGTTAATTTTATTTCTTCTCTATCTCCTTTAAGTTCAAGGTGATTGTCCCAGGTTAGTATATCTGCTTTGCAGACCCAAAGTTTCCCTTGGGTGAGTTTTGGCTGAAAACTAAAGCCGTATTCTCCAATTAGCTTTATCAATATTAAAGCTGATATCGATCTCCATCGTTTTCTCTTCCATGCCTTATTTCTATATCGGTTCTGAGTTCAGGTGGGTAAAAAGATGTTATTTATTGGTTTCCCCACTCCCCAGTACTGTACAGTTACTCCACACGAATGCTTTTACTTCCTGCCACTGCTGTTGTTCTCTTGATGAGATTTCCAGGCACTTGCCATCCTGCAGCCATGCGTCAGGGGAACCCACTTGACTATATTACTCTTTGAGCAATGGCACTGAATTCACAAAATGGTTGTTCTGGACTTTGTGTGAAGCATCTACGTGTACAGTCATATCCAATTCTTACACCAGTCATCCTTATAAAAGAATATGCCAAGAATAGGTCACATAATTTATCATCTTCAAACCCTCATAACAGAAGTGGATTAAGTGTTACACACCAATAGGCAATCTTGTCTATTCCTGATGTTTCTTTCTATAAATGACATAGCAAAATGTAATCAAATAGGAATTAAATGCACTATGTTCACACACACACATACACATATTCCTCACACGTATTGTATGTATGCGATATGTGTGTATATAAAAACCAAAACCACACCTGTTGCCGTCGTCATAGTGACCCTATAGGACAGAGTAGAAATGCCCCATAGAGTTTCCAAGGAGTGCCTGGTGGATTTGAACCGCCAACCTTTTGGTTAGCAGCTGTAGCACTTACCCACTATGCCACCAGTGTTTCCTGTGTGTATATATATATATAAATATATATATACACACATGTTACATATGTATATACATATATAACCATTATCTGATTCTCCCAAGGCAAAACAATTTACATGATGAATGAGCAACTGGAATATCACAGTGCCTAATAAGATGGATAGTGTGCAAGGATTATTTCACTGAACTGAAAAAAAGACTTACAGACTCCTAATGGTTAAGAATGGGGAAAAGATGTGAGAAAGACTTCTGAGGACCTAAAATTTTATTTATCTAGATGGAAGCTACATTGGTGATGATCACTTAGTAAGATTTCATCAAGCTGTACAAGTTATGATTTGCTCATTCTTCAGTATGTACATTATATAAGGAGGAAGCCTACTTTAAAAAGCCATACACAAACCAAATATTTTAAACAATGACAGCTCAAATATTGTATGAAATTTTAAGTTGAAATTTAAGTGCACCTTGAAATATCTGGATTTGTGAAGAAAATGAGGGTCTTTTTTTTAAGATACATTATATTCTCCACTGGAATTGTAGCAGCATTTACATCTGACTAAACACTGAAATAATTTTAAATACTGAAATAATCATAAATTGTAGCAATTTATTTGATATTTCTTAAAAATGTTTGTTAAAAATAACTTTCATGGAGACAAACAGACAGTACCTGAGAAAATATATCTGTTAAAATATTTACATATTTCATTATGAAAAATAATTACAATTGGCTATATCCTCTGTTAAGGAGCCCTGGTGGTGCAGTGGTTAAGTGCTCAGCTGCTAACCAAAAAGTCAGCAGTTTGAACCCACCAGCCACTCCGTGGAAGAAAAATGTGGTGGTCTGCTTTCATAAAAATTACAGCCTTGGAAACCCTATGGGATAGTTCTACTCTGTCCTGTAGGGTCATTATGACTTGGAAGTGGCTCAGTGGCAACGGGTTTGGTTTTGTTATATCCCTCACTTAGTAGAATTTTCTCTGACTTACCAGGTACTGCTGTACCTGTATAGAGAACATTTACTCAATAAAAAAAATTATGTTCTATGGAGAAGAGTCGTTTGAAAGAATCAGCATTTTTAAATTTATTAACCATAAAATGAAACTTTAAAAAAGACTGCAGAGACATTAGGAGAAAAAGAAAGAATAAGACCATATTGAAAAAAAAAATTCTTCAGAAAAATTCCCGTGACATACTAGTATAGACATATATGCCTAAGAAAAAGAAGATTATTTTGTGTCATGGATTGAATTATGTCCCCCCCCCAAAAATGTGTGTATCAACTTGGTTAGGCAATGTGTGGATGTCCTCTATTTTGTGATTATAATTTTATGTAACACCACCCTTACTGAGGTCATCTCCCTGATCCAATGTAAAGGGAGTTTCCCTGGGATATGGCCTGCACCACCTTTTATCTCTCAAGAGATAAAAAGAAAGGGAAGCGAGGCGGAGCCAAGATGGCGGACTAGGCAGACGCTACCTCGGATCCCTCTTACAACAAAGACTCGGAAAAACAAGTGAATCGATCACATACATAACAATCTATGAACCCTGAACAACAAACACAGATTTAGAGACGGAGAACGAACTAATACGGGGAAGCAGCGATTGTTTCCAGAGCCTGGAGCCAGCGTACCAGTCAGGTACGGCGCAAGCACAGGGAGCTGCTCCACCCCCCTGAACCAACCCCGGGAGGGGGACCAGCCGGTTCCACGGGCGGCGTGGGACGCAGCCAGTAGGAGAAGTCCCCGGGAGGCAGTGACTGGTCTTGGAGCAGAAAGAGCAGCGTCCGAGCCGGGGAACCGTCCTGCAGGGATTTGGACTGGACACAGGTACGGCATAAACACGGAGAGTTGCTCCACCCCCCTGAACTAACCCCGGGAAGGGGCCCAGCCGGGTCGCGCAGGCGGCGTGGGACGCAGCCGGTAGGAGAAGTCCCTGGGAGGCAGCGACTGGTATTGGAGCGGGGAGAACAGCGTCCCAGCCGGGACACTCGGTCACGGCACAGGCACGGGGAGCTGCTCCACCCATCTGAACTAACCCCAGGAGGAGGCCCAACTGGTTCTCGGGGGCAGCACGGCCACGCGGCTGGAGGGATGAGAAGTCCCCGGTTGGCAACGACTGATTTTGGAGTCGAGAGTGCACCGTCCCAGTAGGGGAGCCTTGACGCTGGGCATGGGGCTGGAAGCGGAGGATCTGACCGTGACTCCAGCGGGCCAGACCCCCCGGGGGCAATCTCCACACAGCCAGCACACATAGGCGAGGCGCCCGCGGGAATCTCAGATATAATAGTCATTCCAAGCAAGACAAGCAACTCTGGCTATATTCTGAGGTGCTACTCTCCTATCTCTCTGTTCCCTCCCCCACCCTCCCCAGGCGGCTTCATTAACATCTGAATAGCCTGAGCCAGAGGGAGAACTCTGATAGGGATCTGACTGCATTTTTTTTTAAGTGGATTTTCTGGAAAAACTAGTTTCCCAGTGATGGCTCGGAGACAACAATCCATATCAAACCACTTAAAGAAGCAGACCATGACAGCTTCTCCAACCCCCCAAACAAAAGAATCAAAATCTTTCCCAAATGAAGATACAATCTTGGAATTATCAGATACAGAATATAAAAAACTAATTTACAGAATGCTTAATGATATCACAAATGAAATTAGGATAACCGCAGAAAAAGCCAAGGAACACACTGATAAAACTGTTGAAGAACTCAAAAAGATTATTCAAGAACATAGTGGAAAAATTAATAAGTTGCAAGAATCCATAGAGAGACAACATGTAGAAATCCAAAAGATTAACAATAAAATTACAGAATTAGACAACGCACTAGGAAGTCAGAGCAGCAGACTTGAGCAATTAGAATGCAGACTGGGACATCTGGAGGACCAGGGAATCAACACCAACATTGCTGAAAAAAAATCAGATAAAAGAATTAAAAAAAATGAAGAAACCCTAAGAATTATGTGGGACTCTATCAAGAAGGATAACCTGCGGGTGATTGGAGTCCCAGAACAGGGAGGGGGGACAGAAAACACAGAGAAAATAGTTGAAGAACTCCTGACACAAAACTTCCCTGACATCATGAAAGACGAAAGGATATCTATCCAAGATGTTCATCGAACCCCATTTAAGATTGATCCAAAAAGAAAAACACCAAGCCATATTATCATCAAACTCACCAAAACCAAAGATAAACAGAAAATTTTAAAAGCAGCCAGGGAGAAAAGAAAGGTTTCCTTCAAGGGAGAATCAATAAGAATATGTTCTGACTACTCAGCAGAAACCATGCAGGCAAGAAGGGAATGGGACGACATATACAGAACACTGAAGGAGAAAAACTGCCAGCCAAGGATCATATATCCAGCAAAACTCTCTCTGAAATATGAAGGCGAAATTAAGATATTTACAGACAAACACAAGTTTAGAGAATTTGCAAAAACCAAACCAAAGCTACAAGAAATACTAAAGGATATTGTTTGGTCAGAGAACCAATAATATCAGATATCAGCACAACACAAGGTCACAAAACAGAACGTCCTGATATCAACTCAAATAGGGAAATCACAAAAACAAACAAATTAAGATTAATTAAAAAAAAAAATAAATACACGTAACAGGGAATCATGGAAGTCAATAGGTAAAAGGTCACAATAATCAAAAAGAGGGACTAAATACAGGAGGCATTGAACTGCCATATGGAGAGTGATACAAGGCGATATAGAACAATACAAGTTAGGTTTTTACTTAGAAAAATAGGGGTAAATAATAAGGTAACCACAAAAAGGTATAACAACTCTATAACTCAAGATAAAAACCAAGAAAAAAGTAACGACTCAACTAACATAAAGTCAAGCACTATGAAAATGAGGATCTCACAATTTACTAAGAAAAACGCCTCAGCACAAAAAAGTAGGTGGAAAAATGAAATTGTCAACAACACACATAAAAAGGCATCAAAATGACAGCACTAAAAACTTATTTATCTATAATTACCCTGAATGTAAATGGACTAAATGCACCAATAAAGAGACAGAGAGTCACAGACTGGGTAAAGAAACACGATCCATCTATATGCTACCCACAAGAGACACACCTTAGACTTAGAGACACAAACAAACTAAAACTCAAAGGATGGAAAAAAGTATATCAAGCAAACAATAAGCAAAAAAGAAGAGGAGTAGCAATATTAATTTCTGACAAAATAGACTTTAGACTTAAATCCACCACAAAGGATAAAGAAGGACACTATATAATGATAAAAGGGACAATTGATCAGGAAGACATAACCATATTAAATATTTATGCACCCAATGACAGGGCTGCAAGATACATAAATCAAATTTTAACAGAATTGAAAAGTGAGATAGATACCTCCACAATTATAGTAGGAGACTTCAACACACCACTTTCGGAGAAGGACAGGACATCCAGTAAGAAGCTCAACAGAGACAGGGAAGATCTAATTACAACAATCAACCAACTTGACCTCATTGACTTATACAGAACTCTCCACCCAACTGCCACAAAATAAACTTTTTTTTCTAGCGCACATGGAACATTCTCTAGAATAGACCACATATTAGGTCATAAAACAAACCTGTGCAGAGTCCAAAACATCGAAATATTACAAAGCATCTTCTCAGACCACAAGGCAATAAAACTAGAGATCAATAACAGAAAAACTAGGGAAAAGAAATCAAATACTTGGAAAATGAACAATACCCTCCTGAAAAAAGACTGGGTTATAGAAGACATCAAGGAGGGAATAAGGAAATTCTTAGAAAGCAACGAGAATGAAAATACTTCCTATCAAAACCTCTGGGACACAGCAAAAGCAGTGCTCAGAGGCCAATTTATATCGATAAATGCACACATACAAAAAGAAGAAAGAGCCAAAATCAGAGAACTGTCCCGACAACTTGAACAAATAGAAACTGAGCAACAAAAGAATCCATCAGGCACCAGAAGAAAACAAATAATAAAAATTAGAGCTGAACTAAATGAATTAGAGAACAGAAAAACAATTGAAAGAATGAACAAAGCCAAAAGCTGGTTCTTTGAAAAAATTAACCAAATTGATAAACCATTGGCTAGACTGACTAAAGAAATACAGGAAAGGAAACAAATACCCGAATAAGAAATGAGAAGGACCACATCACAACAGAACCAAATGAAATTAAAAGAATCATTTCAGATTATTATGAAAAATTGTACTCTAACAAATTTGAAAACCTAGAAGAAATGGATGAATTCCTGGAAAAACACTACCTACCTAAACTAACACATTCAGAAGTAGAACAACTAAATAGACCCATAACAAAAAAAGAGATTGAAACGGTAATCAAAAAACTCCCAACAAAAAAAAAGCCCTGGCCCAGACGGCTTCACTGCAGAGTTCTACCAAACTTTCAGAGAAGAGTTAACACCACTACTACTAAAGGTATTCCAAAGCATAGAAAATGACGGAATACTACCCAACTCATTCTATGAAGCCACCATCTCCCTGATACCAAAACCAGGTAAAGACATTACAAAAAAAGAAAATTATAGACCTATATCCCTCATGAACATAGATGCAAAAATCCTCAACAAAATTCTAGCCAATAGAATCCAACAACACATCAAAAAAATAATTCACCATGATCAAGTGGGATTTATACCAGGTATGCAAGGCTGGTTTAATATCAGAAAAACCATTAATGTAATCCATCACATAAATAAAACAAAAGACAAAAACCACATGATCTTATCAATTGATGCAGAAAAGGCATTTGACAAAGTCCAACACCCATTCATGATAAAAACTTTAACCAAAATAGGAATTGAAGGTAAATTCCTCAACATAATAAAGGGCATCTATGCAAAGCCAACAGCCAATATCACTCTAAATGGAGAGAACCTGAAAGCATTTCCCTTGAGAACGGGAACCAGACAAGGATGCCCTTTATCACCGCTCTTATTCAACATCGTGCTAGAAGTCCTAGCCAGGGCAATTAGGCTAGACAAAGAAATAAAAGGTATCCAGATTGGCAAGGAAGAAGTAAAGTTATCACTATTTGCAGATGACATGATTATATACACAGAAAACCCTAAGGAATCCTCCAGAAAACTACTGAAACAAATAGAAGAGTTTGGCAGAGTCTCAGGTTATAAAATAAACATACAAAAATCACTTGGATTCCTCTACATCAACAAAAAGAACACCTAAGAGGAAATAACCAAATCAATACCATTCACAGTAGCCCCCAAGAAGATAAGATACTTAGGAATAAATCTTACCAAGGATGTAAAAGACCTATACAAAGAAAACTACAAAGCTCTACTACAAGAAATTCAAAAGGACATACTTAAGTGGAAAAACATACCCTGCTCATGGATAGGAAGACTCAACATAGTAAAAATGTCTATTCTACCAAAAGCCATCTATACATTTAACGCACTTCCGATGCAAATTCCAATGTCATATTTTAAGGGGAGAGAGAAACAAATCACCAGTTTCATATGGAAGGGAAAGAAGCCCCGGATAAGCAAAGCACTACTGAAAAAGAAGAAGAAAGTGGGAGGCCTCACCTTACCTGACTTCAGAACCTACTATACAGCCACAGTAGTCAAAACAGCCTGGTATTGGTACAACAACAGACACATAGACCAATGGAACAGAATTGAGAACCCAGACATAGATCCATCCACGTATGAGCAGCTGATATTTGACAAAGGACCAGTGTCAATTAACTGGGGAAAAGATAGCCTTTTTAACAAATGGTGCTGGCATAACTGGTTATCCATTTGCAAAAGAATGAAACAGGACCCATACCTCACACCATGCACAAAAACTAACTCCAAGTGGATCAAAGACCTAAACATAAAGACTAAAACGATAAAGATCATGGAAGAAAAAATTGGGACAACACTAGGAGCCCTAATACAAGGTATAAACAGAATACAAAACATTACCAAAAATGATGAAGAGAAACCCGATAACTGGGAGCTCCTAAAAATCAAACACCTATGCTCATCTAAAGACTTCTCCAAAAGAGTAAAAAGACCACCTACAGACTGGGAAAGAATTTTCAGCTATGACATCTCTGACCAGCGCCTGATCTCTAAAATCTACATGATTCTGTCAAAACTCAACCACAAAAAGACAAACAACCCAATCAAGAAGTGGGCAAAGGATATGAACACACATTGCACTAAAGAAGATATTCAGGCAGCCAACAGATACATGAGAAAATGCTCTCGATCATTAGCCATTAGAGAAATGCAAATTAAAACTACGATGAGATTCCATCTCACACCAACTAGGCTGGCATTAATCCAAAAAACACAAAATAATAAATGTTGGAGAGGCTGCGGAGAGATTGGAACTCTCATACACTGCTGGTGGGAATGTAAAATGGTACAACCACTTTGGAAATCCATCTGGCATTATCTTAAACTGTTAGAAATAGAACTACCATACAACCCAGAAATCCCACTCCTAGGAATATACCCTAGAGATACAAGAGCCTTCATACAAACAGATATATGCACACCCATGTTTATTGCAGCTCTGTTTACAATAGCAAAAAGTTGGAAGCAACCAAGGTGTCCATCTACGGATGAATGGGTAAATAAATTGTGGTATATCCACACAATGGAATACTACGCATCGATAAAGAACAGTGACGAATCTCTGAAACATTTCATAACATGGAGGAACCTGGAAGGCATTATGCTGAGCGAAATTAGTCAGAGGCCAAAGGACAAATATTGTATAAGACCACTATTATAAGATCGTGAGAAATAGTAAACCTGAGAAGAACACACACTTTTGTGGTTACGAGGGGGGGAGGGAGGGAGGGTGGGAGAGGGTTTTTTATTGATTAATCAGTAGATAAGAACTGCTTTAGGTGAAGGGAAAGACAACACTCAATACATGGAAGGTCAGCTCAATTGGACTGGACCAAAAGCAAAGAAGTTTCCGGGATAAAATGAATGCTTCAAAGGTCAGCGGAGCAAGTGCGGGGGTCTGGGGAACATGGTTTGCGGGGACTTCTAAGTCAATTGGCAAAATAATTCTATTATGAAATCATTCTGCACCCCACTTTGAAATGTGGCGTCTGGGGTCTTAAATGCTAACAAGCGGCCATCTAAGATGCAGCAATTGGTCTCAACCCACCTGGAGCAAAGGAAAAGGAAGAACACCAAGGCCACATGACAACTAAGAGCCCAAGAGACAGAAAGGGCCACATGAACCAGAGACCTACATCATTCTGAGACCAGAAGAACTAGTTGGTGCCCGGCCACAATCGATGACTGCCCTGACAGGGAGCACAGCAGAGGACCCCTGAGGGAGCAGGAGATCAGTGGGATGCAGACCCCAAATTCTCATAAAAAGACCAAACTTAATGGTCTGACTGAGACTGGAGGAATCCCGGAGGCCATGCTCCCCAGACCTTCTGTTGGCACAGGACAGGAACCATCCCCGAAGACAACTCATCAGAAATGAAAGGGACTGGTTAGCGGGTGGGAGAGAGACGCTGATGAAGAGTGAGCTAATGATATCAGGTGGACACTCGAGATTGTGTTGGCAACTCTTGTCTGGATGGGGGATGGGAGGATAGAGAGAGAGGGAAGCCGGCAAAATTGTCAAGAAAGGAGAGACTGAAAGGGCTGACTCAAGAGGGGGAGAGCAAGTGGGAGTAGGGAGTGAGATGTATGTAAACTTATATGTGACAGACTGATTGGATTTGTAAACGTTCACTTGAAGCTTAATAAAAGTTATTAAAAAAAAAAAAAGAAAGGGAAGCAAGCAGAGAGTTGGGGACCTCATACCACCAACAAAGCAGCGCATCTTTTGGACACGGGGTCCCTGAGCCTGAGAAGATCCTCGACCAGGGGAAGATTGAGGACAAGGACCTTCCTCCAGAGCCAACAGAGAAAGCCTTCCCCTGGAGCTGATGCCCTGAATTTGGACTTGTAACCTACTAGACTGTGAGAAAATAAATTTCTCTTTGTGAAAACCATCCACCAGTGGTACTTCTGTCATGGCAGCACTAGATGACTAAGAATTTGGTACTGAGAGAGTGGGGTGCTGCTCTAACAGATACCTAAAATGCGGAAGCAGTTTTGAATCTGTGAATGGATAAAGTAGCGACAGCGGCAGAGCACCAGCGCAGCAGAGAACATGCAGTGAGAGAGAAGTGGCAACAGCAGAGAACCAGCATCAGCAGAACCAGGAGACCAGCTCAAGACAGCGCTGGAGCCGGCCCACGGAGTGAGAGAGCTGAGTGAGAGAGCAGATGGCTTCCTGGCAGAGTGGGATGCCTCCGGGCACTTATCAGTGGAGCTAGGCTTGCCGACCCATAAAGCCAGAGAGCCGAGTGCCTGTGTGCAGGAGGCTTCCAGGCAGAGTGAGGTGCCTCTGGGCACTTATTGGTGGAGCTACTGAACTTTGGAACACTTGCCCCAGCAGGGCAGATGAGGGTGCGAGGCCCAAGGAACCAAAAGGCCAAAAGGCCAGGAAACAGAAGCTGAGGAGATGAGGAACACAAGAAGCTAAGCTGCCTCAATCTCAGAGATATGGCCATGACCTCAGGAGTTTCAAAGTGTGGAACCATGGCCTCTGGTGCTTCTGAGGGTGGAGTTGCCACTCAGATGGACTAGGAGAATGGTGTGCCTAAAGCCAAGGGAGCAAAGTTGCTGTGCCAGTGGGCCTGGAAGGCAGAGCTGAAGCCCAAGGCCGAAGGTTCTCCCCTCAGAATCTGGAGAGTGTGGCCAATACCTAGAGTCTGGAGGGCAGAGTTATTGTGTAAATTGTCTCAGAGAATAAAGGATTATTCTCAAAGCTTTGAGGGCTAATGTAATGTGTTCTGCTAACTTGCTTGGTACCTGTTATGCCTTCTTTCCCTCCAGTTTCTCCCATTTGTAATGCAAGTGTCTACCTTGTGCCTATTCTACCATTTTACCCTTGGAAGCAGATAACTTGTATTCTAGATTTCACAGATGAAGAGCAATTTTTGGATTTTGGACTTGGAGTTAAGACTTTTCCTATGATATGATGGGATGAAAATGTTTTGCTTATTGCGAGAATGTGATTTTTGGGGGGCCAAAGGGTGGAATGTCGTGGATTGAATTATTTACCCCCCCAAAAAATGTGTGCATCAACTTGGTTAGGCCATGTGTGGTTGTCCTCCGTTTTGTGATTATAATTTTACATTGAGAGGATTAGGCTGGGATTGTAACACCACCCTTACTCAAGTCACCTCCCTGATCGAATGTAAAGAGAGTTTCCCTGGGGTGTGGCCTGCACCACCTTTTATCTCTCAAGAGATAAAAGGAAAGGGAAGCAAGCAGAGAGTTGGGGACTTCATACCAAGAAAGCAGCACCAGGAACAGAGTGCATCATTTGACTCAGAGTCCCTGAGCCTGAGAAGCTCCTTGACCGGTGGAAGACTGAGGACAAGGACCTTCCTCCAGAGCTGACAGAGAGAGAGAAAGCCTTCCCCTGGAGCTGACGCCCTGAATTTGGACTTGTAACCGACTAGACTGTGAGAAAATAAATTTCTCTTTATTAAAGCCATCTGTTCGTGGTATTTCTGTTATGGCAGCACTCGATGACTAAGACATTGTGAATATGTACCAAATGTCATTTTTTCATGGGCAAATAATCAATATAAAGAAATTTTTGTTTTGCTTTCATGTCTGTTTACATAAGCCCCAAAACAAACCCATTGCGGTCAAGTCGATTCCAACTCATAGTGATTCTATAGTGAGCCTACATTTTCAAAAGTAATATTTCCTAAAATGATTTTGAAAGAAGTATCTCATAGCTACACCAATAAATTAAAACCCATTTGTAAGTATTTAAAAAATTGGCTAAAGATCAGCCAATTAGTTTTCTCAGAGCCTCAAGTATTTGGGAAAGGCAAGAGAGTATTAAGTTATCATCCTCCAAAGCCTGCAGTCTATGACAGCAAGCAAGGGAACAGAGTGGTCTGTCAAGAGAGATTCCTTAGGTTCCAGATTCCCAGGTCTGGACTCTGGTGTCTTGATAGTTAACAGAAAGGAAGTAGGAGACATGAAGCCATTCTCAAAATCTCTATTATTAGAATCTGATGTTCATTATTTAATCCTATATTCTTTACCTCTTAATTTATTGGTCTACAATTTTAACCCCACATGGTCCAGATCTTTATTCTCACTGAAAGAACATAGAATATAGAAAATAAAAACTTTTCTAAAGAGAACTTCCAAAGCATCACTCTTTTCTCATTTTACCTTTCTAATTCTTTGATACTAAACTCATATTCAGTACTTGACTAGTGACTCATTTCTTGAAAAGAAGGAGGTTATGTAGTCATATGCTTTTTTTTTTTTAACATAATAGACAACAAATCAAATCTGTTGCTGTCAAGTGTATTCTGACTCATAGTGACCCAATAGGACAGAGTAGAACCGCCCCATAGGGTTTCCAAGGAGCAGCTAGTGAATTTGAACTAGTGACATTTTGGTTAGTAGCCTGAGCTATTAACTACTGTGCCACCAGTGGAAAATAAAGGCTTGTTAAACTACAAGTGATACAAACACAATCTGAACTAGTTTTGGCAAAACAGAGGAAAGGTACAGATAGAAACTTAGTGGCTCTATTAACTAGAAAAGGAGGAAAGGATGCTATGCTACAAAAATGACAGACATCCACCATGTTCTACCACTTGGCCCCGAGCATGTGTGCACAAAATCTATATATGCACTTCTCCCAGAATATAAAATTCGCTTGCGAGTGTTTGTTTGTTTAGTATTATTTATACAATTACATAAGAAATACAGAATACATTCTAGTCAGAAATCGAGATAGTATAAATTAAAGTAATAAACACCCCTTTGACTACCATAGATAGTCCACATTCTTATCCCATATTATCAGATTAATGAAAATAATTTCAGGCCTTTTTATTCTTTAAATACTCATGCACGGTTAAATATCCAGAGAAATACACAGTGTTATATGTGTGTATGTTTGTGTTTTTGACAGAAAAGTTATCATATACATGTATTATTATGATACTTGCATCTTGTCCTTCTTCCCCACACACAACAATTTTCTTAAGACTTTTATGTGTAATTTTTAAACTAGTATATTGTATTCCTTAGTGTATATATACCATGATTTATTTGTAGTTTAATTATTTCCCAGTAATAGAAATATAGGTTCTTTCAATTTTTTTTCCTACAATAATTAAACAACATTGTAACAAAAATCTGTTTATTCCTTCTTGTTCTCATGTGTGGTGTTAAAGTGTAGATATAAAACTACTGATCATAAGACACATAACTTTTAAATTTTATGAGATTACCTATTCCTCAGAATTCTATAACATTTGATATTAACAAGCTAATTTTGCCAATGCAATGTTGAAAAAAATGTTTGACCATGCTTCATAGGTTCCATAGTGTTCTAGTTATCTAGTGTTGCTATAACAGAAGTACCACAAGTGGATGGTTTTAACAAAGAGAAGTTTATTCTCTCATAGTCTAGTAGGCTGGAAGTCTGAATTCAGGGCACCAGCTCAGGGGAAGTCCTTCTCTCTCTGTCTGTTCTGGAGGAAGGTCCTTGTAGTCAATCTTCCTTGGTTGAGGAGCTTCTCAGTGAAGGGTCCCCAGGTCCAAAAGACTCTATTCTCCTGTTTTTTTTTTTCTTGGTGGTATGAATATCTCCATGTCTCCCTGCTCGCTTCTTTCCTTTATATCTCAAAAGATATTGACTTAAAACAAAACCTAATCTTGTAGATTGAGTCCTGCTTCATTGATATCATAGAAGTTAGGATTTACAGCACAGAAAAATCACAACAGATGACAAAATGGTGGACAATCGCACAATACTGGGAATCATGGCCTAGGCAAGCTGATAACATATTTTTGAGGGACACAATTCAATCCACCACACATGGCTCTATCTATTTCCTATTGAGTCAATAGCTGTTTATATTCTGTCCCCTGTTTTCCATCGGTCTATCATTTTTATTATTTGGTAAGACCTTTTCATATTTTAGTATCAATCCACTGTCTGTTACATGTAAGAACCCTTCCCCATCTGTCACTTACCTTTTAATTCTGTTTATGGTGAGTTTTTTTGTTTTGTTTTGCTTGCAGAGGTTTTTAATTTTTTTATAGTCAAATTTACCAGACTACCTTTTTTTTGTTGTTGTGAGGTACCCTTGAGTTAATTTTGACTCACAAGGACCCCAGGTGACAGAGTAGAACTGCCCCATAGGGTTTTCTAGGCTGTAATCTATAAGAATGGGAGAAAGATGTGGCAGTCTGCTCCCATAAATATTACAGCCTTGGGAACCCTATGGGGCAGTGCTACTTTGCCCTATAGGGTCGCTAAGAGTCAGAATAGATTTGACAGCAAGGGGAATCTTTGTAGGATCAGATCGCCAGGTTTTTCTCCTGTAGAGATGCTTTTTGGCATGCAATATTGGTTTATAGAACTTCTATATTCCACAGTCAAAATTATTCTCACTTATTTTCTTTGACAAGCTTTGTAATTTTGTTTATTCTATTTAGATCTTTAATCTAACTAGAATTTCTTTTTTCCCAATTGATATGAAGAAGGTATGCAACATTAGTTTTGTGAAATACTAGTCAATATTCCCAATGCTATTTCAAAGTACTCTATAGGTTCTCTGTTGTTGTTAGGCCCTGTCGAGTCAGTTCTGACGCATAGCAACCCTATGCACAACAGAAGGAAACACTGCCTGGTCCTGCACCATTCTCACATTGTTGCTATGCTTGAGCCCATTCTTATAGCCACTGTGTCAATCCATCTCACTGAGGATCTTCCTCTTTTTCGTTGACCTTCTACTTTACCAAGCATGATGTCCTTCTCTGGGGACTGATTCTTCCTGATAACATGTCTGAAATATGTGAGACGCAGTCTCTCCATCCTTGCTTCTAAGGAGCATTCTGGTTGTACTTCTTCCAAGACAAATTTGTTTGTTCCTTCGGCGGTACATTCAATATTCCTTGCCAACACCACAGTTCAAAGGCATCAATTCTTCTTTGGTCTTCCTTATTCATTGTCCAGCTTTTTCATGCAGATGAGGCCATTGAAAGCCCCATGGCCTGAGTCAGGAACACCTTAGTCCCCAAGGCGACATCTTTGCTTTTCAACACTTTAATCTCTTGTAGCTGATTTGCTCAGTGCAACGAGCCTTTTGATTTCTGGACTGCTCCTTCCGTGACTGTTGATTGTGGATCCAAGCAAAATGAAACCCTTGACAACCTCAATCTCCTTTCCATTTATTATGATGTTGCTTATTGGTCCAGTTGTGAGGATTTTTTTTTTTTTATTGTTGAGGTGCAATCCATACTGAAGGCTGTAGTCTTTGATCTTCATCAGTAAGTGGTTCAAGTCCTCTTCACTTTCAGCAAGCAAGGTTGTATCATCTGCATAACAGGTTGTTACTGAGTCTTCCCCCAATCCTGATTCCCCATTCTTCTTCATATAGTCTAGATTTTCTGATTATTTGCTCAGCATACAGATTAAACAAGTATGCTGAAAAAGGGAGCACTTCCAGCACGCATCCATTTGTTGAAAAATCTCAATTGATACTCTAACAATTCCTGGACCCTTGTTTTTTTGCAAAGGCCTTCAGTGCAGCTTGATCTTCTTCCTTCAGTACCATCAGTTACTGATCATATGTTATCTCTTGAAATCTTTTTGGTATAGTAACTCTGTGTATTCCTTCCATCTTCTTTTGACGTTTCCTAAGTCATTTAATATTTTCCCCGTAGAATTCTTCAGTATTATAACTCAAGGCTTGACTTTTTTCTTCAGTTTTTTCAGCTTGAGAAATGCTGAGCATTTTCTTCCCTTTTGGTTTTCTATCTCCAGATCTTTGCACATGTCATCATAATACTTTGTCTTCTTGAGCCATCCTTTGAAATCTTCTGTTCTGCTCACTTGCAATATCATTTTTTCCTTTTGCTTTAGCTACTTGACGTCCAAGAGCAAGTTTCAGAGTCTCTTCTGACATCCGTTTAGGTCTTTTCTTTCTCTCCTGTCTTCTTAATGACCCCTTGTTTTCTTCATGTATGATGTCCTTGACTTCATTCCACAACTTGTCTGGCGTTTGGTCTTTAGTGTTCAATGCGTCAAATCTATTCTCAAGATGGTCTCCAAATTCAGGTAGGCTATACTCAAGGTTGTACTTTGGCTTTCATGGACTTGTTCTAATTTTTTTCAGTTTCAACTTCAACTTGCGTAGGAGTCATTGATGGTCTGATTCACAGTTGGCCCCTGGCCTTGTTCCGACTGATGATATTGAGCTTTTCCAGCGTCTCTTTCCACAGATGTAGTTGATTTGATTCCTATGTGTTCCATCTGGTGAGGTCCATGTGTATAGTTGCCATTATGTTGGTGAAAAAAGGTATTTGCAATGAAGAAGCCATTGGTCTTGCAAAATTCAATCATGCAATCTCTGGCATCATTTCTATCATGAAGGTCATATTTTCCAACTACCAATCCTTCTTTGTTTCCAACTTTTGCATTCTAATCACCAGTAATTACCATTAATTATTCTTACTGCAAGTTCAATCAATTTCAGACTGCCAAATTTGGTAAAAATCTTCAATTTCTTCATCTTAGGCCTTAGTGGTTGGTGTGTAAATTTTTATAATAGTTGTATTAACTGCTCTTCCTCGTAGTGGTATGAATATTATCCTATCACTGACAGCATTGTACTTCAGGATAGATCTTGAAATTTTTTTTTTTTTGATGCAATGCAACACCGTTCCTCTTCATGATGTCATTCCTGGCGTAGTAGACCATATGATTATCAGATTCAAAATGACTAATACCAATCAATCTATTTCAGCTCACTAATGCCTAGGATATCGATGTTTATGCGTTACCTTTAATTTTTTACTACTTCCAATTTTCCTAGATTCATACTTTGTATGTTCCAGTTTCCAATTATTAATTGATGTTTGCAGCTCTTCTTGTTTTGAGTCATGCCACATCAGCCAATGAAGGTCCTGAAACCTTGACACCATCCACGTCATTAAGGTCAACTCTACATTGAGGAGGCAGTTCTTCCCCAGTCGTCTTTTGAGTGCTGTCCAACCTGAGGGTTTCATCTTCCGGCACTATATCAGACAATGTTCCACTGCTATTCATAAGGTTTGCACTGGCTAATTCTTTTCAGAAGTAGACTCCTGGGTCCTTCTTCCTAGTCTGTTTTAGTGTGAAAGCTCAGCTGAAACCTGTCTGCCATGGGTGACACTGCTGGTATTTTAATACCAGTGGCATAGCTTCCAGCATCACAACAACACACAAGCCCCCACAGTATGACAAATTGACAGATGCATGGGGGATAGATTCTCTACTGGTTAAAAAATTATAATTATTTGGTACTAATTTTCCATGTACATACAGGTCGTTTCCTGATTGGTCAGTTTTTAAATTTCTCGCCAACCAGTGTGTACTTATTTTCTAATAGACCAATTCTTTCTCCCTTTCTTTTCCTTCTTCTTTTTTTTGACTCTAAATTGTCTTGGTTGATTGCTGTTTTCAGTTGGGATGGAAAAGAGGGACCAGTTTTATGCTGCCACTAGAAACAACAACAACAACAAAAAAAACAGGACAAAATATTTGATACTATGGTTTTCAAGACTTTGGACATCAGGCAATGAAGGACAGTAATCAATGAAAGATAGGAAATAAACAAGTTAGCCTCAGAATTGCCACAGCTTGCAGGCTTGAGAGAGTTTCTAGGCAGTGGGGAAAGGAGGGAAAATCCAGGCAAAACCTGGCAGACTTCCTAACTTGAGACAATGGAAATGAGAACCCAAGGATGACAGTGGCTATAATTATCCCTAGACCAAATGCTGCTCTGTTACTGCCTAAGGGAGACCCTGGTGGCATAGTGGTTAAGTGCTATGGCTGCTAATCAAAGGGTCAGCAGTTCGAATCTGCCAGGTGCTCCTTGGAAACTCTATGGGGCAGTTCTACTATGTCCTATAGAGTTGCCGTGAGTCAGGATTGACTCAGTGGCCCTGGGTTTGGTTTTGGATTACTGCCTAACAAATCTCAAAAGTAGGAATTTTTCCTAAGTAATTTAACAGCGTTTCATAATAAAGCTCAAAACATTAATAGCAATGCAAAAATATCCAACACCTAAGAAAGTAAAATTCACAATATCTAGCATTCTAAAAAAAAAAATAAGTACCAGCCATGCAGAGACACAGGAAAATGCAATCTCAAATTTGTGGAAAAATCAGTCAATCAAAAGAGACCCAGACCTAACAGAAACATCAGTATTAACAGACAAGGACACTATAACAGTTATTTTAACTGTATTTCATATGGTTGAAAAGCTATAGAAAGGTGTGAGCATGTTAAGTAGAGTCATGGAATATATAAATAAGATCTAAATTAAAATTTCAGAAATGAAAATCACAATGTCAGAAGTAAAAAAATGCTCAAGATGAGATTAACAGCTGGTTAGATATTGCAGCAAAAATGACTGATGGACTTGAAGACACAGTGAACAAAAAGACTAAAAAAAATGATAAGAAAATCAATAAACTATAGAACAACTTCAAACAGCCTGATAAATGTATGATTAAAGTCCCAGAAGGAGAAGTGTGGCAGTACAGAAAATAATTTAGAGAACTAAGGCCTGAAAATTTTATAAATTTGATCAAAATTATACATGGCCAGATTGGAGAAGCCCAACAAAACACATATATTTAAAACAAAATTTGCACTAAAGCATAACACCATCAAACTGCACAAAACTAGTGATAAAGACAAAGTCATATAAGCATTTAGAGAAAAAAGACACATTACATATAAAGGAATAAAGATAAGAATGACGACAAATTTCTCATCAGAAACAATGTGAACTTAAAGACAGTGGAGCAACATCTTTGAAGTATGGAAAGAAAAACAATATTAACTTATAATTTATATCCAGCAAGGGGGGGTGGGGCAAAAGAGAAGGATTAAAGAGGGCATAAGGAGACTTTCCAGGGTGAGGGCTGTGTTCACTGTCTTGATTATGGTGATGATTTGAGAGATGTATATATACATACATATATCACACTGTATCAAATTGTGTTTTTTTTTAATATGGGCAGTTGATTGTATGTCAATTCTATTTCAATAAAGCTGTAAAAAAGAAGAAAAATTGTTTTGGCAATTCTTGCACATTTACATTTTTTATTATAAGTTTTAGAATCAGCTTGTCAAGTTTTATTGAAATCTCTATTGGAATTTAAATTTGGATTACACTGATTTATAGAACAATGTAAGGAAGAACTGACATATTTATAATTTTCTCTGTCTTTGTGTGTGTGTGTGCGTGTGTGTGCATTGTACCTGTTTACTTCTTTAAATGTTTGTTGAAGTAAGTGTCTAAGATTGTGACTTTTTCATTTTTTCCTTGCATTTAGTCCCGGAACCTGATATTTCATACCTGCAATTCTAAATACCCACAACTAACTTTTCAATTAATAAATTAAACTGGAATTACTACATCCCAAAGGATATTTAGTTTCTCTATCCAATAACATCTTGTTACTATCCAAAAATATCTACTTATGGTATTCAGTTCCAAATTCAGGATCTCTGATTTATTAGATTCAGAAATGGTTACTCAGGATCCTAAAATGTGTGAATAACTTATCCAAAACACAGTGTGGGAAAAATGATTCAATACTTCCCATTTAGAAATGAAGAGAAGGATAATGATAAAGTGGTCACTGGTCCAGAACTTATATAATATCCAGATAGGCAGAAGAAGATAAATTATTCCACCCTGAACTTAGTGCGATTTTCTTGTTCTGCCATCGGGTGCCATAGGCTGAGCTCACTGTAAAATTTCTCTTCCTCTTTATTTTTAGAGCAACACTTGAAAAGTGCACGCAAAGAATTCAACTATGATGAGTATATCAGGTCAGCAACCAAGTTGCTGTTGATACCAGCTTCACGGCCTGAAAATTAACAGAGGTGTTGAGCAATCGACATAGATTCCTCTGACAATTCAATCTCCTATATCTTTATTTGGTTGGCTATGTATTTCATTCTTATGGATTTCATTAAATAGTAATTAAGGGCAGGAATTTT
This sequence comes from Elephas maximus indicus, assembly GCF_024166365.1. Classification (NCBI taxonomy): domain Eukaryota; kingdom Metazoa; phylum Chordata; class Mammalia; order Proboscidea; family Elephantidae; genus Elephas; species Elephas maximus. The sequence goes on from NC_064820.1 coordinate 127,249,679, forward strand.
AACTAGTCAGAGCTTTGCATCTAGGTGGTATCCATGTGTTTTTCTATCCCTTAGCAATTGGCATGTGGGTTTTGTCCTTGTCCCTAATCCTCAATTTAAAAGACTTGTTGAATAATAGCAATATAAAATTATAGGCTGGGATATTAAAGGAGAGCTCACCTGCCCTTTGCTCCTAACCTTCATCCAGTGAAAAACACATTTTAGTGTAGAAAATTATTACCTGTATCCCACAGGGGATTGTACAGCACCAGGTGTTGGGAAGAAGCCTGGAGGATAAAGCGCTCCCTGCCTCCACCCCACTGCTCTGAGCCCTCCTAACTTCCAACTTTATCTCACACTATCTCACACTCCTCTGTTTCAGGTTGCTTGCACTAATCTAAGTCTAGAAGAGAAAATTTAACTTTTTGTAATCCTGCAAAGCTGCAAGCCAAGGGGGCTTTTCTTAAAACTGCAGATTCTTCTCAATCTGCTTCTTCTCAAATAGCTTAGACTGAACCTTATCTCGTTCCATTTAGATATTACTGGAAGTCACAAGAGGTAATAAACCCATCAGCGATCTGATGTTTCTCTACAATCCCTCAAAGCTCCCACTTTGATTGTCACATGATCCAAGACCCAAAGTAAAATAGATTCACCAGCTACTTGCTATCGCATTATTGTTATAATTGTGTAATAAGTTTTGCCTGGCCAGAATAAGAGATCTACACTTTCCTTCACCCCTTTTTTTATTCAGCCTAATCTTTATTTTACGATCCTTCTTTTGCAATGTTTTTGGTTAGCATTATGTCTATTGCAATGGAGAGAAGTTCAAGCAGAACTATATTAAGCAAAAAATGAGTGATTTATTACCTCACATACTTTGGAATTCAGAGACTCCAGGGACTGAAACGATATCATCAGAATCCTTTCTTTAGTCCTCAGCTCTGCTTCCTTCTATGTGCTGGTCTCATCTCCTGCACTGCAGGTACGCTTCCACCATGTGGAAGACAAGAGTTGGGGAGGACGTATTTGTAGACAACCTCAGGCTTACATGATACCAGCTTACTGATCCCAGGATAAAGTTTGCTTCTGTTGCTCAGTATTTATGCACTGAATTCCACATAAAAGACTGACAGCCCCTTCTTGTGTAATTTGTGACCCTTCAGCCAATAATATTACGGGTCCAGCCAATAATATGGCTGCCTGGCCAGGCCCAGATCATATTAGCCTCACCAGATTTGATGGACTGTGACTGACAGCCTAGTTGGGGGGGGCGGGGGGAGGGTAGCAATTTACAAAATAAGTATTATGCACTTTTTCTTGAAGAAGATGGGAATGCTTTGGCAGATAAAATGATAAATATCTATGCTTGGAGCTCTAAAAGTGATTGAATCCATGACCGACATCAACTGACGCAAGCCAGTTATCTCCTTTGAGCTTAAATTCCATTAGGTATAAAGTAAAGAAGATAATCTACTCCCTAACCTTTCAGATTTGATAGAAATTCCATGGGGATAAACTTGAGTTATCTATTTGCCTACAGCATCAAAAATTCTTTGCTTTGTTCTTCCATTTTCTGATTACAGAATATTATTTTTGTTATCCCTTTCAAGACCTGTGGGGCATACCATATTCCACCCACCATTTATGCCTCTGGGGTTCTTTGGAAAGGGGGTAGTCTGATTTTAATGTGTTTACCCTCATGGTGGGAGGCTTTTGAAATGTGTGAAAGTCAAAAATCTTGAATGGGAACCTCATTTTTGTGTATATTGAGCATTGTCTTAGGTAATGCTGCCTGGATATGTGAATTTTTTAAATGAGCATTGTCTTAGGTAATGCTGCCTGGATATGTGAATTTTTTAAACTTTTGACAGGTTTGTCTTTATTTCTATGAGATAAGCCTCCTACATATGTTTCCCAGTGTCATGGATTGAATTGTGTCCCCCAAAATATCTGTATCGATTTGGCTAGGCCGTGATTCCCGGTATTGTGTTATTGTCCACCATTTTGTCTTCTGATGTGATTTTCCTATGTGTTGTTAATCCTGTCTCTATGATGTTGATGAGATGGGATTAGCGGCAGTTATATTAATGAGGAGGACTCAATCTACAAGACTGGATTGTATCTTAAGCCAATCTCTTTTGAGATATGAAAGAGAGAAGTGATCAGAGAGGTGGGGGGAACTCACACCACAAAGAAAGAAGCAGTGGGAGTGTAACATACCATTGGACTCAGGGTGCCTGTGCTGAGAACCTCCTCAGCCAGGGGAAAATTGATAACAAGTATTTTTCTTACCTTTCCCCAGAGCTGACAGAGAAAGAAAGCATTCCCCTGGCACTTGTGCCCTGAATTCAGACTTCTAGACTTCTGAACTGTGAGAGGATAAATTCCTCCTTGTTAAAGCCATCCATTTGTGGTATTTCTGTTACAGCAGCACTGGATAACTAAGAAACCCAGTTATGATACTCTCGTGAGAACTGTGAGAATAAGCTATTGCCAGTCTTCATTCAGTCATAGTGGCTATTTTTTTCTTTATACCATTTGTTTCTAAGTGTTACTGGCTCCCTTCTTTTCTAGCTTATGAGCAGTAAATAATGCCTTTCCAATAAGGAGTAATGTATTGGAACTCCTATAAGTTATTTTTACCCTTCATTCAATCTTTGGGCCCAATCATTTTTCCCACTTGCAGAAGGTAGAATGATCACTGTGAGCAGTTCTGCAGTATTCAGGGCAGCTATTTCTGCTTCTTAGCTGGTAGTACTGCTTTTGTTATGAAGAATACATAGTAGTGGTAGTTTTCCTGAGATTCAAATTCCTTTAACTTTTTTTGTTCTGCCTCTAAGTACTGCTTTTGCAGTAAAGAAGAATGTATTGTAGGGGTAATTTTCCCAAGATAAAAAAATCCCTTGGGTTTATTTATTTGGACTGTAAGTACTGCTTTTGCATAAAGGAAGAATGCATTGTGCCATGTTTTGAAAAGTGTCATGAAAAATAATAAAAAGGCTAAGAAGAAGGAGAATAGAATAAAATGTATGTGCAGTCATTGCCAGGTGCCTTCATGTTTTACCTCATGTTTTGCAAATTTTTAAGAAAACAAAAATGGTTTTATCATTGACTCATATTGGAAGGATTTATGTCATCCAGAGGCTGCTGGGACATATGAGATCCTAGATAATGGGTATCAAAATCCATAACTCACAAAAAAAATTCTGAGTTGGTAGTTTTGATCAGCATGCCTTCATTAGTGAAAACATATAGTATCAACAAAAAATTCAAAGGGAAAAATAATTGCATGTTGAAAGGGTTATTGTTTTTAGGTACCGTCGAGTCAGTTCTGACCCATAGCGACCCCTAGTGACCCCATGTATAACAGAAAAAAACAACACTTGTTCCTGTGCCACTCTCACAATCATTTCTGTGTTTCAATCCATTGTTGTAGCCACTGTGTCAATCCATTTCATTGAGGTCCTTTCTCTTTTTCACTGACCCTCTACTTTACCAAGGATGATGTCCTTCTCCAGGGATTGGTCCCTCCTGATAACATGTCCAAAGTAAGTGAGATGAATTATGCTGTTGGTGAAGAATATTGAATATACCATGGATTGCCAGAAGAACAAACAAATCTGCTTTTGAGAAAGTCCAGCCAGAATACAGAATATTAGTGTTTATAAATAATTACAAAATATTAATAATGGTCAACAATTATATAGTATTCTTTTTTTGCCAGACTCTGTTCTAAGCGCTTTACATATATTTCATATTATATATATTAAGTTATTTAATCTTCACCATACTATTTGTGGAAACCCTGGTGGTGTAGTGGTTAAGTGCTATGGCTGCTAACCAAAGGGTCGGCAGTTCAAATCTGCCAGGCCCTCCTTGGAAACTCTATGGGGCAGTTCTAATCTGTCTTATAGGGTCGCTATGAGTTGGAATCGACTTGACGGCACTGGGTTTGGTTTTTTAGTTTTGGTATACTATTTGTGAAATAACTATTATTAATATCCCATTTTAATGATGAGAATAATCAGGCACAGAGAGGTTAAAAAGTGTGCTAAAGTCGCACGGTTAGTAAATGGCAGAGCTGAAATACAGACTTAGGCATCCTGTCTCCAAAGTGCATGATCTTCACCTCTCTACATGCTGCCTTGTATCCAGTACACACCAGACTCTTAACACAAGTTTTTAGAATGGTGAATACATACCATAGCAACTCCAACGTAACTGATCTTTTGGAAATATATAAAGTGCTATGTAAGATTTTCTTAAACAGAGGAAGAATCTAAGCTCTTTACCCATTCACTGGAGATAAGAGATTTTGAGGGAGTAACTTCTTTGCTGCTGTTTTGTAGGAGCAATAGTTCAGGCATCTACCCTGAGCTAGATACATCTGCCTCCATTACCTCCTTTAGTCAGAAATGCGGTGGTGAGTTCTCCATTGGCAAAGGCTGTTCTCTGTGTAGTCACTTCTGTCTGTCAAAGGGATTCTGAGGTTTACTTCATCGTTGTCACAAGCCTACTCTTTTTAACTCTGCTCAAGTCATCTAAATGGATCTGAAAAAAAAGACAGAAAACAATTTTATGCTGAATTAAGCAAAGTTGTAAATTCAAAGGTGATTGTTTACTACAAAGGCTTATGGGACTGTAAATCACTGGAAACAGTTTACGCCAAAGGCTTCTGCCTGGATTGCCCTTTCAGGTTAAAATGTGCTTCTGTAGTATCCTGAAATCTTAAATAAAATGGTCATATGGATCCTCTACATTTTCATACATTTCTAATTATTTTAACAAGTTTCAAGAGCCATCAAAACATGTAGTTCAAATTAATCTATAATGACAAGGCCAATAGGAATTCTCATTGCTTAGAGGGACTAACACAGCCTTTGACAAATCTGTTTATATTGTATAAGAATACAAGTTGAGCCAAAAATTTTATTGAAAGTTTAGAGCCATTGAAAGTCCTATGAACTGCAGTTCTTTTCTGAAACACAATGATGTAGCCATGAGTCAGAATCCACTCAATGGGAAAATCAAAGAACACAGATATCTTAGTAACAGTACTTCAATTTTCTTTTACTAACTTTCTCTTTTATTGTCCTAAATGACTTTCAAGAACTTCTCATATTCTGAAAGATAGATCCTGAAGACCTGTTTCTAAAAATAAAAGTAAAGATTTCATTATACCATATTTTTTAAATCCCTGGATGACAAACAAAAGTAACTTTTTTTCTTTAGAATTATTTTCCAAATTAAACAAAACTAAACAAAAATTTGAAGTAGCTAATTTCTCAGCAGAATTTAGTGATAGTACCTATATTATAGGTTAAAATGAAATTATGCATAAAAAAATTATCTAAGTCTGTAACTTAAATACTTTCAAATAAACCAAAAAAAAACAAAAAACAAAAAAAACCAAATCCGTTGCCCCTGAGTCAATTTTGACTCATAGCGATCCTATAGGACAGAGTAGTACTGCTTGATAGTTTCCAAGGAGCAGCTGGTGGACTCAAACTGCCATCCTTTTGGTTAGCAGCCGAGCTATTACCACTGCACCACAATAGGCAGGGGAAATTGTCCATGATTTTTAGGAAGTGATCTTGAGCACATCAGAAAAAGTTAAATTAATGACCCTTTGAATCCCTGCATGGTACCAGCACCCATTCTCCGGAGTAATGCGTAGAAGCCTTAAGCAAACTTTTAACAAATACTACCTGTGACGGTTCATTTTATGTGTGAAAGTGGCTATGCTATAGTGCCTACGTGTTTGACCAAGTCGATTCAGACTCACAGAGACCCTGTAGAGTTTCCAAGGCAGAAAATCTCTACAGAAGCAGACTGCCACATCTTTCTCCCACAGAATTGCTGGTGTTTTAGAATTGCCAAACTTTTGATTAGCATACCAGCCAAGCACTTTAACTGCTGTGCCACCCCTAGTCCTTTATAGTTACATGTGACTAAGTTGTTGTCCGTAAATAAATCAGATTAGCCTGTATAATGTGGGCCTTGTAAAATCAGTTGAAAGCCTTAAGAGAAAATCAGAGATTTCCCCAGAGTGTATTCTGCATCCAGACTAAAAATAGACAATTTTCCTAAGCTCCTCTACTCTTACTCTTCCCAGCACCTGACCTATGGATTTTAGGACGCGAGAATGCAGGAATCTCCAGCCTATTGCTACCCGTTGCTGCCAAGTCAATTCTGAATCATAGCTACCCTACAGGACAGAGTAGAACTGCCCCATAAGGTTTTCAAGGAGCTCCTGGTGGATTTGAACTGCCGACCTTTTGGTTAGCAACCGTAACTCTTAACCACTATGCCACCAGGGTTTCCAGCCTATTGCTAGACTCCCAAAATTACATGAGCCAGTGGCCATCTAAGATACTGCACTGGTCTTGCCCCATCTGGAGCAAGGGAGAATCAAGAAAACCAAAGACACCAGGAAAAGATTAGTCCAAAGGACTAATGGACCACAACTACCACAGCCTCCACCAGACTGAGTCCAGCACAACTAGATGGCCCCCAGCTACCACCACTGACTGCTCTGACAGGGATTACAATAGAGGGTCCCATACAAAGCAGGAGAAAAATGGAGAGCAAAATTCTAACTCACTAAAAAAAAAAAAAAAAAAAAAGACCAGACTTACTGGTCTGACTGTGACTGGAGAAACCCTGAGTTTCGCCCTTCAGCCAAAGATTAGACAGGCCTATAAAACAAAACAAGACTAAATAGGCACACCACCCCAGGGGCAAAGACTAGAAGACAGGAGGTGACAGGAAAGCTCATAATTGGAAACCAGATGTTGAGAAGGGGAGAGTGTTGACATGTTTTGGAGTTGGCAACCAATGTCACAAAACAGCATGTATATTGATTGCTTAATGAGAACCTAGTTTACTCTATAAACCTTCATCTAAAGTACAATTTAAAAAAATTACATGAGCCAATTCCTTAAAATAAATCTCTCTCTCATGTATACACTGTCAAAGAAGAAAATCTCATACTCTGTTAGGAGTGAAGGGAAAGGAGTTTTATTGTGGAGTAGTACAGCTTGGTGGCATAGTGGTTAAGTGCTATAGCTGCTAACCAAGAGGTTGGCAGTTCGAATCCGCCAGGCGCTCCTTGGAAACTCTGTCCTATAGGGTCGCTATGAGTCGGAATTGACTCGACGGCAGTGGATTTGGTTGGTGTTTTGGTTAGTACAGCTTGAGCTAGGCAGCACTAAGTAAAAATTCAAAGTGCTCTACCATTTCTGTGGAGTCAGATGTCTTTATCCACAAGACTAAAGGAAAGGTAGGGGATTAATTGTTGATTATAGGTAAGATCAGCTTCTGGTTTGGAGCCCTTTAAATTGTGAAGGTCAGCCATTTGGTTAGGAGATAGTGAGATATTCCCAGCCGGTTAGTGATTGGAGTCATAAAAACATGTTCTTCCCAGGAACAAATTGCTTACAGCATGACACATTTTTCCCATGAACAAACTGTTTATATCCTGCCCTTTTGCTCCCTGGAAATGACTGTTTACCCTGCCATTCTTACTCCTGACATGAGTGCCTCAAATTTTGAAACTTTCCATGGACTTTCTATATATATGTAAGATAAAACTGTTTATTTCTCTCTCTCTCTCTATCATCTTACCTATTGCCATTGAGTTGATTCCGACTCATAGTGACCCTAACGGACAGAGTAGAGCTTCCCCATAGGGTTTCCAAGGCTGTAAATCTTCATGAAAGCAAACTGCTACATCTTTCTTCTGCAGAACAGCTGGTGGGTTTGAACCACTGACCTTTCACTTAGAAGTCAAGAACTTTAATTACTGCTCTACCAGAGCTCCATATCTTTCTTACCGCTTCTGTTTTTCTAGAGTATGCTGACACAGTGCCCTATAGGTTAAGTCCAAGAAGAGTTCATTATGAATGTCTGTGACCCTATCACTTAATAATTCTGCATGAGGAATTTTATTTACCTAGAATTATACCACAATTACAGTTTCCATTCTGAGGACACATTTAAAAAAATAAAAAAACTAGAGAGAAAAATATACTACTTAACAAATATTTTGACGTCCTTCAAGAACATATCAGAGAGACATAGGATGCATGGGTATTACCAGCATATTTCAGCCAAGAGTCTGGAAATGTGTGTTCATTGTTTGTTCAAATAATAAATTCTAACACACTGGCACTTTGCCATATTGTTTATAACCTTGTGGTATTAACTCTGTAGTTTAAAATCTATAATCCTCCCTGATTTGGAACCAATAAAACGTTTTAGTTACAGAACTTCTGACCACCATCTGAAGTTAAAGGTGACCTTGGACATGACCTCTGTCCTAAGAATTGTACTTTTGTCTTGATGTGTGGACTACCAGAACCCAAACCCTGTTGCCGTTGAATTGTTTCATAGAGACCCTACAAGACAGACTAGAGCTGCCCCATACATTTTCCAAGGAGTGCCTGGTGGATTTGAACTGACGACCTTTTGGTTAGCAGCTATAGCTCTTAACCGCTACATCGCCAGGGTTTCCATGTGAACAACAATGCTTGTGAAACTATTCATCTCAAATCAATAACCCATGAATATTTTTAATAGGATGAACCTAACCATTTTATTTGCAAGACTGCCTTCCCCAACTTTCCAAAAAGAAGGTGGATATTCACCTCAGGACTCTGTGAAAAAGTCACTTCTATAACTGGCAGGCGTGAATCTCTTATTCAGTATGTGTGAAAAACAGAGTTGGGGTTCAATTGCTTTGCCATGGCCTATTTTCTATTTTTTATTAAAGATGTATTCTGTGTTTTTACCAAAAAAAGTCAGCCACATGTATTTTAGAATCTCAGGATATAATTGATCCATTGTTACCTTTGACTACACTGAGAAGATTTTCAACAGTCCAAATTTAATGAAATTTTACTCTCAAATAGACCGGAATTGTCCTCTTTAAGAGAGAAATTCACAATGTAAATACATTTTTAAAACTTCCTTTAAAAAGACTGTTCATATGATTCTAAAAATACCTTTTCTTTAAATTTTGACTGCAGGAACACTGGTTTGTACTTGAAAGGAAAAATGTTCTGGAAAGTTTCATGCAAGAAAACCCCCATTTAAACGTTTATCCCCATTTCTCCCTATATGCCACCTCCGCTCCCCCACACGCCCTCCCTCACCAGGCAAACACTGTATACTGTTCGATGTTACATTTTTTTGTTTAATGTATGTTTTATAAAATACATATTACTGTAACTGATGTTAGGCTATATAGCTTATTCTGTTTTGTTTTGGTCTTCAATTTTTCTCTTATAAGCACTTGGCTTTGTTTTGTTGTACTGAAATTATTATCGTAGTAAAAATTACATACGGTGAAATACACAGATCTTAAGTGTACGTTTTGATGAGTTTTGATAAAAGTATTCATTCGTGTAACCACCCCCCCCAATGAGGTACAGAATATTACAATCACCACAGAAAATTCCCTTTTGACCCCCTCAGCCAATCCTCAAATCCCATCCCATTGCGGTCTAGTCTAATCCGACTAATAATGACCCTACAGAACAAACTGGAACTGCCACATAGTGTTTCCAAGGCTGTAAACCTTTACAGAAGCAGAATGACAGACACATTTTTCTGCTACGGAGAGGCTGGTAGGTTCGAACGCCAACCTTTTGGTTAGCAGCTGATCACTTTAACCACTGAACTGCTAGGGCTTTCAAACCCCACAGGCAACTACCATTTTGATTTCTATTTCCACTTTGTAAAAAAAAAAGAACTTGCAAACCAGAAGACATTAGGAACGATCTCTACAAAAGTAGGTGGGGAACTGAACAAATCAATCAATGGATGATCGAACAATTGGTAAGATTTAATTCAGAAATTCCATAATTGCACTTTGTGACAGCTTGACTTGTGGGAAGAAACTTTTGACAGAACTCTTATTTTTAATTGGATAAATTTGCATTCTGTATTGAAGTGGAATAAAATTGAGAAGACTTACAATTTGGCATGTATATTTGGTGAAGTATTCAAAGGGGTTATAAATAAAGACAATCTTAAAAATACTGACTTAAAAATATTTATCTGAGAAAGAAGGCAAAGGATAGCACCTGAAAAAATGCATGTGTTAAAACATGTACACATTTCAATATGAAAACAATTAAAATTGAGAATATTCTCCATTTAGAAAAAAATTTCTCTGAGGTTACTACCTCCTTATATGTAGAAAAATTATTTTCTCAATTAAAACTTGTATGTCTTCAGAGAAGAGTGATTAAAATTGTGAAACCATTTTGAAATTACTAGCTCAAAAATGAAAACTTTAAATATATTGGAATTATGTGGGGAAATAAGAAAGATCATACTGAAAAAAATATAAGTTCTTCAGAATAATACCAGTGACATAGTATTAGTGATAATAAAGTCAAAAACATTAAAATATGTGAATATATACAACAATAAGTATTTACCTTATGCTATTTATTTTATTTTTAATGTTAGATAATCAATGTTTTTTTTTTGTTTTGCTTTAATGTACACAGATGCATGTTATTTTTATTTAAAAATAATTTTTAAGCAGAAATATTTTATAGTGCCACAAATATAATAAATCTAATTTCTCAGCCGTTAGATAAACACTTAAAAATGTATATATTATTTTAATTATTTTAGCACCCTTTTTTATTCTCTAAAGTGACCTAGTTCAGACAATCAATTATATGATCACCACTATAAAGGTACAATGTACTCGAGACGTCTTATATATGATCTTCGCTCTCTCTGAAAGTAAAGGTCCGCTTTCTGACAATGCATGATCTTTTTTGTTTCTTGTTTGGATAGTTTTTTCCTCCCTGAAATGGAAGCTCTCTGTGAAGGTACGTACATTTTCTGTCGTGTTCACTGCTTCTGTCTCAACACTTAGAATAATACCTAAAAATTAGTAGGAGTAGACTAACAAACTCTCACAAAAATGAAATGGGTGTATTTTTGTCACAGTTAATGGGACTTGGCATTTTCACTATGCCTTGGTGTTGCAGTGGTTAAGAGCTTGGCTGCTAACCGAAAGGTCAGCAGTTCGAATCCACCAGCCGCTCCTTAGAAACTCTATGGGGCAGTTCTACTCTGTCCTGTAGGGTCGCTATGAGTCGGAATCAACTTGACAGCAATGGGTTTTTTTTTTTTTTTTAATCCCCATTTATATGAAATTATCAACAAAATTATTTTTACTTGTGTTCGGACATAGCAAAAAAATGAATTTCACCAAATCATTGCAATTTTTAAAAAATATTTTTATTTTATGTTTACCTACCATAGAAGAAATATTAATACACAAGAATTTTTAAATTTAAAAAACCTTTATTTTATACATTGCCAAGCTTTCCCCAGAACAATTGTGCTATAATTTTATGTCCTCAGAGTTTGTCGTAATATCAAGTGTGAAAAACAAATTACCCCAGATATCAAGAGGATTTATGCTCAAATGAGGTCGCATTAACAATAACTTAAATCACATCAACCCTTATCACTACCAAGTACTCAAACTATATAGTGCAGTACCTTCATGCCTAAAAGCCCAACCTCAGTGTGTCTGGAGTATGTTTGACATTTTCCCACGAACTATCCTATTTTCCCACAGCTCATGTGTCAGTTTGTCCTACTGTGGTGGCTTGCAAGTTGCTGTGATGCTTGAAGCTATTCCACTGGTATTTCATATACCAGTAGGGTCACCCATCATGGACAGATTTCAGTTGAGCTTCCAGACTAAAACAGACTAGGAAGAAGGACCTGGCAATCTACCTCTAAAAACATTGGCCAGTAGAAACCAGCAAAAAAGAGGAAGACCCTCAACAAGATGGATTGACACAGTACCTGCAACAATGGGCTCAAACATAGCAATGATTGTGAAGATGGCACAGGACAGGCCATTGTTTCATTCTGTTGGGCGTAGGGTCACTATGAATCGGAACCAACTTGATGGTACCTAACAACAACAACATTCCATTGCCACTGATCCAGCTGAGCCTGCAGATTGTCTTCCAAGGGCTCTTCCAGCCACCTTAGTTTCTGCTTCATGAGGCCCAGGTTTTCTGCTGGGCAATCTCTATGGTCCATCACAATATTTCCTGCACCACCACAGAGGTGCCAGGCCCCTCATGGCATCAAAGGTACTCACTATACTCTTGCAAGATGAAAGATGTTCCTTTATGTTATATTCTGTTGAGGGGGTCCTAAAGAGCTGCTATTGTTTTCATATACATCACTTTCTTTCACAGGGATCCAGAAATGAGGCTATTGGCCCAGGTTGTTGATACTTATCTTGGTGTACTCAGAATCACTACCACATTTTTAGCATTGGGAGCTTTTTACAAAGAGAGCTATTTTGGCCTGCCCTTTCTTCCTCTGGAAGCCGTTGGCCAGACATGTTCGGATATGTCCAAAACTCCAGGATTCCTAGGCTCTTTTAATGTCTCTGCTGTTTACACAAAGAGAGGAGTACTCACTATTGCTTTGGTTGTAATCGATGCTCAGTTTAATAAACCTGCCAATTGGTTAAATAAAACACAAAAATGTTTTTTAAGATGATGTATATGAACTCAATTAAATGATCTTAACTATTTAAAATAAAATATAAATTTATTATTGCATTCTTTAAAACACTTCAAACACCTTAAACAGCAGATGAAACAAATTTAACAATCACAAAACTCAACAAAAAAGTTAAGTGAAACCTATTATAAAATAGAAATTCCAATATTTATTCTACATTGATTCTTAAATCTTCCTTAAAACAAAACAAAAAACCAAACCCAGTGCCGTCAAGTCGATTCTGACTCAGAGCAACCCTGTAGGACTCCTATAAATCTTCCTTAAGTTACAGTAATATCTATTATTTTAATACCTATGAAGGGCCACAGGAATGATATTTATTTTGATACTTTCCCAAGGTAGGTAATTTTTCCAAGAAGAATGTCACTAGGTAGTAGAGGTTATCCAGTTTAAAAAAAACAAACAGTTGCTATTGAGTCGATTCCAACTCATAGCGACCCTAAAAGACAGAGTAGAACTGGCCCATAGGGTTTCCAAGGAACGTCTTGTGGATTCGAACTGCCGACCTTTTGGTTAGCGACTGTAGCTCTTAACCGCTACACCAGGTTATAGGATCTAGATTATTAATCCTTTGATTTTGATTATGGACTAGAACCTGAGTTAACATGCAATGTTTTAAACATTTTTTAAAATTGTATATCACTTGCTAGAAAAATAGGACTTTTAGACCCATGTCTTTCATATAGCTTTTGTTTTATTGTGCTTTCATTCCAAAAATCAAATTCTTCAATTTTTGTTTGGTCTGCCCAATCTCATCTACTGTCCTACATTAATATAGATTTACCTTTTCAACCCAAATTGGAAACCCAGTACTTATCGTGGGTTTCCTTATTAGCATGTAATAATGATTTGGTATTTTTAAATGGTGACTAGGTATGCTAGCAATCAAATATCATCTTAATTCCTTTGTAAAGATTGAGAATTTAGAGGCCAAAACTCAGTAAAAGTCAGAACTCCCATAAGATGATCCCAGCATTTGGGGCTGCTTTTCTCCCACTGCCATATAATGATTCAAGATGAGGAGACTGAGAGACTAAAAAGATTGAAGTGCTTTTCATAGCCTTTTGGAGCCAGAAAGACAAAAAATATATACATTATTGTCATTTTCTGTAAAAGAGTCTGCAGCCCAGCAGATGAAGGACCGAGTCTGCGTATTTATCTCATTTCTTAAGAACATACAGGTAATCAATCATTTCGTATTGCAACTATGTTTTTATACACTTTATATTAACTTTTGCCTTTTAAGAATCATTAAGAAGTCATGGATTTTCACAGACTCAGTTTGTTCCAATTAGCCATAATTATTACTCTCCTTTTGAATCTCACTTTGTAACAATTTAGCTAATGAAAGTACCTTAAAGCTGGCTTCGTTCAACACTACTCCAGACATTTTAAAATCATCTTTGCTTTCCGGCAATATGCTATTTCAAACAGTTTTTTTTAATTGTGCTTTAAGTGAAAGTTTAAAAATCGAGTCAGTCTCTCATACAAAAATTTATATACACCTGGCTATATACCCCTAATTGCTCTCCCCCTAATGAGACAGCATACTCCTTCCCTTTACTCTCTGTTTTTGTGTCCACTTGGCCAGCTTCTGACTTCCTCTGCCTTCTCATCTCATCTCGACAGGAGATGCCAACATAGTCTCATGTGTCATGTGTCTACTTGATCCAAGAAGCTCGCTTTTCACCAGTATCATTTTCTATCCCATAGTATAGTCCAATCCCTGGCTGAAGAGTTGACTTTGGGAATGGTTCCTGTTTTGGGCTAACAGAAGGTCTGGGGACCATGCCCTCTGAAGTCGTAGTCTCAATCAGACCATTAAGTCTGGTCTTTTTACCTGAATTTGGAGTCTGCATCCCATTGCTCTCCTGCTCCCTCAGGGCTTCTCTACTGTGTACCCTGTCAGGGCAGTCATGGGTTGTAACCAGGCACCATCTAGTTTTTCTGGTCTCAGGCTGATGTAGTCTCTGGTTTATGTGGTCCTTTCTGTCTCTTGGGCTCATAATTACCTTGTATTTTTGGTGTTCTTTATTCTCCTTTACTCCCTTCTTGAGTTGAGACCCATCGATGTGTCTTAGATGGCCACTTGCTAGCGTTTAAGACTGCAGAAGCCACTCTCCAAAGTGGGATGCAGAATGTTTTCTTGATAGATTTTATTATGCCAGTTGACTTAGATGTCCCCTGAAACCATGGTCCCCAAACCTCCACCCCTGCTATGCTGGCCTTTGAAGCATTCAATTTATTCAGGAAACTTATTTGCTTTTAGTTTAGTACAGTTATGCTGAACTCGCCTGTATTGTGTTGTCTTTCCCTTCATCTAAAATAATTGTTATTGACTATTTAATTAGTGAAAACCCTCTTTCCCTCCCCCCCTCATAACCATCAAATACTACTTTCTTTTCTGTTTAAACTACTTCTCCAGTTATTATAATAGTGGTCTTATACAATATTTGTCCTTCTGCAGCTGACTAATTTCACTCAGCATAATGCCTTCTAGATTCTTCCATGTTACGAAATGTTTCACAGATTCATCATTGTTCTTTATCGATGCGTAGTGTTCCGTTGTGTGAATATATCATTATTTATCAATTCATCTGTTGATGGGCACCTTGGTTGCTTCCAACTTTTTGCTATTGTAAAAAGTGCTGCAATGAACATGAGTGTGCATATATCTGTTCGTATAAAGGCTCTTATTTCTCTAGGGTATATTGCAAGGAGTGGGATTGCTGGGTTCTATGGTAGTTCTATTTCTAGCTTTTTAAGGAAGCGCCAAATCTTTCCAAAGTGGTTGTACCATTTCACATTCCCACCAACAGTGTATAAGTGCTCCATTCTCTCAACAGCCTCTCCAACATTTATTCCTTTGTGCTTTTTAGACTAATGCCAGCCTTGTTGGAGTGAGATGGAATCTCATTGTAGTTTTGATTTGCATTTCTCTAATGGCTAATGATCGTGAGCATTTCCACATGTATCTATTAGCTACCTGAATGTCTTTTTTGGTGAAGTGCCTGTTCATATCCTTTGCCCATTTTTTAATTGGGTTATTTGTCTTTTTATAGTTAATTTTTTGCAGTTTCAGGTATTTTAGAGATCAGAAATGTCATAGCTAAAAACTTTTGCCAGTCTGTAGGTAAACTTTTTACTCTTTTGGTGAAGTCTTTGGGTGAGCACAGGTGTTTGATTTTTAGGAGCTCCCAGTTATCTAGTTTCTCTTCTGCATTGTTAGTAATGTTTTGTGTACTGCTTATGCCATGTATTTTTTTGCCATGTATTAGGGCTGATAACATTGTCACTATTTTTTTTTCCATGATCTTTATTGTTTTAGATTTTATACAGGTCTTTGATCCATTTCAAGTTAATTTTTGTGCATGGTGTGAGGTATGGGTCTTGTTTCATTTTTTTGCTGATGAATATCCAGTTATGACAGCACCACTTGTTAAACAGACTGTCTTTTCCCCATTTAACTGACTTTGGGCCTTTGTCAAATATCAGCTGCTCATATGTGGATGGATTTATGTCTGGATTCTCAATTCTATTCAGTTGGTTTGTGCATCTGTTGTTGTATCAGTACCAGGCTGTTTTGTCTACTGTGGCAGTATAATAGGTTTTAAAATCAGGTAGAGTGAGGCCTCCCACTTTGTTCTTCTTTTCCAGTAATGCTTTACTTATCCAGGGCCTCTTTCCCTTCCTTATGAAATTGGTGATTTGTTTCTCCATCTTGTTAAAAAATGTCATTGGAATTTGGATCAGAATTGCATTCTATATATAAATCATTTTTCATAGAATAGACATTTTCACAATGTTAAGTTTTCCTATCCATGAGCAAGGTATGTTTTTCCACTTATGTAGGTTTCTTTTGGTTTCTTGCAGTAGTATCTTTTAGTTTTCTTTGTATAGGTCTCTTACAACTCTGGTAAGATTTATTCCTAAGTATTTTATCTTCTTGGGGGCTACTGTAAATGGTATTGATTTGGTGATTTCTTCCTCAATGTTCTTTTTTCGTATAGAGGAATCCAACTGATTTTTGTGTGTTTATCTTGTATCCTGATGCTCTGCTGAACTCTTCTATTAATTTCAGTAGTTTTCTTGAGAATTCTTTAGGGTTTTCTGTGTATAAGATCATGTCATCTGCAAACAGAGATACCTTTACTTCCTTGTCAATCTGTATGCCCTTTATCTTTATCTAGCCTGATTGCTCTGGCTAGGATCTCCAGCACAATGTTGAATAAGAGTGGTGATAAAGGGCATCCTTGTCTGCTTCCCGATCTCAAGGGGGATGCTTTCAGACTTTCTCCATTTAGGACGATGTTGGCTGTTGGCTTTGTATAAATGCCCTTTATTATGTTGAGGAATTTTCCTTCTATTCCTATTTTGCTGAGAGTTTTTATCATGAATGGGTGTTGAACATTGTCAAATGCCTTTTCTGTACCAATTGATAAAATCATGTGGTTCTTGTCTTTTGTTTTATTTATATAATGGATTACATTGATTGTTTTTGTAATGTTGAACCATCCGTGCATACCTGGTATGAAACCCACTTGGTCACGGTGAATTATTTTTTGATATGTTGTTGAATTCTATTGGCTAGAATTTTGTCGAGGATTTTTGCGTCAAAGTTCATTAGGGGTATAGGTGTGTAATTTTGTTTTTTTGTGGTGTCTTTTTTTTTTTTTTGGTATCAGGGATATGTTGGCTTCATAAAATGAGTTTGGCAGTATTCTATCCTCTTCTGTGCTCTGAAATACCTTTGGTAGTGGTGGTGTTAATTATTCTCTCATAGTTTAGTAGAACTCTGCCGTAAAGCTGTCTGGGCCAGGGCTTTTTTTTTTTGCTGGGAGTTTTTTGATTACCTTTTCAATCTCTTCTTTTGTTATGGGTCTATTTAGTTGTTCTCCTGTGTTTGTGTTAGTTTAGGTAGGTAGTGTGTTTCTAAGAATTCATCCATTGCTTCTTGGTTTTCAAATTGTTAGAGTACAATTTTTCTTAGTAATCTGTTACTTTTAATTTCATTTGGGTCTGTTGTAATAGCAGCCATCTCATTTCTTATTCATGTTATTTGCTTCCTCTCCTGTTTTTCTTTTATCAGTTCCACCAATGGTTTATCACTTTTGTTAATTTTTTCAAAGAACCAGCTTTTGGTCTTGTTAACTCTTTCAATTGTTTTCCTGTTTTCTATTTCATTTAAATCTGCTCTAATTTTTAGAATTTGCTTTCTTAGGTGCCTGAGGGTTTCTTTTGTTGCTCTCTATTTGTTCAAGTTGTAGGGATAATTCTTTGATTTTAACCCTTTCTTCTTTTTGTATGTGTGCATTTATTGGTAAAACTGACCTCTGCGTGCTGCTTTCACTGTGTCCCAAAGGTTCTGATAGGAAATGTTTTCATTCTCACTGTATTCTATGAATTTCTTTATTCCATCCTTAATGTCTTTATAACCCAGTCATTTTTAGCAGGGTACTGTTCAGTTTTCAAGTATTTGATTTCTTTTCCCTGCATTTTCTGTTTTTGATTTCTTCTTTTAAGGCCTTATGATTAGAGAAGATGTTTTGTAATATTTTGATGTTTTGGATTCTGCTAAGGCTTGTTTTATGACCTAATATGTGGTCTATTCTAGAGAATGTTCCATGTGCACTAGAAGAGAAAGTATACTTGGGTATTGTTGGGTGGAATGGAATGTTCTGTATATGTCTATAAGGTCAGGTTGGTTTATTGTGGCATTTAGATCTTCTGTATCTTTATTGAGCTTCTTTCTGGATGTGCTGTCCTTCACCGAAAGTGGCCTGTTGAAGTCTCCTAGTATAATTGTGGAGCTGTCTATCTCAATTTTCAATGCTCTTAGAGTTTGTTTTATGTATCTTGCATCCCTTTCACTGAGTGCATAAATATTTAATAAGGTTATTCCCTCTTGGTATATTGTCCCTTTAATCATTATATAGTGTCCTTCTTTGTCCTTTGTGGTGGATTTTGTCAGAAATTAATATTGCCACTCCTACTCTTTTTTGATTGTTTTTTGCTTGATATATTTTTTTCCATCCTTTGAGTTTTAGTTTGTGTCTCTATGTCTAAGTTTTGTCTCTTGTAGGCAGCATATAGATGGATTTTTTTTTTTTTTTTTAATCCGTTCTGCCACTTTCTGTCTCTTTATTGGTGCATTTTAGTCCATTTACATTCAGCTTAATTATAGACAGGTATGAGTTTAGTGCTGTAATTTTGATGCCTTTTTTTGTATGTTGTTAACAGTTTCTTTTTCCCACTTAATTTTTTGTGCTGAGTAGTTTATCTCTATATATTGTCTTTTCCTCTTATTCTTTGTTGTTGATTTTGTTTCTGCTGAATTTCTATTTTTTTTCTTGTATTTTATTTTGACGAGTAGGATAGTTAGTCTACTTTTTGGTTACCTCAGTATTTACCCCTGTATAGGGTCGCTATGAGTCGGAATCGACTCGACGGCAGTGGGTTTATTTCTAAGTTTAAGCCTAACTGTTATTTCTTTATATAGCCTTGTCTTCCTCTCTGTATGAACGATCTATGACTACATTTATTAATCCCTCTTTATTGCTTTAATGTTGTCTTCTTTTACATAAAACATTGCTGTTTCCCTGTTTTGAGCTTTTTTTATCTTGATTTATTTTTGTGATTTCCCTATCTGGGTTGACATCTGATTGCTCTGTCCAGTGTTCTATTCTTGGGCTGATACCTGATATTATTAATCTTCTAACCAAAGAACTCCCTTTAGTATTTCTTGTAGTTTTGGTTTGGTTTTTACAAATTCTCTAAACTTCTGTTTATCTAGAAATGTCCTAATTTCACCTTTGCATTTGAGAGACAGTTTTGCTGGATCTATGATTCTTGGCTGGCAATTGTTTTCCTTCAGTGCTTTATATAAGTCATACCATTGCCTTCTTGCCTACATGGTTTCTGCCAAGTAGTCTGAGCTTATTCTTATTGGCTCTCCTTTGTAGGTGACTTTTTGTTTATCCCTGGCTGCTCTTAAAATTCTCTCTTTATCTTTGGTTTTGGCAAGTTTGATTATAATATGTCTTGGTGGCTTCCTTTAACATCTGCCTTATGTGGAGTTCGATGAGCTTCTTGGATAGACATCTTCTAATATTTCATGATATCAGGGATGTTTTCTGCCAATAAATCTTCAACAATTCTCTCGGTATTTCTGTTGTCCCTCCTTGTTCTGGTACTCCAATCACTCGTGGGTTATTTCTCTAGATAGAGTCCCACGTGATTCTTAAGTTTTCTTCATTTTTAAAAATTCTTTTATCTGATTTTTCTTCAAATATATTGGTGCCAAGTGCTTTATCTTCAAGCTCACTAATTCTGCCTTCCACTTTCAATTCTACTCCTCTGACTTTCTATTAAGTTGTCTAATTCTGTAATTTTATTGTTAATCTGCATTTCTGATTATTGTCTCTCTAGGGATTCTTGCAGCTTATTAAATTTTTCATTATGTTCTTGAATAACCTTTTTAATTTGTTCAACCGCTTTATCTGTGTGTTCCTTGGCTTGTTCTGCATATTGCTTGATCTCCTTCTTAGTTTCATTCCTGATATCCTGAGGAGTTCTGTATGTTAATCTTTTGAATTCTGCATCTGGTAATTCCAGGAAGGCATCTTCATCCAGAAGATCCATTGATTCTTTGTTCTGAGAGCTTGTTGAGGCAATCATGGTCTGTTTCTTTACGTGTCTTGATATTGACTGCTGTCTCCAAGCCATCTATAAGTTACTGTATTAATTTATTTTATGTGTGCTTACTGTATCCTAGCTTCTTGCTTTGTTTTGTTTTGATATGCCCAAATGGGTTTCTTGAGTGAGCTAGCTTGATTATTTTCACCTTTGAAGCTCTGACGTCCTGTCCCCAGACGGCTACAGCTGTTATCAGGTATATCAGTCTAGGAGTCCTTTCACTTTTATTGTATTAATTCAGCTCAGGTGTCCAAGTAGCTGATCATCAAGTGTGTGGTACAGGCTCTGTCCTACAGTCTTAGGGGGGCAGGGGTGTTTGGTGTATATACTGGTATCTGATTGCAGCAGATACCAAGTGTGTGGTGTAGACTGTCACCTATTCACTTAGAGGAGTAGTGGTGATAGTTGTGTGCACCAGATTCTAGTAGCAGCAGGGGGTCGCACTCCGGGGAGGGGGGGCAGGATGCTGACAGGCTTCCCCCAAGTGCCAGCGAGGTAGGTGTGTCTCTATTACTAAAGCTCTTCGGTGGGTGGGCTCTGCAGCTGTACCTCAGGCACCCAATGCATATACCTTTACAGATTGGTAGCTGTCACTATCCTCAGACCCCTATGGCAGGAGGCTAGGTGGTTTGGGTGGAGCTTCAGCCCTCAGTTCCCCATTGTGGGTCAGTGAGGGCTCTGTTTAATAGGTAGAGGTATCAGACCCAGGAAACTTGTCTTTCTAGTAATCTGCTAAAACAATTACAGTCAGATCCCTATCAGAAATGCCTTTGCATTATAATAGCCACCTTGTTCCCTGTAGGGATGAAAGCCCAAGACTGTGGATCTCACATGCTTGGCTGGAGCTGGTTCTGTATTTTTAGTCCAATTTCGGGAAGTTAGGGAAGGATTTTTGGTCCCTGGGTTTTTTGTAGCTGCTTCTCTCAGGCCAGGAGAATGGGTTAGGGAAAGACAAACAAAAACAAAAACAAAAAACTGCAGAGCACTTCACTCTCTGGCCCAGGAAATTCCAATGTTAATGAAGCCGCCTGGGAAGGGGAGGGGAGGGATCGGATAGATAGGAGATAGTAGCACCCAGGAATATAGACAAAGTTACTTATCTTGTTTGGTGATGACTGTTTTATCCGAGATTCCTGAGGGGTGTGTAGCCTGTGTGCAGTTGGCTGGATCGAGATTGCCCCTGAGGGTCAGGCCCGCTTCCTGTGCTTGTGCTATCTCAGAAGCCGTGGTCAGTTCCTCTGCTCCCAGTCCAAAGCCCAGCGCCAAGGTTCCCCGGCTGGGACACAGCATACCAGGCTCCAAAACCAGTTGCTGCCTCCTGGTGATTTCTCCTCCTGTCAGCCGCATTGCTGCGCTGCCTGCGTGCACTGGCCGGGCTTCCCCCGAGGTCACTTCTGGGGGCTAGGGCCACTTCCCATGTTTGTGCCGTCTCAGGATGCCACGCTCAGCTCCCCTGCGCCCAGTCCAAAGCCTGGCACCAAGGTTTTCTGACTGGGACGCTGGCTCCAGGCCCCGAAAACATTCGCTGCATCCCCGTGGTTGCTCGTTCTCTTGTTAGCCACGCCAGTGTGCAGCCTGCTTGCGCTGGCTGAGTCTCTGTCACTCAGGTCAACTCTTTAGATCTGTGTTTGATGGTCAGAGTTCATAGATTGTCATGTATGTGATCGATTCACTTGTTTTTCTGAGTTTTTGTTGCAAGAGCGATCCGAGGTAGCTTCTACCTAGTCAGCCATCTTGGGCCCTACTCCTTTAGTGAATTTTAAAATCAATATGCAGCAGCATGAAACACAGGGAGAAAAACAATGAAAATTAAACAGAATGTGCGTGAGCTGTTGCACAATTTCAACAGGTCTAGTATACATGTGGAAACCCTGGTGGCATAGTGGTTAAGAGGTATTGCTGCTAACCAAAATATCAGCAGTTCGAATCCACCAGGCGCTCCTTGAAAACTCTATAGGGCAGTTCTACTCTGTCCTGAGTCTAAATCAACTCAACAGCAGGGTTTTGTTTTTTTTTTTAAGTACACATGTGCCTAGAACACATGAAAAACTGGAGAGAAATGGGAGAAAGAATATGTAGTTGGAGAAATAATGCCTGAAAAAATTTCAAATTTGTTAATAACTGCAAATCCGCAGATCCAAAAACTCAAATAACCCCAAGTACAAGAAACATAAAACCACATCAAAGTACATCCTAGTCAAGTTGTTTAAATCCCGTGGTAAAGAAATAATCTTAAAATCAGCCAGAGGAAAAAGATACAATATGTACAGAGGAACAGAATTATAGATGACAGCAGTTTTCTCACTGTAAACAATTTAAGTCAGAAGACAGTCCAGAAACACCTTTAAAATACTAAAAGAAAACAAAAAAAGGAAAAAAACCTGCCAACCTAGACTTATATTCTCCACAAATATTTTTAAAAATTAAAGAAAACTAAAGCTTTTTTTGTAGTACAAAAATCCAAAAGGATTCATCACCAGAATATCTGCACTATAAGGAATGTTTAAAGATATCCTTAAGGAAAAAGCAAAATGATACCCGATGGAAACTTGAATTTACACTGCTGGATCCTGGCCAAAAACCTATATGTTATTTTTCAGGGCTGACCATAGGCAATTACAAAGGCTTTACCTGGCAGGCATCACGGAGGCAGAAAACTGCCTTAGAATAGACTGAACCATGTCCCCCAAAAAGATATATTAAAGTCTTAATTTCCATACCTGTGTATGTGATGTGTTTGGAAGTAAGAACCATCTCCAAGGCCACTACTTTGGTCCAAGATAACCCCATCTCTTGCCTAGACTACCCATATAGACCATTCATTGGCCTCTTTTGAGTTTCTCAAAGATGCTAAGTTCTCTTCTGTATCTGGGCTCCTTTTCTTACTATTTTTCTGCTTGGGATGCTCTTCCTTTGTCTCAGTTATCTGGTGCTACTATAACGGAAATACCACAACTGGATGACTTTAACAAAGAGAAATTTATTTTCACATTCTCGAAGGCTTAGGAGTCTGAATTCCAGGCACCAGCTCCATGGGAAATCTTTCACTATCAGCTCTTGGGGGAAGGTCCTTGTCATCAATCTTTCCCTAGTCTAGGAGCTTCTCGGTACAGTGACCCCAGGTCCAAAGGACACGCTCTCCTCCTGGTTCTTCATTCTTGATGACATGAGGTTTCCCTGTCTCTCTGCTCGCTTCTATCTTTTATATCTCAAAAGAGATTGACTCAAAATACAATTTAATCTTATAGATTAAGTCCTACCCCATTAACATAACTGCCTCTAATTCTGCCTCATTAACTTCATAGATGTAGGATTTACAACGCTTAGGAAAATCACATCAGATGACGAAATGGTGGACAATCACACAATACTGGGAATCATGGCCTAGCCAAGTTGACACATATTTTGGGGGTATACAATTCAAACCATCACAACCTTACAACATTTTTTTTATGTCTGATTTACTCTCCTCCTTCAGGTTCCAACTCACAATGTATGTTCTCAGAGAGGCCTTTTTTGATCACCCTATATAACATGGAAGTGCTGGTGGTGCAGTGATTAAGAGCTCAGCTGCTAACCAAAGGGTTGGTAGTTGAATCCACCAGCCACTTCTTGGAAACTTTATGGGGCAGTTCTATAGGGTCCTATAAGGTCGCTATGAGTTGGAATCAACTCAATGGCAATGGGTTTTTTTTTGTTGTTTGTTTATAGAACATGATTCCCTGTGTAACACTAGCTTCTCATTTCTATTTTTGTCTTACGTAGGATCTAACCTAATATGTAATTTTCTGTGTTTGCTTGTTTACTGTTTGTATCCTCAACAAGAATTTTAACTCTATCATGCTGAAGACATTGCCTGATTTTTCACCCGTATATATTTAAGTGCCTGGATCAGTGCTTGACAGATTGTATAGACTCAATAAAATATTTGATAGCTGAATGCATTGATTTACAAGTAGAGGATTATAATGATTGATATATGTAGTTGGCCTTAGGTTGTATAAACAATTATAATTTCAATTTCCACAACAGGCTTCTTCATGAATGAAGAGGGATGAATTTGGACTCTGTGTAATTGGTCTTCCTTTGTAAGTAATGGGGAACAGCACTCAAACTGTGGACTTTATGATTCCTAAAGTAAGGGATAATTTATACAGAGAGGGTCACTAAATGTATCCTACTTTTTTTTTTTTTTTCTATTTTCTCCACTTTCATTTTGGTGTTGCGAAGTTACCTTAGGTTCTGGTTTGCTTTCTTCTCTCAATCCCAATGCCCAAAGAGGCAGATGCCCACCTTACTTAGGTTATTGTGTTCCCACTTAGGCTTGGGGTCAAGGGTGAAATCCTGAGCAACTGTATACTCTGAGAATTCAATTGGTGTGTCTTGTTCACCATCTGACAGAAAGACCTCTGCTCACAACCACCCATTTGCTTTCCTTGACGCCAGGCTTGCAATTTCTCCAGGGTTCTGTTAGGAAGACTAACCATCATCTCTCCGGGAGGTGTGTATATGCTTTTGGCTATCTTTGTTCTAAATTTACCTATCAACCCCAAACATCTTTTTTCTAATTTTCAAAAATTCCTCAAAGGACAATTTTTCTTCTTTCTTTTTTTTTCAGTTATGTTTTTGTTCTTTTTAATTAACCTTTCTACTCTTTCCAAAAGAATTTGGAGAAAGAGAGAGACAATAAATTCACATTTTCAGTGTGCCATTTTCATCAAGATTCATCAAATACAGTTCTGAGTAATTCTCTCTCTACATTAAAAAGCAAAAAACAAACAAAAACAAAACATTTGCTGAAGTCACTTTCAATTGCTATGCTTCATAAGAAGTCAAATTGACATTATGCATACAAAGGTGAATGACTATTAGAGTCAAGTACCAAATTTCTAACTTAGACTAACACTGAATAAGGTCATCATTTCTCTGCATTTACTTTCAACTCATCAAGGATGGAAACCATGTTTTATTCATTTCTCTAGTTTCATGTCTTATTCATTTCTCTAGTCCCAGGTGTAAGCACAGTGCCAGGTTCTTTCTATATACTAAAAGAATGTTTGTTGAATGACCGAAAATAAAGCTGAACATTTGTCTTAAATTTTAAGCAACTGGGACATGATCTTAGTTACCTTTCTGACATAGACTCAAAACTTCTATCAGTTTGGTCACCCTACCAATTAATTCATCTTTTTGAAATGTCCAGGCGTGATTCCACAGAACTTGTTAAAATAATTTTTTTAGTCACATTCATTTACCAGATACTCCCCTGGTAATTGTAAATGACAGCAACGAGAGGTGAAGGAGCGTGGCCATTAAGAAAATATTGTTCCTGTTAGAAGCACAAGCTTGTCATCGTGTAACCATTTTAAAAAGCAAATAAAGACATGATTTTATTGAGTGTCTATATAAGGATCCAAAAAATCTGAAAAATACTGTTAGGCTGAGTAATCTTCAGAGTGTTTCTGTAGAAGTTTCCAAAACAAGTTTGTGAGAAAGTGTTATTCTTCTGGTCCCTTACTTGTGTTTATTTTTAGTTGTTTTAATCAGTGTTTTTTCCAAGCCTAATGATGTTGCTTGCTTGTCTCTCCATGTTACATCAAGTAATTTGGGTCCCTCTGAGACATGTAAGTAGTAATTGCAGTAAATATTCATCATGTGGAATTAATAATGGCACCTTGAAATGCCCTATTTAATTTTTTTTATGGGATTTCTTTACCACACAGAACCTTCACCTGATATGGCATTAAAAACAAAGGAAGGCCATGGCTGGTTTTTATATCACAGTGACAGGAGAAAAAAGAGAACTGTGAGATCATTCTGGCGGGGAACTCTGAATAACTCACTTGCAAAGCTGAAAGGTTTGTTAAATAAGTTTGGAATAGAAGAATCTGGGTTTATGTTTACTCAGGCAATATTTCTAATGTGAAGTGAGCTAAATACTTATGGAATGCTTGAATAAATGAATATTAGTTAATTGCTAATCTCTAATGCAATCAAGTTCAGACTGAAGGCTTTTCTATTGATCTCATGTATTTATCAGACTTCTAAGGTAAAAATGGAACTTCTCAGTCAGATAGTAATTAGATAAAGCAAGCAAAGGACCTTTGAAGAAGATGTTGTATGATCCCTAATTTATGGAGAAAACTTTACCTTGTGTCACTTTAAGTCAACATATCTTATTTATTTGTTATTATCATCTGTAAATCTCATCATCAAGTCAATTCTGACTCATAGTGACCCCATAACAGAGTAGAACTGCCCCATAGGGTTTTCAAGGCTGTAATCTTTGTGGAAGCAGACTGCCACATCCTTCTCCAGAAGAGTAGCTGATCAGTTTGAACTGTTGACCTTTCAGTTCGCAGCCAAACACAACCACTGAGTAAGGGTGGTGTTACAATCCCACACTAATCCTCTCAACATAAAATTACAATCACAAAATAGAGGACTACCACACAATGCTGGGAATCACGGCCTAACCAAGTTGACACATATTTGGGGGAGATACAATTCAATCCATGACATGAGGTCATTGAGAGTTTTTTAAATGTGTTTATTGGTTGAGTGGTGCTTGTTTTTGGCCTTATATTTCCACCTTTTGGTTTAAAATGAATTTTAGAAGCTAGAAAAATAAAAAGAACTGCCAAATGTTGTGGTCACTTTTCTTTCTGCTACTCTTCTCATTAACATTTACTTGGAAAAAAAAGGAAAACTGGTAAAAGTAAGTTTAGTTCCATATTTTAAATTTATTTTATTGATTATCTGGATATTTCAAAATTCTAGGCTAGCTTGATAGTATAATTTGTATATTTAAATTTGTCTCTGGCTACTACTAGAAGATTTTTTGGAAATGAGGGTAATTTCCAAGTAAGATAAAAAGAACAATGACAATTCAATGAGTTGGCAGATGGCAGGGAAGATAAAGATAAAACAAAACAAAACAAAACAAACAAAACAAAACAAAAGGTAGATCTTGATAAATCCAGTGTCAGTTAGATTGACTTTACAGAGTATTTGGGGCACAATTCGCATATTCTTTCCTTTATAGAACTTTTCTCAAGACTCTAGTAAATATTGAGTTTGAAAGGTTCATGGCATTCCATTTTCCTGGCAAACAGAAATGAACTTCCATTTTGTCAAACATTTGGAAATCAAATGTTGGTATTTTTCTTAAAATTATTGTTGTGAAACGTTTCCTCAGGGATATGTTTCTGCCAACTGGAAGGGATTCAAAACATATTTCTTCATTCGTTCTGCCTCCAGAGACCATTTCCTTTTGCCACCTCTGTAAGAATTGGTAATGAGAATACATTTGAACATATTAAAACTACAGACACCCAGTGACATTCAAAGCAGGCCAAGAAATTGCCACTGGTGCCATTGGCACAATTTGGATTTAGATGTGGTTAGACGTTGACCCCTGTTTTATTTGCTGAACTTTGCCATGTTTGTTGCTGTTCATTGAAATTCCCTTCTACTTCACCATGATGTTTATTTGAAAGGCACCATAAAAATTGTTCTTGTAACAACACATGAATTTAGGGACTTTTCAAAAGGACTTTTCTCCTAATGTTCAAACAACGTGTATGAGTAAGTACATACATATAAAGTGGCCAAAATAAAGTTTTCAAAGGTAGCTATGGAGAAATAAAAAAATTTAAAAAGACATTTCAGTAGAAGTATTATTTCTACTAGTAATTGTAGATGAATGTTTTCTAAAAAGAGGTGACAGTGAAACAACACAAAGAGGAAGTGAAACGAAGATCAAAATAGATGATTTCCATTGTTTTTTTCTTTTCTTGGTGAAAGAAGATCTGACGACATAAATTAGAACTTGTGAAAGAAGTCTCTTCGTGTTGATTATGTAAAATTTATCTGAATGAAATTTATAGGCTCTGGGGGCACAATTGGAAGCTCAGTAAATACAAGCAATACTGGCAATTGAAAAGGAGATTGGAAGTCAAGGTTAGTCCAACTAGAAAAACTCAGGTTTCCCAGGTAAAAGTCCTAGAGCATTTGTGAGTTGGAAGGATAAATGTGGAATTAAGAGGTGAATGGAGAACATTTAACTGGACAAGAAATTTGTAAGAGTGAAAATTTCCTGTGATAATTTAAATATCAAATTAATCATTGATGCTTTAAGTGTTTGTACAAATCAGCAAGAATAAGTGATATATCAATACAGGCACTTGCATTCAATGCTGATAGTGCAAATCTTAGAATAGGGTCAAGATCATGTGTAATATGAAACTTTGTGGTATTTATCCTAATGAATTGATCCTATGTTACTGTATATCATTATTATTTTTGTGAAAATGAGAAAAACAATAAGAATGATGAAATAACCTTGTGAATGCCCTCAAGAAAATATTCGGCAGGAATTAAAGATGTTTGTCACAAATGGTAGGAGCCCTGGTGGTGCAGTGGTTAAGTACCCACCAGCTGCTCTGTGGGAGAAAGATGTGGCCACCTGCTTTTGTAAAGATTTGAAAACCCTGTGGGGCAGTTCTACTCTTCCTATAGGGTCGCTATGAGTTGGAATCCCTTGACCACAATGGATTTGGTTGTGGCTTTTGTTTGTTTGTTTGGCACAAATGGTTAAGTGCACGACTGCTGGCCAAAAAGTTGGCAATTTGAACCCACGCTGAGGTGCCTGAGAAGACAGCCATTGTCATCTGCTTCTGAAAGGTCACAGCCTTAAAAACCCTATGGAGCAGCTCTACTCTGCACACATGTGGTCACATGAGTTGGAATCAAATTCTCAACAACTAATCAGAAGATTAAATTTATAAAAAAAAAAAAAATTTATAGAAACACGAAAATCTTGGACTGTGCTATAACTTAACACACACAAAAAAAGCATATAAAGTTTGATCAAAAGTAGGCAAAATAAACCACAAGCTATTTGTAAAAACACACCAAAAATGTTCACAAACGTTTACGTCAGGAGCTGATGCTACCAGTGATACGTATTTCTCTCTCTCTCTTTAACATTCTTATACTTTTTAAATTGTAAATCTTAGAGTAAACTTTATTTTTAATAAAGTGTAGGGTTTTCTTTAGGCCCACTTGTGCTATACCAAAGTGTCCACTTTATTTCCTTTCCAGACATTATTTAACATCACAGCATGTATTTACCTCTTCCTTTTCTGAGGTAGAAATTTTCTGAAGCTCTCTCAGCACCTATCTCATTTACATCATAGTCAGGGTTTAAATGAATTAAACACAATCAACTGATAATCAATTAAAAACAAGAAATGATAACTTTGTTTTTTTCCCCCTTTGACAGATCAGATTTCTTCTTTAATTAATTGAATTATTTGGCATTTTGTTTCTTCCCCAATAGCTGCACTGTGTTTTTATGTTCTCTTCAGACAAGATACAATTAGAGTAAGCATACTACTTCCAAACATGGTAGTAAACACAAAAGAGTGACATGGACGTGTTGGTTTACAGAAAACTCCAGAACACTTGAGTTTAGTTTATTTAGGCTACCAACAACAGAAACTGCCCTAAAATAACCTATCACATTAAAGCTTGCAATTTAGTTTCTTTTTTTTTTTTTTTTTCTTGATTTCCTAAGGTATTCCACCTCATTTTAAGTCTTTGTTTAATTCTCCTCAGGTTTATTTTTTAAATTTTATTGTGGTAAAACTTATATAACAAAACATTTATTTATTTACCATTTTAAAGTGTACAACTTGGTGGCATTAAGTGCATTTGTCATATTATATAACCATCACCACTACCTGTTTCCAAATCATTTTCATCTCCTTAACCAACCAAAAACCAAACCAAACCAAACCCAGTGCCATCAAGTTGATTCCGACTCACAGCGACCTTATAGGATGGAGTAGAACTGCCCCATAGAGTTTCCAAGGAGCGCCTGGTGGATTCGAACTGCTGACCCTTTGGTTAGCAGCTGTAGCACTTAACCACTATGCCACCAGCGTTTCCCAAGTCATTTTCATCTCCTTAACCAGTAGCCAGTAGCCCTTAAATAATAACTCCCTGTTTCTCCCTCCCCACAGGCTCTGCTAATCATGAATAAACATTTGTCTCTATGCTTTTGTCTTTATCTAGGTATTTCATATGAATGGAATCCGACCGCTCACCAAAAAAAGATCGGCAGTTCGAATCTACCAGCTGCTCCTTGGAAACCCTATGGGGCAGTTCTACTCTGTCCTGTAGGGTTGCTATGAGTGGGAATCGACTCGACAGCAATGGGTTCGGTTTGGTTGGTTTTGGGATCATTTAACATTTGTCCTTTCGAGTCCGACTTCATTCAATCAGCATGTTTTCAAGATTCATCTATGTCATAGCATATATCAGAACTTCATTCTTCTTTAGAGCTGAATAATATTTTATAGTATTTATATATACTACATTTTGTTTATCCATTCACCTGTTTTTTTATTCACCTGTTGATGGACACGTGGATTGTTTCCATCTTTTGTCTATTGTAAATTGTGCTGCAATAACAATGATATACAAGTGTCTAAGTTCCAGCTTTCAAGTGTTTAGGGTACATATCTAGAAGTGGAATTTCTGGGTCATATGGTAATTCTGTGTTTAACTTTTTGAGGAACCACCAAACTGTTTCTAAAGTAGCTGCATCATTCAACATTTCCACCACCAATGGCTAAGGGTTCTAGTTTCTCCACATCCTCGCCATTACGTGTTATTTTCTTTCTGTTCATAGCTATCCCCATCCTAGTGGGTGCAAAGTCTATCTATCTCATTGTGCTTTGATTTCTATTTCGCTAATGACTAATGACATTGGGCATCATTTCATGTGCTTACTGGCCATTTGCATATTTCCTTTGGTGATTCTCCTTAGTTTTAACATAATCATTTTAATAGAGAATCTCACCTCATTTAAGGAACAGAGGCCACCACAATACAATGATACCTTTTAGTTCCACTGTCTTTTAATGCATACAAATAGCAAAGTGTTTGTAGTCACAGTTAACCCAGCTGAAATGGATAGATCTACTAAATTCCTTACATTTTGTGAAAGGGCTAAAGATTTTATATCATTTTTCTTAATGGCACTACCTAACACTCATAAAAGCCTATGTTCTAGTACATTCCTAAAGCCTAATGATTCAAAAACTGTCCCTAACTTTTCTCAGTCCTTCTAGTTCTCTTGGCTCTGATTAGTCACACCCTCCAGCTTCCTGATGCCCCTGTTCTCACTAGCCTATTCCAGATCTGAACTGGAGCAATCATTTTTCAGATAGTTGGCACTATCATAGTCTCAAGTATGTGGTTGGTTGTTGTTTAAAATCCTTTGTGGTGGCACAGGAACAGAAGTTTTTTTTCCTCAATCTTGCTCTTATGCTTAAAAAAAATGATTAATCTTAGTTCAAATAAAAGCCCAGATGGCAAATGATTGCTTCTTATTGGTCTATTATGGCAGGTGAAAATATTTAAATGCTCATTTAAGTGTATTTTAAAATGAAATAAACTTTCTTTTCAGACAAATTCTATCTAAACATGATTAAAGACCAAAAAAAAAAAAAAAAACCCAAAATATTCCAAGAGGAGAATGAAAAAAAGAGAGAAACAGTAATAAGAGAGTTGTGATTGATTTCTGTAATTGCTTCTATTTGCTTAATGATAATCCTGCTTTTGCTTATATATACTAAGTCTTCAATTTATAACACACTGGCGTCAAAAATAATGAAATCAAAAGGAAATCTAAAGTAAATAATATATAATGTAATTTTTATGCTAACATAATGTAATTCCTCTTAGTTAATATTTTATATTGAGCACTGCTAATCTTTAGCTCAATCGTCTACAATTATTGGGCAAATAATCATATGGGTAGGAAATAGGAAAGGGGTTCTCTTCTAATTAAAGAGCCTGCAAGTAGGGCCCAAGAATTTGGTTCTGTATACATCTCAATGGTAGTGTGGCTCATAGTTTTATTGAAAACACTTTTATCCATAATATTGCCTCCCTCTCTACCCCTTTCTTTCTTCCTTTCTCTCTCTCTCCTTCCCTCACTCCCTCTCTCTCTCTCTCTTTTCTTTCTTTCTTTCTCATAGAAAGTCATTCTTTTGCCATGGTGTCCTTCTAAGGCTGAAGAAGTACACAGCAGGACAAAGAGTATGATAAGAACTTTGGCTATAACGTCAACTGATGACCTCTGCGGCTGAGTTCTCAGGTAACGTGGAATCAGTTCTTATTTTCCTGAAGCTCAGAATCTTCATCTAAAAATAGGGATAAGGCAGTAAGGAGGTCACACCTAAGGTTCACCCTTCAGCCAAAGATCAGACAGGCCCATAAAACAAAACGAGACTAAATGAGCACACAAGCCCCGGGCAAGGACCAGAAAGCAGGAGAAGACAGGAAAGCTGCTAATAGGGACCCTAAGATAGAGAAGGAGAGAGTGTTGTTGACATGTCATGGGGTTGGCGACCAATGTCACAAAACAATATGTGCATTAATTGCTAAATAAGAAGCTAGTTTGTTCTGTAAACCTTCATCTAAAGTACAATAAAACATGCGATCGAGAAATAAAAACAGGGATAATGCCACCTGGTCACTCCTCAGTAGTTCTGAGTCTCAAAGAAATTATATCAGTAGAATCACAATGAGAAGAGTAAACTGATATTGAGTTATAAATCATCTCATTTGTTAGCCTACAGTTCTTAGTTATTAACAGGCAGAAACTTTTTAATGATTACTTCACAGATTTTAATGATGTGTATGTGTAGGGTGACCAAATAAATTAGGGTGACCAAATAAATTATGCCTACACAGAGGCATTTTGAGAAAAAAGCATGCTTTTTTAATCACTGCTCCAGAGAGCAGGTGTATGATCAATCAACTTAGAACCTACCGATCTGGGTGACTTCTCAACAAATCATTATGCACAAATAAGCTTCAGCAAAGTAATTTAACACTTTAAAATTGCTTACTTGCTAAATGTCGTATGTATGTTAGAAAAGCTGAAATGGAAGATCTGTGTCATTATTTGAACAATTCAAGCGAGCACGCAATTTTTGCCTCTGATATCTGATTTCACACCTATTCACAAAACTTGAAGTTAAGTTCACCTTTTAAATTATTTTTAACATAGACAGGTCCATTTTTGACTAATTTCATTTCCTAAAAACTCTGTTTAATTATTCTTTCATCGACATAGCAATCCTAGATGTAGGTGCCCTTATCTTCATTTTGCAGATAAAGAAACTGTAAAATTTGGGGAGGTCACAAGGCTTACCCTAACGCAATCATGAATCAGCTTCTACATTCCAATACAAAAGCACTATGATAAAAGTGCACTCGTGAAAATTGCCAAAAAAAAAAAAAAAAAAACAGGGTTTGTGTGGATCCAAACCAATGTCCTCAAACACTATTTTCTATTGATTTCCAAATACAGTTCCTGGTATATGGTAATTGCTCAAAAATTGTCACTCTTGTTGCCATTATTAACATTTTTAATAACCACAGACAAGATCATTATGAACACTGAGTCTTGACAAGAGTTTTATAAATCTTTTCATTTTATAATACAATAAAAAAATATTCAAATGCCCTCTTGGATAGAATTTTCAAAAGGTCAATGGCACTGGAGAATTAGAATTTTTTTCTCATAATTTTATAGGTCATGTATATGGATTGTGTAAATTAATCAAATTTCCTAGGCATTAGCAGTAAAAAAAAAGAAATCAGAATAAAACTGCCTAGAATGTTCTCTCTTGACAGAGCGTTACATTGCAGCACTAGCTTAACAACTTCATTGTGTTAGAGGAAAGAGAAAGTCACTTAATTTTATAAAAGTGATAAATCACTTTGATTCTAAATGGAATCAATCAGTACACATTTCAGAAAGATAAAGTTCAAACCTTCAATAAACTTAAACCCTTTTTAAAAACAAAAATGCCTATTTTCTTCAATTTAAAGGAACATTGAATATTACCACCAACAAAATATTTCTGATAAAATCATATTAATTTCCCAAATATTTTTGGAAAATGATAACTTATTCAAAGTCCTATAAATATGTATTTTTAATACTTTATTTATAACTCTAGCAAAAGGCTGATTTGTTTGACTTCATTAACAATTTGGATAACTGAACACAATGATCAGAAATCTCTGAAAGCACATGGGAAAAAAAAGAGCTCCCCTTTAACAAAATAAAAGATAGTGCACTTTCATTGGAACTGTGCCAAAGTCCCTCACGATGTTTACCATTTCAAGTTGCTCCCCTGAGTTTCTGACTGTTGCTCCAAACAGGAACTTCGTCTTGCTCCTACTGAGGAACCTGCGACCACATACTAAGTTGGGCGGCTGGTTGTTCTCCATCATGGCTTAACTGGAGGCAGCATTACAGTGCAAGCAGATGTGAACAGATGTAAGCTGAGCCCCAGATGTAGAGAGTGGAAAGGGAGCTGGGACATCAGCCAAATGCAAATCTTCCCGGTAGCATTCCAAAATTCTTAACTTGCATAGCTTCTTAGTTGGATTCTATACACTATTAGAGACAATTAATATGTGAAGTTTTATTTTATTTTTATCTTGCTCCTGGTTTCTCCTCAAATGAAATGACTGTCCATATGGCATCAGCCTCATGAGGACTTACTGCATAGATCAGGAAACAAAGGAACTTTTGCCAAAAGAGGCACTTTAAAAAATTTTTTTTAATGACTCAGCCTTGGGCAAAAGCTTGTTATGGAATTTCCTCTTGCCAGTTCGCCAGCACTCTTCCTTTCCCTGTGAGTATCTTATTTCTCCAAGCTTCCTCCTCACCCTCTCAGTTGGCTGCTCTGTCCATTCTTGCTTTGTGCAGACTCTCAATAAATTCATCCATTACAGTAGACCCATTAAGGTGATAATCTGTAAAGGGTTGTCTCTGATTTCTCCATCCACTGACAAAAGCCTGCTGCTTGAGGATTGTCAAGTTAGCCCCTGCCCCCTCTGTCACTAGGATCAACTCAGCCCACTTATCTTTTTGAGAAGTAATTCTAGTATAATTGCTACCCCCTTCCCAATCACAAAAGAGAAATTCTCCTTCTCTCCACACATGGGAAGCAAAAAAAAAAAAAAAAAGAAGAATTGTATCAGCACTAAATTTTTATAAACCCACTAACTACTCTTTCCTGTGTGAGGTGCAAATTTGTCACTTACTTGGAATCCTCTGCAGTAACCCACAGCATTCCTTAGGTTGATTGTCACTGCTCTTAGCAATCACAGAGGATGAGTCTGGACATTCATTCATCCAGTTTTCCTTTGGTTGTTTTACCAACTATGGAGCAGTTAAGCCAGTGATTCAGGTTTTAACATAATTGTGCTCTGGAGAATAACCCTGGTGATCTGGACTATGTCAGATTTACTGGCTTAGTCCACTCAGAACAGACAAAGCCGAGGAGCACTAGCTCAGTGCTTGAGAACTTGGCTGCTAACCAAAAGATTGGCAGTTCAAATCCACCAGCGCTCCTTGGAAACCCTATGGGGCAGTTCTACCCTGTCCTATAGGGTTGCTATGAGTCGAAACCAGCTCAATGGCAATGAGTTTGATTGGTTTTAAGGGCACTAGAAGGATCCCTGGTGGGATAATGGCTGAATGCTCCACTGCTAATGGAAAGATTGACATTTGGAACTCCCCCACCCCCAGCAGCTCTGCAGGAGAAAGACCTGGAAATCTCTCCTATAAAGATTATAGTCTAGGAAACCCTATGAGGCAGTTCTACTCTGTTACATAGGGTTGCTATGATTCGAAATTGACTTGTTGACTTGACAGCACCTAACAAGAGCACACACATACACATACACACAACACATACACACACACCTCCATACAAGTAGTAGAATTGGGTTACAATTGGTTATCATGAAAACTATCACATTTCTTTATTTTATACTGTTTTTAAAACATTGTTTTCTAGCCCAAAATCTGCCAAAGAAAGTAAATCAGTTTAGCTCACATCCTGCTTCGTAGGTATTAAGAACGTTAAGAACATTAAGAAAAGAATTGGATTCAGTAATAAAATGGGGCTAGCAACAATATCTACTTTATAAGTTCATTGAGGGGTAAATGAGCTAAAAAAGAAAACACAATAAAGTACTTAGGCCATTTCCTGCTAACCAGCAGGAACTTAATAAGAATGAACTATTATTATTTTTACTGTACCCCTGATATCCATCACAGTGCTGGTTAGAGAGTAGACAATCAATAATATATTTTTAATAAATCCATGAATGAATCACTAAGTTTTCTGGAGTTACCCTGATATCTCTCCTGGTTTCATCACCTTCTGGCTATTCAAGCTTTGAGACTGTGTGTTAAAAAGATTTAGTGGTTGGTGCTAACTTAGTCCTGTATCTAAGAATAACCATCATCTCTTTGGGTGCCCTTGAAAAACTTCTGGTTCTTGGGTCCAGAAGTCAGAGACTTGTTCTGACAACTCTCAAACAAAAGTTACCTACCAGTCATTCAACAGTATGTTACTTCTGTATCCCTCTGTTCTGGTATAACCTGTTGCTGTCGAGTTGATTCTGACTCATATTGACCCTATAGGAAAGAGTAGAATTGCCCAATATGGTTTCCAAGTCTGTAATCATCATTACATCATTAATATCCATTAATAGTCAGAACCTGGAATGTACGAAGTATGAATCTAGGAAAATTGGGAATCATCAAAAATGAAATGGAACGCATAAACATCGATATCCAGGCATTAGTGAGCTGAAATGGACTGGTATTGCCCACTTTGAATCGAACAATCATATAGTCTACTATGCTGGGAACGACAACTTGAAGAGGAATGGTGTTCCATTCATCGTCAAAAAGAACGTTTCAAAATTTATCCTTAAGTACAACGCTGTCAGTGATAGGATAATATCCATATACCTACAAGGAAGACCAGTTAATATGACTATTATTCAAATTTACACACCAACCACTAGGGCCAAAGATGAAGAAATACAAGATTTTTATCACCTGCTGCAGTCTGAAATTGATCGAACGTGCAATCAAGATGCATTGATAATTACTGGTGATTGGAATGCAAAAGTTGGAAAGAAAGAAGAAGGATCAGTAGTTGGAAAATATGGCCTTGGTGATAGAAACAATGCTGGAGATCAAATGATAGAATTTTGCAAGACCAACGACTTCTTCATTGCAAATACCTTCTTTCACCAACATAAACGGTGATGATACACATGGGCCTCGCCAGATGGAACACACAGAAATCAAATTGACTACATCTGCGGAAAGAGTTGATGGAAAAGCTCAATATCATCAGTCAGAACAAGGCCAGGGGCCGACTGTGGAACAGACCATCAATTGCTCATATGCAAGTTCAAGCTGAAACTGAAGAAAATCAGAGCAAGTCCACAAGAGCCAAAATATGACCTTGAGTATATCCCACCTGAATTTATAGACCATCTCAAGAATAGGTTTGACGCATTGAACACTAGTGACTGCAGACCAGATGAGTTGTAGAATGACATCAAGGACATCAACCATGAAGAAAGCAAGATGTCACTGAAAAGACAGGAAAGAAAGAAAAGACCGAGATGGATGTCAGAGGAGACTCTGAAACTTGCTCTTGAACATCTAGCAGCTAAAGCAAAAGGAAGAATTGATGAAGTAAAAGAACTGAATAGAAGATTTCAAAGGGCAGCTCGAGAAGACAAAGTATTATAATGACATGTGCACAGAGCTGGAGATGGAAAACCAAAAGGGAAGAACGCGATCAGCGTTTCTCAAGCTGAAAGAACTGAAGAAAAAAATTCAAGCCTCGAGTTGCGATAGTGAAGGATTCCGTGGGGAAAATATTAAATGACACAGGAAGCATCAAAAGAAGATGGAAGGAATACACAGAGTCATTATACCAAAAAGAATTAGTCGATATTCTACCATTTCAAAAGGTGGCATACGATCAGGAACCGATGGTACTGAAGGAAGAAGTCCAAGCTGCTCTGAAGGCATTGGCAAAAATAAAGGCTCCAGGAATTAATGGAATATCAACTGAGATGTTTGAACAAACAGATGCAGCGCCGGAGGCGCGTGATCATCTATGCCAAGAAATATAGAAGACAGCTTCCTGGCCAACTGACTGGAAGAGATGCATATTTATGCTTATTCCCAAGAAAGATGATCCAACTGAATGTGGAGATTATAGAACAATATCATTAATATCACATGCAAGCAAAATTTTGCTGAAGATCATTCAAAAAAGGCTGCAGCAGTATATTGACAGGGAACTGCCAGAAATTCAGGCCAGATTCAGAAGATGACGTGGAACCAGGGGTATCATTGTTGATGTCAGATAGATCCTGGCTGAAAGCAGAGAATACCAGAAGGATGTTTACCTGTGTTTTATTGACTATGCAAAGGCATTCGACTGTGTGGATCATAACAAACTCTGGATAACACTGCGAAGAATGGGAATTCCAGAACACTTAATTGTGCTCATGAGGAACCTTTACATGGATCAAGAGGCAGTTGTTTGGACAGAACAAGGGGATACTGAATGGTTTAAAGTCAGGAAAGGTGTGCATCATGGTTGTATTCCTTCATCATACCTATTTAATCTGTATGCTGAACAAATAATACTAGAAGCTGGACTCTATGAAGAAGAAGGGGGCATCAGGATTGGAGGAAGACTCATTAACAACCTGCGTTATGCAGATGACACAACCTTGCTTGCTGAAAGTGAGGAGGACTTGAAGCACTTACTAATGAAGATCAAAGACCACAGCCTTCAGTATGGATTACACCTCAACATAAAGAAAACAAAAACTCTCACAACTGGACCAATGAGCAACATCATGATAAACGGAGAAAAGATTGAAGTTGTCAAGGATTTCATTTTACTTGGACCCACAATCAACAGCCATGGAAGCAGCAGTCAAGAAATCAAAAGATGCATTGCATTGGGTAAATCTGCTGCAAAGGACCGCTTTAAAGTGTTGAAGAGCAAAGACGTCTCCCTGAAGACTAAGGTGAGCCTGACCCAAGCCATGGTATTTTCAATCCCTCATATGCATGTGAAAGCTGGACAATGAATAAGGGAGACTGAAGAAGAGTTGACGCCTTTGAATTGTGGTGTTGGCAAAGAATATTGAATATACCATGGACTGCTAGAAGAACGAACAAATCTGTCTTGGAAGAAGTGCGGCCAGAATGCTCCTTAGAGGCAAGGATGGCGAGACTGCATCTTACATACTTTGGACGTGTTGTCAGGAGGGATGAGTCCCTGGAGAAGGACATCATGCTTGGCAGAGTACAGGGTGAGCGGAAAAGAGGAAGACCTTCAACAAGGTGGATTGACACAGTGGCTGCAACAATGAGCTCAAGCATAATAACAATTGTAAGGGTGGCGCAGGACTGGGCAGTGTTTTGTTCTGTTGTGCATAGGGTCGCTGTGAGTCGAAACCGGCTCGAAGGCACCTAACAACAACAACAACAATCTTTAAGGAAGCAGACTGCCACATCTTTCTCCCAAGGAGCAGCTGGTGAGTTCAAACCACCAACCTTTTGGTTTTCAGCTGAGCACTTAAGCACTGCGCCACCAGGGTTCTAGTATAAGAATCATCAAAATATTTTTTTCTTCAAGGAAAATGAGGAAAGACACAGAAAAATAATTGACTATATCTTGGCTCACTACTCATCATGGGTACACTCAAATTGCCTTACAGGCATGAAATGACAGAGTCCCTTCTGATAACCATGATATATGTGAAAGTCTCACGTCACTAATAACTTGTTGAGCACTACTATGTTTCACAAACTTAACATGCATAAAACATAATCTTTGTAACAACCCTGCAGAGGAATCGTTATTATTATTTCAGTTTTTTCAAGGGCAAAGTGGAACTTTATATAGTTTAAGGAGCTTGAGCAAATTCACAGCAAGAAAAGGAAGGTGTGGGGTTTGTACACCATGCTGTCTTATTTTATTCTTGTATGTTCTATTCCCTATTCAGTAGTTAAATTAGCACAAAATACCTTATAAAGAAAAGGTAATTGTTAAAACGATTGAATTTTTAACATACTGAAGATAATTAGGTAAAGATATTAAACAAATTATCATCAGTAAATGTGGTTTGCTTTCAAATGTCAAAGATAAAAATAATGCTAAAATATTTTTGGCATCTTTATTGAACATCCCATCTTCGGGAACAAGCGCAGGCAATGATTTTAGTCATGCTCCCTTGGGAACACAGCAAAGACTTAGTGGGGAGATTAAATTTAGTAGGGAGCTACTGTATGCAGCTGTCCCTTGTAAAACAGTTATTACATCTTGTCATCATCATCATTTTTGCAGAAAAAATATACTTTCATTGGCTTTAATGTGTAAAAAAGTAAAATCTTTCCCAATAAGGGAGTTCTGGAGGTCACTGTCCAAGGGTAAAAGCCTATTCCAAAGCTGACTTTACAACGGTGTAAACATATTTGTTTATTCAAATTGAATCTTGAAGTCCTATGACCAGTCTTTAAATGGCCAAACAAATACCACCAGGATTCTATCCTACTAGATAAGAGTCAATTGCCACTGCTAAAAGAAGCAAGGGAGTGGATCCAGATAAGTGAGTTTTCCTCTTGCTTCTCTAACTTTGAGTCAGATATACAGCAATGCACACAGACCAACAGAACAACTTGAGGGTGAAAGGCAGCACTAAAAATTACTTTTATGTAATTTTTTAAACATTTTTATTGCAAAATAAATTGATTCTTTTAAAAAATAGTTTGTTTTGTTGTTGTTGAGACTATATACAGCAAAAACATATACCAATTCAAGTTTCTACATGTACAATTCAGGGACATTGTACATTCTTTGAGCTGTGTAACCATTTTCACCTTCCTTTTCCCAGTTATTCCTGTCTCATTAACATAAACTCTCTGCCCCCTAAGGTTCCTATTTAATCTTTTCACTTGCTGTTGTCAATTTTATCCTGTATAGATGGACCTTAAAAGAGCATAATGCTCAAGGCAGACATTCTTTACTAGTTAAGCGAAGCTGTTTTAAGAAGACTTCAGAGGTATTTTTGGTTTAAGGTTTAAAGATTATCTTAGGCCAATAGTTTCAGGGGTTCATCCAGACTTCATGACTCCAGAAAGTCTGGATTCCATGAGAATTTGAAATTCTGTTCTGCATTTTGACCAGGATTCTTCTACAGGATCAAAATGTTCATTAATGGTAGCTGGACACCATCCACTTCTTCTGGTTTCATGGCAAAGAAGGTAGTTGTTCACGGAGGCAATCAACTGCAAATTCCATTTTCTCCTCCTATTTCTGACTCTCCTTTCTCTGTTGCTCCAGGTGAATAGAGACCAACAGTTGTGCTTTTGATGGTTGCTCACAAGCTTTTAAGACCCCGCACTACACAATGAACTAGGAGGTAGAACAGAAACACTAAATACCTTATTAGGTCAATTAACTGGGCTGTGCCATGAAACCATGACCCTAAACCTCCTAACCAAGGAACCAAACCAAATACCATGAAGTATTTGGTCATAAATTACATATAGTAGCTACTCTTTTTCTTTTTGTAATAAATATATCTATCACACAACTTTCACCAATTCAACGTTTTATAGGTGTGTAACTTACTGACATTTATTGGCTGTGCAACCCTATGCTTAATCACTGCAAAGAGATAAATTGATTTTATTAAATTTTATTTATTTTTGCTGTGATAAAACATATATAATAAAACATTTGCCATTTCAACATTTTTTATAAGTAGTACAGTTCAGTAACATTAGTTATGTTCATCATGTTATGCAACCATGACCACTAGCCATAACCAACAGATTGGGAGAAAAATTTTTGGAACCATATATAGGGTAAGGTTTAGTATTAAGAATAAACAAAGAACTCATATCACAGGAATAAAAAGGGAAATCAATCAGAAAATGGGGAAAGGATTTGAATTGATATTTCACCAAAGAAAATATACAAATGGCCAACAAGCACATGAAAAGATGCTCAGTGTCACTAGTCATCGGGGAAATATAAATCAAAACCACAGTGAAATACCACTTTACTCCCACTAAGATGGCTACAATCAGATAAACAAAAAATAATAAGCGTTGGGGAGGGTGTGGAGAAATTGGAAAGCTAATCCATTTCTGGTAGACTTGTAAAATGGTATAATGATTACAGGAAACAGTTCAGTGGTTCCTCAAAAATTTAAACACAGAATTACCTACTTGACCCAGCAATTTAATTTCATTCCTAGTTATATACCCAAAACATTTTATTAAATTTTGAACAAGACTCACTAACATATTCATTTTTTAAATGTTCTACGAAATTTAGATGCCAAGTAAAGTCTTGGCACTTGCTCATTGTATCAGAAAGCCTTTGCTGTATGACAAACCATCCCAAAACTTAGTCACCAAAAACAGCAATTTTTTTTTTTTTTTATTTCTCACAGTTCTGTGGGTTGACTTGGCATTTCTTTCAGTGTGGACTGACTTGTTTAGGACAGCCTCACTCACATGCCTCGTAATCAGCATGTTGCTTGGTCTACAGGACCTCAGTTGGGATGGCTGGCATGGCTGGGACAGCCTCTCTCCTCGCAGCCTCTCAACCTCTAGGAGGCTAATCCAAGTTTGTACACTTGGTGGCTGAAATGTGCCAGGCAGCAAGAGGGTGAAGTCGCAGCGTACAGGCACTTTTCAATCCTCTCTCTGAGGCACATGCGCTAATGTCTTCCTGATCACACCTAGTCACTAAATCAAGCACAGATTCACAGTGAAGAGAGAGACTCTACTTCTTCATGGGATGAATTTCTTTCAATCTATCACATCCTTTCAGTGAATGGTGGTTTTGGTATGTGTATTTCTACTTCAACCTGAAGGTAATACTGAAGCAGGAAAGCAGAGTTTCCACCACATCTCTTTGGTCCTGACCCGGTTGCAATTACAGATCTAGGGGAAAATGAAAGTGCAAAAATGTGGAGAATGCGGTTTCGTTCATGCATGGACTGAAGAAAATAGAAACTTTTTTT
The DNA here is from genome assembly GCF_024166365.1 of Elephas maximus indicus. Lineage (NCBI taxonomy): Eukaryota > Metazoa > Chordata > Mammalia > Proboscidea > Elephantidae > Elephas > Elephas maximus. Next base: position 127,292,924 of record NC_064820.1, read on the forward strand.
TTCTATGAGTATCTCGTGTCATAAAAATAGTGAAATGGAATAGAAACTGCACAACCGATCCTGTGATATTTTTCCTAATGATGTTCAATAAATACCGTTTCCTTCCATGTTTTATTTAAGCAAATTTTGATAATATGAAATAGTGCCAAAAACATACATTCTGGTGTCTTTCAGATCATGACTTGAATTCTATGTAGGTTATTTATTTGTGACCTTGGAAAAGTACTTAAACACTTACATTCAGTTTCCTCATTTGTTAAATGAGATAATCGTATTTCATAAGACTGCTCCAAGATTAAACAATGTAATGTATACATTTCATTCATGTTAGGCACTCAGATGTTGGTTGCTTTCCTTAGTTACTTATATATCCTTTGGTTTATACAGTACTATGTACGTTAAAGGAAGAGACGATTTTTTTAATTCATAATGTCTTAAAGGAGCCCTGGTGGTATAGTGGTTAAGAGCTTGGCTGCTGACCAAAAGATAACAAAAAACCAAACCCACTGCTGTCGAGTCGATTCCAACTCATAGCGACCCTATAGGACAGAGTAGAACTGCCCCATAGAGTTTCCAAGAAGCGCCTGGCAGATTTGAACAGCCAACCTTTTGGTTAGCAGCCATAGCACTTAACCACTACCCTACCAGGGTTTCCAACCAAAAGATAGGCAGTTCAAATCCACCAGGTGCTCCTTGGAAATCAGACGAGGCAGTTCTACCCTGTCCTATAGGGTAGCTGTGAGTTGGAATTGACTCAACAGCAATGGGGTTTTTTGGTCTAATGTCTTAAAATACTTTTTATATTAATAGTAAACACACACACACGCACATATGTGTATACGTAAATGCTATTGTTGTTAGTTGCCCTCGAGTTGATTCTGGCTTATGCTCTTGTGTGTCAGAGTAGGACTGTGCGCCATAGTGTTTTCAAGGTTGTGATCTTTCAAAAGCAAATCTCAAGGCCTGTTTTCCAAGGCTCCTCTGGGTGGGTTGAACTGCCAACCTTTCCGCTAGTAGCCAAGCACTTACCTGTTTGCACCACCTGGGGCCTCATATATGTGCGGGTAGTCCCGACTTACAACATGTGCTAGTTACCAAGAACTGCGTTTATGATTTTTTTTTGTACATCTTATGCTTAGTAAGAGAGCCCTGGTGGCGCAGTGGTTAAGACCAAAAGGCCAGCAGTTCGAATCTACCAGCCCCTCTTTGGAAACCCTATGGTCCTATAGGGTAGCTATGAGTCAGAATCTACACGATTGCAATGGGTTTGGTTTTTTGGTTATGGTTAGTGATATATATACTACATACAATGTTGCAGTGCATAATTCACTAATATTATTCTTAGATGTTCACTCACAGTTGTTCAATGTTATGATTTACTGTTCAAAACACTGCTGTATAGGACGCTGTGGCAATAAAAATGAAAACTAAAAAGAATAAAAAAGGTACACCGAAACTAATTTACAGCAGAGTCATGGGAATGGAATGCCATTGTAAGTCAGGGACTGCTATGGGTCTCACTAGGTGCCAAGTGCTGTCTGAAAAATTTTATCAAAAGCAGCTCATTTAAGCTTCACAGCAGATCCATGAGGTTGGTGATATAATACTCTCATGGTTTATCGGAGAAGGGAACTGAAGGTAGAGTAAGGCACACATCTGGTAAAAAGTGCAGCTGAGATTCTAACCCAGAGTATTGTGGATTTAAACAGGCTCTCCTAACCACTATGCTAAGCTGGTTCTTTGTGAAAAACATTCATTATGGCTATAATTTATAAGATGGCAAAAAATTAACAGGTTGTATATAAACTAAATAGATATGTGATTGTATTTTTTTTGTATTTTAATATATACTTTCAATTTTTATTTGCTCTCTTTTTTTCCAGTTTTTAAATATTCAAAGCTATCTTGCTGAAAAAAAGAAAAACAGGTTGGCACTTGGATTAGTGTGGAATCAAAATACGATTCTCAATTTTTCTAAACCCTTGTTTACTTCTTTTTTTAAAATTTATTTATTGTGCTTTAGGTGAAAATTTACAATCAAGTCAGTCTCTCATACAAAAAGCCATACACACCCTGATGTACACGCTCAGCTGCTTCCCCTTAATGAGACAGCACATTCCTCTTCTCCACCCTATATTCCCTGTGTCCATTCCATCAGCTCCTGTGCCCCTCTTCCATCTCATCTTGCCACCAGACAGGAGTCACCCACATAGTCTCATGTGCCTACTTGAGCCACGAATCTCACTCCTCACCAGCATCATTGTCTGTCTTATAGTCCAGGCCAACCCCTGTCTATAGAGTTGGTTTTGGGAATGGTTCCAATCTTGGGCTATCGAAGAGTCCGGGGACCATGACTGTCAGGGTCCCTCCCATCTCAGTCAGACCACTAAGCCTGGTCTTTTTACAAGAATTTAAGACCTGCATCCCACTGTTCTCCTGCTCCATCAGGGATTCTCTGTAGTGTTTCTGGTCAGGGTAGTGATCATTGGTAGCCGGGCACCATTTAGTTCTTCCAGTCTCAGGCTGATGTAGTCTCTGGTTTTTGCAGCCCTTTCTGTCTCTTGGGCTCATATTTACCTTGTGCCTTTGGTATTCTTTATTCTCCTTTGCTCCACTGGGGTTAAGACCAATTTATGCAACTTAGATGGGCACTTGCTAGCGTTTAAGACCCCAGACGCCTCTCACCAAAGTGGAATGCAGAATGTTTTCTTACTATACTTTGTTATGCCAATTGACCTAGAAGTCCCCTGAAACCATGGTCCCCAGACCCCTGTCCATGTTGCTATGGCCTTTGAAGCGTTTGGTTGTATTCAGGAAACTTCTTTGCTTCTGGTTTAGTCCAGTTGTACTAACTCTCCCTTAACCCCCCAAAATTTTGTCTACTATCTAGTTAGTGAATATCCAGCTCATACCCTCCCCACCCTCGAAACCATCAAAGAATATTTTCTTCTGTGTTTAAACTTTATCTAGAGTTCTTATAATAGCCGTCTCATACAATATTTGTCCTTTTGCAATTGACCAGTTTCACTCAGCATAATGCTTTCCAGTTTCCTTCATGTTAATCGTCGAGTAGTATTCCATTGTGTGAATATACCATAATTTATTTATCCATTCATCTGTTGATAGGCACCTTGGTTGCTTCCATCTTTTTGCTATTGTAAAGAGTGGTGCAAGAACATGGGTGTGCATACACCTGTTCGTGTGAAGGCACTTATTTCTTTTGGGTATATTCCAATGAGTGGAATTGCTGGGTTGTATGGTAGTTCTATTTCTAGCTTTTTAAGGAAGCGCCAAATTGATTTCCAAAGTGGCTGTACCATTTTACATTCCCACCAACAGTGTATAAGTGCTCCATTCTCTCTGCAGCCACTCCAACATTTATTATTTTGTGTTTTTTGGATTAACGCCAGCCTTGTTGGGGTGAGATGGAATCTCCTTGTAGTTTTGATTTGCATTTCTGTAATGGCTCATGATCATGAGCATTTCCTCATGTGTCTGTTAGCAGCTTGAATGTCTTCTTTGATGAAGTGCCTGTTCATATCCTTTGCCCATTTTTTAATTGGGTTAAGTGTCTTTTTGTTCTTGAGTTTTTGCAGTATCTTGTAGATTTTAGAGAGCAGATGCTGATCGGAAATGTCATAGCTAAAAACTTTTTCCCAATCTGTAGGTAATTTTTTTTTTACTTTTTTGGTGAAGTCTTTGAATGAGCATACGTGTTTGATTTTTACGAGCTGCCAGTTACCTAATTTCTTTTCTGGTGTTTGTACATTGTTAGTAATGTTTTGTATACTCTTTATGCCATGTTTTAGGGCTCCTAACATTGTCCCTATTTTTTCTTCCATGATCTTTATCATTTTAGATTTTATATTTAGGTCTTTGATCCATTTTGAGTTGGTTTTTGTTCATGGTGTGAGGTGTGGGTCTTGTTTCATTTTTTTGCAAATGGATATCCAGTTATGCCAGCACCATTTGTTAAAGAGACTGTCTTTCCCCCATTTAACAGATTTTGGGCCTTTGTCAAATATCAGCTGCTCATATGTGGATGGATTTATGTCTGGATTCTCAATTCTGTTCCCTTGGTCTCTGTATCTGTTGTTGTACAAGTAGCAGGCTGTTTTGACTACTGTGGTGGTATAATGTTCTAAAATCAAGTAGTGTGAGGCTTCCCACTTTGTCCTTCTTTTCAGTAATGCTTTACTTGTCCATGGCCTCTTTCTCTTCCATGTGAAATTGGTTATTTGTTTCTCCATCTCATTAAAAAATGCCACTGGTATTCGGATTGGGATTGTACTGTATCTATAGATCCCTTTGTGTAGAATAGACATTTTTATAGTGTTAAGTCTTCCTATCCATGAGCAAGGTATGTTTTTCCTCTTATGTAAGTCTCATTTGGTTTCTTGCAGTACTGTCTTATACTTTTCTCTGTATAGGTCTTTTATATCTCTGGTTAGATTTATTACTAAGTATTTTATCTTCTAAGGGTCTATTGTAAATGGTATTGATTTGGTGATTTCCTCTTCTACGTTCTCTTTGTTGGTGTAGAGGAATCCAACTGATTTATGTATGTTTATTTTATAACCTGATACTCTGCTCAACTATTCTATTAGTTTCAGTAGTTTTCTTGGGGATTCCTTAGGGTTTTCTGTGTATAAGACCATATCATCTGCAAACAGAGATACCTTTACTTCCTTGTCAATCTGTATGCCCTTTATTTCTTTATCTAGCCTAATTGCTCTGGCTAGGACCTCCAACAGAATGTTGAATAAGAGTGGTGATAAAGTGCATTCTTGTCTGGTTACCATTCTCAGAGGGAATGCTTTCAGTCTCTCTCCATTTAGGATGATGTTGGCTGTTGGCTTTGTATAGATGCCTTTTATTATGTTGAGGAATTTTCCTCCTATTCCTATTTTGCTGAGAGTTTTTATCATGAACAGGTATTGGACTTTGTCAAATGCCTTTTCTGCATCTATTGATAAGATCGTGTGATTCTTGTCTTTTGTTTTATTTATGTGATGGATTATATTGATTGTTTTTCTAATGTTGAACCATCCCTGCATACCTGGTATGAAACTCACTTGGTCACGGTGAATTATTTTTTTGATATGTTGTTGAATTCTATTGGCTAGAATTTTGTCGAGGATTTTTGCGTCAAAGTTCATTAGGGGTATAGGTGTGTAATTTTCTTTTTTTGTGGTGTCTTTACCTGGTTTTGGTATCAGGGATATGTTGGCTTCATAGAATGAGTTTGGGAGTATTCTGTCCTTTTCTATGCTCTGAAATACCTTTGGTAGCAGTTGTGTTAACTCTTCTCTGAAAGTTTGGTAGAACTCTCCAGTGAACCCGTCCAGGCCAGGGCTTTTCTTTGTTGGGAGTTTTTAAATTACTTTTTCAATCTCTTCTTTTGTTATGGGTTTATTTCATTGTTCTGTCTCTGTGTTAGTTTAGGTAGGTAACGTGTTTCTAGAAATTTGTCCATTTCCTCTAGGTTTTCAAATTTGTTAGAGTACAATTTTTCATAGTATTCTGTTATGATTCTTTTAATCGGTTGGGTCTGTTGTGATATCGCCTATCTCATTTCTTATTCTGGTTATTTGCTTCTTCTCCTGTTTTTCTTTTGTCAGTCTGGCCAATGGTTTATCAATTTTGTTAGTCTTTTCAAAAAACCAGCTTTTGGTCTTGTTAACTCTTTCAATTGTTTTTCTTTTCTCTGTTTCATTTAATTCTGCTCTAATTTTTATTATTTGTTTTCTTCTGGTGACTGAGGGTTTCTTTTGTTGCTCTCTTTCTATTTGTTCAAGTTGTAGTGTTAATTCTTTGATTTTTGCCCTTTCTTCTTTTTGTGTGTGTGTGTGTGTGTGTGTGTGTGTGTCAATTTATTGCTATAAATTGACCTCTGAGGACTGCTTTAGCTGTGTCCCAAAGGTTCTGATAGGAAGTATTTTCATTCTCATTCAATTCTGTGAATTTCTTTATTCCATCCTCAATGTCTTCTATATTCCAGTTGTTCTTGAGCAAAGTATTGTTCAGTTTCCATATATTTGATTTCTTTTTCCCTGATTTTTCTGTTATTGACTTCTGGTTTTATGGCTTTCTGGTCACAGAAGATGTTTTGCAATAATTCAATGTTTTGGATTGTGTTAAGGCCTGCTTTATGGCCTAATATGTGGTCTATTCTCGAGAATGTTCCATGGGCATTGGAAAAGAAAGCATACTTGGCTGCTGTCGGGTGGAGTGTTCTGTATAGGTCTATGAGGTCAAGTTGGTTGATTGTGGCATTCAGCTCTTCTGTGTCTTTATTGAGCTTCTTTCTGGATGTTCTGTCTTTCAATGAAAGTGGTTGTTAAATGGCCTCTTACTATTATTGTGGACCTGTCTATCTTGTTTTTCAATGCTGTTAGAGTTTGTTTTATGTATCTTGCAGCCCTGTCATTGGGTGCATAAATACTTAATATGGTAATAGCCTCCTTGTATTATATTGTCCTTTTAGTCATTATATACTGTTCTTCCTTATCCTTTGTGCTAGGTTTAAATTTGAACGCTGTTTTGTCAGAAATTACGATAGCCACTCTTGCTGTTTTTTTTGATTGTTGTCTGCTTGATATATTTTTTCCCCATCCTTTGAGTTTTAGTTTGTTTGTGTCTTAAGTCTAAGGTATGTCTCTTGTAGGCAGCATGTAGATAGATACTGTTTTTTAATCCATTCTGCAACTCTCTCTTTATTGGTGCATTTAGTCCATTTACATTCAGCACAATTATGGATAGATACGAGTTTACTGCTGTCATTTTGATGTCTTTTTTTGTGTGTTGTTGACAGTTCATTTTTCCACTTATTTTTTTGTGCTGAGTAGTTTTTCTTTGTAAATTGTGTGTTACTCTTTTCCATTGTTGCTGATTTTGTTTTTGCTGAGTCTTTATGTTTTTCTTGTATTTTATTTTGATGTGTAGGATTGTTAGCCTCCTTTGTGCTTACCTTAATATTTACTCCTATTTTTCTAAGTTTGATTCTAACTTGTACTTCCTATATCACCTTGATTTCCTCTCCATATGGAAGATCTATGCCTACTTTATTTATTTAAATTTTTTTTACTTTATTTAGTCCCTCTTTATTGATTTAATGTTGTCGTCTTTTACATAATGACATCGCTGAGTCCTTATTTTGAGCATTTTTTAAAATCTTAATTTATTTTTGTGATTTCCCTCTTTGGGTTGATACCTGATTGCTCTGTCCTGTGTTCTAATTTTGGATTGATATCTGACACTATTGAATTTCTAGCCAGGGAATTCCCATTAGTATTTCTTGTAGTTTTGGCTTAGTTTTTGCAAATTCCATAAGGTTCTGTTTATCTGGAAATGTCCTAATTTTGCCTTCATATTTGAGAGGCAGTTTTGCTGGATATATGATTCTTTTTTTGCGGGGGGGTTTATATGCAATTTATTTTTTATTTTATTTTTTATTAACTTTTATTGAGCTTCAAGTGAACGTTTACAAATCAAGTCAGACTGTCACATATAAGTTTATATACACCTTACTCCGTTCTCCCACTTGCTCTCCCCCTAATGAGTCAGCCCTTCCAAGTTTTGCTGGATATATGATTCTTGGTTGGCAATTTTTTTCCTTCAATTCTTTATATAAGTCATCCCATTGCCTTCTTGCCTGCATGGTTTCTGCTGAGTAGTCCAAGCTTCTTCTTCTTATTCTCCTTTTTAGGTTACTTTTTGCTTATCCCTGGCCACTCTTAAAATTTTCTCTTTGTCTTTGGTTTTGGTAAGTTTGGTTATAATATGTCATGGTGACTTTGTTTTGGGATCTACCTTGTATGGGGTTTGATAAGCATCTTGGATAAATATCTTTTCAGCTTTCATGATGTCAGGGAAGTTTTCTGCCAACAAATCTTCAACAATTCTGTCTGTATTTTCTGTCATCCCTCCCTGTTCTGGTACTTCAATTACTCGTAGGTTATTCTTATTGATAGAGTCCCACATGATTCTTAAGGTTTCTTCATTTTTTTTTAATTCTTTTATCTGATTTTTCTTTGAGTATATTGTTGCCAAGTGTTTTATCTTCAGTCTCGCTAATTCTGACTTCCAGTTCCTTAATTCTGCTCCTTTGACTTTCTACTGTGTTGTCTAAATCTGAGATTTTATTGTTAATCTTCTGAATTTCTGATTGCTGTTTCTCTATGGATTCTTGTAGCCTATTAAATTTTTCATTATGTTCTTGAATAACCTTTTTAATTTCTTCAAATGCTTTATCTGTGTGTTCCTTGGCTTTTTGCCTGATCTCCTTCCTGATTTCTTGAAGAGTTCTGTATATTAATTTTTTGTAGTCTACACCTGGTAATTCCAGGAATACATCTTCATCTGGAAGAGTCCTTGATTCTTTGTTTTGAGAGTTTGTTGAAGCAATCATGGTCTGCTTCTTTACGTGATTTGACATCAACTGTTTTCTCCAAGCCATGTATAAGGTATTGTATTAATTTATTCTATATTTGCTCACTGTGTCCTAGTTTCTTACTTTGTTTTGTTTTGATATGCCCAAATAGGCTACTAGGATGAGCTAACTTGATTATTGGAGGCTTTTAAATACCAATGTCCTATTACCAGATGGCTAGTGCTGTTACCAGGTATATAAGCCTAGGAGTGCATTCACTGTTGTATATATTCAAATCAAGTGTCCCAGTAGTCCATCACCTAGTGCGTGGTGCAGGCTCTCACCTACGATCTTAGAGGAGCAGTGGTAATTGGTGTATGCACAGGTTTCTGGTAGGAGCAGGGGGTCACACTCTGAGGAAGGCACGGGGTTGACAACCTTCCCCTGAATGTCTGTGAGGAAGGCATTTCCCTATTTTCTAGAGCTCTCTGGTGGGTGGGCTCTGCAGCTGTATCATAGGCATCCATGCTTTTAACTGTAATTACTGGTAGGTACCACTTATCCTTTGATGTCTGTCGTGGGTGGCTAGGTGGCATGGGTGGAGCCCCAAGTCCTCTGGCCCCTGCTGTGGGTAGGTAAAATGTTAAAAACCTGCCTCTCCACTGCACAGCTGAAACAGTTACAGTCAGACCTAAGCAGATTCACCCTTGCAATGTAAAAGCCAGATCCTATCTGCTCTAATGGAGCCACCTAGTTCTATACCAGGGTGAAAGACAATCTGTGGACTGCTTGTGCCTGGACTGGTGCCACCTCTGCTCTGAGTTTCCAGATTAGGGGAGCTGGCAGAGTATTTTCCCCCATTTGTTAATTTGTTCCAGGAGAATGGCTCAGGAAGCGCAGCAGAACCTACCTCAGGCCCAGGGAAATCAACTGTTAACGCAGCTGGCTGGGGCAGAGGGAGGAGAGATGAGATAATTAGGAGAGAGTTCTTTCAAAAGAGAAGCTATTAGATCCACATGGTAAATTAGACAAAATCACTTATCTTGTTTTATCTCATATTCCAGAGGCGTGTGTAGACTGTGCATGCTGGCTTGGTCCCCACTGTGGTCACGCCAGGGGGTCGGGGCTGCGCCACCTCGCTTGTCTTCTTTTGCTGAAGTAGCCACATCTTAAATGACACTGCTAGCACCCCCACAGTCATGCCAGGGTGTCAGCGGTGCACCACTTCTCTTGCCTTCTTTCACTGAAGCAGCCATATTCTGGAATACTACCACCAGCCTTGCTGCAGGGGAATAGAGGCTGAGGCACTGCTGCTGAATCAGCAACTCCTCGCTGCTTCTGGACCATCTCTCTCTTCCCCTGTCACTCAGTCCGATTTCTTAACTTTGCCTTTGATGCTCAGGGTTCCTAGCTTGTCAAATACATAATCGATTCACTTGTTTTTTTTCAGTTCTTTGTTGTAAGAGGGACCACCGGAATCATCTGACTACTCTGCCATCTTGGCCCAGCCTCATGTGATTGTATTTAATTTAAAACAATCAGCACACTTTTTCCCATACACTTGAAACTTACTCCCTCTAATAAAATAACTTTGTTTTATAAGACAAATCTAGAAAAAAAAAATACCATGCACATTGAACTGCTTGTTTTCATAGCATAGTTTTGACACATGGATTAAATTTGACATCATTTTCCATGGCAAGATACTTTTAAATGGTCACCGTGTAGTGACTTGAAAGTTCAGAACATGCAATGGTCTAAACTTCCCTTAAAAAAGGGTGGGGGGAGACGCTACCTCGGATCCCTCTTACAACAAAGACACGGAAAAACAAGTGAATCGATCACATACATAACAATCTACGAACCCTGAACAACAAACACAGATTTAGAGACGGAGAACGAACTAATACGGGGAAGCAGCGATTGTTTCCAGAGCCTGGAGCCAGCATACCAGTCAGGTACGGCACAAGCACAGAGACCTGCTCCACCCCCCTGAACTAACCCCGGGAGGGGGACTAGCCGGTTCCACGGGCGGCGTGGGACGCAGCCGTTAGGAGAAGTCCCCGGGAGGCAGTGACTGATCTTGGAGCAGAAAGAGCAGCATCCCAGCCGGGGAACCGTCCCACAGGGATTTGGACTGCACGCAGGTACGCCATAAACACGGAGAGTTGCTCCACCCCCTGAACTAACCCCGGGAAGGTGACCATCCGGGTCGCGCGGGCGGCGTGGGACGCAGCCGGTAGGAGAAGTCCCCGGGAGGCAGCGACTGGTATTGGAGCGGGGAGAACAGCGTTCCAGCCGGGACACTCGGTCACGGCACAAGCACGGGGAGCTACTCCACCAATCTGAACTAACCCCGGGAGGGGGCCCACCTAGTTCACGGGGGCGGCACGGCCACGCGGCTGGAGGGACGAGAAGTCCCCGGGAGGCAGCGACTGATTTTGGAGTCAAGAGTGCACCGTCCCAGTAGGGGAGCCTTGACGCTGGGCGTGGGGCTGGAAGCGGAGGATCTGACCGTGACTCCAGCGGGCCAGACCCCCCGGGGGCAATCTCCACACAGACAGCACACATAGGCGACGCGCCCGCGGGAATCTCAGATATAATAGTTATTCCAAGCAAGACAAGCAACTCTGGCTATATTCTGAGGTGCTACTCTCCTATCTCTCTGTTCCCTCCCCCACCCTCCCCAGGCGGCTTCATTAACATCTGAATAGCCTGAGCCAGAGGGAGAACTCTGATAGGGATCTGACTGCAGTTTTTTTTTAGCGGATTTTCTGGAAAAACTAGTTTCCCAGTGATGGCTCGGAGACAACAATCCATATCAAACCACTTAAAGAAGCAGACCGTGACAGCTTCTCCAACTCCCCAAACAAAAGAATCAAAATCTTTCCCAAATGAAGATACAATTTTGGAATTATCAGATACAGAATATAAAAAACTAATTTACAGAATGCTTAATGATATCACAAATGAAATTAGGATATCTGCAGAAAAAGCCAAGGAACACACTGATAAAACTGTTGAAGAACTCAAAAAGATTATTCAAGAACATACTGGAAAAATTAATAAGTTGCAAGAATCCATAGAGAGACAACATGTAGAAATCCAAAAGATTAACAATAAAATAACAGAATTAGACAACACACTAGGAAGTCAGAGGAGCAGACTCGAGCAATTAGAATGCAGACTGGGACATCTGGACGACCAGGGAATCAACACCAACATAGCTGAAAAAAAATCAGATAAAAGAATTAAAAAAAATGAAGAAACCCTAAGAATTATGTGGGACTCTATCAAGAAGGATAACCTGCGGGTGATTGGAGTCCCAGAACAGGGAGGGGGGACAGAAAACACAGAGAAAATAGTTGAAGAACTTCTGACAGAAAACTTCCCTGACATCATGAAAGACGAAAGGATATCTATCCAAGATGCTCATCGAACCCCATTTAAGATTGATCCAAAAAGAAAAACACCAAGACATATTATCATCAAACTCACCAAAACCAAAGATAAACAGAAAATTTTAAAAGCAGCCAGGGAGAAAAGAAAGGTTTCCTTCAAGGGAGAATCAATAAGAATATGTTCTGACTACTCAGCAGAAACCATGCAGGCAAGAAGGGAATGGGACGACATATACAGAACACTGAAGGAGAAAAACTGCCAACCAAGGATCATATATCCAGCAAAACTCTCTCTGAAATATGAAGGCGAAATTAAGATATTTACAGACAAACACAAGTTTAGAGAATTTGCAAAAACCAAACCAAAGCTACAAGAAATACTAAAGGATATTGTTTGGTCAGAGAACCAATAATATCAGATATCAGCACAACACAAGGTCACAAAACAGAACGTCCTGATATCAACTCAAATAGGGAAATCACAAAAACAAACAAATTAAGATTAATTAAAAAAAAAATACACATAACAGGGAATCATGGAAGTCAATAGGTAAAAGATCACAATAATCAAAAAGAGGGACTAAATACAGGAGGCATTGAACTTCCATATGGAGAGTGATACAAGGCGATATAGAACAATACAAGTTAGGTTTTTACTTAGAAAAATAGGGGTATATAATGAGGTAACCACAAAAAGGTATAACAACTCTATAACTCAAGACAAAAACCAAGAAAAACGTAACGACTCAACTAACATAAAGTCAAACACTATGAAAGTGAGGATCTCACAATTTACTAAGAAAAACGCCTCAGCACAAAAAAGTATGTGGAAAAATGAAATTGTCAACAACACACATAAAAAGGCATCAAAATGACAGCACTAAAAACTTATTTATCTATAATTACCCTGAATGTAAATGGACTAAATGCACCAATAAAGAGACAGAGAGTCACAGACTGGATAAAGAAACACGATCCATCTATATGCTGCCTACAAGAGACACACCTTAGACTTAGAGACACAAACAAACTAAAACTCAAAGGATGGAAAAAAGTATATCAAGCAAACAATAAGCAAAAAAGAAGAGGAGTAGCAATATTAATTTCTGACAAAATAGACTTTAGACTTAAATCCACCACAAAGGATAAAGAAGGACACTATATAATGATAAAAGGGACAATTGATCAGGAAGACATAACCATATTAAATATTTACGCACCCAATGACAGGGCTGCAAGATATATAAATCAAATTTTAACAGAACTGAAAAGCGAGATAGATACCTCCACAATTATAGTAGGAGACTTCAACACACCCCTTTCGGAGAAGGACAGGACATCCAGTAAGAAGCTCAACAGAGACACGGAAGATCTAATTACAACAATCAACCAACTTGACCTCATTGACTTATACAGAACTCTCCACCCAACTGCTGCAAAATATACTTTTTTTTCTAGCGCACATGGAACAGTCTCTAGAATAGACCACATATTAGGTCATAAAACAAACCTTTGCAGAGTCCAAAACATCGAAATATTACAAAGCATCTTCTCAGACCACAAGGCAATAAAACTAGAGATCAATAACAGAAGAACGAGGGAAAAGAAATCAAATACTTGGAAAATGAACAATACCCTCCTGAAAAAAGACTGGGTTATAGAAGACATCAAGGAGGGAATAAGGAAATTCATAGAAAGCAACGAGAATGAAAATACTTCCTATCAAAACCTCTGGGACACAGCAAAAGCAGTGCTCAGAGGTCAATTTATATCAATAAATGCACACATACAAAAAGAAGAAAGAGCCAAAATCAGAGAACTGTCCCTACAACTTGAACAAATAGAAAGTGAGCAACAAAAGAATCCATCAGGCACCAGAAGAAAACAAATAATAAAAATTAGAGCTGAACTAAATGAATTAGAGAACAGAAAAACAATTGAAAGAATTAACAAAGCCAAAAGCTGGTTCTTTGAAAAAATTAACAAAATTGATAAACCATTGGCTAGACTGACTAAAGAAATACAGGAAAGGAAACAAATAACCCGAATAAGAAATGAGAAGGACCACATCACAACAGAACCAAATGAAATTAAAAGAATCATTTCAGATTATTATGAAAAATTGTACTCTAACAAATTTGAAAACCTAGAAGAAATGGATGAATTCCTTGAAAAACACTACCTACCTAAACTAACACATTCAGAAGCAGAACAACTAAATAGACCCATAACAAAAAAAGAGATTGAAACGGTAATCAAAAAACTCCCAACAAAAAAAAGCCCTGGCCCGGACGGCTTCACTGCAGAGTTCTACCAAATTTTCAGAGAAGAGTTAACACCACTACTACTAAAGGTATTCCAAAGCATAGAAAATGACGGAATACTACCCAACTCATTCTATGAAGCCACCATCTCCCTGATACCAAAACCAGGTAAAGACATTACAAAAAAAGAAAATTATAGACCTATATCCCTCATGAACATTGATGCAAAAATCCTCAACAAAATTCTAGCCAATAGAATCCAACAACACATCAAAAAAATAATTCACCCTGATCAAGTGGGATTTATACCAGGTATGCAAGGCTGGTTTAATATCAGAAAAACCATTAATGTAATCCATCACATAAATAAAACAAAAGACAAAAACCACATGATCTTATCAATTGATGCAGAAAAGGCATTTGACAAAGTCCAACACCCATTTATGATAAAAACTCTTACCAAAATAGGAATTGAAGGAAAATTCCTCAACATAATAAAGGGCATCTATGCAAAGCCAACAGCCAATATCACTCTAAATGGAGAGAACCTGAAAGCATTTCCCTTGAGAACGGGAACCAGACAAGGATGCCCTTTATCACCGCTCTTATTCAACATCGTGTTGGAAGTCTTAGCCAGGGCAATCAGGCTAGACAAAGAAATAAAAGATATCCGGATTGGCAAGGAAGAAGTAAAGTTATCACTATTTGCAGATGACATGATTATATACACAGAAAACCCTAAGGAATCCTCCAGAAAACTACTGAAACTAATAGAAGAGTTTGGCAGAGTCTCAGGTTATAAAATAAACATACAAAAATCACTTGGATTCCTCTACATCAACAAAAAGAACACCGAAGAGGAAATAACCAAATCAATACCATTCACGGTAGCCCCCAAGAAGATAAGATACTTAGGAATAAATCTTACCAAGGATGTAAAAGACCTATACAAAGAAAACTACAAAGCTCTACTACAAGAAATTCAAAAGGACATACTTAAGTGGAAAAACATACCTTGCTCATGGATAGGAAGACTTAACATAGTAAAAATGTCTATTCTACCAAAAGCCATCTATACATTTAACGCACTTCCGATCCAAATTCCAATGTCATATTTTAAGGGGATAGAGAAACAAATCACTAATTTCATATGGAAGGGAAAGAAGCCCCGGATAAGCAAAGCACTACTGAAAAAGAAGAAGAAAGTGGGAGGCCTCACCTTACCTGACTTCAGAACCTATTATACAGCCACAGTAGTCAAAACAGCCTGGTATTGGTACAACAACAGACACATAGACCAATGGAACAGAATTGAGAACCCAGACATAGATCCATCCACGTATGAGCAGCTGATATTTGACAAAGGACCAGTGTCAATCAACTGGGGAAAAGACAGCCTTTTTAACAAATGGTGCTGGCATAACTGGATATCCATTTGCAAAAAAATGAAACAGGACCCATACCTCACACCATGCACAAAAACTAACTCCAAGTGGATCAAAGACCTAAACATAAAGACTAAAACGATAAAGATCATGGAAGAAAAAATTGGGACAACCCTAGGAGCCCTAATACAAGGTATAAACAGAATACAAAACATTACCAAAAATGATGAAGAGAAACCCGATAACTGGGAGCTCCTAAAAATCAAACACCTATGCTCATCTAAAGACTTCACCAAAAGAGTAAAAAGACCACCTACAGATTGGGAAAGAATTTTCAGCTATGACATCTCCGACCAGCGCCTGATCTCTAAAATCTACATGATTCTGTCAAAACTCAACCACAAAAAGACAAACAACCCAATCAAGAAGTGGGCAAAGGATATGAACACACATTTCTCTAAAGAAGATATTCAGGCAGCCAACAGATACATGAGAAAATGCTCTCGATCATTAGCCATTAGAGAAATGCAAATTAAAACTACGATGAGATTCCATCTCACACCAGCAAGGCTGGCATTAATCCAAAAAACACAAAATAATAAATGTTGGAGAGGCTGCGGAGAGATTGGAACTCTCATACACTGCTGGTGGGAATGTAAAATGGTACAACCACTTTGGAAATCTATCTGGCGTTATCTTAAACAGTTAGAAATAGAACTACCATACAACCCAGAAATCCCACTCCTCGGAATATACCCTAGAGATACAAGAGCCTTCATACAAACAGATATATGCACACCCATGTTTATTGCAGCTCTGTTTACAATAGCAAAAAGTTGGAAGCAACCAAGGTGTCCATCAACGGATGAATGGGTAAATAAATTGTGGTATATTCACACAATGGAATACTACGCATCGATAAAGAACAGTGACGAATCTCTGAAACATTTCATAACATGGAGGAACCTGGAAGGCATTATGCTGAGCGAAATGAGTCAGAGGCAAAAGGACAAACACTGTATAAGACCACTATTATAAGATCTTGAGAAATAGTAAACCTGAGAAGAACACATACTTTTGTGGTTACGAGGGGGGGAGGGAGGGAGGGTGGGAGAGGGCTTTTTTATTGATTAATCAGTAGATAAGAACTGCTTTAGGTGAAGGGAAAGACAACACTCAATACATGGAAGGTCAGCTCAATTGGACTGGACCAAAAGCAAAGAAGTTTCCGGGATAAAATGAATGCTTCAAAGCTCAGCGGAGCAAGCGCGGGGGTCTGGGGAACATGGTTTGCGGGGACTTCTAAGTCAATTGGCAAAATAATTCTATTATGAAATCATTCTGCATCCCACTTTGAAATGTGGCGTCTGGGGTCTTAAATGCTAACAAGCAGCCATCTAAGATGCAGCAATTGGTCTCAACCCACCTGGAGCAAAGGAAAATGAAGAACACCAAGCCCACATGACAACTAAGAGCCCAAGAGACAGAAAGGGCCACATGAACCAGAGACCTACATCATCCTGAGACCAGAAGAACTAGTTGGTGCCCGGCCACAATCGATGACTGCCCTGACAGGGAGCTCAGCAGAGGACCCCTGAGGGAGCAGGAGAGCAGTGGGATGCAGACCCCAAATTCTCATAAGAAGACCAAACTTAATGGTCTGACTGAGACTGGAGGAATCCCGGCGGTCATGCTCTCCAGACCTTCTGTTGGCACAGGACAGGAACCATCCCCTAAGACAACTCATCAGACATGAAAGGGACTGGTCAGCGGGTGGGAGAGAGACGCTGATGAAGAGTGAGCTAATTATATCAGGTGGACACTTGAGATTGTGTTGGCAACTCTTGTCTGGAGGGGGGATGGGAGGATAGAGAGAGAGGGAAGCCGGCAAAATTGTCAAGAAAGGAGAGACTGAAAGGGCTGACTCAAGACGGGGAGAGTAAGTGGGAGTAGGGAGTGAGATGTATGTAAACTTATATGTGACAGACTGATTGGATTTGTAAACGTTCACTTGAAGCTTAATAAAAGTTATTATAAAAAAAAAAAAAAAAAAGGGTGGGGGTGTGTTCCATAAGAGTATAGCTCTGTCCCAGTAAACTTTTGGAATTAAAAATAGGACAGTCATCTTTAAAAGGACAAGGACATCATAAAACATTCCAAAAGGTCAAAAGCAAAACTTACAGCCAAAATAGTCATGCTTTAACACACAGCTCTGGATATCATCAAGGCTCCCAAATTGTGCAGCCTTTCTAATTATATTTGCATTTATGAAATGCTAAGAACATACGTGACAGGCATGTCTATTCTTTTACAGAGAATTCAATTCAGCATCGACTAATAAGATTGAGTCAACTAGCCACACTCATTTAGTTAGTTCAGTATTGAAAATACATGAGACAGTGGGGAAAGCCCACTGTTTCTCAATTTATGGAGGAAAGAGAGCATCGTCTCTCTCTACTACTGCTTCTCACTCTCCCAAGCTTTGCCTTTCTACCATATTTATTCACTTTACTGAATATTTCATGCCCTTCCTTGCCTTAACTGATACCACTTACTCTGAAAGTTTCTGCAGACGTGCCTGCTAAGACTTTATACCTTGTTGTTATTGTTGCATGGTGCCATTGATTTGCTTCTTAGACATATCACCCTATGTATGACAGAATAAGGTACTGCCCATTCCTGTGCCATCCCTACAATCGTTGCTGTGTTTGAGCCCATTGATGCAACTGCTGTGTCAGCCCATCTCATTAAGGCTCTTCCTCTTTTTTGTTGATCCTCTATTTTAGCAAGCATGATATCCTTCTCCAGGGACTTTTTTCTCCTGATAGCACGTCCAAAGTATGTGAGATGAAGTCTTGCCATCCTTGCTTCTAAGGAGCATTCTGGCTGTACTTCTTTCAAGACAGTTTTGTTTGTTCTTCTGGCAGTCCACTGTATATTAATATTCTTTGCCAACACCATAATTCAAACTCATCAGTTCTTCTTAGATGTTCCATAATCATTGTCCAGCATTCACATGCATATAAGGCAATGGAAAATGCCATGGTTTGGTTCAGGTGCACTTTAGACCTCGAGGTAATATCTTTGCTTTTTAACACTTTAAAGAGATCTTTTGCCTGATTTGCCCACTGCAATATGTCTTTTGATTTCTTGACTGGCTATTTCCAAGGGTGTTGATCGTGGATCCAAATAAAATGAAATCCTTGACTTTATTATTTTCTCCGTTTATCATAATGTTGCTTATCGGTCCAGTTGTAAAGATTTTTGTTTTCTTTATGTCAAAAAAAAAAAATTTTTTTTTTTTTTTTTTTTATGTCGAGGTGTAAACCATACTGAAGGCTGTAATCTTTGATCTTCATTCAGGAAGTGCTTCAAGTCCTCTTCACTTTCAACTAGCAAGGTTATGTCATCTGTATATGGCAGGTTATTAGTGAATTTTTCTCCAATCCTGATGCCACATTCTCCTTCATATAGTCTAGCTTCTCGGGTTATTTGCTCTGCATACAGATTGAATAAGTATGGTGAAAAGATACAACCCTGACACACACTTTTTCTGGTTTTAAACAATGCAGTATTCCCTTGTTCTGTTTGAAGGACTGACTCTTGGTCTACATATAGGCTCTGCATGAGCACAATTGAGGGTTTTGGAATTCCTATTTTTCACAATGTTATCCATAATTTGTTATGATTCACATAGTCCGAAGTCTTTGCATATTCAACAAAACACAGGTAAATAGCTTTCTAGTATTCTCTGCTTTCAGCCAAGATCCAGCTGACATCGGCAATGATATCTCTGGTTCCATGACCTCTTCTGAATCTGGCTTCAATTTCTGGTAGTTCCCTGTCAATGTACAGCTGCAACCATTTTTGAATTATCTTCAGCAAAATTTTACTTGTGTGTGATATTAATGATATTGTTTGATAATTTCTTAATTCTCTTGGACCACCTACTTTTGGAATGGGCAGAAATATGGATCTCTTCCAGCCAGTTGGCCAGGTAGATGTCTTTCAAATTTCTTGGCATAGACAAGTGGGCACCTCCAGTGCTGCACCTATTTGTTGAAACATCTCAATTGGTATTCTGTCAATTCCTGTAGCCATGTTTTTCGCCAGTGTCTTTGGTGTACCTTGGACTTCTTCCTTCTGTACTATGGGTTCTTGATCATATGATGCCTCCTGAAATGCTTGAACATTGACCAGTTCTTTTAATGCCTCCTGATTATTTGCTCTGCAAACAGACTGAATAAGTATGGTGAAAGGATACAACCCTGACACACACTTTTTCTGGTTTTAAACAATGCAGTATCCCCTTGTCCTGTTTGCCCATAGAATCCTTCAGTATTGTAACTGGAGACGTGAATTTTTCTTCAGTTCTTTTAGCTTGAAAATTGCCAACCATGTTCTTTCTTTTTGATTTTTTAACTCCAGGTCTATGAGTATTTCATTATAATATTTACTTTGCCTTCTCGAGCCACCCTTTAAAATCCTCTGCTCAGCTTTTCTACTTCATCATTTCTTCAATTAGCTTTAGCTACTCTACATTCAAGAGCAAGTTTCAGAGTCTCTTCTGAGATCCACTTTGGTCTTTTCTTTCTTTCCTATCTTTTTAATGGCCTTTTGTTTTTTCCATGTATGATGTCTTTGATGTCATTTCACAACTCATCTGGTTTTCAGTCATTAGTGTTCAATGCCACAAAGCTATTCTTCAGATGGTGTCTAAATTCATGTGAGACACACTCAATGTTGTACTTTGGCTTTTGTGGACTTGTTTTAATTTTCTTTAGTTAACTTGAACTTGCATATGAGCAACTCGTTGTCTGTTTCAAAGTCTATCCCTGGCCTTGTTCTGACTGATGATATTGAGCTTCTCCATCATCTGTTTCCACAGATGTGGTCGATTTAATTCCTGTGTATTCCATATGGTGAGATCCACATGTATAGTTGCCTTTTATGTTGTTGAGAAAAGGAATTTCCAATGAATAGGTCATTGGTGTTGAAAAATTGTATCATGTGATCTCCAGTGTCATTTTTATCACATGGCTATATTTTCTAGCTACTGATCCTTCTTTGGAAACCCTGGTGATACAGAGGTTAAGAATTTGGCTGCTAACCAAAAGATTGGTAGTTGGATTTCACCAGGTGCTCCTTGGAAACCCTATGGGGCAGTTCCACTCTGTCCTATGGGGTGGCTAGGAGTCCGAAATGACTCCACGACAGAGGGTTCAGGAACTTTCTTTGTTTCTAATTTTTGCATTCCAATCACCAGTAATTATCAATGCATCTTGATTGCGTGTTTGATCAATTTCAGACTATAGAAGTTGGTAAAAATCTTCAACATCTTTGGCATTAGTGGCTGGTGGATAAATTTGAGTAATTATCATATTAACTGGTCTACCTTGTAAGACTATGGGTATTATTCTATCACCGACAGCATTGTACTTCAGGATAATTCCCGAAATGCTCTTTTTGACAAAGAATGTAATGCCATTCCTCTCCAGTTTGTGATTCTTGGCATAATACACCATTTGACAGTCTGATTCAAAATATCTAATACCAGTCCATTTTAGCTCGCTAATGCCTAGTATATCATTCAAGCGTTTCATTTCATTTTTGACAACTTCCAATTGTTCTAGATTCATACTTAGTACATTCCATGTTCTGATTATTAGTGGATATTTGCACCTGGCTCTTTTCATTTTGAGTCATGCTAAATCAGCAAATGAAGGTCCAGAAAGCTTGATTCATTAAGGTTGATTACTTTGAGGATGTAGCTCTTCCCCAGGCCTATTTTTAGTGCCTCCCAACCTGAGGGGCTCATCTTCTGGCACTATATTAGAAAATGTTCCACTGCTGTTCATATGGTTTTCACTGGCCAATTTTTTTTTTTTTTTTTAAAGTAGATCTCCAGTCCTTCCTCCAGTCTGTCTTAGTCTCAAAGCTCTTCTGAAACCTGTCCACCATAGTGATCCTGCTGGTATTTGAAATATTGGTGGCATAGCTTCCAGCATCACAGCAACATGCAAGCCACCACAGTACCACAAACCGATAGACAATTGGTGAACCCTGCATCTTGGACCTTGATTTTATGTCTCCTAAATTAAGAAGACCTGGTGGTGCAGTGGTTAAGTCCTTGGCTGCTAACTGTAATGTCAGTGGTTAGAGCCCATTAGCTTCTCCATGGGAGAAAGATGTGGTAGTTTGTTTCCATAAAGATTACAGCCTTGGAAACAGTATGGGGCAATTCTACTTTGTCCTATAGGGTTGCTATGAGTCAGAATTGACTCAACAGTAATGAATAATATTATATATTACTTTTATTGCCTTATATAGTCAATGTTCATTTCAATTTGTCTACATATTTACATGTTCCTGCATTTACATATTTCCTGCATTTCAAATAATCTTTCAGAATTAAATTTTCTTTTTCCTAAAGTGCATCTTTTCCTTTAATAAGTGTCTTCTGATGGTAAACTCTCTTAGTTGTTTTATTTTGTTTTGTTTTAATATATCTTTATCTTTCTTCACTTTGTCAATAATAGTTTAACTGAAGAAAAATCTAGGATAAGTTTATTTTCTCAGAATCTTTTGAAGCTATTTCCCTATTTTTACCTGGTTTCCATTGATGTGATGAGAAGTCTGCCGTCGGTCTGAAGTATACATAACATGTGTTCTTTCTGAATGTTTTTAAGACCTTTTAGTCTTTGCTTTTTGCAACTTCACTTTAATATGATTGGTGTGGATTCTTTTTAAAATTTATTGTATTAGAGATCAGTTGAATTTCCTAATTGTTTAAAACTTTCATCAATAGTAGAAAAAAAAGTGCAGCAATTATACATTTAAATAACTACATTTCTCCCATTATTTCCAATGTTTTTTTTTTGTGAAATTTGAATTAGTCATATGGCATTAGTTATGAAATAGGTTGTGCTATGTAACAAACTGAACCCTAAATTCTGTGGCTTAAATAAATAAAATTTTAATTTTTGTTCTTATAAAGTCCAAAGTTGGCTGGATGACTTTCTTCCTTATGAAACATGTGGCTCTTAAATTCACCAGAGCAAGGGAAGAGAATGATGGATGAGGTAAACCACCTCTTGATTACGTCAACCAGCTGGGACACATGTCATTTTTGCTCACATTTCATTAGCAAAAATTAGCCACATAACCCCAACATAACTCAAAGGAGTCTAGGAAATTTAAGGGTGTAAATGGATGCTTGCCAAATAATAATACACACATAAGGCCTTCTCATTTTATCCTTCATATCTCATAACCTCTCTTATATCTTCCGTTTCTTTTACCTCTGGATGCATTCTGGAAAGTTTCTTAAGATCTATCTTCCCCTTCTGTAATCCTTTCTTTTGCTATATGTACTCTCTTGTTTAAACTATTTACTGAAATCTCAAGACTCTCAGTTCCATCTCCATAAGTAAGGGAGAACAAAAGGCACTGCTACGGCACAGTCTGGAAACTCTCCAGGCAGTAAGCTGGGGCAATCTTAGGGCTAACCTTGTTTTTTTGTCTTTTTCTCATTTCTTAGAGATTTTTGTCCTTTTGTTGCCTGATATTCAATGTCTTTGAAATTATTAAGTGTTATACATTCAGGCAGGAGGCTAATCCAGTCCCTGTTACTCTATCTTGGTTGGAAGCAGAAGATCTACTTGTTTTCTTATTAGTATGTTGTTGCTGTTAAGTGCCATCAAATTGGTTCTGACTCATAGTGAATCTATTTACAACAGAACCAAACACTGCCTGGTCCTGCACCATCCTCACAATTATTGCTATGTTTGAGCCCATTGTTGCAGCCACTGTGTCAGTCCATCTCGTTGAGGGTCTTTGTCTTTTTTGCTGACTCTGTATTTCACTAAGCATGATGTCCTTGTCCCTTCTGGTAACATGTCCAAAGTACATGAGATGAAGTCTAGTGATCCCCCTTCTAAGGAGCGTTCTGGCTATACTTCTTCCAAGACAGATTTATTCATTCTTCTGGTAGTCCATGGCATATTCAATATTCTTTGTCGACACCATGATTCAAATGCATCAATTCTATGGTTTTCCTTATTCCTTGTCCACCTTTTGCATGCGTATGAAGAGATTGAAAATACCATGGCTTGGGTCAGGCACACCTTGTCCTCAAAGTGACATCTTTGCTTTTTAACACATTAAAAAGATCTTTTGCAGCAGATTTGTCTAACGTAACATAATTTCTCCCAATGGAATTTCTGAAAGAATCAATCTTTATTTTAAGGGTACCACAAAGCTATTAGTTTATTTCAGTATGTAATCAAAATTTTTCTTAGCCTTATACTTCTATGATAATACCTAAACTATAACTTTAAATTTGTCTGAAGACTTGAGAAGACTTGGATTAGGTATGACTGTAGTTAGGCCAAGGTCTCTCTAGGTGGCACAAATGGTTTGTGTTCAACTACCTAATGGGTGGTGGTTCCTACTCATCCAGCAGTACATACCCACCTAGGTACCACAGAAGAAAGGTCTGGCAATCTGCTTTCCTTAAGATTACAGTCTAGGAAACTCTATGGAACAGTTCTACACTGTAGCATATGGGGTTGCCATGAGTTGGAACCTACTCTGTAGCAATGGGTTTGGGTTTGGGTTTGGTTTTGGTGGCTAGACCAGAATGCTTTAAGTATAAATAATCCTTCCCAGAGACATTCCTGATGTAACTTTTCATCTTTATGTCATCTCTGAGGTGTCATAAAGACAGCGGAAGGTTAAAATGCAGAGAGAGTGGACAGGCACATTATTACAGTGGTGTGCTTTGGAAGTAGCATAGTATTTGGATCCAGAAAGAACTAAATTTGAATCCTGGATCTTCCCTTTTACTATATAGGTAGATTTTGGTAATTTATTTTCATTTCCTGAGCCTTCATATCTTCATCTTTGAAATTAACATAGTATCTTCCTTATAAAATTGACATGCAAATATCCTGGGAGCAACTTTTTAAGATGTATTATGTACCCAGTAAATACTGCTTTCTTCTCTTTTCCTCCCATATTTATAATATTGCAGATAAGATCATATAGGACACTTTCTTTTTTATTTACATAGTAAAATTCTCCCTTTTTGGTGTACATTTCTTTGAATTTAGAAAATGCATAGTCATGTCAACATCACCACAATTACAATAGATAATCTTTCTTTTGAGAGTGAATTTTTATTACTAAGTAAATTAGGTTTACCGATGCAAAGACATTGAAAGTGGAATTGTAATATTGGCTTTTCATTTTGAAAAAAGTTTGAGAAACAAAACTAAACCCAAAATCTAGTCACATTCAGATTTGATTAGGTCTTGGAAATGGAAACCAACATAATTTCCCTTCCCTACTTTAATTAATATTGAGATTAGGCATAATTTTTTATCTTGATATAAAAAATAGAGACCAAACAAGAATAACACAGTTGTATGCCCTAGAAATATCTGTTCTTGCAAATAAAAATGTAAGTCTAAAAACCAGTTTATTCATCAAAAGCAGATTGGTGACCAAAACTCATTTCAAGCACTTTACCATGCTCACAAATCCAAATCTATTATGCTGTTATGTCATAGTCTCTGCCCATTCTCAGTCGAGGGTGTAAAGCCCTCACAGTTTCCTGAGTTTTACACCTAAGTTCCCTCATCGTGGGAAAGGCCTCATTCCCACCAAAACAAGACAGTTGATTACCCTACCCTGAAAAAAAAAAGACTCCCTTAAAATCATGCAGCCTAGACTCTAACAGCCAATACATTTCCTTTCCAAATTTGTCCACTTTGAGACCTACTGAGATTTTTGTCAAAATACCATTCTCCATTACTGCAGAATATCTAATTAACTTACTTTCTCTTGGTCAATAGTCTTTTCTGGTGGTCTTTGGGGAATGGACAGTCAACAGTATCCAAAACAATCAGACTCTGTTGAGCAATACAAGAAGGGAGTAAAAGTAATCCATGAAATAAATTAAGTCGCCTTAGATCAAAAGATACAAATCAGTAGCATCATGTCTGGGGAGCAGTTAGAGAGTCAATGAAGCAGTAAAGAAATGTCAACAATTTGAGGTAGGAAATGTGGCCACACTGCAGTTCTTATGCTGTGATACAGAAAGAGGAGCCGGCAGCAACTGCAATAGTACCCTCATAGTCAAGATACAGCCTTTTGTTCAAATTCCTTGAGGCTCAAACTAGAAAATACAGTTATGCTGATAGAATTTATTAGTGTTTGGTTATTAGGAAGAAGTCGGCAGAAACAAAAATTGCAAAGGCTGCTCTGAAAGCAAAGAATGCTGACAAAAGGCCATCAGGCCATGGTGTCATTCTGACTTTCGTTTTCAGTACATTGGTAGTAACTGGCTGGATGGAAACTTTGCTGGAGTTTAGGTTTTTGTATGCTTGCTTTATCTCCTCTCTCCTTGGTGTCTGTTAGCTTTCTTTTTATTTACTCATTCATCAGCAGGTGCGCAGCTTTGTCATTTTCTCAGCTAAACACTCATTGCCATTCTGGCATGAACATTACTAGTCCTTCCACTGCTGCTGTATAATAACAAGTAAATTTTAAGCTGTGGTCCTAGGAATTAGAGTTGGGGGTTAAAAGAAAATTTTTAAAAAACTTAATGGGAATTTCTGGTCTTTTGCAACTATAAAGTAAAATGACAATAGAATTGATTCATTATGTATTCATTCAGAAGAATCTTAATGAGATCCTCCTCCATGCCAGAAATTCAACTGGTTCTGAGGAGATATAGAAGAAAACATGTGTCCTCCTGCTTTAAAGAGTTTACTCATAGTCTAAAAATAAGACATACATCTGGACTTGGTTTCTCTCATTCACATTATCCTACAATCCAACATGTTGTGAAGATGGAAATTTTGACATAAGTGTGAATACGGCATGAATTATATGACATCAGATCAAGATCATGTAATAGATTTTATTTTATATAAATAAATTTTGTTAAGAAGTAAGCCTTAAAATGGATGGCATACTAAATTGCCAATGTGATTTTTTTTTTTTATTAAGAACAGGTATTTAAAAAGGTTTAAAACTGAGAACATGAAGCATTGATATCAATCGAAATGCAAGTCCATTCACTATATAATCCTGAGAGCTGAAGTTTGCATTCACCTTGCAAAAGTGATTCCGAAACCCTGCGCCTAGATTAGAGCCTAGAGAAAGTTAAGGCCTAAACAAGCATATTTTTTGCATGTTATTCAGTGCTGTCATAAGGTAACTAAAGCAATGGAGTTTGGTTTAGAAAGAAAGGCAATTAGCTGAGGAACTTTGAAACCCACAACACGTTTGAGTAGTGAAAAGTTGAAAAGTTAAAACAATGAGTTAGTAGGGGCCTCACTAGGATCAGTGGGATTTCTTGGGTCAATAGGTGATTGTCTCCAGGAGCACTACCATAAATTGTTCTTTCTTCAATACTACTTCTTTGTCCTACCTACTCTTAAAAGATGATTCTAGTCCCTTCTCACCAGAAGAATTAGGCCCATTATGTTATTTAAATGTAACCTGATATCTTAATGCCCTGTATATCCTTTGGATGTTTTGAATCAGTGATTTTTAAAAACACTGGTGCTCTGTAGCCCTTTTCACAGTACCATACTTTTTTTTTCAAAAATTGAACAACAAATCCCTCTTTAATTTTATATATAAATTATGTATCTATATATATGTATTATGTTATATATATAATATATATGTATTATGTTATATAATATATATATATATAATTAAGGAGAGGTTTGTTGTTCAATTTTACATATATATATTAGGTGATTAACAGAGTCACATCAAACTTTTCAGAGTTTAGTGAAGTTCATTATCCCCGAGATGTGTAACATAACTCCTCAGAAAATTGGAGGAAATGGGGTGAATATAATGATCATGAAACTTGAAATAAAAACAAAAATTTGAGCCTACTTCAGTGGAATTCATTCAAGGACTAGTTTGCAATGGGAGTGTTACCTGAGGAAGAAATCAACATCTCAATGAGAAATAATCTTGGAAATGTCTTCTTTAATGTTAGTTAAACTCTTCTTAAACTGCATTGGCTTAAGAAATTGGCTTAACACAGATTTTTCCTTAATTTTATACCTGACAGAAACAAAGGCCCACAAGGATGCTCCTTACCTGATCTGACCCACCCTTGGCAAGCACGTATTGAATCTAACAGGCAGGTAAAAAAAAAAAAAGGTCCAGTCAATTCAGATATGTATTTAAAACAGAAGGTACAGTGGCTAATTGACTGAGGACTTTGTAATGATGTAGATGGACAAAACCTATTTTCTGTAAAAAGAGCTACAACATTTTACTATACATACTAATGAACTACAAGCTATGAAGAATATGCAACGAATTCTGATGTCAGTATCCGGGTGATCTATACCAAGGCATCAGTGACAACCCTCAATCTCAATGAAAAGTTTCTGGATATTCTTCTAGAGAGTGGTAGGGGAATCCCACAATGATCCTGATTTACCATCTCTAGACTTGACTGAAATAGATACTTCATTCTTCACTGCTATTATTATTGTATCAAATAATTCCTAAGATTTGCTTAAGAACAGGTTTACAGAACTAAGGCTTTACTTGTTCACACCAGAATTGACTGCACCATGTTTCAGCTCTGGGTCCCTTACCTCAGTGTTTTATCATGAGCAATCTCTGCCCAATATATCTGTTTTCTCTCTACAGTTATAATGAAAGGGTTTTAAAGTGACTTTGAAGAGAAGAATCTTTTCCTGCTTATTGTCTGAACTGAAAAAAAGAAAAAAACTTTCTGTCAAGTCAATGACGACTCATGGCAACCCCACGTGTTCCAGAATAGAACTGCTCTATACCATTTTCTTAGCTATAATCTTTGTGGAAGCAGATAGCTAGGCCTTTCCTCCCCAGCGCTGCTGAGTGAGTTTGAACCACCAACCTTTAGGTTAGTAGTCGAGGACAAACCATTAGCACTACCTCAGGACCTTGAACTAAAAATAGATCCGTACTTTTCACAGTATCATGACATTTCCTATGTAATATCATTAAACATCTTCCAGGAACAGCTGAAACAGATTAATCACTTCATTACCACTTAAAATCATGGCATACTCAGAGGTCACCTGGACAAGCTTCTTACTTGATGCAGTGGAATTTTTTTCACCTCTCATTCTCTCATTCAATTGGATTCAGTCTCATTTTCACTGGAGACCTGAATTCTTTGGTTCTTTCTTGGTTTTGTAAAACATCTTCACTTTCAAGAATCATTGAATGAAGTTTTCACTCTCCTCTTTCATAGGAAGATGATAGTGAATACACTGAACCCTCTGCCCAATATTAGTGAAGTTCTTTGAATATTCAAAATTCTCAAATTTAAAATGTGCTTTATAGTCTGTAATTAGTGACTTGCTTCCAAAGAAGAGTATGAAAAGGCAAAATAGTAACTCTCTAGTGGAGAAACCTGGCAGATACTACTTTAACCAAGTGATCAAGTTTAACACCGCCAGTGATGTCATGTTGATGTCACATGTCCCCTAATATGACAGGATTAGAAGGGTACTTCACTCTGTGGTATTCTTCCCCAAACGCATAATCCCAGTCTAGTCATGAGAAAACATCAGACAATCCCAAATTGAGACATATTCTACAAACTTGACTCCTCAAACTGTCAAGCTCATGAAAACAAAGAAACTTGTTGGACTCTTCAAAACTGCTACCTATGGTCATGGGAAACAAGGAAAATTGGAGAAACTGTCACTAATCAGAAGAGGCAAAGGAGGCATGGCAACTAAATGCAAGGTGGTACTCTCTACTGGATCTCGAGACAGAGAAAGAATATTAATGGAAGAACTGTTGAAATCCAAATAATGCCTATATAAAAATAGTTAATGTTAATTGTACCAATGTTAATTTCTTAGTTTTGACAAGTGTACCATGGTTATGGAAGATGTTAACATTAGGGAGAACGGGGTGAAAGGTTTATGGAACCTCTCATTAATATCTTCTCAGCTTTTCTGCAAATTTAAAATTATTCCAAAATAGTATTTTTTTTTGAAATATGTTTTAAATAAAGATGGTCTTGCACATGAAGAACTAATCAATTCTCTATTTTCTGATTTTACTATTTTACACTTTTTTATCTTCTGTTTATTTTTGAGAGAAATAAATATGTGCATGTTTGATAATGCTTGAAAGTATTTTGGTTCTCAATTTGTAATTGATAGCAGGATAAAAGAATAAATAGCTGTATAAAAGGTCTGCTGCACAGTCTTTTATGAGCTTGGAACAGTAACTAATATACTAATAATATTTTAGGAGCATTTTAAGTGTATTTTATAATACAAATTATAAAAAAGAGGCTATAATTGTTCAGTGTTCTTGAAAGCCTTTTAGATATGCAGTACAAAGCCTCGTTGAACACCCTGTCATTATTTTTCTTTTACTAAGGTTATTTCAATTGTCACCCTTAGTGATATAAACTGAAGGCAGAGTATTGACAGTTCCCATTTATGGAGGGCTTGCCCTTGCCAGGGTGCTGACAGACTGTTTTCCCCCACAGAATGTATTTCAATGTTATTTCAAGTATAAACTGTTTTTTTTTTTTTCTTTGTATATTCCAATTGTTTCTCCGTTGTACAAAAGATTAAGCTAAGTGGTTAAATCTCCTTTCATTGAACTAAAATGAACAAACAGGATTGGTATTTTTGATGTTTATTAATTTCAAAAGTAAATTGTCATCTTCTGTTTTTTAAAACTTTTTGCTGCCTTTCCAAGGTCTTTGGTCAGCCTTTTGTGAATAGCAAGTATCACAGGGAGTGGGTAGAAAGAACAAACAAGTTTTATGGGCACATATAATGTATTAGGTACTTCTCTAAAAGCAACTTGCTATCAAAAAATCCCCCCAAAAATCATTCAAAACTGATTCTGTGTTTGAACAGATAACCTAGTAAACCAAATCATATATCTATCTAATCTATCTACCTATCTATCTATCTATCTATCTGTCTGTCTGTCTGTCTATCTATCTATCTAGATATCTCCTTGGAGCCCTGGTAACTCAGTGGTTAACAGCATGGCTGCTAGCCAAAAATGTCGGCAGTTTGAATCCACCAGCCACTCCTTGGAAACCCTATGAAGCAGTTCTACTCTGTCCTGTAGGGCGGCTATGAGTCGGAATTAACTTGACGGCAACAGGTTAGGTTATTTGGTCATTCATATCCCTGGTGTCACAATGGTTAAGCAGTTGGCTGCTAATCAAAAGGTCGGCTATTCCCCACCTTTTCCCTGGGAGAAAAGACTTGGCAATATGCTCCTGTAAAGATACAGTGTAGGAAACCCTACGGGGTAGTCCTATTCTGTTCTACAGGGTTGCTATGAATTGGAATTGACTCAACGGCACACAAAAACAACAACAACAACACACACATATATACTTAATCATTAAAAAATTAATTTTGGGTGGTCTTCACTCTTTTTAGGCTTCTTAGCCCTCCTAAAAAAGGAAGAGGTAGAGGTAATTGCCCCCAAAATCTTACAATACCTTACG
The DNA here is from genome assembly GCF_024166365.1 of Elephas maximus indicus. Lineage (NCBI taxonomy): Eukaryota > Metazoa > Chordata > Mammalia > Proboscidea > Elephantidae > Elephas > Elephas maximus. The sequence goes on from NC_064820.1 coordinate 127,323,877, forward strand.
TGCACCTCGATGACTGTAGTGCCAGTTTCCATCTTTTCTTAAATACACGCATATTAGGTAGGATGTATTTCTACATAATGCTGTATCACCCATGGTTCCTATTACAGTGATTTTCATATGGAAGATAATAAATATTTATTAAATGAAAGAATCAGTGAGTTTGAAAGCTTTTCTTTATATTCCCTGAATCAGCCCACCTAGTGACAGTGTTTTCCATTCAGGGTAAAATAGAACAACAAAAATAATGAATTCTGAAATTGAGAATCAGGAGACATAGATATCAGTCTTGAGTAATCCATTAACTTTCAGTAGACATCAGGAAACTTACAAAATATGGTCATAAAATAGTGAAAATAAAACCAAAAGCCATATGTATGACATATTCCTCTGTTCTTAACTTCCATATGGATATTTACTCATGTGTGAAATAGAAATAATAATACCAGTGCTACTTTAAACAATTGTTCTTTATCCTTTCATTCATTCCTTTACCAAACATTTTCTGATTACTTACATAGTAAATTGTTATAAGAAATAATATTCAAATATGAATATATTATTATTAATGATAATTATTATTAACTATCAGTTTGAAAGGATTTGCTGATTGCTTATACAGTAAATCACTTTAAGAAATAATATGATATGCAAATATTAATATAATAATATGATATGTAAATATTAATATAATAATTATTGTTAATGGTGATTGCTATTAACAGTTATTTTTACTGCATAAAATAATTCCTTATTCTCTTTTGATTAAGATTTGCAATCTTTGAAGAAGTTAAAAACATTCCACTGCAGAAAAACGAGACTCACTTTCTTAATAGATATCCTACAATAAAACTAAGATTTTTCATTCAACATTCAAATAGACAAAGAATGACAATAAAATTAAATTAAAAGGCAATGATAGGAAGAAACACGATCTCTTGTGGTTCAATAACCATGTTTTATCTTTCACATGGTACTTGCAAGATTTCTCATGAAGAATATATCCAGATGACTCATGTGTTGCATAGCTTAAAAATGATAATGATAAATCACCACCACCATAATTATCTTGGATTACTAGAACAAAGGGTCCTTTTTGAAATAAAAAGACATGGTCATCTTAATTATTAACACGTAATATACCCACTCCTCACTTATCAACACGATTAAGGTCCAAAGACCAGCGCATTATGCAAAAACTGGCAACATGTAAAAGTGGAGGATGACCACATCAGATCACAAAATAGTGATTGTGTCTTATACTTCAGAGTTGTGTGACCCTACACAAGTTTTCTGAACTCACTAAAGGTTTACCTTTTTCTTTTTTGTAAAAAGAGGATGGTAGTATTGTACTTATCCTAGGAGGGTCCTGACGAATAGATGAAATGATAGCTAGGTAAAACAAGTAGCCTAATGTCCTGGTAGGCAATAAGCAAGCCCACTAGAAACCTAAAATGACTGCATAGTGATAAATGCATCATTACATAACTGCAAAATTGCATCATTACATAACTGTCAAATCACTGAGAATCATGGCCCAGCCAAGGTGACACATAACTTTAACCATCATAGCCAGTGTTACTCTTGTCTCCCACCTCGGTGTTCATTACTGGCAGACATACATTGTTAATGATCAAAATAGTTGGATGGTAGATATTTTACTATTGTAAATGCAAAATGTCGGATAATGAGATAGTCAATAATAAGGAATAAGTGTATTTTCCATCATTTCAAGTGTTTGCAGTCATTTATCACTATGCAGTCACTTTAGGTTTCTAGTTCATGCATATCAATAATCATAATACTAACACTATAAAAAAAAAAATACTATAAAAGCTAACGTTTATTGTGGGCTTGCTTATTGCCTACCAGGACATTAGGCTACGTGTTTTACCTAGCTATCATTTCATCTATTCGTCAGGACCCTCCTAGGATAAGTACAATACTACCATCCTCTTTTTACAAAAAAGAAAAAGGTAAACCTTTAGTGAGTTCAAAAAACTTGTGTAGGGTCACACAACTCTGAATATAAGACACAAAATTAAAACAGTGGCCCCTTTAACTCTGAAGCCCATTCTTTCAACCACAATTCAAAAGGCTTCCCTCTATCAGGAAAGCATCCTACCCTCCCAGGCACATCCACCTCTAAGAGCTACTGTTTTATACCTCTTTGCTTTCCTATTGAAAGTGCATCTCTTATATCTGGGTTGTGGTCTGAGGACATGGCTTACCGGCACTAACAGAAATATAAATCAAGCCACCTACGTAAACTGAAATGTTTTAGTACCAAGAGGCAAGACAGTTACTATAGAGACAATTCTGACACGTGGCCTTTCTGGGTGGATCCAAACATCCAGTCCTAGGTTAGCAGCCTAGCACATTGGCTGTTTGCACCCAGAGACTCCAAAACAAAAACAAAAAAAAAAGTAAAAAGAAACAGGTGAAATTAATTATAATGATATGTTTTATTTAACCTAATATATCCAAAAATATTATCATTTCAACAGGTGTCACTAACCATGTTTCATGTACTTGATAGTTGGTGGCTGCCATACTGGACAGTAAACGTTTAACTCCTTCAAATTCAATCATTCAAAGGATTTTTGGTATAAATCACTTCATTACAGATCTTAAGGTATCTAAATTATCACATGTAAAATCACAAATTTGTTTAATAAAAATCCATTACTTTTCATAAAGATTCTTTCAATGAATATTTTACTATAAAATCTTTGAATGAAAATAGGAAACAATATATCCAAATAGATGCTGATCAATACAACTAAAATTCAAGAGTGGCATCTTGGACTTGGGAGCTATGAAATCTCACTACATTTTTAAGCATCTTTAGGTTTTAGCCAGTGTCATTGCCACTGGTGTTTACATTCATGACACTACTGGCTTTTCAGCATTCAGGGTATGAGGACTTAATTGTTTAGTTATCTTCAGAAATGACTTTTTGTACTATCAGCACAGTCAGCATTAGGGGTGAGGGTATTCAGAAGGAGTTTGTTTTATGTCAGGAGTAGCTGTTTGATAATTCACGCGCCGGTAATCTTGCAAAAACATGTTATGTATGTATGAAAAAGTACAGGAGCTCCAGATGGTTTCACCATCTTTAGTTTATCCTTTTGTTACGTGATATTTATTAACCTCATCCAAAATGACAGCTCCAGCAGATCTCACCAAAGCCTTAAAAGTGAAACATTGCATGAAATTTTGTTTTAAAATTATTAAAGACTGCTTTAATTTCACAAATTGTCCTAAAGGACATTTATTATAATGATCTATTATTGGTTGTAATTAAAAGTGGATTACATTGAATATAATCACTACATCATGTTTTTTTGCTAGTGCCAGATTGCACATCCCCAATCTCCCTTTTAAGAATTTGTTAAAGTCAGTAATCAATTATTTTTACTTCTGTGGTTTAAATAAAAGAAAAATGTGCAAGTGACACTAATAAATTTTCAAAATGTTAGCAAAGATAAAATATTTGCCCTGCTTTCATGTATTATAAATTTGGGATGTAAGGAGAAGATATGAAAGGGAATTTTTTTTTTTTAGAAAGTAAAGACATTTGATTTTAAAAGATTATTCTTTATAGTTTATGGTGCTCCTTGGCCCTGGAATATCAACTTTTCCTTAGTCTACTTACTCCATGGGGTTATTTTTGAAATTAAAGAAAACAATGTATATAAAATGCTTACACAGTTTCGATAACACAGACAATTCACAAAATGAATTCTCCTCCTCTTCCTCCTTTTCCTGGTTTTTGTTCTTCATCATCATTATAGGGATCATTATAATTTGCTCAAGATCACATTCAGTGGTATGCCACAGCTAGTGTATAAGAGCCAATTATCAAATTTCCAGTAATTTCGTGAACTGATTGTTAAACATTGCCATTATTAAAAACTAAACTCTACAAACTTGAAGTCCCTGGGTGGTATAAACAGTTTATGTGCTTGGCTGCTAACCGAAAGGTTGGAGGTTCGAGGCCACCAAGAAGAACCTTGGAAGAAATGGCAGATGATCTGCTTCTGAATTATCAGCCATTGAAAACCCTATGGAGCACAGTTCTACTCTGACACACGTGGGGTTGCCATGAGTTGGACTTGACTCAATGGCAACTGCTTCGTTTCTTTCGTTTTGTTTTTATATATAAACTTACAATTAAATAAATTGTATTAAATACAAATGTAATAAATAACTCATGTCATCCTGATTATTTTACTACATTTTATTATTATCTATGCTTTTGAGGTTATTTACATCCACTGTATCTCTGTGGTGGAGCCCTGGTGGCACAGTGGTTAAAAGCTCACCTGCTAACTAAAAGGTCAAGAGTTCAAGTCCACCATCTGCTCCTTGGCAACCACACGGGGTACTTCTAGTCTGTCCTATAGGGTTGCTATGAGTCAGAATTGACTTGGCAGCAACAGGTTTTTGAGTATCTGTATGGTAGAAATAATACATAATGATGTGTTGTTGCACATCTCTTTCCAGCTCTGCTTTCAGTGAGGTCACATTGGTGGGTTGAAACTGACTATGATGGAGTATTTACAGCATAATAAATGTCACAAATAGAGATGCCACCACCCTACTCCAGAGAATCATTTGTTAAGCACTGAGGTGAAGCAGGAAATATGCAAGATAATCCTCTACCACCTTGTAATGCCAGAAGGAAAAGAAGTGCTTAAAGAAAAACGAAAACAAAAAACAAAACACGATGATGGAAGTATGTCAAAGGGACACAGGAGCCAACTGAAAGAACTCCCAATGACCAACACTGGCCAATTTGAGCAAACAATATTTGCTTATATCCCTAAATATAAAATAAATACCCATTGATTCATACTGAAATAAACAAATGATTGAATAAATAAATCAATGAAGGAGAATAGATAAATCTCACCTGTTCAAGAATTCCAATAATAAATAACTTACGTAGATACCCCACCCTCAAGGAGGTGGAGCATAACTCTTCTCTCCTAAAATGTGGGTTGTGCATAGTGACTTTCTTCCCAAGAGTGAAGTGTGAAGAGGGGGAGAAAAAGAATAACAGTAGAAAAACCTCACAAATACTACTTCAGCCAAGTGATCAAGTCAACATCAACAGTGATAGGTCATGTTGATAGTATGTACTCTTGATATGATGTGATGAAAATTGCCTTTTACTTCTGTGGCCTTCCTCTCAAATCTAATAACCTCAGTCTAACTATGAGAAAAACATCAGATAAATCCCAGTTGAAGGGGATTCTACAAAATAATGGATGAGTACTCCTCAAAGCTAGAGAAAGTTAGAGAAACGGTCATCCAAAAAGTTAGAGAAAGTGTCACAGCCAAGAATAGCCTAAGGAGACATGACAACTGAATGTAATGTGGTATCCTGGATGAGATTCTGGAACAGAGGAAAGACATTAGGCAAAAATGAAGGAAATCTAAGTAAAGCATAGATTTTGGTTAATAATTATGTATCAATATTGATTCATTCATTGTGATGAGTATACCACACTAATGTAAGATGTTATTAATAATACTTAAAAAAAAAACCCTAAGTGTGCAGTATATGGAAACTCCCTGTACTATATATGTAATCTTTCTATAAATTTAAAATTATTCTAAAAAAATTACTATCACATAACTGACCATGTTCTATCTTAGATATAACCCAGTGAAGTCCTATCCAGACATCAAGACACTTTGTTGGTGTGCCAATGTCCATAGTCCTGTCCTTCAAGTATCTCATGTTAGGGAAGGGGGGGGTGGAAAAAAAGAAGCTTGATGAACCAGGAAATAACAGTTAATAATGTCTGTTAAACAAGTTACACCACTATAATACGTAGCTTGTATTCTTGTCAAATTGCTGTTAATTTGGAATATGTAAGCCCACAATAGTAAAGAAGAAATAGATTTTTAAATGCAGTTGTTTGAGTCACTGGGTGGTCCAAATGGGTAAGCACTCAAATACTAACTGAAAGTTTGGAGGCTTGATCCCACCCAGAGGCACACTGAAAGAAAAGCCTGGGGATTCACTTCTGAAAGGACACTGCCTTGAAAATCTTATGGAGCACAGTTCTATTCTGCACACATGGGGTTGCCAGGAATTGAAACTGACTTCAAAGGTAATTGGTTTGGGTTATTTGGGTGTACAGGTTAAAATATTCAGTCTATAACATACACTTACCAAGTATAGCAAGAATAGAGCTGTAACTAGGGGTGAGAAACCCTAATACTTACAGAGTTGGGCTGGTAATGTAAATGATGGACTGACTGGCGCAGAAGACATTAAGGAATGGTGGGGTCTTTCATCAAACCATAGAGCATAGGACAAACCTCAAAGTTTTCAAGTTAAATATTTGTTAAGATGATGTTGCAGGCCAAGCAAAATTCATCTCTCTTTTGGTAGTAAATTCTGCTCTAAATCAATTCCCCCATGCATCTGTCAGTTTGTCGTACTATGGGGGCTTGTGTGTTGCTGTGATGCTGGAAGCTATGCTATTGGTATTCAAACAGCTGCAGGGTCACCCATGGAGGACAGGTTTCATCTGAGTTTCCAGACTAAGACAGACTAAGAAGAAGGACCCAGCAGACTACTTCTGCAAAGAATCAGCCAGTGAAAACCTTATGAATAGCAGTGGAACATTGTCTGGTACAGTCCTGACAGAAGAGCTCCTTAGGGCGGAAGGCACTCAAAAGACAACTGGGAAAGAACTGCCTTATGGAAGTACAGTTGGCCTTAATGACGTGGATGGAGTCAAGCTTTCAGGACCTTCGTTTGTTGATGTGGCATGACTAAAATGAGAAAAACAGCTGCAAACATCCATTAATATTTGGAACGTGGAATGTACGAAGTATGAATCTATGAAAATTGGAAATCATCAAAAAATGAAATGCAATGTATAAAGATAGATATCCTAGGCATTGTTGTTGTTGTTAGGTGCCGTAGAGTCGGTTCCGACTCATAGTAACCCTATGCACAACACAAAGAAACACTGCCCAGTCCTGAGCCATTCTTACAATCGTTATGCTTGAGCTCATTGTTGCATCCACTGTGTCAATCCACCTCGTTGAGGGTCTTCCTCTTTTCTGCTAACCCTGCACTCTGCCAAGCATGATGTCCTTCTCCACGGACTGATCCCTCCTGACAACATGTCCAAAGTACATAAGATGCAGTCTCGACATCCTTGCTTCTAAGGAGCATTCTGGTTGTACTTCTAAGGCAGATTTATTCGCTCTTTTGGCAGTCCAAGGTATATTCAATATTCTTCGCCAACACCACAATTCAAAGACATCAATTCTTCTTTGGTCTTCCATATTCATTCCCAGCTTTCACATGCATATGATGCGATTGAAAATACCATGGCTTGGGTCAGGCACATGTTACTCTTCAAGGTGACACCTTTGCTCTTCAACACTTTAAAGCGGTCCTTTGCAGCAGATTTACCCAATGCAATGCATCTTTTGATTTCTTGACTGCTGCTTCCATGGCTGTTGATTGTGGGTCCAAGTAAAATGAAATCCTTGACAACTTCAATCTTTTCTCCATTTATCATGATGTTGCTCATTGGTCCAGTGGTGAGGATTTTTGTTTATGTTTAGGTGCAATCCATACTGAAGGCTGTGGTCTTTGATCTTCACTAGTAAGTGCTTCAAGTCCTCCTCACTTTCAGCAAGCAAGGTTGTGTCATCTGCGTAACGCAGGTTGTTAATGAGTCTTCCTCCAATCCTGATGCCCCGTTCTTCTTCATATAGTCCAGCTTCCGGATTATTTGCTCAGTATACAGATTGAATAGGTATGGTGAAAGAATACAACACTGATGCACACCGTTCCTGACTTTAAACCAATCGGTATCCCCTTGTTCTGTCCCAACAACTGCCTCTTGATCTATGTAAAGGTTCCTCATGAGCACAATTAAGTGTTCTGGAATTCCCATTCTTCACACTGTCATCCATAATTTGTTATGATCCATACAGTTGAACACCTTTGCATAGTTAAACATCCTCCTGGTATTCTCTGCTTTCAGCCAGGATCCATCTGACATCAGCCATGATACCCCTGGTTCTACGTCCTCTTCTGAATCTGGCCTGAATTTCTGGCAGTTCCCAGTCGATACATTGCTGCAGCCGTTTTTGAATGATCTTCAGCAAAATTTTGCTTGCATGTGATATTAATGATATTGTTCTATAATTTCCACATTCAGTTGGATCACCTTTCTTGGGAATAGGCATGAAATGGATCCCGTCCAGTCAGTTGGCCAGAAAGCCGTCTTCCTTATTTCTTGGCATAGACAAGTGAGCACCTCCAGTACTGCATTTGTTTGTTGAAACATCTCAATTGATATTCCATCAATTCCTGGAGCCTTGTTTTTTGCCAATGCCTTCAGGAATCGATGGTACTGGGCACTAGGTTCAGAGCAGCTTGGACTTCTTCCTTCAGTACCATCGGTTCCTGATCATTTGCCACCTCTTGAAATGGTTGAATATCGACTAATTCTTTGTGATATAATGACTCTATGTATTCCTTCCATCTTCTTTGGATGCTTCCTGCGTCATTTAATGTTTTCCCCATAGAATCCTTCACTATTGCAACTCGAAGCTTGAATTTTTTCTTTAGTTCTTTCAGCTTGAGAAATGCCGGGCATGTTCTTCCCTTTTGGTTTTCCATCTCCAGCTTTTTGTACATGTCATTATAATACTTTATCTTCTCAAGCTGCCCTTTGAAATCTTCTGTTCAGTTCTTTTACGTCATGAATTCTTCCTTTTTGCTTTAGCTGCTTGACATTTGAGAGCAAGTTTCAGAGTCTTCTCTGACATCCATCTTGGTCTTTTCTTTCTTCCCTGTCTTTTCCATGACCTCTTGCTTTCTTTACAGATGATGTCATTGATGTCATTCCACAACTCATCTGATCTTCGGTCGCTAGTGTTCAATGCATGAAATCTATTTTCAGATGGTCTCTAAATTCAGGTGGGATATGCTCAAGGTCATATTTTGGCTCTCTCGGACTTGCTCTGATCTTCTTCAGTTTCAGCTCGAACTTGCATAAGAACAATTGATGGTCCGTTCCATAGTCGGCCCCTGGCCCTGTTCTGACTGATGATATTGAGGTTTTCCATTGTCCCTTTCCACAGATGTAGTCAATTTGATTTCTGTTTGTTCCATCTGGTGAGGTCCATGTGTATAGTTGCCGTTTATGTTGGTGTAAGAATGTATTTGCAATGAAGAAGTCGTTGGTCTTGTAGAATTCTATCATTCGATCTCCAACATTGTTTCTATCACCAAGGCCATATTTTCCAACTACTGATCCTTCTTCTTTGTTTCCAACTTCTGCATTCCAATCACCAGTATTTATCAATGCATCCTGATTGCATGTTCAATCAATTTCAAAGTGCAGCAGCTGATAAAAATCTTCTATTTCTTCATCTTTGGCCCTAGTGGTTAGTGGGTAAATTTGAATAATAGTTGTATTAACTGGTCTTCCTTGTAAGCATATGGATATTATCCTATCACTGACAGTGTTGAAGGATAGATCTTGAAACTTTCTTTTTGACAATGAATGCAACACCATTCCTCTTCAAGTTGTCATTCCCAACATTGTAGACTATATGATAGTCTGATTCAAAATGGCCTGTACCAGTCCATTTCAGCTCACTAATGCCTAGGACATTGATGTTTATGCATTCCATTTAATTTTTGACGATTTCCAGCTTTCCTAGATTCATACTTCCTACATTTGAGGTCCCAATTATTAATGGATGTTTGCAGCTGTTTCTTCTCATTTTGAGTCATGCCACATCAGCAAACGAAGGTCCTGAAAGCTTTACTCCATCCATGTCATTAAGGTCTACATTTATCCCTGGCATTAGTGAGCTGAAATGGACTGGTTTCAACCATTTTGAATGGGACAATCATATGGTCTACTATGTTGGGAATATGCTCACAATTTGAAGAAGAATGACATTCATTGTCAAAAAGAACATTTCAAGATCTATCCTGAAGTACAACACTGTCAGTGATAGGATAATACCCATAAGGCTAAAAGGAAGACCAGTTAATACAACTATTATTCAAATTTATGCACCAACCACTAAGGCCAAATTTGAAGAAATCAAAGATTTTTACCAACTTCGGCAGTCTGAAATTGATCAAACATGCGAACAGGATGCATGGATAATTACTAGTGATTGAAATGCAAAAGTTGGAAACAAAAAAGAAAGATCAGTTATTGGCAAATATGGCCTTGGTGATAGAAACAACAAAGGAAATCACATGATAGAATTTTGAAAGACCAGTGACTTCATTGCAAATACTTTTTTTCAACAACATAAACTGTGACTACATGAGACCTGGCCAGATGGAATGCACAGAAATCAAGTTGACTATATCTGTGGAAAGAGACGATGGAAAAGCTCGGTATCATCAGTCAGAACAAGGACAGGGGCTGACTGCGGATCAGACCATCAGTTGCTCATGTGCAAGTTCAAGTTGAAGCTGAAGAAAATTAAAACAAGTCCATGAGACCAAAGTATGACCTTCAGTATATCACACTTGAATTTAGAGACCATCTCAAGAAACACTAATGACTGAAGACCAGACAAGTTGTGGAATGACATCAAACATGAAGAAAGCAAAAGTCATTAAAAAGACGGGAAAGAAAGAAAAGATCAAAATGGATGTCAGGAGAGACTCTGAAACTTTCTCTTGAATGTCCAGTAGCTAAAGAAAAAGGAAACAATGATGAAGTAAAAGAGTTGAACAGAAAATTTCAAAGGGCATCTTGAGAAGACAAAATAATTATGATGACATGTGCAGACATAGAGATAGAAAACCAAAAGGGAAGAGCATGCTCAGCATTTCTCAAGCTGAAAGAACTGAAAAAAAAAAAAAAAAATCAAGCCTAGAGTTGCAATACTCAAGGATTCTACAAGGAAAATATTAAGCTATAAAGGAAGCATTGAAAAGAGACGGGAAGGAATACACAGAGTCACTATATGAAAAAGAATTGGTCAACATTCAACCATTTCAGAAGGTAGCATATGATCAGGAATTGATGGTACTGAATGAAGACGTCTAAGCTGCACTGAAGGCATTGTGATGAACAAGGCTCCAGGAATTGACGAAATACCAATTGAGACGTTTCAACAAATGGATGCATCACTGGAAGTGCTCACTCCTCTATACCAAGAAATTTGGAAGACAGTTACCTGGCCCACTGACTGGAAGAGATCCATATTTATGCCTGCTCAGAAGAAAGATAATTCAACAGAATGTGGAAATTATCAAACAATATCATTAATATCACATACAAGTAAAATTTTGTTGAAGATCATTGAAAAGTGGCTGCAGCAATATATTAACAAGGAACTGTGAGAAATTCAAGCCAGATTCAGAAGAGGACGTGGAACATGGGGTACCATTGCTGATGTCAGATGGATCCTGGCTGACAGCAGAGAATACCAGAAAGATGTTTACCTGTGTTTTATTGACTATGCAAAGGCTTTCGACTATGTAGATTATAACAAATTATGGATAATATTTCAAAGAGTGGGAATTCCAGAGCACTTAATTGTGCTCATGAAGAACCTGTACATAGATCAGGAGGCAGGCTTTCAAACAGAATAAGGGGATACTGCATGGTTTAAAGCAAGAGAGGTGTTTGTCAGGGTTGTATCCTTTCACCATACTTAATCTATCTGTATTAAAAAAAAAAAAACCCGCTGCCGTGGAGTCAATTACAGAATAGAACTGTCCCATAGGGCTTCCAAGGAGCTCCTGGTGGATTTGAACTGCCGACATTTTTTTGGTTAGCAGCCATAGCTCTTAACCACTGTGCCTCCAGGGTTTCCTCAATCTGTATGCTGAGCAAATAATCCGAGAAGCTGGACTATATGAAGAAAAACAGGGCATCAGGATTGGAGGAGGACTCATTAACAACCTGCAATATGCAGATGAGACAACCTTGCTTGCTGAAAATGAAGAGAACCTGAAGCATTTACTGATGAAGATCAAAGACTATGGCCTTTAGTATGGATTACACTTCAGCATAAGGAAAAGAAAAATCCATACAACTGGACCAATAAGCAACATAACGATAAATGGAGAAAAAATTGAAGGTGTCAAGGATTTCATTTTACTTGGATCTGCAATCAACACCCATGAAAACAGAAGTCAAGAAATCAAAGGATGCATTGCATTAGGCAAATGTGCTACAAAAGGCCTTTTTAAAGTGTTGAAAAACAAAGATGTTATCTTGAAGAGTAACATGTGCCTGACCCAAGCCATGGTGTTTTCAATTGCCTCACATGCATGTAAAATCTCGACAAAGAATAAGGAAAACGGAAGAATTGAGGCTTTAGAATTCTGGTGTTGACGAAGAATGCTGACTGTACCATGGACTGCCAGAAGAACAAACAAATCTGTCTTGGAAGAGGCACAGCCAGAATGCTTCTTAGAGGCAAGGATGGCGAGACTTCGTCTCACATACTTGGGACATGTTAGGAGGGATCGGTCCCTGGAGAAGGATATCACACTTGGTAAAGTAGATGGTCAGTGAAAAAGAGGAAGATCCTCAACGAGATGGACTGACACAGTGGCTGCAACAATGGGCTCAAGCATAACGATCTGAGGCTGGTGGAGAACCGGGCAATGTTTCATTCTATTGTACATAAGGTCACTATGAGTGTACCTAACAACAACATTAACAAAACAAATCATCAATTAAATTCCAAAGAAAATCCTTTGGCAGTCTCGAGAGAAATTGTGTTGTTTTCTTTTGGCCACAGCCTGTCTAGAAATGTAGACTCTGAGCAATTTTAACACAGGCTTGTGAATTCCTCCAGTTTAAAAGGACAGTTTGTTCAAAATGTTGATAAACAATGTACATTTTTAAATGAAGTAACTGGCAAAAAGGAAATAATCTATTATCTTTGTCAAAGTCTATTTTTAAATTATGTTTTTATAGCTCCATCACTAAAATTTTGGGTGGTTTCAGATTCTTATTGGAAAATAAGTAGTTTCGCTATTTGCTCATTTATTTAGTGCTATGCCCCTTTGAAAGGATATTTTTAAATATTACACTGGTATGAGTTTCTTTTAAGAGAAAATTTAAAAATAACTAAAAATCCCACTATTTCTTTAATGCACAAGCACACATCTATTTTTTTTCCCACAAAGATATGCTAATATTAAATTTAGTCAAGGACAATGGATGAACTAAGCATGAACCATTATCAGCGAAGACTGGAATTAAGACTTCCAACCATGGCTTAATACACAAATATTCGTAGAAAATTCAATGGCTAGATTCCTTTGAGCTAAAGCAATATTTTCTGTTGTCAGAGCTGCAGAAGATACCCCAAGTAATGGTGTAAGTCTCGTGCAAAAGTAAATCCCTATTAATGCTTACGTTGGACTAGATTCTTTGTGGTTGGGGCACTAATTCTAATGGATCATTCTTTGCTTGCCTAGAGATACTTTTTAAAATTCTTAACAATTTAAGATAGCCTTATGAAAAATGGTTAATGACATCCTTGATGCTAAATCCAACAAAAAAGTTTCAATTCTTATCTAACCTTGCTCACAGCAGGATTTGAGGGTATTGTTCTTTTTCCTTCTGAAAGTACCAGAATCCAGAGGACTGGCACTTGTAATTTGCCTTCTACCTCTCTGGCTCTGTCATCAGTAAGTTTTATGGCTCTTTTGCTTCTAAGCCTTCTCTCAGTACTATTGTACTTAAAGCCCTCCTCTACTATCTCTCCACATAGCCAGGATGAGCTCATTCATTTTTGTGAGTCTCCAACAAAAATATGTTCAGAAATTGAAATCGATTTTTAATTTTCCTGTGATCAAAGGTTTTTAAGATTTTAAACATTTCTTCTCAACTGATCTAGCATTACAGCTATTAGTAGTAAATATTCAATCAAAACAGTATATATTGGATATCTTGATAAGAATCTACATAAAAATTAATAATTCATTGTAAAAAGATCTCCTAAATATAAGGATGACACTGCATTTCTTTTGATGGGTACACCAGCTGAGAATCTTCCTTCTCATAAATAAATAGATGAAATGGAAATTTTATTATTTTGAAGTAATTGAACTATTCAAACTCCAGAATTATATGACAACAATCAGATTGTGATCTAATACAAAAATTATTTTATAAAGATTTATGGTTGAAAACTCGATTATACCACCTTCAATTTTGTAAAATGAGAAGAAATTTAAACCCACTGACTTGGAAAATAATTACTATTTTGTCGTTAGAGTCATTTAATTTTTCAGTTTCTTGGAAGTTATCTAAAAAAGTTATTGCCAAGACTTACGGAATGATAATTACTTTTAGTTGTTATGCTTTCACTTGAAGGCACGTTGTTTATGGAGTATAATTGGGAAAAACAGTTTGTGCATTGTAGAATTTGTGTTCCCTCACTGTGAACAAATAGCTATATATTCAGGCAAGGCCTGGTAATCTACTTCCAGAAGACCGCAGCGCAGTCTTACTGTGACACACATGAGGTCACCATGAGTTGGAATCGACTCAATGGCAACTTTTTTTTTTTTTTTAATAAATTCTAATTTCATCCTGTGATAGATGGGCAAGGCACAGAACCTGGCCATGCTTTTGCCAGCAGGATGAAGTAATGGCCCTGCTGGCTTCAATATTTCTTACCAACTCTCTCCCTCAAGAGTAATACATTTTCAGAAAGTCTGATAGAAGTGGCAAAGTGTTTATATGAAATTGTGTGCCCCACTACACAATACATTTCAGTTTAGAGCATTCCAACACAAGTCATAATACCCAATTCTCCATCCACCATGGGACCTTAGAGGTGAGCACTTTCTCAGACACATCAGTTATTTTAAAAAACAGTTTAGAGAATTGAGAACCTTAAAATAAATCCCTTAATATTTCCCTTGTACACATACATTTCCAACATCTTTCTGTACTGCCCAAATCAAATGAAAACAAAACAAAATAAAAGTTGCCCTTGAGTCAGCTCCCACTCAAGGTGATCCTGACGTGTGTCAGAGTAAAACTTTACTTCATAGGGTTTTCAATGGCTGATTTTTGGAAGCAGATCACCAAGCAGAGACAGATTACCCAATAAGCAAGGTAAGCATATACTCGAGGCATCAACAAAACAGGGGCACGAGTTGTACAAAGCAAAGACTCTTAGATGACAAGCAGAGAGGACACAAAGAAAAGCAAGTGCTACAGCAGAAGGGAACCTGTGGGGCTCTAAATGTAATTTATACCATTTTATAAATTTTGTGTACAATAACAATTATATTTTTCTTTTCATTTGACTGATTGAATATAACCTCACATTCAGTTCTCTCTCATGGACCACATAAGAATGCACCAGTAGCAATACAATCAGGTGACTTGTGACATATCTTGTCCTGCACAAAGCGAACCAAAATACGCCTTCACATTGAGCATATCCTTGTATTTGTATTATGATCTTTGTGATCACTCTTGCTCCTGTTGGGTAACAGCAATAGTCCAATGAACTGTGAAGACACACCACCAAAGGACAGAAAGTGAGTGTGCACGTTTTTAAGCGTTATTTCAAGATGAAAAACACTTGTGGAGACCTGTGAAGGGCCTGCCAACAAACATGATATGAAAAAGAGTGAAATTATTTCCTACTGCCTTGTAAGTACTATTTCTTTTGACTCTTTCAGACCTGAAGAAAAAATTACATGTTCCAAATGAATTTTTTTAGTTATTAATTTTCAAGTATAAATTTTTGTGTTAACATCCAAATTCAAGCGTAAATTCTATTTTATAAATTTTACTTGTTTTTTGTTTTTTCTCCAAAAGAGAAACTAGGTAACTGGGAGCTTCTAAAAATTGAAAACTTATGCTCATCCAAAGACTTCACCAAAAGAGTAAAAAGACGACCTACAGAGTGGTAAAAAATTTTTGGCTATTACAAATCCGATCATTGTCTAATCTCTAAAATCTACAAGATACTGCAAAACCTCACCAACAAAAAGACAAATAACCTAATAAAAAAAATGTGTAAAGGATATGATGAACAGGCACTTCACCAAAGAGGACATTCAGGCAGCATGAGGAAATGCTCGTGATCATTAGCCATTAGAGAAATGCAAATCAAAGCTACAATGAGATTCCATCTCACACCAACAAGGCCGGCATTAATCCAGAAAACACAAAATAATAAATGTTGGAGAGGTTGTGGAGAGACTGGAACATTTACACACTGCTGGTGGGAATATAAAATGATACAACCACTTTGGAAATCAATTTGGCGCTTCCTTAAAAAGCTGGAAATAGAACTACCATACAATCCAGCAATCCCAGTCCTTGGAATATATTCTAGAGAAATAAGAGCCTTCACATGAATAGGTATATGCACACCCACGTTCAATGTACCACTGTTTACAATAGCAAAAAGATGGAAACAGCCAAGGTGCCCAACAGACGAATGAAGAAACAAATTATGGTGCATTCACACGAAGGAATAGTACTCAATGATAAAGAACAATGAATCTGTGAAACATCTCATAACATGGAGGACTCTGGAAAACATGCTGAGTGAAATTAGTCACAAAAGGACAAATATTGTGTGAAACCACTATTACAAGAACTCAAGAAAAGGTTTAAACACAGAAGAAAACATTCTTTGATGGTTATGAGGGTGGGGAGGGAGGGAGAGGGGTATTCACTAATTAGATAGTAAACAAGAATGCATATAGTTGAAGGGAAGGACAACACAGAATACAGGGGAAGTCAGCACAACTGGACTAATCCAAAAGCTAAGAAGTTTCCTGAGTACAACCAAATACTTCAAAGGACAGAGTAGCAGGGGCGGGGGTCTGGGTACCATGGCTTCCAGGAGCATCTGGGTCAACTGACATAACAAAGTTTGCTAAGAAAACATTCTGCATCCCACTTTGGTAAGTGGCCTCCAGGGTCTTAAAAGCTAACAAGCGGCTATCTAAGATACATCAACTGGTCTCAACCCACCTGGCGCAAAGGAGAATGAAGAACACCAAAGACACAAGGAAAATATGAGCCCAAGAGACACAAGGGGCCACATAAACTAGAGACTCCATCAGCCTGAGACCGGAAGAACTAGATAGTGCCCAGCTACCATCAATGACTGCCCTGACAGGGAACACAATAGAGAATCCTGGATGGAGCAGGAGAAAAGTGGGATGCAGACCTCAAATTCTAGTAAAAAGACCAGGCTTATGGTCTGACTGAGACTGGAGGGACCCCAGAGGTCATGGCCCCTAAACTTTCTGTTAGTCCAAAACTAAAACCATTCCTGAAGCCAACTCTCTAGACAAAGGTTAGACTGGACTATAAGACATAAAATGATACTGGTAAGGCGTGTGCTTCTTAACTCAAGTAGACATGTGAGGCTATGTGGGCAGCTTCTGTCTGGAGGTGAGATGAGAAGGCGGAGGGGGACAGGAGCTGGTTGAATGGACACGGGAAATACAGGGTGGAGAGAAGGAGTGTGCTGTCACATTGTAGGGAGAGCAACTAGGGTCATATAACAATGTGTGTAGATGTTTGTATGAGAGACTGACTTGAATTATAAACTTTCACTTAAGGCACAATAAAAAAATAAATAAATAAAAAGGAACTGAAAAAAAAAATTACTTGTTTTATAAATTTTATTTATTTTCAATTATTCAAATTTATTTACTATAAAAAAAATAGTAGAATCAAATTAAAAAATTGACATAATTTTATACCCAGGTAAAATGAAATGGCAACACCTAAATAGAGCACAAAAAAGACAGCTCACAGAAGATAAAAAGAAAAGGATTTGTGAATCCGTAAAGACGATTCCAAAATTAACTTCCTTTTTAAAACGTAATGAATCAGTAGACACTTGTGTTGAATGTTTGAGTTTCATGGGTACAATTCAGTATATTAGTACCACCAATGCTGAAACTACTAATAAAACCAAAAACCAAACCCATTGCCATCGAGTCGATTCCTACTCATAACCACCTTATAGGAAATTACTAATAGCAACACGAATATAACAGAATTTGTTCCAAATTCTGCATACATTCCTTGCTGTAGTAAAAAAAAAAAAAAATATATATATATATAGTGGTGTAAAAAGTGAAACTATTTTAGAATCTCAAATTGTAACATCTGCAGACCCCATAAAAAACAGAACTATAGATCCTGCTTTGTGGGATAATTTTGCTTCTAATGATGTAAATTATTGGATTGAAAGAGGGCCAAGTGATTGTCAACGTCACAGTGGACCATTTGAAAATTTGTGTCGAAAATTTCTGGATGGTAAACAAGATTGTGTAGCCAGAATATATTTCTAGGGTGCAAAGCTAATGGTGAAAATTGTAAGAGGGTGTAGCTATTGTATTCTCCAGCAGTCAGTTCTGTATGTCGTTTTGTTTGCAAAGTATTCAGTCCTAAACCATTTCATTCTCAATTTGCTATGGATGGATTTAGCGATTGGTGCAACTGGAATGTGACTGATAAACATGAAAACAATTCAATTCACAGATATTGTATGTTGTCATATTTAAACCAAAGACACGGTTTTGGCTTAACTCATGAACTAGAAACACGATTTTAAGAGGACAGCATTGGAAAGCTGTTTTGCAACACACTGTTGCTCTCATTATAACAATCCCTGAACGTGAACTATCTTTTCAAGGAAGAAATGAAGAGTTTGGACCCCCACAAAATGGGAATTTTAGGGGTTTACTCAAACTTGTTGCTCAGTTTGATCCATTTTTAGCAGGTCACACCTCAACATATAGTAACACAGGAAAGGGCAACCCATTGTACATGTCTAAAACAATAGGTGGAGAATTAATAAAATTAATAAGTGATAAAGTTCGATCAACTATTTTCGGTGAAATAAGTATAGCTCAGTATTTTAGTTTGTCTGTAGATTCCACTCCTGATCTTTCTCATACAGATCAGCTAAGTATTGTTTTAAGATATATGTGTCCAAGAAATGGGAAACCTTTCTAGTGATTTATCACAATTACTAGCTTAAAAAGTCATGTTGGTGAAGAAATTGCAAATCAAATACTTCACTATTTATGTGATGTTTGCAAAATTGGTTTTTGTAATTGCAGAGGTCAGTCCTATGACAATGCTGCCAATGTGTCATGGTGTTATAAAGGCGTGCCATTTTCATACCATGTGCTGCGCATTCACTTAGTATTGTAGGACACAGCACAGTAGATTGTTGTACAGAAGCAGTTTTTTTTTTCTGCTATTCAGTTACTCTACATACATTTTCCACCTCTACACACCAATGGGCAGTTCTTAAAACATATTTATGCAATGATTGAATATTAAAATGTCTTTGTAATACATGTTGGGAAGCACATGCTGTAGCAATGAGTGCAATCCTGGAATTGTACACTCAGATTCTAGTTGCCTTTGAAAATATTGCTGAATACCAGACACAAAAAGAACCAAAAGAGAAGCTGAAAATATCACCAACAAAATGCAAACACTGTATTAAATGTACTTATGTTAGTTATGTGGAATAACATATTGAGGCATTTTCATCAGACAAGTCAAGTTCTCTAAGATTCAGAAGTAAATTTAAAGATGTGCACAGATCTCTACCAGTCATTAACAGGGTATTTATGTAATTTAAGAGAAGACTTTGAAAATGCAACAAAACTAATACTGCCAAATACTGATTATCAAGCAGTTCACTGTTGCAGAAGCATTGAAAGAAACAAGTAAACGATGGAAGTGCTCCGGAAGTATCACTGAGTGCCAGAGATCAATTTTGCATAACCACATACTACACCATCATTGTCATATTTGAATCTTCATGAAAAGAACAGCAAAAGTGTATGAAGTTCTTTCAAATTAGACTTTCCTTCTTAAATAATGTGGGTACACCTAATAAAGGATACATGCAGGCATCCAAGAAATTAGTGCATGCTTATCCCAATAACTTAAATACAAACCTTTATGAAGAAGTGTGACAAATTCATTCTTACATGAGAACTAAGTTTATAAATTCAGGAAAGACAAATTTTACTCATGTAAGCATGTTTTATTCTATAACAGAAGATAAAATAGAATGCATATTTCTCAACGTTGAAATTGCTTTACACATATTCCTAACTTTAATGTTCACAAACTGCACAATAGAATGCTCATTTTTATCCCTAAAGAACTCAAAAACCCTCAGTGTACAACAATGATTCAAGAAAGACTTCATATTAGGTAGGTAGATATACTTACTCCTCACTTATCAACTGTCTCATCATCCAACATTTCACATTTATGACAATAGTAAAAAATTGACTATCAGACAGACTCTTTTGCTCATTAATGACATACATCTGGCAGTAACCCATTTATGACCAGTGGAACATATAATGCCCACCTATATTTTCTGCCTTTCAGATCCAGAGGGACATATGGGTCCCAGATAATATTTAGTGATCTGATGTAGTCATCCTCCATTTTTGCATAACAGCCATTTTCATATAATGACTTGGTCTTTGGAACCTAACCATGTCAATAAATGAGGAGTGGGCAAAAAAAAATAAATGGCAAATATTCTCTTTGGACACCGTGCTGGATACATTAAAGGTACAATGGTTAAAAAGAAAAAAAAAATGCAAATATGATCCCTCAGTGCAATACAGGGTAGAATAAAGAGTAGGAATGTTTACCCATTAAGATACTTTGAGATTTACTTAGTCTGTAAAAGTTTTCAATTACATATACTATGACCAAGAGGAAAGCAAAGCACAGGTTTACTAAAAATTGTTTAAATATCTTCTGTAGATTTTAATCAATGATTTCAAGGTATTAAATACTTATGAAATATTTATAATTCCAGTGAGTAAGGTAACAGGGTAGACACTTTCCTGTTTTAATAACAGATACAAAGAACTTATTTTAAAAAATCATTTTAATTTTATCAACTGTAAGGGAAGAAATGTAGCTTTCTGTTTTATCTTATTTAGTTAGTGCTTCTATAAAATTAATGCATAGACATCTATAATTTTTGTATTAACGATTATATTCTAACAAACTAAATGGAGAATAAATAAGAACAAAGTTAACAAGTAAGGCTCAGTGTACAACAATGAGGCGCGCTAAAGTCTTTGCTAACGGAACCAAAAGTATACATCTTATTATTTTTAAATCAAACCTGAAAAATAGCAGGTCCCCTTCAATGGTCAGAAAGAATTTATTCTTTGAGAATGGGATATAATTTTCTTATTAATGGAAAAAAGCTATTTCAGATTTTATTTCAGACCGCTAACATCACACTACTGAGCAATTTTACTTTCACTGTATCTAAAAGGTGAAAGGAGAAAAATAGACCTTGGAAATGTCAATAGGGTCTTTCCAGCTTCTACAGTTGCAAGCAGGTAGTAATCAATTCTCTCTTGATGGAATAAAGGTTAAAGGCGTTTAAGAAAGTCATGTTTTTGCTGTAAAATATATACTATCGACAGGGTTGAAAAGACCTTGGGAAGATACGAGCACTCCAAAATATTAGGACAAATAATTTCAAATCTATATGGACTCAGATGGAGGAAGAGGGTGTTCTCATGGCTACTGTGATCAGTAGGAGCCCTACTGGCATAAAAAAAAAAAAAAAAAAGTGGTTAAGAATTCAGCTGTTAACCAGAAGCTTGGCAGTTTGAATCCACCATCTGTTCCTCGGAAACACTATAAGTTTTTTTTTTTTTTTTTAAACTCTTATCAGTAACTCCCCGAATTAAAATTTATTGAGAAATACACTTCATGAAATTCTTTAAATTGTATGGAAATATCGTTGTCCCTTTAAATAAACTGTTTTAAAATATTGAATATTTATTATTCTCCTCTTTTACAAGGAATTTTTAAAGTTCACATTTTTAACGCTAGCATAAACACTTACTATGTGACAAACGTAACAAACACTCTGCTAAGTATTTTACTTGTATTATTCTATACCATGCTCAATACAATCCAGAGAACTAGGTGTTACTGTTATATCCAGTTTTACAGTGAGAAAGCTGGGAACCTAAAGAGGTGAGGGCATTGATGGTTCGATGGTATAGCCCTCACCTTCCTTGTGGGAGACCCGGGTTCAACTCCTGAACAATGTACCTCTCGCACAGGCACCGCCCATCTGTCAGTGAGATTTGTGTGTTGCTGGGCTGCTGAAAAGATTGCAAAGGAGCTTCCAGACTAACACAGACTAGGGAAAAAGGCCTGACTATTTACTCCTGAAAATCAGCCAATGAAAACCCTACGGATCACAAGAGTCTGATCTGTTTTTATCTAGTACAAAAAGAGGAAGGAGAGTTCCCTAAATACTTACTGAAATTGGCTATTCTGCCAAACTTAGCAGGGGGCCAAACAAAACTTAATCTTACTTAAAAAAGATAAAAGGGTGATGATTTATATACCTTATTATATTACCTATTTGAGAAGAACTTACGTTATGCTGCCAGATTTAGGAGGGTTTTGCTAACATTATAATATTAGTTTCAATAAAGTGTGCTTCTGTGGTGGTGCGTGGGGGATGTTTATGCACGACATTTTGTCAGAATGAATAATGTTTGAACAAGTGGATATCAGGAATGTAGAATAGACTGCCTTTTAATAAAGTTTGATGGTGCAGGGGAGATGTGGGATGGAATAAGAGAAATATGCTATTTTTGTTTGTTCATTTGCTTAGAGCTTATTTGCAAGTGGAAAGAAGGAGCCGTAAGAGAGGTAAGTATCTTACATATAGAGGAAAATTTGTGGGCATAAATCCTTGTGGAGGCAGCAAGGAGAAGGATATGGTACACAGGATTCTTAATCAACTTATCAAATTTTAAAGTCTAGCACAGAATTCTATTGTAACTATATAAAATGACTTAATAGAAAAGGCCAGACAGTCATGTCTGGCTCGTAAGTAAAATTTCAAAAAATTGTAATGCAAATATGATAATCTATAACAGAGACAGAAATATTCGGATAATAATAATTTTGCTTGCTCTGAGGTAATTGAGGCAACAAATAAAAGATGTCACTCATGTAAGAATCATTAGCAAGAAAAAGAAAAATTTTTTGAATATTTTTAAAAAGTAAGCATAATGGTAGAAACTGAGTTATTGGCCTGAATTGCTAACCGAAGAGACAGATTTATTTGAAGCTGGTGAAGCAAAGTGAGCTATTTTAAAATGCGTTAACCCATTGCTGATAATGAAAGAACTGCCCTCATAAGCAAATGCCATAAGCAAATGCCATGAAATAATCCTATGAAATCAGTGCTACCATTTATTCAGGAGAAAATAAAAGCTGAATAGCACTTATGCATACATGAAGGTAAGAGAAGATAACTTACCAAGATAGAGGAAGAAACCATTTGAATCAAGCTTGGAATGAGTATAGCGTATTAATAAAAATGTATAAAAAATTGAAGGGACCAACAAATGAGAAACTAAGTTTACAAAATAAAGTAGGTCTAGATTAGTAGTTCTTAACCAGGGGCAGTTTTGTCCCCCAAGAACACTTGGCAATATCTGGAGACATTTTTCATTGACACATTGAGAATACTATTAGCATTTAGTGGGTAGAGATCAGAGATGCTGGGAAACATCCTACAGTGCACAGAACAGCATTCCACAAAAAGGAATTATCTGGTTCAAAATAGCAATAATGCCAAGGTTAAGAAACCTGGGGCCAGAGGAGTTTGATTTTGTTATTAAAGGAAGCAAAGAACCATCAGAGATGTTTGATCTGCTGATGGCAGTGTGAAATCATTCTAGGAATGATTGGACTAGAAGTGAAATGTGGGATGGTGAGTGAGAGCCTGTAACAGCGGCCCCGGTAACACATACATCAGGAAATGCAGGACAAGCCTGGAGAGGTACCATGGGGAACGAGGAGGAAGAGCTTGAAAAGAGCAATACTTTGAACAGAAAAAACGAGCTAAAAATCATAGGGCTTGAAACTGACTCTACCGTAGAGGTGAAAAGACTCTGATAATTCTGAAACGTGAGTCCGTATATGGTTGATTTACCTCCAATATTAACCTGAATCAACTGTCAAGTCTATAGCTAACATCATTAGCTTAATGGGAAAAGACTGAGTCTCCCTCGCACCTCCCACCAGGAAAAAGTAAAAAATGTTTACTCTTACCACTCCTATTCACATCACACTGATCGTCTTACCTAATGCAATAAAGCAAGAACAAAGAAACAAAAAAAAGGTTTGAATGGAAGAAATAAAACTATCTTTACTTGCAGATACATGATGGTCTATATGGAAAACCCCAAAGTATCTATAAAAATGTTACTAGAACTGATAAGGGAGTTTAACAAGTTCACTGAATTTTATATATATACACATATAGGTGTATTTCTATGAACAATTAGAAATTAAAATTAAAGTGAATTTTTATAATGACTTGAAAAATACGAAATACTTAGGTATAAATTTAAGAAAAAAACCAGGATCCAACCTTTACACTATACACAAAAACCAATTGAAAATGAATCAAGGGCCTTTATCTGGAAACTAAAACCATAAAATTCAGAGAGAAGAATGTAGGGACAAAGCTGTGGGACTTGGGTTTATGCAATGGACTAACTGATGGGACAATAAAACATGAGCAGCAAAAACAAAATAGATAAATTGGACCTCATAAAAATTAAACGTTTCTGTTCATCAAAAGACTTTATGAAAAAAAGAGCAAAGATAGCCTACAGGGTAAGATAAAGTTATTGGGAACCATATATCCAAGGAAGGTCCAATATCCAAAATTTATGAAATACTTTTACAAATGAACAGCAAAAAGACAAACAACCCAATCAAAAAATAGATGAAGGACTTGAACAGACATTTCACCAAGGAGGATATTCAGATGGCCAACAAGCACATGAAAAGATGCTCAAAGCCATTAGGAAGATGCAAATCCAAACCACAATGAGAAATTATCTCACCTCCATTAGAATGGCAATGAACAAAGAAATGGAAAATACTGAGTGTTGGGGAGGTTGTCTAGGAACAGAACCCTCATCCATTGCTAGTGGGATTATAAAATGGTACAGCCATGTGGAAAATAATTTGGCAGTTCCTCAAAAGCTTGGATATAGAACTAGTATAAACTCATTGCCATCGAGCCGATTCTGACTCACAGCCACCCTATGCTACCCAGCAATTCTACTCTTTTTTTTTTTAAGTCTGAAACTCCATTATATATATATATATATATAAAATTGTGTTTTAAGTGAAAGTTTAGAAATCAAGTCAGCCTCTGATATAAAAACTTATACAAACCTTGCTATGTACTCCTAGCTGTTCTCCTCCTAATGAGACAGTACACTCCTCCTCTCCACCCTATATTCCCTATGTCCATTCATCCAACTCCTGTCCCCCTCTGCCTTCTCATCTCACCTCCAGACAGGAGTTGCCCACATAGTCTCACGTGTCTACTTGACCCAAGAAGCTCACTCCTCTCCAGTATCATTTTCTGTCTTGCAGTCCAGTCTAATCCCTGTCTGAAGAGTTGGCTTCAGGAATGGTTTCAGTCTTGGGCTAACAAAGGGTCCGGGGAACAACCTCTGGG
This sequence comes from Elephas maximus indicus, assembly GCF_024166365.1. NCBI lineage: Eukaryota > Metazoa > Chordata > Mammalia > Proboscidea > Elephantidae > Elephas > Elephas maximus. Next base: position 127,349,452 of record NC_064820.1, read on the forward strand.
GTCCCTCTAGTCTCAGTCAGACCATAAGCAAAGACCTGAAAGCAGCAACACAAACAGATGTATGTACACCAGTGTTCATTGCAGCACTATTTACAATAGCCAAAAAGTGGAATCAACTGATGAGTGGATAAACAAAATGTGGTATATACATAAAATGGAATATTAATCAGTCATAAAGAAGAATGAAGCACTGATGTATGCCACAACATGGATGAACTTAGAGGACCTTAAGTGAGCAAAATAAGTCAGACACAAAAGGACAAATAATGTACGATATCACTTATATGAAATAAGCAATTATATAGAGACTATAAGCAATTGTGTGTTGCTGTGATGCTGGAAGCTATGCCACAGGTATTCAGATACCACCCATGGTGGATAGATTTTAGCTGAGCTTGCAGACTAAGACAGACAGTACGAAGGATCCAGTGATCTACTTCTGAAAAGAATTAACCAGTAAAAACCTTATAAATAGCTGCAGAACATTGTCTGATATAGTGCCAGAAGATGAGCCCCTCAGGTTGGAAGGTGCTCAAAATATGACAGGGAAAGAGCTGCCTCTTCAAAGTAGAGTCAACCTTAACGACGTGGATGGAGTCAAGCTCTTGGGACCTTCATTTGCTGATGTGGCATGATTCAAAATGAGAAGAAAACAGCTGCAAATATCCATTAACAATTGGAGACTGGAATGTAAAAAGTGTGAATCTAGGAAAATTGGAAATCATCAAAAATGAAATGGAATACATAAAGATTAATATCCTAGGTATTAGTGAGCTGAAATTGACTGGTATTGGTCATTTTGAATCTGATCATCGTATGGTCTATTATGCTGGTAATGACAACATGAAGAGGAATGGCATCACAGGCATCGTCAAAAAGAACATTTCAAGATCTATCATGAAGTACAAGGCTGTCAGTGATAAGATAACATCCAAACGCCTACAAGGAAGACCAGTTAATACAGCTATTATTTAAATTTATGCACCAACCACTAAGGTCAAAGTTGAAGAAACTGAAGATTTTTACTAATTTCTGCAGTGTGAAATTGATCAAACATGCAATCAGGATGCATTGATAATTACTGGTGATTGGAATGTGAAAGTTGGAAACAAGAAGAAGGATTGGTAATTGGAAAATATGGTCTTGGTGACAGATATGATGCCAGACATTGCATGATTGAATTTTGCAAGATCAATGACTTCTTCAATGCAAATATCTTTTTTCACCAACATAAATGGTGACTACACACATGGACCTTGCTAGGTAGAATACGCAGGAATCAAATCAACTATATCTGTGGAAGGAGACGATGGAAAAGCTCCATATCATTGATCAGAACAAGGCCTGGGACTGACTGTGGATCAGATCATTAATTGCTCATATGCAAGTCCAAGTTGAAACAAGAAAATTAGAACAAGTCCACGAGAGCCATAGTACAGCCTTGAGTATATCCCACCTGAATTTAGTGACAATCTCAAGACACGTTGAACACTAATGACCAAAGACCAGATGTGTTGTAGAATGACATCAAGGACTTCATACATAAGGAAAGCAGGAGTTCATTAAAAAGACAGAAGAGAAAGAAAAAAACCTAAACGGGTGTCAGCAGAGACTCTGAAACTTACTCTTAAACATCAAGTAACTAAAGCAAAAGGAAAAAATGATGAAGTAAAAGATCTGAACAGAAGATTTCAAGGGGTGACTGAAGGAGACAAAGTAAAGTATTATGATGATATGTGCAAAGAGCTGGAGATAGAAAACCAAAGGGGAAGAACACGTTCAGCACTTCTCAAGCTGAAACAACTAAAGAAAAAATTCAAGCCTCAAGTTGCAATACTGAAGGATTCTATGGGGAAAATATTAAACGATGCAGGAAGCGTCAAAAGAAGATGTAAGGAATAAACAGAGTCACTATACCAAAAAGAATTGGTCAACGTTCAGCCATTTCAGGAGGTAACATGTGATCAGGAACCGATGGTAATGAAGGAAGAAATCCAAGCTGCACCGAAGGCATTGGCAAAAACACAAGGCTCCGGGAATTGAAAGAATACCAATTGAGATGTTTCAACAAAGAGATGCAGTGCTGGAAGTAGTCACTCATCCACGCCATGAAATATGAAAGACAGCAACATGGCCAACCAACTGGAAGACATTTATATGTATGACTATTCCCAAGAAAGGTGATCCAATCAAATGCAGAAATTATTGAGCAATATGATTAATATCACATGCAAGCAAAATTTACTGAAGCTCATTGACAAAGGATCTGCCAGAAATTGAAGCCAAATTTAAGAGGACGTGGAGCCAGAGATATCATTGCTGATATCAGGTGGATCCTGGCTGAAAACAGAGAATACCAGAAAGATGTTTACTTGTGTTTTATTGACTATGCTAAGACATTCAACTGTGTGGATCATAACAAATTATGGATAACATTGCAGAGAATGAGAATTCCAGAACACTTAATTGTGCTCATGAGGAATCTGTACATGGATCAAGAGTAAGTCATTGGAACAGAACTAGAGGATACTGCATGGTTTAAAGACAGAAAAGGTGTGCATCAGTGTTGTATCCTTTCACCATACCTATTCAATCTGCATGCTGAGCAAATCCAAGGAGCTAGACTATATGAAGAAGAACAGGGTATCAGGATTGGAAGAAGACTCATTAACAACCTGCATTATGCAGATAACACGACCTTGCTTGCTGAAAGTGAAGAGGACTTGAAGCACTTACTGATGAAGACCAAAGACCACAGCCTTCAATATGGATTACACCTCAAGATAAAACAAAAATCCTCACAACTGGACAAATAAGCATCATCATGATAAACGGAGAAAAGATTGAAGTTGTCAAGGATTTCACTTTACTTGGATCCAGACCCATGAAAGCAGCAGTCAAGAAATCAAAAGACTTATTGCATTGGGCAAATCAACTGCAAAGGACCTCTTTAAAGTGCCGAAAAGCAATGATGTCATCTCAAAGACTAAGGCGTGGCTGACCCACGCCATGGTGTTTTCAATCACCTCATATGCATGTGAACGCTGGACAATGAATAAAGAAGACCTTTGATTTGTGGTGTTGGCAAATATTGAATGTACCATGGACTGCCAAAAGAATGAACAAATGCTCCTTAGAAGCAAGAATGGTGAGGCTGCATCTCACATACTTTCGCCATCTTATCAGGAGGGACCAGACCCTGGAGAAGGACACCATGCTCGGTAAAGTATAGGGTCAGCAAAAAAGAGGAAGATCCTCAACGAGATGGATTGACACAGTGGCTGCAGCAATGGGTTCAAGTACAATTAAGTGTTCGGGAACATTGTGAGACTGGTGCAGGAATACCTGGCTCATGAACACATTGGGCAGTGTTTCGTTCTGTTGTACATAGGGCTGGTATGAGTTGGAACCAACTCGATGGCACCTAAGAACACAACAACAGGGGTAGGAAGGAAGGAGAAAGTGGGGATTAAACGTTTGTTAAAGATGGTGGGATAATTTGGAAAAAGCAAGAATGGTTGCACAACTTGAACAATGAATCAAAGTCACTGAAGTGTACGTGTAGAAATTGATGAAATATTGTATATTTTGTTGCATGTACATCTATAATAATAAAAAGGCACATACTCAAGAGTTGAGATTTAATAAAATTAATGTTTACTGCTAAAAAAGTGAGAAAATACGTGCATGAAAATTATAAACATTATCTTAGAATTGATACTTTACTGTTGATTAAAAAATACAACACTGTCTTATTTACTGTTATATTATTATCTATACATATATGCTGAAAATTAAAAATAAACGCTGATCAAGGAAGTCAAAGACAACAAATAAATGGAGAAGTCTACTGGGTTCATGTATTGGAAGATTCAATAGCATTAAGATGTCAGTTCTCCCCAAACTGGTCTACAATTTGATTAATACAGTCCCAAGCAAAATCCCAGCAAGACTTTTCGTAGAAATCTGAAAGCTGATTCTAAAATATACCTGCAAAGGCAAAGGGACTAAATGAGCTGAAACAATTTTGAAACAGAAGATTCATAGCACCTGATTTCAAGATTTAAAATAGCTGTATCAATTCTAAGATAGTGCTTAGAAAAACAAAGACGAAAAAGCATTTACAAAAGTAAACATTTCAACTGTCTGAGTGGAAATAAAGAAAATAAAACTGTGAAACAAAGATGGGACTTAAATAAACACTATCCTTACCTTTGATTCTATGGGCAAAAAAATGGGTGAAAAGAGAAAATTATCATTGAATTTGCTCAGTGAGATCGAACCTTTCTCTTGATGTCTAAATCATTGAAAATATTTCCAGTACAACTTAACTGAATACTTGGCTCATGAAAAGTTGTCAGAGATGTGACAATGCGACAGGCAGCCCAAAGGAATTGATACCTGAGTTAGAAGTCAAAGTGGCAATCCTCAGAGAACTTTGTCCAAATACCCTCCACATATTCAATTACTTGGATAAATTGAAACTAAATCCTTAGGGAGAAAAATAAGCACACATTACTCTAGCCCATACTGGGGAGAGTCCTATTTTAAGGGCAGGAGGCTGGGGAATTTTGACAGAAAGTTAAATTACAGGATTTTAATTTTATTCTACATTAATGGAGTAATCATACCTACGCCCACCCCACTCCCAAAATGTTGAGGTCATCCTAAGGTGATCCCACCTTTTTTTCTTTTTGCAAATTATGTAGCCCTGGAGGTGCAGTGGTTAAAGTGCTGGACTGCTAACTAAAAGGTTTGTTGTTCAAAACCACCAGTGGCTCCCGAGGAGAAAGATGTGGCAGTCTGCTTCCTTAAAGATTACAGCTTTGGAAACCTAGCAGGCAGTTCTACTCTGTCCGATAGGGTTATTATGAGTCAGAATCAACTCAACAGCGGTGGGTTTGGTTCTATGCCAGGTATTATCATTTTTTATTATAATTTAAAAAATTCAAACAATAAAATAAAAACATTGGTAAAAAAACTTTTCCTTTAATTGAATAAATTTACCTCTATTCAAAACTTATTACGTCTTTATTTTTTATATTACTGCATTCTTGTGAAAACTTCATGCTAGGACAACATTTTGGAACGAATGGTGTAAAATAAAGTAGGTTCGTTTGTTAGGTGATGCCTAACAAAATACTGTGAGTACAGTAGGTTCCCAGATAACAAATGATTTTTAGTATATTCTCCATGTTAGTCAGGCACAGAAGAGTAAGGACATTTCAGTAAGAAAACACACAGGTACAAACCTCTGAGGCGTCAGAATATCTGCTAATAAGGTGCAGAGTTCTGTGATTCTGAAGTGTCAGAAGATGTGAACGAGAATGCAGTTAGTGTTAGATTCTAAGGTCCTTGTATATATACCAAGCCATGCTGTCAGGAAGGAGAATAAAGCTGATGGTAGCTACTGACTGCAAGGACTGTATTTCTTGCATCTTTTGTATGTTCATTAATGTCTAATCCGGTACTGGACACACTGGCTACACACAAAAGTAACTGCTAAACTTAATTGGGAAGTCCTGGTGGTGTAGCGGTTAAGTGCTATGTCTGCTAACCAAAAGGTCAGCAGTTCAAATCCACCAGGCGCTCCTTGGAAACTCTATGGGGCAGTGCTACTCTGTCCTCTAGGGTCGCTATGAGTTGGAATTGACTTGGCAACAATGGGTTTGCTTTAAACTTAATTGAACTCTTTTATTATTGATTTCCCCTTATGTAGAGGCTATTTTAAGAAAATTATAAAGATCAGTGTTGCTCAAATTGCATGTGACAGTCTTTTTGTTATTTTTTAAATGAAACATAAATGAATAGAGCAGAATATGTTGAAAAAGGTTAGAATACAACAGAACATGTATCAGAGGTGGAAAAGATATATAATACTTCATGAAACTTTATTTCAGTTATGCAAATGTGTGTATATTAAGTTATGATGTAAAATACATTTCTTATTAAGCATTATGAACAAAAAAGTTTGAAAGTAACTGATATAATGCAAACCTGAAAAACAACCAGTTTCATCTGAAACTTTAAAAAACTGAGGGTTTTTTTTTAATTCTATTAAGAGTTAGATAAATATTTTTCTTGATAAACAGCTAAAATCCCCAACTGCTTATTTCTGTTATGATGCTTAAGTTTGTTACAAAGCTTTCCTGAAATTATAATTAAGCTAAACAAGTCTAAACTAGAAAATGTTTAATAATAATCTAAATGATATTGTTATGAATTTCAGAGTTTCCAAAGAGCCCCTGGTGGATTTGAACTGCCAACATTTTGGTTAGCAGCAGTAGCTCTTAACCACTATGCCACCGTTTCCATTTTAGGATTATACTACATAAATTTTTAAAATCAAAATATATTCTTATCTAAGGCAGAGAAGATTCTAATATCTGAAACTATTAGAAAGGACAAATTTCATCTCAAAAGAGAAAAGAGGAGAATAAAATTCAGCTGGTACTTTTTGGTTTTGGTACTTTTTGAGACCTAATTCTTCCTTTTATTGTCAAATTTCTCTGAGATATAACTACATAAAGTTAAAATACATTTTTTAAAAGCACAGTAGAAAGCTACTAGAAGCAATTCATTCCTTCAACAAATATTTTTCAAGTTCCTACAGGGATCAGGGACTTATCTGCATTTTAAGAATATAGGAAAGACTGAAGGAAAGTCCCTGCACTCATGAAACTTAGACTGGAGAGGGGAATGGGAGAGGGAAGGTGAGAAGGGTGAAGTAGAACAAACACATATCTAATAAAGTTGCTTACATTTAGAATTTGAGCAGACGGACAAGGAAGAGTAATACTCAGTTCCTATATTGTTTTCTTCTTTCCCCTAAAAAAAAGATTCATATTTAAAATGGGAAACCCTAAAGACCAAATTGTAAAGAGCAACTTACAGCTCAAAAGACATGAAGTTACACATTAGAGTGCAATTCCCCCAAAGTCATATCTCAGAGTAGTGGAAAGATTTATAAATGTAACCACAAAATCATTGGCTTTTTTTTTTTTTTTCCGGTTTATATGAAGACAAAGGGAGATCCAGAACACTAACCAAAAGTTTCTAAGTTAGGGGGGAAAGGTGGTTTCACAAAACCAGACCAGTGAGTTAATCCTTGATACCTATGAGAACTCTAGAACTGAATATTAAATATGCTAGTTCTAAAACTATCTGAAAAAGAAACATCAATCACTGAACATCAGTATTGACTCACTATGACTATGGTTTGTAAATCAGGGAAATTTTTTGGAAATACTTTATCATGATTTTATCAAAGCCTTTGTCAAGATTCTTCCTGAGACTTTGAGACAAAAAAAAAAAAGTGAATTATTGATGTACTCAAAGATTCAGTTGACTAGAGTGACAAACCACACCTATGAAGATAAAATTTAATAGAAGTGCGTATAAAATTTGGCATTAAAATAAAAATTTTGTATACATACAAAGGGAGCCCCTGGGTGGTATAAAAGGTTAAGCGCTCCACTACTAGCCAAAAGGTTGGCAGTTCGAACCTCAGAAGACTAGCCTGGCAATCTACTTCCAAAAGGCCACAGCCTTGAAAACCCTATGGTTCTACTCTGCACACATGAGGTCACTATGAGTCAGAACTGACAGTAACTAACAACCACATACAAGACCAGGGAAAAGAAACTTAATGGGAATTCAAATCCAACATTTTACCACTAATATTTTGAAGAAATAACCAAATAACATACATCTCCTGAAGGAAGTGCACCATGTCATCTATAAAATAATCTTGCAAAAAAAAAACCTGAACCAGAATCTAGTTTTTACTAAAGCTCATAAAAAAGTTTTTAAATGAAAAATTGTATTTCAGCTAGTTTTAATGAAAACTAGTATTTATAACTAGTCAGCAGAGAACAGATAAGGAGGCTGCATGGACAACCATTTAGGAAATTGCTACTGAGAAGATGTCCATTAGCCATCTGGAAAACCTCAGAAACAGCTGGTAAGACAATTTAAAATGAGTTAACTTCTGGAAATAAAACTGGTGGGGATGTGTTTCAATAATAATTTGGTTTACAGTAGTGGTTGTAATGAGTTGTATACAGCCTCAGTTTTTGCCTTGGTTCATATTTTCTCTTGAAGCCCAATTATTCTACTACAACTCTTCATGTCAATGTCCCCAATGACCTCCAGTGGTCAATTTTCTGTCCTGATCTTACTTACCTATCAGTAGCATGTGCCCATTTAGTCACTTTCCCTATCTGAAAACACCTTCTTTATTTGGCTCTTGCACCTCGCTCTCTCTTGGTTTTTCTCCTGCCTCACAGGCCACATCTTCTCAATATTCTTGTTTTTTTTTTTTTTTTTTTTTAATTTGTATTGTGCTTTAAGTGGAAGTTTACAAATCAAGTCAGTCTCTCATACAAAAATTCATACACATCCCGGCCATATACTGCTAACTGCTCTCCCCTCAATAAGACAGGACACTCCTTCCCTCTGCTATCGATTTTCGTGTCCATTCGGCCAGCATCTGACCCCCTCTGCTCTCTCATATCCCCTCCAGACAGGAGATGCCAACATAGTCTCATGTGTCTACTTGATCCAAGAAGCCCACTCTTCACTAGTATCACTTTCTATCCCATAGTCCAGTCCAATCCCTGTCTGAAGAGTTGGCTTTGGGAATGGTTCCTGTCTTGGGCTAACAGAAGGTCTGGGGACCATGACCTCTGGGGTCCTTCTACTCTCAGTCAGGCCATTAAGCCTGGTCTTTTTAAGAGAGTGTGGAGTCTGCATCCCACTGCTCTTCTGCTTCCTCAGTCAATATTCTTTACGAGGTCCTCTTCTTTCTTTTAAACAACTGAGCATTAGAGCATCTCTTAGCTCATCTTTGACTCCTCCCCTCATTTACTCTTCAATTCATCAGCAAATCCTGGAGGTCCTGTCTTCAAATTATATGCCAAATCTGACCACTTATCAAGTACCTGGGGATGAAGTGGGGTGAACAGGTCACGAGAAAGAACTTTCAGAAAAAAGGTGAAGGATCACTTTAAACAAAGGTTTTTGTTTTCTGCTTTGTCCCCTTAACATAAGGGAAGAGAAGATGGGGAAAGTATGCCCAGTTATGCTGTCTGTCAGGATGGATCTAAAGGTGGAAGGAAGCGAGCACAGAATTCCTAGCTGAGCAAAAGATGCAGCAGCTCCCACTCTCAAAGACTGTCGTAAATGAGAGCCCAGTGGAGTAGAATGCGACTTCTTGTGTCAAAGGAACCATTTATAGACATCGGGGCAATCGGCACAGAGATCACATGAAAAAGAGCTGGGACTTCAGATGGCTTCCCATAGGAAAAAATGCTGCAAAGTTTGGCAATGATTGCCCTACAGACACTTTCCCAAGCTTCCAACCTGATCCTCTTAAATTAATCATAATGGTTTACTCAGGAAGTCCTTCAAACTTTAAACATGAGAATTTAGTCATTTTTTATTTGCCATGCAAGAGCACTATGAATGACTTTATCATCATTTTATGGCCACATCTGGTGAACAGCCAGGGAGGATCTGCCAGATGCTTGTATAAATGAAGCTGAGAGTTCTGCTGGCAGCGAACTCAAGTCGTATCCACTTTTGGAGTTCAAACACATCTGCACATGTCTGGCAAGCTATCAGGATAGAACTAAAAAACTCTGTGTTCAGGGAGTACTGAAGAAGTTCCAAGGGAAAAAAATCTAAAGAAAAACTAACCAGGCAGTTAGAGTTCGAGTTAGAAAGCAGAGCTACTGAATGATGTGGAATAAAGTGTTTATTACGGAGGTAATAGCTTACACAATTGTGGGATCTCGAGAAGAAGTCTAGGAAAAGCTTTTGCTCCCATGTCTAGTTGTGGACCTGACATTACTGTAGGATACCAGGGCCAAAAGTTGGGATGAAGAGCACAACATGAAGCAGAGGAGACTGAGAACAAACTAGAATCTTCAATGATAAATGGGATCCATGAAAACACACTGGAATCACAAGATCAAACCCAAATTCATGTCGTCTGTCACCACCTCCAATCTCTGCCATGTGGGATGCCTTCAGAAGAAATCACAGAATTGCACATGTGTCTGGCCCAGGGCTCGGAGAAGCAGGAGGTGGTTTGGCAGAAGCTAAAGGCAGAGCCAGGACAAGGGGAGGTGAGTGAGGTACTAATCTCTGGCGCAAAATTTAAGGGGTGCAAAAAACTTAGTCATCAAGATAAATAGTATTTTAATGCAGTATTTTAAAAGTTAAAATTAGTGTAAATAATTCATAATGAACACAATATCAAAATTTTAAATAAAGAGATTATCCAACAGGGTTGGAATTAGGGAAGGTAATCAAGGCTGAGTCATGCAAGGACCAGGTCAGGTCCTGTCTTTGTTTTAACATTATACATTTTTGGCTGTATTACAGTTTCCTTACTCAAGAAATCAGCGTCTCTTTCAGTCAAGGGTCTCTGTGTTTGTGAATTATCATAAACTTGGGAATTAGTTGAGGGAATTCTGTTTTAGTGATTAAAATTCAGATTTCTGCTCATCAAACTAGAGATTGTCTGCTTATTCAAGTCAAGTAAAACTTTAATAGGTTACTCCACCTATTTCAGTTCTAGATATAGCTGGATCGATTAGCCAACCCCAGGGATCTCTGTGAGTCAAACTGCTTAGTTATCCCTTGCCTCTGCTGCCTGTTACAGGTAAGCACGCCCAGCTTGTCTCTAGCGATTACAAGCCACCACTTGGCTTCTGACAGTCTTGGGTCCCATTGTTCCCACTGAAGTCAAGGCCCAGTTTGAAGGCAGCAGTTTCCACTGCCGTTCCTTGCTGGCCAACAAGAGCCACAACAGAGCCTTTCAAGGATGCCGAGTTTTCTTTTTCACAGTCTTGGTGAAGGGATTATCTTCTAGAGCCTTCTGGAGGACACATTTAGGAGATGGGTAGGCAGGTCTTATATGATAAATTCACTAAAGACTTTAGAATTTTGATATTCTAAACCTTTAGATACCCTCCTTTATGGTATAACAAGGAAGTTCTGGCAACTCAAGTTTATTCGGTGTGGGCGAACTTTGGGTTCAAATTTCAGTCAACTAACCAGCCAAATTGTTGGAGTCACTCCAAGCTGCCCCAGTTAACACGCTGAATTCAGAATCTGATTGGTGCATCCATTCAACAAATTCATCCCAATACAGTTTTTTTATTTCTTCCACCCTGCAGAAATATCTTTGGGATCCAATATTACATATATCACCTAGATTTTCATTACAATAAATTGGCAAAATCTTGAAATTCTTATGTGGATTGCACTGTTTACTGGTCACACTTTTTATCTTATCCCACATATCCTGCTGGCACATGAGCTTGCTTATATGCCTATGAGAAATGAGAAGTGGTGGAGGTAGGTCTTTAGATGAACCAGCAGTCCCTTGTAAGGAACAACCACATGGATATACTAGGTGCTCAGCAACTAAATGAAAGGTTGGTGGTTCAAATCCAGCCAGAGGCACCGTGAAAGGAAGGCCGGTGATCTCTTCTGAAGAATTATGGCCATTGAAAACTCTACGGAGTGCAGTTCTACCCAGCAACACATGAGGTTGCCATGAGTTGGAATCAACTTGACAGCAACTAGTGTGTTTGTTAGCTTTGGCTTTTAACCTCCTCAGACAGTCCCTGGGTGGCACAAACGATTAAATACTTGATTACTAGCTGAGAGGTTGATGGTTTGAACCAACTCAGAGGAGCTCAGAAGACAGGCCTGGCAATCTGCTTCCAAAAGTTCACAGCCTTGAAAATCCTATAGAGTGCTGTTCTACTGTACACACATGGGGTCTTCATGAGTCAGAATCCAACTTGACGATGACTAAGGGTAACAACCTCCTCTACTTTCACTGGTGAAAGATTCTTGGCAGAATTTAGTGGTCAAGGTCATCAGCTTCAATGGTGCCTAGTTGCTGCCCTATCCTAACAAAATGAGCTTACAGATCAACAATGTGTGCTAGCTACAGTGGCACCCTACAGCAAATGCAGGAGCTACTGACTTCTGATTCACTCTTCCCTCTAAATATCATAAGTTCTTCTTTCTGTGACCAGCTTTCATCCAGAACCATAGGGGAAAGGTAACTCTGGGAATATTAGTTTTAGCTTGACTAGTTTGTCACAGTGAAACCACCATAGGGGATGACTTAGTAGCAGCCAATCCATGTAGCACATGGTATTTATTAAATGAATCTGCCAGACCCAGCCTTCTGGACACTTTTCGGGTGCCAAGTAGACAAAAATGGCTAGTGAGTAACAACAAAAGTTGTTTTCTTATAAGCCATTGGGGAACAAGACACACTACGTTAGAATCTCCTTTCAGTGGCAGAATTCCTGCCTTCCATGCGGGATGCTCGGGTTCAATTCCTGGCCAATGCACTTCATGTGCAGTCACATGTTGGTGGAAGCTTCCATGTTGTTCTGATGCTGAACAGATTTCAGCAGAACTTCAGGACCAAGACAGACTAGGAAGAAAGGCCTGGTGATCTATTTCTGAAAATCATCCAGTGAAAATCCTATGGATCACAACAGTCTGATCTGCAATCAATCATGGGGATGGTGTAGGACCTAGCAGCATTTTGCTCTATTGTGCATGGGATCACCTTGAATTGGGGATCAGCTTGACAGCAACTAACAACAACACCCAAAGAGCAGAAAGCTATTCACCATCTTTCTGGTAAAGGCTACCAATTTGCTTTGAGAGGTCATCAGTGAAAACGTACTGTGCCCATGGAGTATCAGCAGAGTGTTAGCTGTACAAGGCAGCAGCGGGACGATGGCACCCGTCGGTGGCTGCCCTCAGCTGAGTACTGCTGCCCTGATGGAGTACTGAAAGTCAGGCAGCTTCATACAAGCTGTGGATATGGAGCAAAATTGAGATACTGTCTTGAGGACTCCCAGAAACACTTGGGCCTCATGGACTTTTAGCAAACATCTTTGACTGCAAGTGGGTAATGAAACAACAAAATCTGGGTATAAATGCACGTAGGTTCTCATTTATTTACGCAGATTTGTGGAGTCATAGTTAGAAATGGTTGTAGTATGAGACCACCTTTGCCATTCATTACATTTTCTAAATTACTGAAAGGTTATTTGACTTGCCTCAACTCACAAAAATCATTAGTGGTGTGTCTGGCCTAAAAATTAGGAATTCCACCTTCCAGGCCAGTGCTTTTTCTATCGCTTCACCTTGGGACTGCATGTAAGAAATAATATGAATTGACTGTGACCTCCTTGAGGCGGGGTCAAGTCTGGTTTTTGTATATTATTGTGCTCAGCACAGCACTGCCTTGAAGTAAGAGGTCAATACACATTTGTGAAACGAATCAATAAACTTTATAACAGTTAAATTTGCCTTCCGAAAATACAATAGCTGCCCTGATGACCTCACATGTTCCTTCCCGTTAGGAGATTTTATTTATGTTGTTTTGTGTGTTTGCCTTGATTAAAATGAATGATTAACTAAAAATTAAAGAAAGCTTTCAGCATTTTAACTCTTTCAAGCTAATAGCATTAAATCAAAATGAGAAAAAACTTTCCCTAACTCATGACAAGAATTTTAAATATAACACGATTGTTTTGTGTTTGTTTATAATTTTGTACATCACATCATCGTGTACTAGCTTTGATACTTATGTGTATTGTTTTCTTCTTCAATAGAAACATGTTTTCACAAATTTGCTTGTGTTTGGGATACATGTGGTTAGAGTGAAATAAAAATATTTATATTGTTTATTTTATTTTTCTATTAAGGCTCAATGTGTTTGGTTATTTTCACATTGACTTAAACCGTGGAGTTATTTCAATTCTGACCCTATATGTTCGCTAATTTTTAATAATCATTAAATAGTGGAAATTGGTAGTACTTCTATCTAGCACTCACCGAGGTGGCGTAGTGGTTAAGTGCTATGGCTGCTAACCAAAAGGTCAGCAGTTCGAATCTGCCAGGCACTCTTTGGAAGCTCTGTGGGGCAGTTCTACTCTGCCCTATAGGGTCACTATGAGTCGGAATCGACTTGATGGCAGCAGGTTAGGTTTTTGGTTTTTTTCTATCTAGCTACTGGAAACCACATAATATAGGAATAAGAAAAGAAAATTACACATGCAATTTCATTTCACATGTCACTCTGGGCTATTTTCAAAGCTATTTCTCAATAAATCAATCATTGTTTCCTGAGACAAGACAAAAGCCGGCAAGAACATCTGCATACCATACACAAAATGAGAATAGGAGCAGTGCCTGCTTTTTTTGAAAATGTATCTATTCTGCCTGTTTAAATAAAATAGTCAGCATTTCCAAAAAAATCACATAGTTATTCAGGCTGCAAAGTTTAAATGAAAGTCATTCACAGAACTCCTGCAGGGCAAATAAAAGAAGATGACTACATTCTGAAGTTTAAAGTTAGAAGGAAGTCCTGAGTAAACCATTAAGATTAATTTAAAAGGATGAGGTTGGAAGTTTGGAAAAGTGTCTCTAAGGACAATCATTGTCAAACTTTACAGCATATTTTCCCATGGGAAGCCATCTGAAGTCCCGGCTCTTTTTCATGTAAGCTCTGCTCTGATTGCCCCAATGTCCATAAATGGCTTCTTTGACACAAGAAGTCACATCCCACTCCACATGGCAGTCCTTGAGAGTGGGAGCTGCTGGATCCTCTGCTCGGCTAGGAATTCTGTGCTCACTTTCACCTTTGGGTCCATCCCAACAGATGGCATAGGTGGGGCAGTCTTTCCCCACCTTCTCTTCCTGGTATGTTAAGGGGGAAAAGCACAAAGCAAAACATGTTTGTTTAAAGTGATCCTTCACCTTTCTTCTAAAAGTTCTTTCTCATGACCTGCTTACCCCACTGTATCCCCAAGTACTTGAGATTTTCAAGCTGCTGTCTCAGTATCTGAAGTTCTGTCACCCTTTCACCCAGATGCAGCCCTGACTTATCATGTCCTGATCTACCTTGACAGGCTTTTGCTTACCTGCACTCCCAACTGATTTCTCCTGCTTTTGGCTAATTGCCTCTCAGAAAAGAGCTAATAAACTCCCTGCGAAGATTTGATTTGTTAATTGGTTATTCATAACTGACATTTTAAGACAGAGCAATATTTTAATCTCAAGTAGTAATAGTAATAATAACAAAAACTAATGTTTATTTAATGCTCATTATATCCACGTATGGGTCAGTACGCTTTACGTGCACTGTCTTATTTAATCCTCAAGACAATCCTATTAGGTAATTACCCTTATTAAATTCATTTCATGGATGAGAGAAACAAGGCACAGAGTAGTTAAGTAACTGACTCAACATCACACAATTAGTCTCGGACAGAGCCAAAATATAAACCCAGCTGTACGGCTCCAGAGCTTGCATTCTTAACCACAAAAATCAATCTAATAGTGGAAATATGGTATTATTCCTAAGCATATAAAGGAAGTTGATTTTTCGATGCAATGCATAAGATGTGGAAGTAACAAGATAGCCAAATGAAAGTGGGTGAAACAATAAGGATAACAGTTTCATTAACAAGTTCAGAGATAGGAGTTTCTTGATGTGATTAATTAAAAAACCAAAAAGCAAACCCGTTGCCATCGAGTCAATTCCAACTCATAGCGGCCCTCTGGAACAGAGTAGAACTGGCCTATAGGGTTTCCAAGGAGTGGCTAATGGATTTGAACTGCTGACCATTTGGTTAGCAGCCATAGCTCTTAACCACTATGCCATCAGGGCTCCGTGGTTAAATAACTACCTTAATAATTCAGTACTCTGGGTCAGCTTCTCTAAGACTCTTGGCTTTCTCTCCTGGAAGCAAGACTGTGCAGCTGCAAGTATCACACCCTCACACAACGTCCGAAGGCCAGCATGGATGAGTCCTGCTTTCCTGTCCCTTTATAAGAATGAAGGAAATTTGCCCAGGAGATCCCCCAACGATGGACTTCTTTTTATACCTCATTGAGCAAGATTGTGCCGCATGCCTGTGTCTTAACCAAACATCAGTAAGAGGAATGGAATTCATGATGATTTGAGTCACAATCGACTGGGCAGCAACTAACAACATTTTAGAGTAAATAATATCTACCTGTGGGAATGGGGGAAACCCTGGTGGCATAGTGGTTAAGTGCTACCTACGGCTGCTAACCAAAGGGTCAGCAGTTTGAATCCACCAGGCGCTCCTTGGAAACTCTATGGGGCAGTTCTACTCTGTCCTATGGGGTCGCTATGAGTCAGAATCGACTCGATGGCACTGGGTTTGGTTTTTTGGTGGGAATGGGAATGTTAGGTAAAGGATTCAATATTTGAAAAACGAGGTTCTGCTAGTCCGGAAGACGGAGGCCAACTGATCGTGTGTTTTGAAAATAAAAATCGGAGATCTGGACACCAGATATATATATATATATCTCTGAATAAATGCAGTGAACAAAACAAAGTTCATGATACACACCCACCCACACACAAATACACACACACATTCGTGTACTGATGAGTGTTATTAAGAGAAGTAGCCAATATAAATGTGATGAAAATAATGAGGGGGATGACAGTGGTCAATTGATAAAATTAGGTTAATAGAATGGAAGTCCTAGGGCTTTAATTTTGTTGTAGAAAGTAATGTCTCTCGCAATGCCCAGCTTCTGGAAAATGCTGATAAAAGTGTATTTTCAATTTGACTGTGGGTTTTGTTATTTGTTATCTTATTCTAGAAGGATGGAGAGCACATCTTACATTTTTAGGGCCCCCCTCAAATTTGAGATCTTGGTCCTAAAAAGAAATATGGAAATATTTGCTTTTTTTTTTCAAAATGGAAATTGCTGTTTTTCTCACACATTGTGAAAAACTCAAACAATATGGAAATTTTGAAGAAAAAATAAAAATTATCTGTAATCTTAATGTAGTAAAATAGCCATACAAATGAATGCATGTATTTTTTATTAAATCCATAATTAAAAAATAGCAATATGGCCCAAATGGAATAGTTAATTTAAGAACGCCTCAAATTGTCAACCAAATTTCCTGCACATAGTATGTTCATTTTCCACTGGTGTCATTCTCAAAATGAATGATTATGCATGGAAAGAAGAGAAGAATAAAGAAAGTATGAGAAAAGTACTTTTCTTACTTAAAAAATAGTACAACTTAAATCTTGAGTTAACGAATTTGAAAAAGATGACTAAAAAACAGCAAAAATATTTAATAATCTATATATGCATATGCACGTATATACATATCTATACATGTATGAAATATATATATGAGAGTATGAAATATCTGTATACTTCAAATATACATGTGAAAAATATACAAGCGTATTTCATTGCTTTTATATAGTAATTTAACAGCAATTTATACAGTAGTTTAACAGCATTGCCAAACAGAGGCTTTGCTAAGCTTCCTTTAGTAAGATTTTTCTAAATTTACAGCATTATCAAGAATGGAAACAAATTCTGTTAAATTCCTTAAACAGTTCATTGTTAAAATGACTCTTCCTCTATCTGCTATACACTGTGCTGCCGCTGAACACAGTTTTTCTTGTAATTTTTTTGTAATTTAAAGCATACATGTGAACTTAAAGTTATGTTATCATAAATTGTGAATTATGCGGGTCTTAATGACTGGAAGCCCTGGTGGCACAATGGTTAAGTGCTCCCTTGCTAACTGAAAGGTCAGCATTTGGGACCCTCTTGGCCTCCATGGGAGAAAAGACCTGGTGATCTGCTCATGTAAAGCTTAAACCAAGAAAAAAAAAAAAAAAAACCTCTGCCGTGGAGTCAATTCTGACTCATAACAACCCTATAGGAAAGAGTAGAACTGCCCAATAGAGTTTCCAAGGAGCGCCTGGCAGATTTGAACTGCCGACCTCTTGGTTAGCAGCCGTAGTACTTAACCACTACGCTACCGGGGTTTCCATGTAAAGATTACAGCCTAGAAAATCTTAGGGGGCAGTTCTACTAGTCCTATAGGATTGCTATAAGTCAGAATTGGCCAGAAGGCACCTAATGACAACAAAAATCAATGGCCACCTTTATACTTAATGTTGTTTTATTAGAATTAAAAATATAATGAAACTTACATACAACATCTGTGATGGTAAAGATTGTATGTCAGCTTGACCGTGCCGTGATTCTCAGTGGTTTGGCAGTTGTACGATATTGCAATCATCCCTATGATGGGAACTACTGTGAGTCCTATCAGTTGGTAGGGAGTTTCCTTAGGCTTTGTGGCCTGCATAGAATATAGGCGGACATTCTGGCAAGGCTCATGGATTTTGTTCATTCTGGATCCTGCAGCTGGCTTCTGTTCATCTGACCTCCAGTTCTTGGGACTTGAGATAGCAGCTTACCTGCAGTCTTACCTGTTGATCTTGGGATTTGTCAATCTTGGCAGCCTGTGAGCAAGAGCCCTGCTCTCTCACCTGCCAATCTTGGGTTCACCAGCCCCTGTGGTTATGTGAATCAGGAGAAGCTTCCAGCCCTACCCATGGACTCGGGACATTCCAGTCTCTACAACCACACGAGCCATTTTCTTGATATAAATCTCTCTCTACATATATTTATACACTTTACCAGTTTTTCTTCTCTAGAGAACCCAGCCTAAGATGTTTGGAACTGAAAGTGGTTCTAGAGAAACAAAATTGTAAGGATGAGTTTTCTAAATTGGTTCTCAAGATTCGTTAGTTGTAGTGATGTTGATGACTCTGCTTCTAGTAGTAAAGAGGGCACTGCTAATCCATGGCATGAAGTGGCAATACAAATTCACAAAATATCATCACCAATAGATCAGGTATTGGTGAAAGGTGAAGCGCTGGGTGAACACATGTGTGATACCTTTCTACAGTTTTTTCATGAGAAGTATAAGTGAGGTGGTTGGTTGGTCCTACTTTCACTAGACAAACTGGTGAAAGAAAGAGCTCAGGGCTTCAGAGTCAAAGCACAAGTGTGAGTAAATGACCTCAAATTTTCCACGTGTGCCTTGAAAGAAAGCCTGATTTCTTGTAGTAACAGAGCTGTAATTGCAGAAAACCAAACATAGAGTCTTATCGTAAGAGTGGCTGAATTAAAATACCAACTCATTGTCAACCTCGAGAGGTGTCTGAAGTTAAAGTGAGGGCATTGATTGGGAAGAAATGGGATCCCGAAACTTGGAAGGGGGACATATGGGCAGATAATCAGGAAGCTGGAGACACTGAGCCCTTAAACTCCATTGAATCACTCCTGCCAACAGAATCAGCCCTCTCATTCCCATGTGAAGAGATTACTCCATGTTTTCTGCCAAACCACCCTCCCCAGTAAAATCATTAGTCCCTCCATCCCCATCTAATGAGATTAACTCAGCTGCATCTAAAGAGTCTTTGTCTGAGTCATTGCCTGGAGCATCGCCTGAGGAAGACGCTTTATAAGACAGTGATGATTGTTCTCAAAAAAATTCCCCACCAATTTTGGCTTCTAGACCTATAACTAGACTTAAGTCCCAGTGAGCCCCAAAAGGTAAAGTACAAAGTGTGACCCAGGAGGAGGAACACTACACTCCAAAGGAACTGCTTGACTTTTCTAATGTGTACAAACAGAAAACTGGGGAATACGTGTGGGAATGGCTGTTAAGGGTGCGGGATAATGGTGCGAGGAACATAGAGACGGATCAGACTGAGTTTATTGATGTGGACCTACCAAGCACAGAGTCTTCATTCGGTATTTCAGCTTGAGAAGTTAGGAAAAGATCCAATAGTTTCTTTGATTTGGTCACTGAAGTATGGATTATGTGGTGGCCTGCACTAAATCAAGTCAAAGTACCAGACCTGTCTTGGTATTCATAGAACAAAGTATCCAAAGGCTTGGGGAAATTGGCATGGTAGAGTGGATTTTACAGGTTAGACCCACAGACCCACACACGGAGTGCCTAGAGAACACTCCTTTTACCACAACAGTGAAGAACAAATGTGTGAAGAGAGCCCTAGCGTCCTTGAAGACTGCTGTGATTACTATTTTATGTAAGTCAGATTTGATGGCGGCAACTGCCCTAACTGAATTAAGACACCTAACTACAACGGGCTGATTGGACTCCTTGGTAGTAGGGGCCAAGAGAAGGCATTCAATTGACAAAGACAAGGTGGACATGGTTACCTTAACGGACAGTGGAGTCAAAGCAGTAATCAGAATAGTTTGACTTGTATGGACTTATGGCATTGGCTACTTAGTCATGGTGTCCCTAAGGGTGAAATAGATAGGAAATCTACTATTTACTTGATCTGTACAAGTGAATAAATTCTAGGTCAAATGAGCAACAGTCTAACTTGAATCATCACAATAGAGAATCATGGCCCCTCAATCAATTCCCAGACTTGAGTGAGTTAAAGACACACAACCCTTTGAATGGAGGGGAGGATGGGTCCCCTTGAGAAAGCACTCTGATACACTGCCAAAAACTTATGCTGTTAATCTTTCTCCCAGCTTTCCCCAAAGGAATCTATAGCCTTTTATGAGAGTGACTGTTCATTGAGGAGAAGGAAATAATTGACTTTTCAGGGATTACTGGATACTGGCTTTGAACTGACACTAATTCCTGGAGACCCAAAATGTCCCTGTGGCCCACCAGTCAGAGCAGGGGCATATGGAGTTCAGGTTATTATGGAGCCTTAGCTCGTATCCATCTCACAATAGGTCCAGTTGGTCCCTGAACCCATCCTGTAGTGATTTCCCCTGGTCAGGAATGCATAATTGGAATACATACTCAGCAACTGGCAGGATCCCCACCTTAGATCCCTGACAAATGGAGTAAGGGCTATTATGGTAAGAAAAGCCAAGTGGAAGCCATTAGAACTACCCTTACCTAGAAAAATAGTAAACCAAAAGCAATACTGAATTTCTGCAGGGATTGCAGATATTACTGCAGTCATCAAGGACTTGAAGGATGCAGGGGTAATGATTCCCACCATAACCCCATTCAACTCACCTATTTGGTCTGTGCAGAAAACAGACGGATCTTGGAGAATGACACTGGATTATCGAAAACTTAACCAGGCAGCGACTCCAACTGCAGCCACTGTTCCACATGCAGTTTCATTGCTTGGACAAATTAATACATGCCCTGATACCTGGTATGTAGCTATTGATTTGGCTAATGCCTTTTCTCCATACCTGTTTCAAAGGACCATTGGAAGTAGCTTGCCTTCAGCTAGCAAGGCCAAAAATACACCATCATTGCCTACCTCAGAGCTACATCAACTCTCCAACCCTATGTCACAATTTGGTCCACAGGGACCTTGATCTCCTTTCCCATCCATGAGATGTCACACTGGTCCATTGCATTTATGACATTGTACTGATTGAACCTCGTGAGGAAGAAGTGTCAGTGACTCTGGACTTATTGGTAAAACATTTGAGTGCTAGATGGTGGGAAATTAGTCCCACAAAAATTCAGACACCTTCCACATCAGTGAAAATTCTACGGGTCCAGTGGTGTGGGGCACGTCATGATATTCCTTCTAAAGTGAAGGAAAAGTTATTGCATCTGGCTCCTCCCACAACTAAAAAGGAGGCATAAAACCTACTGGGCCTCTTTGGATTTTGGGGGCAACATATTCCTCATTTGGGTGTGCTATTCTGGCCTATTTATCAAGTGACTAAAGAAAAAAAAATGCTAGTTTTGAGTGGGGTCCAGAATAAGAGAAGACTCTGTAACAGGTTCAAGCTGCTGTGCAAGCTGCTCTGCCTTTTGGGCCATATGATCTAACTGATCCAATGGTGCTTGAAGTGTCAGTGGCAGTTAGAGATGCTGTTTAGAGTCTTTGGCAGGCCCCTATTGGTGAATCACAGTTCAGACCCTTAGGATTTTGGAGCAAAGTCCTGCCATCCTCTGTAGATAACTATTCTCCGTTTAAGAAACAGTTTTTGGCTTGTTACTGGGCCTTAGTAGAGACTGACTACTTAACCATGGGACACTAATTCAGCATGAGGCCTGAGCTGCCCATCATGAACTGGGTGTTGTCTGACCAACAGATTCATAAAGTTGGATGTACATAGCAACACTCCATCATTAAATGGAGCTGGTATAATGAGATCAGGTCCGAGGAGGACCAGAAGATGCAAGTAAGTTGCATGAGGAAGTGGCCCAAATGACCATGGCCTCCACTCCTGTCACTTTGTCTTCCATCTCCCAGTCTGCATCTTTGGACTCGTGGGGAGTTCCTTATGATCAGTTGACTGAGGAAGAGAAAACTCGTGCCTGGTTTACAGATGGTTCTGTGTGATATGCAGGTATCACTTGAAAGTACATGACGGCAGCTCTACAGCCCCTGTCTGGGACATCCTTGAAGGACAGTGGTGAAGGGAAAGCCTCCCAATAGGCAGAACTTCTAGCAGTGCACCTGGTTGTTCATTTTGCTTGGAAAGAGAAACGGCCAGATGTGCGATTATATACTGATTCACAGGCTGTGGCCAATGGTTTGGCTGAATGGCCAGGGACTTGGAAGGAACATGATTCAAAAATTGGAGACAAGGAGGTATGGGAAAGAGGTGTGTGGATAGACCTCTCTGAATGGGCTAAAGAAGTGAAGATATTTGTGTCTTATGTGAATGCTCACCAAAGGGTAACCTCAGCAGAGAATGATTTTAACAAGCAAGTACATAAGATGACACATTCGGTGGAAACCAGTCATCCTCTTTCCCTAGCTACTGTAGTCAATGCTCAGCGGGCTCATGAACAAAGTGGCCATCGTGGCAGGGATAGAAGTTATGCATGGGCTCAGCAAAATGGACTTCCAGAATGACTACAGCCACTGCTGAGTGCCCAATCTACCAGCAGCAGAGACCAAAACTGAATCCCTGATATGGCACCATCCCTCGAGGTGATCAGCCAGCAACCTGGTGGCAATTTGATTACATTGGACCAGTGTTTTGTTCTTACTGGAATATACACTTACTGTGGATATGGATTTGCCTTCACTGCAAGCAATGCTTCTGGCAAAACTATCATACATGGGCTTACAGGTTGCCTTATCCACCGTCATGATGTCCCATACAGCATCACCTCAGATCAAGGGACTCACTTCACAGTAAATGAAGTATGGCAGTGGCCCCATGCTCATGGAATTCATTGATCTTACCATGCTTCCCATCATCCTGAAGCAGCTGACTTGATAGAATGATGGAATGGTTTTCTAAAGACACAATCACAGTGCCAGCTAGATGGCAATACCTTGCAGGATTGGGGCAATATTCTCCAGGGGGCTGAATATGCTCTAAACCAGCGTCCAATACACAGTGCTATTTCTCCCATAGCCAGGATTCATAGGTCCAGGAATCAAGGGGTAGAAACAGGAGTGGTACCACTCACTATCACCCCTAGTGGCCCACTCTCAAGATTTTTGCTTCATGTCCCTGTGACCTTATTCTCTGCGGGTCTAGAGGTCTTAGTTCCAAAGGCAGGAATGCTCCCATCTGGAGACACATCACTGATTCCATTGAACTGGAAGCTAAGAATGCACCTGGCTACTTTGGGCTCTTTATGCCTCTGGATCAACAGGCAGAGAAGGGAATTACCATACTGACTGGTGTGATTGATCCTGATTATCAAGAGGAAATCAAATTGGTAATGGAGGTAAAGAAGAGTATGTCTGGAATGCAGGAGATCCTTTAGGGTATATCTTAGTACTACCATGCCCTGTGATTAAAGTCAATGGAAAACTACAGCAACCCAATTCTGACATGACTACTAATGGCCCAGACCCTTCAGGAATGAAGGTTTGGGTCACCCCACCAGGCAAAGAACCACGACCAGCTGAGATGCTTGCTAAGAGCAAGGAATGCAGAATGCGTAGTGGAAGAACGTAGTTCTAAATACCAGTAACGGCCAGATGACCAGTTGCAGAAACAAGGATTGTAATTGTTATGAATATTTCTGCTTTGTATGTGTGCATGAAATATTTTTGTTTTCTTTACTTATAAAATATAAGATGTAAATGCAGCTAGTGCATTTTTGGTTGTATGCGTGTTTGTTGTATCATGTTAGGCACAAGTATCCTTTATAATTGTCTTTATTCAGAGATTATGTATAGTTCAAGGAGATGTGTACAAGTGCCAAGTTGACAAGGGGTAGACTGATGGTTAAGATTGTGTGTCAGCTTGGCTGTGCCATGATTCTTAGTGCTTTGGCAGTCATATGATGTTGTGATCACCCCCATGATGGGATCTACTGTGAGTAGCCAATCATTTGAAAGAGAGTTTCCTTGGGCATGTCGCCTGCATTGAGAATAAATGGACATTCTGGAAAGGCTTGTGGCTTTTGCTCACTCTGGCTCCTGCAGCTGGCTCCTGTTCATCTGACCTCTGGTTCTCAGAACTTGAGCTAGCAGCTTACCTGTGGTCTTACCTGCCAAACTTGGGATTTGTTAATCTTGGCAGCCTGTGAGAAACAGCCCTGCTCTCTCACCTGCTGATCTTGGGTTTACCAGCCCCTAAGGCTATGTGAATCAGGAGAAACCTCCAGCATGACCCACTGACTCAGACATTCCAGTCCCAGCAACCATGTGAGCCACTTCCTTGATATAAATCACTCTATATCGACGGCACTGGGTTTTTTTGGGCTTATATACATATTTATACACTTTACTGGTTTTGCTTCTCTGAACCCAGACTAAGACAACATCCTTGAAATAAGAGTAATTTCTCTTCCCATTTTTCTATATATTTTTAAAGATGTAATATTTGATAAATGACAATAGATTATATGTAACAAGTATGTAAGTTAGAAAGAATAAAGTAAAATGAATCTCTGTAATCCTACTACCAAACTTAAGGCCTAGAACATGACCAATGTCTTTTATCTCTGTGATCCTTTCTTGGTTCATCTCATTGCCTCCACCCTCTGAGATAAATAATATTCTAAATTTATTCATGTCTTGCTTTTTCTTTGTAAAGTTTTACCACCAAACCAAACCCGTTGCCATCGTCAATTCTGACTCATAGCGACCCTATAGGACAGAGTAGAACTGCCCGATAGGGCTTCCAAGGAACAGTTGGTAGATTCAAACTGCCGACTTCTGGTTAGCTGCTGTAGATCTTAAACATTGTGCCACCAGGGCTCTCCCTTTCTCTCTCTCTGTGTATATATATACGTATATATATATTCCTAAATAAGATGCCGTTTATTTTTATTTGTTCCTGAGATTTATTTATATACATGAAATCTTGTTAAGAACTTGCTTTCTTAATGTAAAATTATGTTTGTATGTAATTTCTTTTAGCTCTTCTTAGCATAGTATTTCATTGTGTACCACAATTTATCTATCCATTCTCCTGACAGTGGGCATTTCAGATGTTTCTATTCGATGCTACTATAAATAGTGGTACTGTAAACGTTCTTCTGTAGGTTTAAGGGGCTTGTTTTTTATGGCCATCAGTCCTCTGTCCGTTTGTCTTACTGCGACAAACTTGGCTCGTGCGTTGCTATGATGCCAGAAGATAGGCACCCCTATTTCAAGTACCAGCAGGGTCATCCATGGTCAGGGATGGATTACTCATGAAGCAAGTTATGCATGGGCTTAATTGTGTTTATTTACTAATCTGCAGTGCACAATTTCAGCTGAGTTTAGGTGAAATTGTGCACTACAGATTAGTAAGTAAACACAATTAAGTCCATGTATTCCTTGCTAGTGTAAACTGTGCATACTGTGCTTACTGGTTAATCCACCCCTGCCGGTGGTGGATAGGTATCAGCAGAGCTTCCAGACTAAGACAGAGTAGGAAAAAAAGTTTGGAGATTTTCTTCCAAAAATCAGCCCATGACAGGGATCACAACAGCCCAGCCCACAACTGATGGAGCAGGGATGGACAGTGTTTCATTTTGTTGTGCACAGGGTCACCCTTAGTCAGGGGCCAATTTAATGGCAGCTAATAACAACAACATTCATTATGGAGTATGCCTCAGAGTAGAATTGTTGGATAATAGGAAATGCAAGTGTTCAAACTTACATAAAAATGTCAGATTTTTTCCAAATTGGTTTTTACCAATCGCCTCTCTTTCCTTAGGTGTATATGACTTTTCCTTGATCTGTATACCCTCTACCACTTGTTATTGTCAATTTATTAGTATTAATTTTTATTCCCCACATTTCTAAGAGGGTGAACACATTTTTAGACATTTATTCATCATTCACCCAAACATGTTTATGCTCATTTTTCTTCACAGTTTTTTTTTCTTTCTTTTTTTTATTTGCATTTATTCATTATATATTCTGGATACTAATCCCTCATTAACTTTATGCTTTGGAAATAAGTTCTTCAAATTTGTTGTTTACCTTTTGACTTTTTTAATGCTGTATTTTGATGATCATAAGTTCTTAATTTTAATGTAGTCAACTTTATTAATGTTTTGTTTGTGGTGTCTATTTAAATGGGAGAAAGACATTATTTTCTTTTTAATTAAGAGGTTTGAGTATTTCATTTCACTCTAAGTCGTTAATTAGCTAGAATTAAATTTTGTGTATTTTTTTCATTATGAAAAAACAATTATTTCAGTATCATTTATTAGTTTCTTTTTCTTAGTGACCAAGATTAACATTTCTATCACACATAGTTTTCATGTAAGACTGGATCTCTTTCTAGTTAAATTTATTTATCCTTTTTCCCAGAGCTGATATTGAGTACATCATGTCTTCTTTTATTTGGTCTGATTTGTTAGCCTTTTGTTCTAATTGGTCAGAGGTTCATTCTAATTGCTTAGCGTCTGTGTCATATGAGTCACTAGGATATTTTAATATGTCATCCCTGCCTGAACCATATATTATCTTAATTATTAAAACTTAATAATGTTGTAATAACTTACAGGGCAAGTTTCTCTTTTATCAGGAGGTGTGGGCTATTCTTTGACCTTTGTTCTTCCATATAAATTTTAGAATAGATTTTGAAGTTCCCTGTAAAACCTTGGAGCCCTGCTGGCAGAGTGATTAAGTGTCTGGATGCTAATCAAAAGGTCAGCAGTTTGAATCCACCAGCCACTTCTTGGAAACCCTATAGGGGCAGTTCTGCTCTGTCCTACAGGATCACTATGAGTTGGAATTGACTGGACAGCAATGGGTTTTTGTATATAAAACCTATTGGAATTCTGATAAAATTGTATTTAAAATATTTTGGGAGATGATTTAGTTATTTGTGATTTTATATCTTTTCATAAACATGTAATATTTACAAAATATATTTGTTTAGAGCTTCTGTAATAGCTTTCAAAATTTTTTTTTCCAGACAAGTCTTACTCATCTGGGTACATTATAGTTTTGTTTTATTATTATTATCACTTACTATAAAATGGTGATATTCCTAATTACATTTCTAACCTTTAATTAACTTCTTCTGTTCCTTTTTTTATGCTATATTAATAATTCACTCATTTTTACTGTGGTTGTTAATCCATTCATGCTTATTTGTTTTATTTAAATTTTTTCTGTTTGTGCTTTTTTCTATATTATTGTTTTTTATCCCTCTACTGTTTTAGGAATATGCATCCTTTGTGTCTTTTAGATTTTTTTCTTGAATTTTACTAGAAAATCCTAATATTGAACAATTGATTAACCCCTCCCAGGATAATAGGCACCCCTGAGTAGCACAAAGGGTTAGCACTCTACTACTAACCAAAAGGTTGGCAGTTTGAACCCACCCAGAGGCACTTTGGAAAGAAGGCTGATGACCTGCTTCTGAAAACCCTATGGAGAGCAGTTCTACTCTGTAACACATGGGGTCACCATGAGTCAGAATCTACTTGACAGCAACTGGTTTGGTTTTGGTCCCAGGATAATATTTGAACCTCAAAACACTTTAACTTCAATTATACTCCACCTAACATGTGTGTTACTGTTGTTTTACATTTTAGTTCTTTTGTCTATGTAAATAAAATGTATGTTTAAAAAAAAAAAATGTTTAGATTTATGTTATACGTTCAATTTCCCTTGCTGATTAGTTCCTGTGCATTTCTGACCTTCCTCTACTTTAAAACTACATTATTCTTCTATGGGAGTTTCCTCAGAGAACCAATGTGCTATTCCGCCAGAAGCAGATCATGTGATTGATTTTTTTGAACTTCTTGATACAATAAAGCTCATATATTTGCTCTACCCAGTATGAACACTAACTTCAAGTGGTTGAGTTTATTTTTGGTAAATTTAGAGCTATGCATTTGTAAACAAATTCTAAAGTTGGCAGAAATATTATCCCAGCCGGTATATGTCAAAGTATTATCCATACTTCTAATTCCATATATCTTATTTTATAGATATTCATATCTCCATCTCACAGATTTTTTTCAAAAAGTTCTTATTTGTTTTTGAAAACAACTCTCCAGCCTATAATCAGGTAATAGATCCTTGTTGTCTGTCTCACTGCATCACATCATTTATTTTATGTCCTCAGAAGTCTCCTGTGGGTTTTGATCACTGTCTGAAATACTGCAGGAGAGAAAAAAAAAAAGAGCTAACCTGAAATATTTCCTTTCTAATCATTAATAAATATATCTACAAAATTGTGAGGCTTGTTCATCAACAATTCATAGGGCATGCAAGAATATTATACTCTACCACAGCCAGACATCTTATAGGTATTAAAATGACAAAGGTTTTAGATAGGTTGACTCCATTATTAGTGTAGTCCTTCAAGGTCAGCTTCTGTGTTCACTACCTACACTGATGTACAAACTTCCACAAGTATCTACCTAGCAAATAGTGAGCTCCATACCAAAAACTTTAATCATTATGTGTAAACAGTTTTCAAAAAGTAGTTTTGTTTGTCACATGGTGCTAACCACAAATATATTTTTATACTTCTCTGAAGAACCACATTTTAAGTAAAATTGCCCCCTAGAAATCCTGTAGGTAATCTATTAAGGAATTTGTGCCAATAAAATATTTCTTAAAGGCTGGATAAGTAAATGACATTAAAATTTATTATAAAAAGTCTGATTTAAGAAAAAAAAAACTCTAGACAAGGCACTAAACTGCTATGCACATTACTATGCAAAACAGAGTCTATCATACCTGGATACTCTAATATGAATTTTTTAGTTGATTTCCTTCAAATAACTCTTCTTTCTCTCTATTGATGAGTGCCCACTTGCACCAGGCCACTTTACTATTTTCACACTTGGATTAAACACCACACAGAAGGGTGTGGGTCATGGTTTCTTGAGTGGTTGGTGAAGGGCCAGATGATACAGCACAGAAATGTGAGGGATTTAGCTCTCCCTGGGATAAACCTTGACCAATGGGAAATGGGAGACAGGAGGGAACTAAACAGATAAATGCCTCCTCTTTTTCTCTATCCTATGGATTTTTTTTTTTTATGGATTACTGCAAATTCAATTCCTTTTGCAATCCTTCTGGAGAAGCCAAGAAAACAAGTCTGTTGAGTGATCTACTGTATCTACCCTATCTTTTAATCTCATTTCCATTTTCCCTCATTCTCAATGCCTTAGGCTTACACACCTCCCTCCAAATTTATTACCAATGTAATCCTTGGCTCTTGCTCTGCTTTCTAGAAAATCCAGCTAACACAGTAATGAATCTTTGTATAGACCAAAATAGATATCCGAAGAGGTTCTGAAAGTTCTTCTTGAATGTAGAGTAACAAAAGCATACAGAAGAAATGACGAAGTAAAGGAGTTGACAGGAAGATTTCAAAGGGCAGCTGGAGAAAATAAAGTATTTTAACGAAATGTGCAAAGACCTGGTGTTAGAAAATCAAAAAGGAAGAAAACACTTGGCATTTCTCAAGCTGAAAGAACTAAAGAAAAAACACTCAAGTCTTGAGTTGCAATATTGAAGGATTTTATGGGCAAAATGGAGCCGTGGTGAAACAGCGGTTAAGAGCTTGGCTCCTAACCAAAAGATCAGCAGTTTGAATATACCAGTCACTCTTTGGAACACTATGAGGCAGTTTTACTCTGTCCTATAGGGTCGCTTGAAGATCAAAGACCACACCATTCAGTATGAATTGCACCTCAACACAAAGAAAACAAAAATCCTCACAAATAGACCAATGAGCAACATCATGATAAATGGAGAAAAGATTGAAGTTGTCGAGGATTTCATTTTACTTGGATCCACAATCAACAACCATGGAATGAGCAGTCAAGAAATCAAAAGACGCATTGCATTGGGTAAATCTGCTTCAAAGGACCTCTTCAAAGTGTTGAACAGCAAAGACGTCACCTTGAAGACTAAGGTGCGCCTGACACAAGCCATGGTGTTTTCAATTGCATCATATGCATGTGAAAGCTGGACAATGAATAAGAAAGGCCAAAGAAGAATTGATGCTTTTGAATTGTGGTGTTGGCAAAGAATATTGACTATACCATGGACTGCCAGAAGAACGAATAAATCTGTCTTGGAAGAAGTACAATCAGAATGCTCCTTAGAAGCAAGGATGGCAAGACTGCGTCTTACATATTTTGGACATGTTGTCAGGAGGGATCAGTTTCTGGAGAAGGACATCATGCTTGGCAGAGTACAGGGTCAGTGGAAAAGAGGAAGACCCTCAGTGAGGTGGATTGACACAGTGGCTGCAAAAATGAGCTCAAACATAACAACAATTTTAAGGATGGCACAGGACCGGGCAGTGTTTCATTCTGTTGTGCAAGGGGTCGCTATGAGTTGGAACTGACTTAACAGCACCTAAGAACAACAATGTAGGGTCTCTATGGGTTAGAATTGACTCGACAGCAATGGGTTTTTTGGTTTATGGGCAAAGTATTGAATGATGTAGGAAGCATCAAAAGAAGATGGAAGGAATATTCAGAGTCACTGTATCAAAAGGAATTAGTCAATGTTCCTCCATTTCAGGAGGTAGCATATGATTAAGAATTCATGGTACTGAAGGAAGAAGTCCAAGCAGCACCTGAAGGCATTGGTGAAAAATAAAGCTGCAGGAACTGATGGAATACCAACTGAGATGCTTCAACAAATGGATATAACCCTGGAAGCGCTCCCTGCTCTATACCAAAAAATTTTGAAGATAGCTACTTGGCCAAGTGACTGGAAGAGACCTATATATATGCCCACTCCAAAGACAGGTGATGCAACAGAATGTGGAAATTATCAAACAATATCATTAATTTCACATGCTGAAGATAATTCAAAAGCATTGTGGCAGCATATTGACAGGGAACTGCCAGAAATTCAAGCCAGGTTCAGAAGAGGATGTGGAATGATCTGATATCATTGCTGATATCAGATGGATCTTGGCTGAAAGCACAGAATAGTAGAAAGAGCTTTACCTGTGTTTTATTGACTACGTAAAGGCATTCAACTGTACAGATCATAACAAATTATGGATAACATTGAGAAGAATGGGAATTCCAGAACACTTAATTGTGCTCATGCAGAACTTGTATGTAGAATAAGAGATAGTCATTTGAACAGAACAAGGAGGAACTGCATGGTTTTAAAATCAGGAAAGGTGTGCATCAGGGTTGGATCCTTTCACCATACTTACTCAAATGTAGGCTGACCAAACAATCCTAGAAGCTGGACTATATGAAGAAGAATGCAGCATCAGGACTAGAGGAAGACTCATTAAAAACCTGCAATATGCAGATGGCACAACCTTTCTTGCTGAAAGTGAAGAAGACTTAAAGTACTTATTGATGAAGATCAAAGGCTGCAGCCAAAAAATACTCAACAGCTGGGCCAATAAGCAGCATCATGATAAATGGAGAAAATATTGAAGTTATCATGGATTTCATTTTACTTGGACCCACAATCAATGCCAATGGAAGCGTCAGTCAAGAAATCAAAGCACATATTGCATTGGGCAAATCTGCTGCAAAAGACCTCTTTAAAGTATTGAAAAGCAGAGATGTCACTTTGAGGACTAACGTGCATCTGACCCAAGCCATGGAGTTTTCAATCACCTCATATGCATGTTAAAGCTGGACAATGAGTAAAGAAGGCTGAAGAGGATTGATGTTTTTGAATTATGGTGTTGGTGAAGAATATTGAATATACCATGGAGTCCCAGAAAAATGAACAAATCTGTTTTGGAAGAATTACACCCAGAATGCTCTTTAGAAGGGAGAATGGAGAGACTTCTTACGTACTTTGGATGTGTTGTCAGGAGGGACCAGACCCTGGAGAACATCACGCTTGGTAGAGAGTCAGCGAAAAAGAGGAAGACCCTCAACGAGATGGATTGACACTGTGGCTGCAACAATGGGCTCAGGAATAACAATGATTTTGAGGATGGTGCAGGACAGGGCAGTGTTTCTTTCTGTTGTTCATAGGGTCTTTATGAGTCTAAGCTGACTCAGTGGCACCTAACAACAACACAACAACAAAGTAGAGGGTGAGAGAAAAAGAGGGAGACTCTTAACGAGATGGATTGATACAGTGGCTGCAAAAATGGACTCAACCAAATGTAACAATGATTGTGAGGCTGGCCCAGGACTGGGCAGCATTTCGTTATGTTGTCTGTAGGGTCTCTATGAGTCAGAAATGACTCAAGGGAACTTAACCACAACATATATAGCTCTCTTTCTCTATCCCATTGTTGTGGAATCAATTCTGACTCATAGGAACCGTATAGGACACAGGAGAACTGCACCATAGAGATTCCAAGGAGCACCTGGTGGAGTCAAACTGCTGATCTTTTGATTAGCAGCCATAGCACTTAACTGAAGAAGAGTTTATGCCTTTGAGTTGTGGTATTAGTGAAGAATATTGAATATACCATGAACGGCCAAAAGAATGAACAAATCTTGAAAGAAGTACAGCCAGAATGCTCTTTAGAAGGGAGGATGATGAGACTTTGTCTCACATACTTTGGACATGTTATCAGGAGGGACCAGTCACTGGAGAAGGACATCATGCTGGTAAGGTAGAGTGTCAGCAAAAAAGAAGAAGGCCCTCAACAAGATGGATTAACACAGTGGCTGCAACAATGGGCTCAAACATAACAACAATCATAAGAATGGTTCAGGACTGGGCAGTGTTTCATTCTGTTGTACATAGGGTCACTATGAGTCAGAACTGAATTTCTGGCACCTAACAACAAGAGCAACATTCACATTCTCAAATTTATGAGAGCAAAGTGAAACAGAAAATCATAGTTTATTTTCATAAAATTTTAAATCAAAAAACTTTTTTTTGAAAATTGGTCTTTAACCCCCAAATTTTTGTAATACAGTCCAGGCCATTACTTTCATTATGATAACTAGCTTCGGCTTAGAAGAAGAGACAGTTTGTGCTCTGTGAATTGAATTTGTCAGAGTCACAATTTCATCAGTAATGAGCAACTTAAATCATACATAGTATAAGTTCTTTTTTAAATTTCTTAAATATAAAAATATTTTAAATTTCAGGTTTAATTTTTTTTTTTCAGTTTCTTGGCCCTTCCCAAGAAATATTCAAAGGATTTCAATAGGTTGTAATAATGTCCATTCCAACATTTCCAGAAATGTATTCAGCACTACTTCATAACAAAACAAAATCACATAACCTCAATGTATAGAAAGATCCACCATATTATGCTTGCAGTTCATCAATCAAGACTGAAATGTCTCCGTTTCAAACCAGGGGAACATGTCTAGGTTACAATGTCTGTTTCTACATGTTATCTATTTTTCCTCCATTCTTTCCCAATAGAACTCTGATATTTTCTAGAAATTCATCCTTCTCTAAGTGTTCATGTACCTCAGGGAGAGTGAAACCAACCTCTAGCTTCCACAGCAGGCATAACTGGTCTAAACATAATTCCTCTTTCTAGTAATTGATTTTAGGAAAGGCCTCTCATCTCCCTCTGGATATTAAAGTTTAAAAAAATGTGTTCAGAATCTCATCAATCAGGCATATTGCTAAAGCTTAAGTGTGAAACCAACACTGAGGATAGCATATGGTCTTTAAGCACACACGGAGATAGTGAATCCACCAACCCTAACACTCTCCCTTTTTCTGGGCTTTCTGCATGTGAAATTTATTAATTTTCCTGTTTTAAGCCAGCATGAGTTGGAATTTTCTATTACTTGCTGTTGATAGAATTCTACATGATATGTGAAGAGTTTCACTTTGAACTTTTGCATGTATTTCTGTTCTGATGAACGATGCAATGAACTTTTATGTTCATTCAACATTGCAAAATGTTGTCTCCTTGTATTTAATTTCTTCAACAGATCCAGTGCTAAAAAGGACTATCCCAGACTTATAACAAGCGAAGAGAATCAGTAATCAATAATCTCCCAACAAAGAAAAGCCCTAGACCAGATGGCTTCACTGGGGAATTCTACCAAACATTTATAAAAGTCACTCCAATCCTTCTTAAACTTTTCCAAAAAATAAAACAGAAGGAAACACTTCATAACTCATTCTATGAGGCTAGCACTACCCTGATACCAAAGCCAAAGAAAATACGAGAAAAAAAACTACAGCCAATATTTTCAATAAATATAGATGCAAAAATTCTAAACAAAATACTAGCAAATTCTATCCAACATCTTATTAAAATAATTATATACCATGACCAAGTGGAATTTCTCCCACGAATGCGGGAGTGATTCAACATTAGAAAACCAGTGTAATATAGCAAATTAATAGGACACAAGAACCGCATAATCATCTAAATCGTTGTAGAATATGCATTTGACAAAATCCAACATCTATTCATGAGAAAAACGCTTAAGAAGCTAGGAATAGAAGGGAAAATCTTCAATATAATAAAAGATGTTTGTGAAAAACCCACAACTAACATCATATTTAATGGAGAAAGACTAAGAATTCTTTCCCTTAAGATCGGGAACAAGACAAGGATGTTAACTCTCACCATTGCTATTCAATACTTTACTGGAAGTTCTAGCTAGACCAATTAGGCAAGAAAAGGAAATAAAAGATACCCAAACTGGAAAGGAAGAAGTAAAATTATCTCTTTTTGCAGATGACACAATCCCATAATTATATAATCCCAAATATTCAACAAGAAAGCTATTAGAGCTAATAAATATATTCAACAAAGTGGCAGGATATAAGGTCAACGTATGAAAATCAGTCAGGTTTCTATACATCAGCAAAGAGCATTCTGAAAAGAAAAAGAAATAATTCCATTTAAAATAGCATCTAAAAAAATAAAATACAGAGGAATAATTTTAGACAGAAAGATGGAAGACTCGTACACTGAAAACTATAAAACATTACTGAAAGAAATTAAAAGAGGCCTAAATAAATGGAAGGACAATCTACGTTTATGGATTGGAAGATACATAATATTGTTAAAATGCCAGTACTACCCAAAGCAATCTATAGGGCCAACACAATCAAAATTCCAGCAGTCTTCTTTGCACAAATGGAAAAGCTAATCCTCAAATTTATATGGAACAGCAAGGGATTGCAAATGGCCAAATCGATATTGAAAAAGAAGAACAAAGAAGACTCACTTTTCTCGATTACAGAACATGCTATACAGCTACAGTAATCAAAACAGTCTAGTACTGGTAATGATACACATGTACCGATGGAATAGAACTGAGGATCCAGAAATAAACCAGTACATCTATGGTCAATTTTTTTTGACGAGGGTGCTTAATCCATTCAAGGGGAACAAAAAGTCTCTTTAATAAATGGTGTTGGGACAACTAGATTTCTACACACAGAAAAATGAAGCTGGATCCATACTTCACAGCATATATGAAAATTAACTCAAAAGGCATCAAGGATCTATATGTAAGAACTAAAACCACGGTAGTCTTAGAATAAAACAAAGGGGTAATGCTTCAGGATCTAGTTTTTGACAATGGGTTCATGGTTATGACACCAAAAGCATAAGAAACAAAAGGCAAAATAGATGAATTGGATTTCATCAAAATTAAAAGCTTTTGGGCAGCAAAGTACTTCATCAACAAAGTGAAGATGCAGACTACAGATTGGGTGAAAAATTTTGGCAAAGGATGTTAACCTCAAAGAGGAAATATCGATGGCCAAAAAGCACATGAAATGATGCTCAACATTATTGTTGTTGTTGTTAGGTACCGTCCAGTCAGTTCCGACTCATAGCGACCCTATTATGCACAACAGAACGAAACACTGCCCAGTCCTAAGCCATCCTTACAATCGTTGTTATGCTTGAGCTCATTGTTGCAGCCACTGTGTCAATCCATCTCGTTAAGGGTATTCCTCTTTTCTGCTGACCCTGTACTCTGCCAAGCATGATGTCCTTCTCCAGAGACTGATCCCTTCTGACAATATGTACAAAGTGTGTAAGACGCAGTCTCCCCATCCTTGCTTCTAAGGAGCATTCTGATTGTACTTCTTCCAAGACAGGTTTGTTCGTTCTTTTGGCAGTCCATGGTATATTCAATATTCGTCACCAACACTGCAATTCAAAGGCATCAATTCTTCTTTGGCCTTCCTTATTCATTGTCCAGCTTTCACATGCATATGATGCGATTGAAAATACCATGGCTTGGGTCAAGTGCACCTTAGTCTTCAGGGTGACATTTTTGCTCGTCAACACTTTGAAGAGGTCCTTTGCAGCAGATTTGCCCAAAGCAATGCGTCTTTTGATTTCTCGACTGCTGCTTCCATGGCTCTTGATTGTGGATCCAAGTAAAATGAAATCCTTGACAACTTCAATCTTTTCTCCATTTATCATGATGTTACTCATTGGTCCATTTGTGAGGGTTTTTGTTTTCTTTATGTTGAGGTGCAGGCCATATTGAAGGCTGTGGTCTTTGATCCTCATTAGTAAGTTCTTCAAGTCCTCCTCACTTTCAGCAAGCAAGGTTGTGTCATCTGCATAACACAGGTTGTTAATGAGTCTTCCTCCAATCTTGATGCCCTGTTCTTCTTCATATAGTCCAGCTTCTATTTGTTCAGCATACAGATCAAATAGGTCTGGTGAAAGAATACAACCCTGACGCACACCTTTCCTGACTTTAAGCCAATCAATATCCCCTTGTTCTGTCCGAACAACTGCCTCTTGATCTATGTAAAGTCTCCTTACGAGCACAACTAAGTGTTCTGGAATTCCCATTCTTTGCAGTGTTATCCATAGTTTGTTATGATCCACACAGTCAAATGCCTTTGCATAATCAATAAAACACAGGTAAACATCCTTCTGGTTTTCTCTGCTTTCAGCCAGGATCCATCTGACATCAGCAATGATATCCCTGGTTCCACATCCTCTTCTGAAAACGGCCTGAATTTCTGGGAGTTCCCTGTCGATATACTGCTGCAGCCATTTTTGAATGATCTTCAGCAGAATTTTGCTTAAGTGTGATATTAATGATATTGTTCTATAATTTCCACATTCGTTTGGATCCCCTTTCTTGGGAATAGGCATAAATATGGATCTCTTCCTGTCAGTTGCCCAGGAAGCTGTCTTCCATATTTCTTGGCATAGACAAGTGAGCATCTCCAGCGCTGCGTCTGTTTGTTGAAACATCTCTATTGATATTCCGTCAATTCCTGGAGCCTTGTTTTTAGCCAATGCCTTCAGAGCAGCTTGGACTTCTTCCTTCAGTACCATTGGTTCCTGATCATATGCCACCTCCTGAAATTGTTGAACATCAACTAATTCTTTGTGGTATAATGACTCTTCTTCCCTTCCATCTTCTTTTTATGCTTCCTGCGTTGTTTAATATTTTCCCCATGGAATCCTTCACTAGTGTAACTCGAGGCTTGAATTTTTTCTTCAGTTCTTTCAGCTTGAGAAATGCCGAGCATGGTCTTCCCTTTTGGTTTTCCATCTCCAGCTCTTTGTACATGTCATTATAATACTTTATTTTGTCTTCTCGAGAGGCCCTTTGAAATCTTCTGTTCAGTTCTTTTACTTCATCAATTCTTCCTTTTGCTTTAGCTGCTCGATGTTCAAGAACAAGTTTCAGAGTCTCCTCTGACATCCACCTTGGTCTTTTCTTTCTTTCCTGTCTTTTCAGTGACCTGTTGGATGATGGATTCTTCATGGATGATGTCCCTTGATGTCATTCCTCAACTCATCTGGTCTTTGGTCACTAGTGTTCAATGCATCAAATCTATTCTTCAGATGGTCTCTAAATTCAGGTGGGATATACTCAAGGTCATATTTTGGCTCTTGTGGACTTGCTCTGATTTTCTTCAGTTTCAGCTTGAGCTTGCACATGAGCAATTGATGGTCTGTTCCACAGTCGGCCTCTGGCCTTGTTCTGACTGATGATATTGAGCTTTTCCATTGTCTCTTTCCACACAGATGTAGTCAATTTGATTTCTATGTGTTCCATCTGGCGAGGTCCATGTGTATAGTCTCTGTTTATGTTGGTGAAAGAAGGTATTTGCAATGAAGAAGTCATTGCTCTTGCAAAATTCTATCATTCGATCTCCAGCATTGTTACTATTACCAAGGCCATATTCTCCAACTACTGATCCTTCTTCTTTGTTTCCAACTTTCGCATTCCAATCGCCGGTAGTTATCAATGCATCTTGATTGCATGTTCGATCAATTTCAGAGTGCAGCAGCTGATAAAAATCTTCTATTTCTTCATCTTTGGCCCTGGTGGTTGGTGTGTAAATTTGAATAATAGTTGTATTAACTGGTCTTCCTTGTAAGTGTATGGATACTATCCTGTCACTGACAGTGTTGTACTTCAGCATAGATCTTGAAATGTTCTTTTTAACAATGAATGCAACACCATTCCTCTTCGAATTGTCATTCCCAGCATAGTAGACCAAATGATTGTCCTATTCAAAATGGCCAGTACCAGTCCATTGCAGCTCACTAATGCCTAGGATATCGATTTTTATGCGTTCCATTTCATTTTTGATGATTTCCAATTTTCCCAGATTCATACTTCATACATTTCAGATTCCGATTATTAATGGATGTTTGCAGCTGTTTCTTCTCATTTTGAGTCGTGCCACATCAGCAAATGAAGGTCCTGAAAGCTTTACTGCATCCACATCATTAAGATCAACTCTACTTTGAGGAGACAGCTCTTCCCCAGTCATCTTTTGAATGCCTTCCACCTTGGGGGAGGGGGTCATCTTCCAGCACTATATCAGACAATATTCCGCTGCTATTCATAAGGTTTTCACTGGCTAATGCTCTTCAGAAGTAGACTGCTGGGTCCTTCTTCATAGTCTGTCTTAGTCTGGAAGCTCAGCTGAAACCTGTCCTCCATGGGTGACCCTGCTGGTATCTGAATACCAGTGGCATAACTTCCAGCATCGCAGCAACACACAAGCCCCCACAGTACAACAAACTGACAGACATGTTGGGGTCAACATCATTAGTAATTAGGAAAAATCAAAACCACAGTGAGATACTGCTTCACACGCAGTAGAATGGCTATAAACAGAAAATGATGAACAAGAGTTGGCAAGGATGTGGAGAAACTGGAACCCTTATCTATTGCTGATGGAATTGTAAAATGGTACAGCCACTGTGAATAAGTACTCCTTTTCTTTCCTGGATCTCATCAGCCATGGACAATAGCCTCCCTGATATTTGGATTCAAGTCTTACCAATTTTATTTTTCAAAATCAGTCCTCTGTCTGCTTATAGATTGGGTGAGTGATCAACTGTCTCATTCTTAAAAGTCAAGAAGGAGACATCCCTCTTTACTTCCACTTGGGGTTTCATGCTGGAGTTGCCTGTGATATAACCATCATCATAAGCTCCACTTTTGAAGTTTTGATTCTCAGTCCTAGAACCAGGTCTTTTGTACTTCTCAATCTTGCTCATGGGTTCCATCCAACAGCTTCTGGCCACACATTAATTCTACTAAATCTACTGCATTTCTGTCCTGTATAGATTTCTCCACTCGGTGTGACAGTGTTCAGGGAAATTCGGAGTATCTGTCCTTTCTTCTTTATATTTGAACTCCCCTGTGATCCTTTTTGGAAGCCCTGGTGGCATAGTGGTTAAGAGCTACAGCTGCTAACCAAAAGGTCAGCAGTTCAAATCCACCAGGCGCTCCTTGAAAACCCTATGGGGTAGTTCTACTCTGTCATATAGGGTCACTATGGGTCGGAATTGACTCAACAGAAATGGGTTTGGTTTTTGGGTTTTGTGACCCTTTTACAAGCTAAGTCAGATTATCTCACTTCTCTGCTTACATTCTTCAAAGGCTTCTCATCTCACTAAGATAAAAGCCAAAAATTCTTAGGTCTTTCAATACTCTATATGACCTGGTTCCTCATTACTTCTGAGACCTCATCTCTTATCACCTTTCACCGCCACTGCTCCTTTATAATCACTAATCATATGCATCTCCAACCTAAAATAAGTTCTTACCTTAAGACATTCAACTTGCTGTTTTCTTTGCCAAGGGACACTCTTATCCCAGATGTCACTGTGAATCTACCCTCATTTATCTTGCCCCTATTCAGTTGTTATCTCATTAGAGAGGACTTCCAGGTTACCACACACGAAATAGCAACCTCTGCTCACCCTGACACTACGTTCTCACCCTGCTTTACTTCTCCTCATAGCACATAGTACACTCTGACAGATTTTATATTTTCCTGATTGGTTTGTTTTCTGTTTCCTCTACCGTAATGTAAGCATGGTACTTTGTTTTGTCCACGGTTTTATTCCCAATATCTGGAATGGTACCTGACAACTAGTAGGTCCTCATTAAACATTCACTGAAAGATTGCATTCCTAAGGCATTTGGTACTATTCTTTTGCTCTTCAATACACTCAGATGTGCACTGCAGTTTGTATTCATACCTGGGCTTGTTTTGTATATGACATTGCCAGGTCTTTTGAGTGATGAGATTATGTAAAACCCCAACACAAGCAATTAGTTATCAAATGGATAAACAAATGCATAAAATTGCATAAAGACTATAGATACTTCTAGAGAAGAAAGAATATGCTTAGAAGAATAAAGTATATGCATTTTGTGAAGAAATAAAATATATTCAGAGCTGTGTTGTGCCCACTTGTTCATTCAGGATATAGAGAATGGTAAATAACTTCTTAAATACATTGAAATTTTTTGCAACTTGAGTAAACTCTCTTTTTCTTTTATATACTTCACCTTACTTACTGGCTGGAATGATACATCTTTATAGTTGAGGCCTGTTGGATTCAGCCTAGGATACCCTAAGAAATGGCTTGTAATGAATGAAATAATTTAGAAGCAAAATAGGGTAAGTAATAATTTTATTCCAAATACCTTTCCCCAAGAAAATTCTGCTCGTTAGTACAAACATGAGTTGATCTGAAGGCCTATTAAGATAAACTGAAGGATTTGTAAATGGTTCTGTTTATTTCAAGTAAGAGTAGGAATGCATTATTTTTATTCCCTCAGGGGAAAATATGCAGCGACTTATTCTACTTTCCACTGTGGAAGCCAGGAACAGTTTCCTCATAAACTTTTCTGTTCTTTTTCTCCAAGTCTCTACTAAGTGTTTTAACA
Organism: Elephas maximus indicus; assembly: GCF_024166365.1. NCBI lineage: Eukaryota > Metazoa > Chordata > Mammalia > Proboscidea > Elephantidae > Elephas > Elephas maximus. The sequence continues at coordinate 127,390,802 of NC_064820.1, forward strand.
GCAAAGTGTTTGCTAAAAGAAAAGGAAGAATTACTTGGACGTAAAACAAAAGTGAATACTTAGGTTATTTAGATTAGAAAGCAAATCAATATGATCTAGAAGACTTCTGCTTTTTAAAAAATTTATTGAGTTTTTCTTGGTGTCCTAATAAACAATCAGTTGTTATAAAAGTTTCATAGAAAAGTGTACTCTTCTGTCAGGATATTGTGTTTGAAATATATTGATTAGGTTGACCATATGATTTATTAATTTACATGTGCTCTTACATATTTTGTTCTACCTCATCCATCAGGAACGGACAGAATTTATTTAAGTTCACCTATAACCACTGAGAATTTCCAATAGAATTTTTGCTTTATGTATTTTTGTGGTGTGATATTTGGCGAATAAAGATATTTGAAAGTTAAGTCTTTATTTAGGATCACACACTTCACAATTTAAAGGTGCTCTTGTTTCCTTATTTAACATGTTTGATTTGAGTAAAACTTATCCACTGAGGTCATTACTTTGTCTGCTAATTACACATTTTAAGCCATTAATGGAAGGTGGAACAATAGAACCAAGATGTTGATGAAGAATACTAAAGCTACTGTGGATTGCCAAAAGAACAAACAAATCAGTCTTAGGAGAAACACAACTAGAATATTTGTTAGAAGTAAGGATGAGGAGACTTTGACTCACTTAATTTGGACATATCATTAGGAAAGACCATTAGAAAAGACCATCATGTTTGGTGACATAGAGGCCCAACAAAAATGAGGCGAGCCCTCAGTGAGGTAGTTTGACACAATAGGCCTAACAACGGACTAAAAAATACCAGTGATCATGAAGATGGTACAGGACAGAAAAATATTTTCTGTTATACATAAAGTCACCGTGAATTGGAGCCAACTCAATGGCAACTAACAACAACAAGATCCCATTAGTAACTACATCCATAGCTGGGTATTTTTCATTCTTCTAAATTTAGATATAATCCTATTCTGATATACTGAAAAGTATATACTAAATTATACATTCAACCACTACCAACACACTTTGGATGAAATAATAAGGGAAAAGAAGAAAGGAAAAAAAAAGATTAATATACATAAACATACAAATAACAAACAACAAAAACAAATAAATGAACAAACAACCATGGGTGGTTGTTATAGGCGTTTCTACAACTGGTCATGAGACTATTAGCTGGTACTTATAACTTCTTTCTCTGTGAGCCATTCTATGTTCCTCAGTTACTTGGATTACCTGGTTGAGTGATATAAACCTTTCTTCTTGTGGGGGCTGAGCCTTGGTAGTTTTTCTTGTATTGGTTTTCTCTAAACTTCCAAGAACATTTTCAGCTGGATGTGGAAATACTAGGAGAATCCCAGAGAAACTCCTGGGTTTCAGGCATGCTCCTCCTTACCATCACTGTGTAATAACATCTATCACATTGACTTTGGAGATAAGTTACTACAGACAGTCTACCAACCCTCTTGTTTGTTCATTGGTTTGGGGGCATGAGAAGCCCTACTGGCCAAGTAGCAGCATCAGCTTCCAGGCCAATTAAACCACTATTTTGTACCCTTGTGAAAGCATTCCTCTTTTGGAAACGAAGAGCTCTAAATCAGCTGAAAACATAAACATAAAGAAGGAAAGCAAAAGTTTTACAAGAGGACCATTAAGAGAAATAATGAAAAGTACCATGCCCTTGGTTGCTGTATTTTGACTATTGAAAAAAGACATTGGTTATTGTGTTATTGGTATAGAACAAACAGAACATCCTGTAGAATAGCACCTCAAATTTGTGAATTGTTGTCATTCAGTTGCTGTTATAACTTTTTATTGGTCATTGTACAATTTTGCAATGAATTCCTAAGCATCAGCCTGTTTCCTCACTTTTTCACTGTAAAAAAGATTTTGTTTTGTTTTGTTGTTTTTTTGTCATAGAAATGTATAAAGGATGCAATGATGGGGAGTTAGATATTAAGGGTTGTTTAAAACAAATCCGTATCTAGAATAAATGTTTATTCTAAAAAAAAAAAAAAAAATACTGTCTCATCCTTGATGACAGGGCTAGCTACTCTTCCTGACCCAAACTGGGAAAGGGGTCAGTTTTGGTCTCTGTTGTTAGAAGACTAGGCCCTCAGCAGGGAAATTATCTAGATTAGCTTTGATGAGGAAAAGCTGAGGTTGTTGAGCTTACATATAATTTCCATTCCTGCCTCCCCAACCAATTCCTCATTAGCCCATTGGACAAACAAGCACTGAAGTAATTGGGGAAAGAGTCTAAAAGACACCCACAGAATGTGTCATATTGTCCTCAGATTATTGAAGGCCTTGTCCGCAATGGGTGTCCTTGATGAACATTCCTATAGGACACATGCGGTCTTATACTCTGGGCCCATTCTGGGAAGCCCATACTTAAAATGGGCTCAAATCTTGTTCCCAGTCCTCAGATTCTGTTCCTTCAAATTACCTGACCATTCCATCCAGTATTTAGCCACCGTTCATGCATCAGTATGTGTTCATCATTTCTTGCCATCTTTTTTCCCAGACAAAGTGGCCCTCCAAACATATTACCTGAAGACATAGCAAACAGGATGACATTGTTTCCTCATTTTCTCCCAAGGACACCTCTGAGGTAGTACAACCATCAGCAGTTTGTTTCTGCCTAGTGACAGGACGTTGTGAATAACTATCTATAAACCAGACTCAATTATCTCCTTCCTCAGTCAACTCAGTTTCAGGGATTTTGCCATGAAGCCATGGACGTGTGTTGAAGGGAAGTGATTGCATTGCTGGAGAAGGTGCACTAAGATTGTCAGCCACCTGCTTAGGCGATTTTCTATGGGACCAGATTGAAGGCAGTCTTGTATGTACCACCACCACCATCATCTGATAGAATGCTGCTGTGTGCTTCCAACTTTATGCCTTTACTGGAATTCTTGATCTATACCTCCTGGCTGTGGGACTTAGGGAAGTAGCTTAATCTCTGTGTTTCTGTGCCCTCATTTGTAAAATAGAGATAAAAATAATATACACTTTACAGAGCTATTGTAGAACAAAACAAAAAAATATAATTAGTGCAGTCCCTGTAAAACGAGTATACCTCAATCAGTGTTTATTATTATTTGTAATATTATTCAGACCTGTATCTTTTGCAGATACCAATATTGGTTAAAATTAGTCCATGCGACTTTTTGAAGGAATCATAACTAAAGAACTATTTCATAGTAAAATATTCCTGGCAATTTATTCTAAAAAGAAAGAAAAGATCATTAATGAGGCAAAATTCATTTAATTTTTTATCTGGAAAGATTTGCGAAAAGGAGAATGCTTTATATATGCATGTACGTGCATGGAAAGATAGACAATTTTATAAACTGTATGTTAAAATTTTTCACAAAATTGAAGATAAAGGTCATGGGCCTTAACATTTGATTATAACATATACATATATATATATTTCCAAATGCTTGTCTGTCCTTGTCACTGTCCAGGCAGTGCTGGTTTACATAATAAATTCCAAAGTACTTAGTATGACAGGAAAAGTGTTCTTTATTTGTCCTTGTTTGGAGGAGATGATTGCTGCCTGCTCCTCTTTGTCCCCAAGAAGAATTTGCACTGACTCTGCTGAACCTCCAAAGCTTTTTTCTGCGGTGGTATTTCATGTGCTGAGCAATGGTGCTTTGCCCTTCTTTCTCTTTTGCTCACTATGAGCTCCTATAGACAACAGCTATATTTCAATCAGATTTGTTTTGCCAGATATTGGTACAATGATGAGAGGAACATAGCAGGCATAGCAAAGCTATTTACTGAGTGAAAAAAAAATTGTCAAGAATTAATACAAGAAATTGGAAAAAAAAAATGATAGCACATACAGCTAGCTAAAAGGTTCATTCTTCAAATCAATATATAATATGAAGGTCCAGGCAGGAGAATCAGCATCTGCCTAAGGGAAGAATGTTGAGAAATAAAGATACCTTAGCAGCTTTTCATTTATCACTTACACAGCAAGACTTGACTATTTAGAGCCATTTGTCAAAGATTATTTGAGAGAAATAAAATAGATGATAAAGTCATAGGTTTTTTAAAAAAAGGTATTTATTTTCTACCGGAATGGAAAGGAGAAAATCTTTTATATCACATTCTTATAAATTAAGATTGTTTGATACCAGAAATGTAGAAATGCATATAAATCAGAACAATTACTTATTTTAAAAAGAAACTGCATTAAAAAAAAAAACAGGGAAGAGGGTAAAACAGATAACAAGGAAGCACTGACAATGTGAAAAATTGCTTGATTTATAAAAACAATGTATATAGTGTCTATTGGAGTAGCAATTATTTTGCTTGATCGCAGGAAAATTTTAAACATGTTATGCTATCTATCAGGAGTCCCTGGGTGGTGCAAAGGGTTAAACACTCGACTATTAACTGAAAGTTTGGCAGTTCAAACCCGCCCAGATGTACCTCAGAAAAAAGGCCTAGCAATCTGCTTCCGAAAGCTCACAGCCTTGAAAGCCCTATGGAGCAGTTCTAGTCTGCATACACGGGTCGTGAGTTGCGATCAACTCCATGGCAACTAACAGCAACAAATGCTATCTACATTTTATATAAAAAAGATGATTTTTGTTTATTTTATGAACCAATGGTAAACAAAATTTCTGGTTTTACTGTGTGAAAAGTACTAAAATCATTTCTTTTTTGAAAATTGCTGGAGAGGTAAAGCAACCAACTAAACACACTCTCTTGAGATTTGAATTTCCTGTTATTTGAGCACTTGTGTCTAATCAAAACCCTTGACTGGCATATTCTCATATCATGGCACTTGCAGCCCACCAGGAATTCTTCGTCTCTGCAAGAGACTGACAGGATGATTTTATAAAAATATTTAGTAAAGTGCCCTTTTAATCTGTTTTTCATTAGTACACCTGCCTTCTCCTTGAAGAAAAAAAAAAAAATGAACCTTTGGTTCTTTACTTTATGGTTAAGTATGTTATTTTGTTTGTTTCAATTTGGTCTAAGACAGGATTGAAGTTTCAGGAGTTGAAGAGAGTCAGTGTCTCTTTCCCTTGTTTTAATTTCTGGTTTTCAGGAAAGAAAGACATGAAGAATTTTCTAACATTTTGAATGTATAATAGATTTTAAAAGGCTACACATTCTTTGCTACTATTCCTCCCCCTTAGTGACTTGCTAGATGAACAGAATGTGGCCAGCTTCTGAAGCTGGGTTACAAGAAGCCTTCCAGCTTCTGCCTTTGTCTCTTCAATCACTTGCTCTTAGAGTCCTGAGTTACCACGTAAGGTTAACTACCCTGGGACTGCCATCCTGTGAGAAGCCCAAGTCAGAGGAAGAGGGCTTGGAGGGTGAGATAACATGTGGAAAGAGAGAGCCAGAGGACAAGGAGCACCGAGGCTCCAGACATGTGAGTGAGGATGTCGTCTTGGAAGTACTCTCTCCATCGGCCTTCTCAGCTGATACCAGGTGGAGCAGCTGAGCCCTTTCCCTATTCCCATAAAATCAGAAACAATAGAAAATTCTTGTTATAAGCCACTAAAATTTGGGAAACAGTTGGTTATGCAAAAATTGTTTACCAGAACAAATAGTCTACTAAAAACTTCTTGAGATATATTTGTCAGAAAACTTTGTTTTCTACTTCACCAGACAAGTTGTGGAATGACATCAAGGACAACATAAATGAAGAAAGCATGAGGTCATTGAAAAGACAGGAAAGAAAGAAAGGACCAAGATGAATGTCAGAGGAGACTCTGAAACTTGTTCTCAAACGTCAAGCAGCTAAAGCAAAAGGAAGAATTGATGAAGTAAAAGAACTGAACAGACGATTTCAAAGGGCAGCTCGAGAAGACAAAGTAAAGTATTATAATGACATGCGCAAAGAACTGGAGATGGAAAACCAAAAAGGAAGAACACACTTGGCGTTTCTCACGCTGAAAGAACTGAAGAAAAAATTCAAGCCTCAAGTTGCGATAATGAAGGATTCTATGGGGAAAATATTAGACGACACAGGAAGCATCAAAAGAAGATGGAAGGAATACACAGAGTCATTATACCAAAAAAAATTAGTCGATATTCAACCATTTCAAGAGGTGGCATATGATCAGGAACTGATGGTATTGAAGGAAGAAGTCCAAGCTGCTCTGAAGGCATTGGCGAAAAACAAGGTTCCAGGAATTGATGAAATACTAACTGAGATGTTTCAACAAACAGATGCAGTGTTGGAGGTACTCACTTGTCTATGCCAAGAAATATGGAAGACAGCTTCCTGCTCAACTGACTGGAAGAGATCCATATTTATGCCTATTCCCAGGAAAGTTGATCCAACCAAATGTGGAAATTATAGAACAATATCATCAACATCACACCCAAGCAAAATTCTGCTGAAGATCATTCAAAAACGGCTGCAGCAGTATATTGACAGGGAACTGCCAGAAATTCAGGCTGGTTTCAGAAGAGGACGTGGAACCAGGGATATTATTACTGATGTCAGATGGATCCTAGCTGAAAGCAGAGAAAACCAGAAGGATGTTTACCTGTGTTTTATTGACTATGCAAAGGTATTCGACTGTGTGGATCATCACAAACTATGTTGAGAAGAATGGGAATTCCAGAACACTTAATTGTGCTGATGAGGAACCTTTACATAGACCAAGAGGCAGTTATTCGGGCAGAACAATGGGATACCGATTGGTTTAAAGTCAGGAAAGGTGTGCTCCAGGGTTGTATTCTTTCACCATACCTATTCAGTCTGTATGCTGAGCAAATAATACGAGAAGCTGGACTATATGAAGAGAAATGGGACATCAGGATTGGAGGAAGACTCATTAACAACTCAACACAACCTTGCTTGCTGAAAGTGAAGAGGACTTGAAGCACTTACTAATGAAGATCAAAGACCACAGCCTTCAATATGGCCTGCACCTCAACATAAAGAAAACAAAAACCCTCACAAATGGACCAATGAGCAACATCATGATAAATGGAGAAAAGATTGAAGTTGTCAAGGATTTTATTTTACTTGGATCCACAATCAACAGCCATGGAAGCAGCAGTCAAGAAATCAACAGATGCATTGCATTGGGCAAATTTGCAGCAAAGGACCTCTTCAAAGTCCTGAAGAGCAAAGATGTCACCTTGAAGACTAAGGTGCACCTGACCCAAGCCATGGTATTTTCAGTCACCTCATATGCATGAGAAAGCTGGACAATGAATAAGGAAGACCAAAGAAGAATTGATGCGTTTGAATCGTGGTGTTGGTGAAGAATATTGAATATACCATGGACTGCCAGAAGAACGAACAAATCTGTCTTAGAAGAACGAACAAATCTGTCTTAGAAGAAGTACAACCAGAATGCTCCTTAGAAGCAAGGATGGTGAGATGGCATCTTACATACTTTGGACATGTTGTCAGGAGGGATCAGTCTCTGGAGAAGGACATCATGCTTGGCAGAGTACAGGGTCAGCGGAAAAGAGGAAGGCCCTCGACGAGGTGGATTGACACAGTGGCTGCAACAACGAGCTCAAGCATAACAACGATTGTAAGGATGACGCAGGATCGGGCAGTGTTTCATTCTGTTGTGCATCGGGTCGCTATGAGTCGGAACCGACTCGATGGCACCTAAGAACAACAACAAAAACATACTTCAGTAGAACATTTGGACAATAATAAAATAATTAGCAACTTACATATGCAGGAGAAATTATTCTATTTGCATGTAATAAAGTCACTGAGGGAATGGTCAGGCAAATGTCTTCCCGATTATAGAAATAACAATCATAACAAAAAAAAAATGATATTCCTCTTACCCATCCTTAATTTTCCTCTAAGCTATGATAAAGTGTCAGCCTTATCAACTACCTAAAAATTTCTTCAGTATAACCTGTGCCTTTTTTGACCTGGTTGAGAATTGATGAAAGAAAAGCATGTTGAATTTTTAAAAACAACGAATGCTTCTTTCATTAGGGGATGCATTAATTTCCCTGTCAGGAGAACACCTTTCATTTGAGGGATATGTCAAATAAAACCCTGAAGTTCAAATTCCATTCCAATTGAAAACAAGCTTTTAATTATTAATCTCTCACTTGGACGAAGCAGATGTTTTAAACTTTATAAGTATGGACATTGAACTTAAAACAAAACAAAAAAAACCCCTCACATTTCTGCTTAAACAATATACTCAGTGGATGGTGATGAACTGCAAAGTCAAACATTAGGAAAGAAATAACTAATTTATATAGGTGCATTATTTTTTCAGGAGGAAGTTTCTAAGAGTTTTCTAGACGAAAACATAGAATCAGACTTGACTTTCGCTTTTTTTTTTTTAAATAGCATTACATTGCTTCTTTTAGTTTTCTGAATCAATATAGAAGTGGAATTCCACAACTTAATTTCATCACTGTAATGGATTGAATTATACCCCCCAAAATTATGTGTCGGCTTGGCTAGGCCATGATTCCCAGTATTGTGTGGTTGTCCTCCATTTTGTGATGTGTTGTAAATCCTAAACTGTGCATGTTAATGAGGCAGAATCAGTGTGGGATACATCTTGAGTCACAGCCTTATAAGAGGGTGTGACTCAGGTCATACCCTTACTCAAATCATACACTTCTTCAGTTACATGCTACTCAAGTCACACCTTTGCTTGAGTCACATCTTTTATCTTAACAAGAGATGAAAGGAGAGAGAAGTGAGCAGAGAGAAGGGTGACCTCACTACCACCAAGAAAGAAGAGCTGGGAGTAGAGTGTGTACTTTAGACATAGGGTCCCTGCACTGAGAACCTCCTAGACCCAGGGTAAGATTGATACCAAGGCACAAGAAGAACTCCAAAGAATACCGGACCCGCAGATGTTAAAAGGAGACAAGAGCTGACAGAGAGAGAAAGCCTTATACTGGAGCTGGCACCCTGAATTTGGACTTCTAGCCTCCTAAACTGTGAGAGAATAAATTTCTGCTTGTTAAAGCCATTCACTTATGGTATTTCTGTTATAGCAGCACTAGATAACTAAGACAATGAGTTATTGACAAGTAAGTTGATTTCGGGGGAGCACACTCACCCTGTTAACCAAGAATTAAAAGGTGATAAAGCATTTTGAAATAGGGACTGTGAGAAAGTACAGTTAACCCCCAGCTTAATTGTCAGCCAGTTCTTTGAACTCTGCCATAATATGTCATGTATTGTCAAACCACCAAG